>NC_135659.1:20830482-21509782 GCF_964188315.1 Podarcis muralis | reverse complement strand
AATTCATACTTTCTGAAACACTCTGGGAACCAGCTTTAGAAATTTGCACTTTTATAAATTTCACAGTGCAGATCTCCAGTCAAGTAATGTGCACACGGAAGCATATGCTAAGTTGAACTGTGCATTAAAAATCATGTATTAGTGAAAGTTAATGTACACAATTGCATTATATTAGGGAAAATTGAAATATTCGGGGAAATATGCAATGTCGCGTACAAAATGTGTATATTCGGAAATTTCAGTGGATGAATTTTCATGAGGATTTATTTTTTTTAAATCACAAAGGGATGTGGAAATGTGATCTGAACTAAAGATGGGGGGGGGGGACCCCAGAAAATTAAAATAAGCAAAAACCGACAGATTTTCCCTTCCTTGCTGAAGATGTACCTTTTACACCTGAGAGAGAAAGAGATTTTAGGACCAACCCTATTCTTCTGGTTGCAAATTGTTTTCACTGTTTTAAATAATGTGTTTTTATGCACTGTTGTTACCTGCTCTGGGACCCTATACTTAAGGGTGGGTAAGAAATCTAAACAACAACATTTTTTGTGAGTAAAAAAAAATAAATTAAATTTGGTGCAAGTACTTGGGACGTGGGTGGCGCTGTGGGTTAAACCACAGAGCCTAGGACATGCTGATCAGAAGGTCAGCGGTTCGAATCCCCGTGACGGGGTGAGCTCCCGTGGCTCGGTCCCTGCTCCTGCCAACCTAGCAGTTTGAAATCACGTCAAAGTGCAAGTAGATAAATAGGTACCACTCTGGCGGGAAGGTAAACGGCGTTTCCATGCGCTGCTCTGGTTCGCCAGAAGCGGCTTAGTCATGCTGGCCACATGACCCAGAAGCTGTACGCCGGCTCCCTCGGTCAATAAAGCGAGATGAGCACCACAACCCCAGAGTCGGCCACCAGGCCCCAGAGTCGATTGGACCTAATGGTCAGGGGTCCCTTTACCTTTACTTGATCAAAGCTTCATGGGCGGCAGCAGAAAATGACTACCACAGACACACAAAAAAGGAGCTAGCAGTACTCTATACTGTCACAAAAAAGCACTAACATCACAGAGGCTGAGGCACTGCAGTAAAAGCAAGTGGGCCAAAGTTGGCAGTGCCCTGCAAATCAGGAACCTGAGGTGGAGCCATGTTGCAGAAAGCTGAGGAGGAAGTAGGGGCCAAACGAAACTGAGCATAGGACTCAGAGACAGCAGAAGCTTGGTGCTATTTTCAGAAAGGGAAGTTTACAAAACTGAAGATTGGAGCCCAGGTAGGGAACAGGGCATAGGTATGTTATATATACATTCTATACAGAAATATTTTGCCAGTTGTTGCTTCTACTGTCAATACAACGCTACTCACAATACCGTGAGCCTATTCTAAGGGGTCGGTGAGGGGAAAAACAATATGAGTTGGCCCACTAATCCTTTGGTTGAAACCTTCCAGAAGCTCCTTTAGGACAATGATTCTCAAACCCTTTTGGTATGGACCCACAAGCCCAAATTTACTTTGTGCGATGACCCATCAGATTTTAGTCACGTGAATTTTGGGCTTTAGGTCTTCTCTCCCGCCAACCACTGGAGAACGTTCTCTGGTTTTTAAAAGCTAAGGCTGAAGCCTTTCTGAGATTCGGTTACAAGTGGCAATGCAGCTTTATACAGTGGTACCTCAGGTTAAGTACTTAATTCGTTCTGGAGGTCTGTTCTTAACCTGAAACTGTTCTTAACCTGAAGCACCACATTAGCTAATGGGGCCTCCTGCTGCTGCCGTGCTGTCGGAGCACGATTTCTATTCTCATCCTGAAGCAAAGTTCTTAACCTGAAGCACTATTTCTGGGTTAGCAGAGTCTGTAACGTGAAGCATATGTAACCCGAGGTACCACTGTAATATGCCAACAAAACAAATAGTTGTAAGAGGCAATAATCCTACTGGTTTAAGATTATAGGCAATAATTATTTGGGGTTTACTTGTGACCTACAGGTTGGGAAACACTTTTTTTTTTGGGGGGGGGGGTTTCCTAGTGGTGGGGATTGGGTCTGTCTGGTTACCTGGAATATTTTTCCACTTACCCCAGGTGACCAGGCAAGTGACTAATTGCATACCTGCCATATAGTTAACCCACTGAAATATGAAATATGGGCTTTTTTCATTGGGTTGTTATTAGTGCAGTATTATGTACCCTGTGGGGACGCGGGTGGCATTGTGGGTTAAACCACAGAGCCTAGGACTTGCCGATCAGAAGGTCGGTGGTTCGAATCCCCGCGACGGAGTGAGCTCCCGTTGCTCGGTCCCTGCTCTTGCCAACCTAGCAGTTCAAAAGCACGTCAAAGTGCAAGTAGATAAATAGGTACCACTCCAGCAGGAAGGTAAACGGCATTTCCGTGCACTGCTCTGGTTCGCCAGAAGCGACTTAGTCATGCTGGCCACATTACCCGGAAGCTGTATGCTGGCTCCTTCGGCCAATAAAGCGAGATGAGCGCTGCAACCCCAGAGTCGTTCACAACTGGACCTAATGGTCAGGGGTCCCTTTACCTTTACCTATGTACCCTGTATCCCTGAGGTTATTATTGGTAGGATGGGGCAGGAGATCCATTTGGGGTATGGTATATCGTGGTCTCCTTGAATAGATAAATAGTGCAGGGCAGAGATTTTGGAGCACAATGTGATGATAGTGGCTACTTTCTGGGGCTGCAAAAATTTCCAAAACCTAGATTTAGTACCGAAATGTCATGCCCTTAGTACTGGATAAATATATGACTATAAGGGAAGTGTGATATTCATAGGGCTGTCACCATGTTATATTAAAATAGGGGACATGGTTGAGCTGTGACAGTTCATCATTTTCTTTGGAATGGTGGGTTCTTTTAAATTATGGACATCTCTTAATACAGGGGGTCAGGCTGACAAAAAGGGAGGCATTAGCACACGAAGCAGAAATGTGAGCGCTAAAATGGTTTCATAATACCCAGTGCAATTCATTTCTTCTTTAAAAATTCAAAGTAGCACCCTCAGCCACGAATGAGTCATTCTTTTGCATTTTAAAAATCTTAAAATGAGGACCCTTGGATGCAAAAACCACACTAGTCAGAGTGCCCTAATATGTGGGCCACTCTACTGTCAAATTAGTTACTAGGCAAAAATATCTATGGAAGGTCTACCATTGTTTGGCTCTTGGCGGTATCGTTCTAGTGCAGACTTTGGCAAAGTGGCAGTAGTTTTATTTCAGGAGAAGATGGGAGAGACTGGGCTTTCCCCATCTTCTCTTTGGAACGTTCAGAAACAGGAAGAAACGGAAAAGAACAGGAAGTAGCATGACATTAAAGCAGGAACAGGAAGCTCACTAGTTTGTAAGTGGGACTCATTCGGGTTGCGTTCAGTCAGACTCACTCTTAAAGGTAAAGGTACCCCTGACCATTAGGTCCAGTCGTGACCGACTCTGGGGTTGTGGCATTCATCTCGCTCTATGGGCCGAGGGAGCCGGCGTTTGTCCGCAGACAGATTCCGGCTTATGTGGCCAGCATGACTAAGCCTCTTCTGGTGAACCAGAGCAGCACACAGAAACGCCGTTTACCTTCCCGCCGGAGCGGTACCTATTTATCTACTTGCACTGGCATGCTTTCGAACTGCTAGGTTGGCAGGAGCAGGGACCCAGCAACAGGAGCTCACCCCGTCGCGGGGATTCGAACCGCCAACCTTCTGATCAGCAAGTCCTAGGCTCTGTGGTTTAACCCACAGCGCCACCCGCGTCCCTGATTCAATGCTCTTATCCCATGCAAAAACCAAAAGAAACCCCTGCTTTACTATGGGCCAACTGATTTATGCAAGTCATAACTCTATGAGGAAATTCCACAACTTAGGGGCTGCCACAGAGGATGCCATCTCCTGGGCCGCCGCCATCCCAAATTCCTGAAGAAGGTGGAACTACCAAGAGGGTCCCCTCTACCATTCATTTCTGATATTTTGGGCTTAATTGATTTAGGCTTTAAACCCTAGTGTGAACTAGGGAGAAGGGTTCTAGGAAGCTTTCGGGGGGGGGGCTATGCTAATTAGGGTCAGGGAAACGAAGTGAGGGGTCATGGGCAACGGAGCATTGTCACATAGGCCAGATTACAGAAATACAGATGTTCTTCTCCTGCCATACGTATGGAAAGTTGAAAAGCTAAAACCGATAGTGATGATAAGAAAGATGGAGTCAATCCAAGCCATGCAGCTAAGTAGTGTAGATAAAGTAGTTTTCTAAGGTCAGCACTGCTTTGGGGTGTTATGTAAAGCCCTACACACCCTTGCACATTGTGCTTTCTCGATGTGGCTGAGGTGAAGGGTCTGGGAAGATCAGTCAGGCAAGGGATGCAAAATGTTAAGCATGCCTCCTGTAAAAATAGATAGATAACACCCTTGTATCCCATCAATGACTAGACACAACTGATGGAGGCAGGCTGCTGTATGCATACTATGTCACTGAAAGCACATTTCCCCTCAAGGAATCCTGGGAACTCCAGGTTACGCTTCTCTGGGAAGCTAAAATCCTCAGCACCATTACCAAATGACATTTCCCATGATTCTTTGGGAGTGGGTGGGGATGTGCTTTGAAAGCATGGGGTGAATATAGCCAATATGACAATTGTCAAAGAAACATACGTTATCTTGAAGAATCATTTCTGAAAGTGCTCTGCTCATGGAAACAGAAGTGGGAGTACATCTGTGGGAGTTCTAGGCAGTATACACGCCATCCATTTAAATCACATTCTCCCCTCCAAAACAAGAATAATGGGAGCGGTAGTTTGTTACGGGTGCTGGGAATTGTAGTACTGTGAGGGGCAAACTACTTGAACCAGGATTTTGTGATTTAAATGTGCTTTGATCCTTCTACATGGTAGTGATTAGGCAGGATCAAATATTATAACATTGATTTTTTAAAATCTTTGCTTATAAAAAGCAACACTGCAATATCTTATCATAGAATTATAAAGCTTTATTTTCTGTATTGCTTAATTTTTGCTGGTACTATATACATAAATTTATTCACTTATCTATTTATTTTTGGATTGATTAGATCTATACCTGGGCAGATAATGAAGATTCTCCCTTGCATGGACTAGATGACCCCGGGGTCCCCTTTAACTGTACAATTCTGTGATTCTATTATATACTATATAAAAGAGCATATACTGGATCACTACCAGAGCAATCTTGAAGTCAACAATTAATCATGAAAAGAAGACAAATGGAGCTTCAGCATTTTTATTCCTTTTCTTTATTGTTTAAGAATAAAGACCTCCTGACTCTTGTAGCATTGTCTGTATCAATGTAAATGAATTTCCTTATTCTAATGCAAAGTTCCAGTGGGTTTGATATGTCCTCTGCTGCACTCAAAAGGGATGTCTGGGCCATTTTTCATTACTCAGTAAAACTGCCAACTTCCGTACCTTGAAAACAACACAATGTACATACCTTGTATAAATTCATGAAACAAGAACCATTCCTCATTAGACTGTGTGACTGGTTGACCTGAATGTCCAAAACACTATTTTTCCTACAAAGCCATTTCGTCTTTCCTGTTGTCCATTTCAATATAAAATCATTAGATCCCCACTGCCTTGCACATACATGCTAAATCCCATTTCCTGATTTAAAATGTTGACACATTGTGGAGTCTATTGTGCCATGACTCTCTGTCGGGATAGCAACACTTCTCCTTCTGTGGTGCTCAGCCTGAGAAGTTTACAGGAAGTGCATTAAAGGACTCTGAAGCTGGGAAGCCCACAAAGAATGACCTCATCCGAGCTCAGCAGATACTCAGCAAGTCTGAAACCACAAAGGCCTAACCTTATGGAGGCTGAGCTGGACTCAAATATGTCTTGGTGCACTTACAGTCAGTTAAGACTTAACCAGATGGAAACAACCAAGTGTGATCTACGCAATCAGTAGGCAGAGAAAAGGAAAGGAAGAAACTAAAAGACCTAAAGCTCAGAGGAAGCTATGAAGCTGTGAGTCTCCTGTGATACTATAATTAACTGCCTGGTAGCAACTTGCCCTTGGAGGAACTGAGATTACCAAACCAATCATGTGATAAGTATAGAGGGAATGCAGTTTCTCAGCAGTTGCAATAATGGGTGGCTCCACCACACTTGATGACTTGATGGCCGTACAAAATTGCCTCCAATGATCACACAAAGTGCAGGGTTTTCTGGCTATGAGACATTATTTGATTATGCCCTCCTTGAGTCCGGGCATGCAAGTTGTTAGAGACGCAGCAGCCACACACCATAACACCAGGTGTATTCAGGCCCTGCTGAACTAGCGATGGAGGAGAAATTTCATTCAGGTGAATCTGCCATATCCACACTTTTTGAAACAGTTTGTGAGCCAAAGCACAGCCATGCCTTGAAATTTGTACTTCTCCGAATTTGGCAGTGTGCTTCTCTAGCCAAGCGGTTGTGCATAAAAATGCATATATTTGTGAAAATAGCTGCATACAAAAGTGTTTTTATGAGGAGAAATTAGCTGGTGAATTTTCACGGGGATTTTTTTTTTAACCCACTAATTGTTACAGAATGTGAAGAACTGAAATTATGACTGGGAGAATGTGAAATTTGGGGAACCAAAATTGATGGATTAGTGCACCCCATGGGAACATCAGGGACTGAGCATCCTGGACAAAACACATGAGGATTGTTGGGGAAAGTTTGCAGGCATATCCCTAGCTTCCATCCACTAGATGCAGGTACCTAAAGACAGCTTTACACACAGTTTGGCCTAGTTCTCCATATCCCCACATATGGCTGGGAGGAAAGGAAAATCTAAAGAGACAGGCATTGGTCTCTTCTGACATACTCCATCCAAAATGACCATCTATTCCTTGCTTTCTACGGCCCCTTTCGACATTATCCATGCCATGCTAATCCAAAGGGAACAATTTTCAAATTTCGGTTTTTCGAGTGGGCTCTTACTTCTTACAAAAGATCAGACCAAACTTGGAAGAGCCCTGAACAGAGAGCATGACATCATATGCTTCTGCGCTTCAATTTATTGATGACCCAACAAATCTCCTTCCCCCTAATTACTTCAAAACACACTTCACTACTGATGTCCATCAAAATACAACCACCTAGAAACAGCATCATTAATATCTGTGTTCTTCTTACAAACCCATCTTGGTAGTAGCAAATTGTGTTCCCAGCATAAATTTCCCTAATAACATTTTGCTTTGTGATCCATCTAGTTCATTTAATGAACTTTAGTTGCTATAGGTAATACAGGACGTGGCTTTGATCTGCTGCCCTTTTCTCCTCACCTACCAGTTCTTCGGATGTTAGTCTGGTTTTTTTTTTCTTTCCCCTCCACCATTTGTCAAATAAAGCATATTTCACAGGCGGTTTTTAAAAATTGCTCTGCAGAATCTATCTTTTTGTGAGAGGGTTTTTTGGTTTTTTTTGAAAAAGAGAAGAATTCATGCCCCCTACATACAATAAAAGATATGGCTGACGCTAATAACTTTCTCTGTAGAGTTGTGAATGAGGAGCAAAAGGATTATAAGTCTTTGAATCTACAAAATAGAAGCCAAGCAAGCATTCCAACCGAGGACATGTTGACACAGAGGGAATAATGGCAACCACAGAACACTGAAAGAGGGAATTATCAAAAGGAAAGCTAGAAAATAGCTCCTTTTTCAGTATAACATTATGTACATTGTGGACTGGTCTGAAACACTCACAGCTAGTTTTTTTTATTAAAAAAAATATCCTGATACCCGGGGCCGCAATTGGCTTTTATTTCAAAGACTGGAGAAAATGTCTGAAAATAGATAAATGGTTTAGCAGTTCTTGAAAGACCAGCAAGCATGACCTGTTTGCAAGGGTTCTGCTTTATTGATATATGCACTTGGAACTCAGCAGACGGCATCTCTCGCTAGAAATTTATTATCCAGCTGTGCTTTCCCGTTTGTATCTTATGACAGCCTTTTCTCTTGGACTCAGAAAACCCCTTTAAAGTTAATAAACAGGATGATTTTTTAAAATGATATGGAAATCTGCAAGATACACAGGAAATCCGTCTGCATCTCCCCAACACTACCCTGCCCTCCTCCACATTTGCAAACAGTGGTTTTTTTCTGGGGGGGACGCAGGGGTACGCATACCCCTAAATATTTTGTTGATCTTTGTACTTTTGTTCATTTACTGTATTTATTTTTCCCGATTTGAACTATAAAATGGTGATTTTCTTGAGTCAAAATGAGAGTACCCTAAACATTTTTTTAAAGAAAAAAATAGCACTAGTTGCAAATATAAAATTCGTAGTCAGAACGGATGGCTTTTCCCATTTAATATCTGTATCTATATACACATATGCACACACTTTCTAGCTATTCCGTATTTTGCTGTTCCTGAGTTTTACACCACTGCACAAAGGTGTGTGGCTTTGGCATTGAAATTTGTATATTAAAAAAGAAGAAAAAGTTCCAGCTATAGGCTATTCCCCTTATTTAAGAGAAGCAAAATGGCTGAAAGTCAAATAATTATGCTGCACACCAGAGGCAAATGCAGTAAATGCAGCTCTTACCATCATAAACCCTGACAATGGTGGAGATAAGAAGGGCATTTGGTTTACTCCTTGTGATGTCATCAGGTGGTTAAGTCTGTAATCCTGTGCCCATGTACATGGGAGTAAACCCCATTGAACTGAATGGGACTCACTGGTTGAGTAGGCATGTGGAGGATTCCGCTGTAATTAAAAATGGGTGTTGGAAGTTCAGAACTTAAGTAGTGTCTACTACTTGTATATATTCTGTTCAAGTGTGTGTGTATGCGTGCGCATGTTAACCATAAGATGGAAGGGTATTGATTCACCCCAGAGGACAGGATCACACTTCAAAACGACCTTGACAGATTAGAGAACTGGGCCAAAACAAACAAGATGAACTTTAACAGGGAGAAATGTAAAGTATTGCACTTGGGCAAAAAAAATGAGAGGCACAAATACAAGATGGGGGACACCTGGCTTGAGAGCAGTACATGTGAAAAGGATCTAGGAGTCTTGGTTGACCACAAACTTGACATGAGCCAACAGTGTGACGCGGCAGCTAAAAAAGCCAATGCAATTCTGGGCTGCATCAATAGGAGTATAGCATCTAGATCAAGGGAAGTAATAGTGCCACTGTATTCTGCTCTGGTCAGACCTCACCTGGAGTACTGTGTCCAGTTCTGGGCACCACAGTTCAAGAAGGACACTGACAAACTGGAACGTGTCCAGAGGAGGGCAACCAAAATGGTCAAAGGCCTGGAAACGATGCCTTATGAGGAACGGCTAAGGGAGCTGGGCATGTTTAGCCTGGAGAAGAGGAGGTTAAGGGGTGATATGATAGCCATGTTCAAATATATAAAAGGATGTCATATAGAGGAGGGAGAAAGGTTGTTTTCTGCTGCTCCAGAGAAGCGGACACGGAGCAATGGATCCAAACTACAAGAAAGAAGATTCCACCTAAACATTAGGAAGAACTTCCTGACAGTAAGAGCTGTTCGACAGTGGAATTTGCTGCCAAGGAGTGTGGTGGAGTCTCTGTCTTTGGAGGTCTTTAAGCAGAGGCTTGACAACCATATGTCAGGAGTGCTCTGATGGTGTTTCCTGCTTGGCAGGGGGTTGGACTCGATGGCCCTTGTGGTCTCTTCCAACTCTATGATTCTATGATTCTATGATTCTATGATTCAAATTTCATCTCAGCCATTGGGTTCAAAGCAAGCCGTTAGGTTTCAAAGTCCTATGTTACATCCTCAGCCACTGCTATACAATGTAGGACTAGAGAATAGTGGTATAAGGATTGGTGTTAGCATCGCCATAAGATAATAATTTGAGACAAATTGTATTTGGTGTCAAGCAGGACTCCCTAAGACTGCACTCCAGGACCTGCTTTCAATGCCAGGGAACTAGAACAATACAGCAAATCTCTGTATCTCATAGGGAAGAGCTTTTTGATCCTAAATCACTGTTTCCAGAAAGATTTGACCTTCTGACCGAACACTTATTTTTCTAAACGTGGATTTTGGGACTTAAACTCACAGCATGGCAACAGACTCTGCACCACAACCAAGTTAAAGGAGTGGGCCACCAGGGAAGGAGCCAGACCACCAAGGAAACCTTTTAACATCCCTAGACCAGAGCAGGTATCATGTAGGGCCCCACAAATCCTAGAGGAATTGAAAGCCAGCCATTGACTCTAGGGGTTAGTCAGGCTCAGCCAACAGTAGCCAATGAAGTGGCATGGATGCAGCCCAATTGCCTTCCAAGACATTGGGTTGCTTGAGCTTTCCAAGAGGGCTAGGGGAAGGCCAAGGAAGGTGATGGACTCTCCTTCATAGGAAGTTTTTAGGCAGAGGCGGGATGGCCACCTGTCATGGATGCTTTTGTTGAGATTCCTGCATTGGACTAGATGAACCTCAGGGTCCATTCTAGCTCTACAATTCTGTTATTCTATGAGGAGCTTTGCCCAGTGCAGTGCATGTCAACAGAACCAATTCGATTTCAGCTTTCTCTCTTCATGCTCCACAGAGGCAAAGTATTGGGTATCTCAGTGATGCACCTATGGATCAGGAGGTGAGAGACCAAGAGCAGAGGTGGCAGCGGTGTGTTTAGTTACAACTGCTCCCCTCTAGTGCCTGATGCTGAATTGCATTACAATACACACACTCACAGGGATGCGGATGGCGCTGTGGGTTAAACCACAGAGCCTAGGAATTGTTGATCAGAAGGTTGGCGGTTTGAAGCCTCACGACCGGGTGAGCTCCCGTTGCTTGGTCCTAGCTCCTGCCAACTCCTAGCAGTTCGAAAGCACGTCAAAGTGCAAGTAGATAAATAGGTACCACTCCGGCAGGAAGGTAAACGGCGTTTTCGTGTGCTGCTCTGGTTCGCCAGAAGCGGCTTATTCATGCTGGCCACATGACCCAGAAGCTGTACGCCGGCTCCCTCAGCCAATAAAGTGAGATGAGCGCCGCAACCCCAGAGTCGGCCACGACTGTACCTAATGGTCAGGGGTCCGGTTACCCTTTCTTTAAACACCCCAACACCATTTTGAAAGATCATTTTCTTCCTTCTGTTTTTGAAAAATACATTCTTTTGGTGGAATCTGCTAGGAATATTTGTCAGAACTACATTCCCGGTCACTATTAGTGGCTATATTTGTGGCCCTCTGATCATGAGGTACTGTTTTGCTGTATTTGTGGCCCTCAGATTATGCCTGATGTGTGTTTTACTCAGAATCCTGAACAATGAAGTTTCTCTCCCACTATTTCCTGTGGGACAAATGGCCTCGGCTTCTCCCTGACATAGCTCCTGTTCTCTGGTTCTCTTTTTCCCTTATTCTCTCTTGTTCTCTCTTGTTCTCTCTTGTTCTCTCTTGTTCTCTCTCTCTCTCTCTCTCACACACACACACACACAGACACACACTTTACAGATATATAAATATTATTGCACCAAGCTCTAAAGCTGCTTCGTAGTTCTCAAGCATGCAAGCCATGAAACACAGCAAAGGGGAAGGAAATTATGCTTGACTTCCGTTTCTTCACAGCCACTGCTCTTGCATCCCCCTTACCAAGGTAACCACCAATGTGGCTCGAAGTACTCTTCATCCTTTTACTGTAAACGTTCAAAAGTTCAGAGCCTGCTTTTCGGCTTTCCGTTGGCATCTGAGTGGCCATTGTGAGAACTGGCTGGTAGACTAGATGGGTTCTTGGACCGACCCAGCAGGCTCATAAATAAAGGTAAAGGGACCCCTGACCATTAGGTCCAGTCGTGGCCGACTCTGGGGTTGCGGTGCTCATCTCGCTTTATTGGCCGAGGGAGCCGGCGTACAGCTTACGGGTTATATGGCCAGCATGACTAAGCCGCTTCTGGCAAACCAGAGCAGCGCACGGAAACACCGTTTACCTTCCAGTGGTACCTATTTATCTACTTGCACTTTGACGTGCTTTCAAACTGCTAGGTTGGCAGGAGCTGGGACCGAGCAATGGGAGCTCACCCCGTCGTGGGGATTCGAACCGCTGACCTTCTGATCGGCAAGTCCTAGGCTCTGTGGTTTAACCCACAGCGCCACCCGCGTCCCTAGCAGGCTCATACCATATTCTTATTTGAGGCCATGCCCTACTCACCCCCTTCCAGCCCCCTCCAACTTCCCCCTCAAGTGTTTCCCCTTCCCACCCTGTGTGACAGCTAAGCTGGCTTTTCACCTACCCAACCCCATTTCTGAAGCCTCTACTCTTGTCTATTCTACAGCCATGTTTTCGCTTTCAAGCCCAAGCCCGTGCCTCTGACTCACCTTCCACACAAACCACCCTCATGGAAACCTCCTGCATGTTCCTCCTCTCACAGATTGCACCTGCTAAGCAACCGTTTCACCTTCTGTCCAGTTGTCCAGCCACCATCCCCTACTGTTCTTCAGATCCTTTCGTGCCCCTGGTTTCCCTCTTTAGCCCCCATCCCAGTGCCTCCTGCTCCTCCTTTTCCACAAACCCCTTTGCACTCGCATTTTCACCTTCCCTCCTTTCCTTCCCTCCCCCTCCGCTTGCTTTCAGCTGTCCCTTGCGCACAGGCCACCTGGTTTCCATGCCTTTTCAGTTCTCCTATTCTTCAGCCCCCTTTGCACACACACACACAACCCATGCTGATGTATGCAACATCATTTAAGATGAATAGACTCTTGAGAGAAAGCATGGCAGTTGGCTTGTTCAGTTAGAGAAGGTGGAGTTCAGTTGTACACGTATGCGTGCTTGGTTGTTAACAAAACATCTTTTCTAAATTACTACACTGAATCTAGAACTTCAGGTTGAAGACAAAACATGGTAACAGGAATTAAATACATTCTGAGAAGACACTATGGACTATTTGAGGGCTCTTATCTCTCACGCATGTGGCTGCTGAAGAATGAAAGGGAAAAGTTTAAAACAGTCATTTCAGTGTGCCCCTTTTCTTGCTGTACTCAAACAAGAACAGAAGTGTGAATAAAGCGAGAAGAGAGTAATACTGAGACAAAAATTGTGGCTTTAAACACCTTAAAGGTTTGAGATAAGCAGGGGTGGAGAGACCCCGAAGAATTGTTTAAAAAAAAATAAAAACACAAACCAGTTTTAACAAGGAGAAAAGCAGATATGGGTACAGTGGGACTGGCAAACGATCAGTGTGTATCTGGTGTATGTGTGTGGGTGTGAGTGGGTGTACGTGAGGTATACAGAGGTATTTCACCTCCTCAAATAACTCCCTTTCCTCCATCTACACAGTGCACAGAGCTCTATGGCTGCTTCAGTAGTTCTCAAGTATGCAGGCTTTCCCCAATTGCCCTCTCACTGTATTTGGCAATTCTTCTTATGTCAGCCCCTGCTCATTCTCTGCTCCAGCCTCTGACATTGTTTCAAAGCACCACTTTTAAAATAGTAATTCATTTATAGTAGTAATTATTATAAATGTTTTCACCCGCTCTGTTGAACCCACCCAAGAAAGCAAAATAGAAGGAAAGAACACAGGGCAGAATAAATTCTGAGAGTGAGCAACTAATCTTGATTGCATTTGATTCACTTTAATTTCCAAAAAGAATTGCGGATTGACAATAAATCTCTGGCACAACCTGAAATATCTTTGATCAGGCCTAGGGAGATGTAGAATTTGTTTAACTTTCATTCAAGGATTCTGGAGATATTATCCACATTTACGCATGGATTTGGGGTGTTCTGGTACCCTGAAGTCCAGCCCAGAATGACCTCCACCAGCTTATACTATATTCTTCTTCAATCTTCTTGGTGAATTAGTGAGTGCTGTTTGGCTCCACGAAAAAAGGAAACTTTTTTCTCTCCACATAAGGGAATGTGGCACATTATTTACATAACAGGGGGGGGGGGGGATGGTCTGACCATGGTGTAAATTCCTCCCCTTCTGGGGACTTTAATCTTAACAGCTATAAAATCCCAGAGGTGGATAGGGTTGGTTGATGCATTAAAAAAGAAAGAGAGAGGGGTTCACAAGTCTTAGCAGAACATACAAAAAGCCCTGCTGGATCAAGCCAAGGACAGATCTGGTCTAGCATCCTTTCCCCACAATGCCAAGAAGATGCTTCTGAAAAGCCAGCAACCAGGACCTCAGTGCAGAACCTCTTTCCCTACTTCTGATTCTTAGCAGCAGATTCTTAGACAGAGGCCTGCTGCTTTGGACAGTGGAAGAAGAATGTGGTTATCATGACCAGTAGCCATTGAAAGCCTTATTGTCCATGAATTTGTCCAATCCTTGTTTAAAGCTAAAGTTGGTGGTCAGTGTTATATCTTGGACTCCACAGTGTGAAGAACAGGCACAGCCTCGCTGGTGCACCTCAACCATAACAACACTCTATCTGTGCAGCACCCACAAGATTCTACAACTGTGTAGCATTTTCTTTCTTTTTTTAAGGGGTTAACGGGTCTCAGAAAATAAGCCTCTTTGTGTAATATGCTGACAATACTGCTTTCAAATGACGTTATCTCTGACTGTTATGTCTGCAAATCACTTGTACCTGACCAACCCTTCAGTTAGGGTTGCAACAAGACATCTGCTGAACAAAACAAATTGGTGATCCACTCAACGAAAGGTTATCTACTTAACTAAATAAACATGATGCAGAACATCCTTCTTTATATAATGAACATGTCTAAATATTAAAGAAATGAACAGCCCAAAAACAATGTATAATTTCCGTGGGCGGGGCAGGGCAGGGACGGGACAGGAACAATTTTACTTTCATATATGGGACTGGACAAATTGGGAGGTTCGGGAAGGAATCCAGACTACACACAGGATGATGAAGTATGGATTTGCTCATCACTAATTGTGCATAGTTAAGTGGTGGATGGGCATGGAGGATGGTGAATGATCTAGCATTGTAGCTTGATGCCTGCCTCTCTTCCCCAAACTTTCTGTTCATTTCTCCCTCGCAGCTCTTCCCACAACACACACACACACACACACACACACACACATCCATAGTCCTAACTCTTTCATCTATTCAAGGCACATCTCAAATCTCACCTTCTGGATGCAGCTTCTACCTTGCCACTTTGGGGAGAGGGTCCACCTTGCCACTTTTGGGAGAGGGTTACAGTGCTAGACCACACAGTGGCCAGGAAGCCTTCATTCTCCCCTCCCGAGAGAGAGAGAGAGAGAGAGAGAGAGAGAGCACAAAGGAAGGAGGAGAGTACAGAAACAAGAGGACGCCACGAATTCACACTTGGTTCCTACTTAGGATTGCAGCCTACATCAGGGAGATTCCTTAAGGGATCACTAAAGTGTTTGCGAAGGTTGGCATGCTTTTGGTGTTACTTTCCATCTCTGGAAACAGTTGTATCAGGCCCTTTTCTAAAAATAAAACCATTTTTCCACAGCACCTGTGTATATTTTCCTTGTGGTTTTCTCAGGAAGAGAAAGTGAGGTAGCGGTGTTTGCCTTCTCCACTTCCGCCACATTTGTTGGGTTTGGAACACAGCATGGAGAGAGAGAGATGCAATTGGACAAGGTGAAATGACTCAGTGAAGGGCACAATACTTCTTTATCTCCTTTCCCCTCCGCTGCATCACCTCTGCCACCCTAAGCACACAGAGCTTTATGTGCTGTGTAGATGGAGGAAAGGAGTTAATTGAGGAAGTGAGATACCTCTGTAGGCCTCACTCGCACACATACACAGATACACACTGATCATTTTCCAGTCCCATTGTGCTAAACCTGAAGCATATCAAAGTGTTTGAAGTGAGGTGCTGGCTGATATACCAGCTCCTCCACGTGTCTTTTTTTTCCAGGAACAGTCCCAGATTTACAGAAGCCATCTGTAAATTTCTGATTTGATCCCGGAATGTCCTTTGATCTCTTAGGCTGTCCCTATTTTCATCGGAGAAATGTTAGAGGAGATGAAGTCATGTGATCCCCCGAGCCAAGGAGATAAGTAACTATACAACCTTTAGAAGACATCTGAAGGCAGCCCTGTATCGGGCCTTTTTTTAAGGTTTAATGTTTTATTATGTTTTTATATATGTTGGAAGCTGCCCACAGTGCCTGGGGCAGCCCAGTCAGATGGGTGAGGTATAAGCAACAAAATTATTATTATGGAAACGGAGGTCCCTGTGTTCATTGGCGAAATGTTGGAGAGTATGATATACATGGTGAGGTGTGTGCAAATGTCCTCTTGATATAGGTAAAGGTAAAGGGACCCCTGACCATTAGGTCCAGTTGTGGCCGACTCTGGGGTTGCGGCGCTCATCTCGCTTTATTGGCCGAGGGAGCCGGCATTCAGCTTCCGGGTCATGTGGCCAGCATGACTAAGCCACTTCTGGTGAACCAGAGCAGCGCACGGAAACACCGTTTACCTTCCCGCCAGAGCGGTACCTATTTATCTACTTGCACCTTGACGTGCTTTTGAACTGCTAGGTTGGCAGGAGCAGGGACTGAGCAACAGGAGCTCACCCTGTCGCGGGGATTCGAACCGCCAACCTTCTGATCGGCAAGTCCTAGGCTCTGTGGTTTAACCCACAGCACCACCTGCATCCCTTACTCTTGATATACTCCACCCTAATTTGTTGGCAGAGTTGTTTGCAGCACCATTTCACCAAAGCTATCCAAGGAGAGAAGGAATTCTCCAACAGCTTATTCCCCCCACCTTTCTTTTTCCTTTGCTGCTGCTTCCATTGGCAACAGCAGCGACATTTTGGGCGGCCTAGTCTACCATTGGGCATTTTTTCCAAGGCCTCTGATCTCATGTCGCTCTGAGGGGAGGTGAGCTGGGAAATGGCAGCCGCCACAAAACAAATGGTGGAGAATACCTAGAGAAAACTGGCAGATAGAAGAGTAGAGGAGGGAGAAAGGTTGTTTTCTGCTGCTCCAGAGAAGCGGACACGGAGCAATGGATTCAAACTACAAGAAAGAAGATTCCACCTAAACATTAGGAAGAACTTCCTGACAGTAAGAGCTGTTCGACAGTGGAATTTGCTGCCAAGGAGTGTGGTGGAGTCTCCTTCTTTGGAGGTCTTTAAGCAGAGGCTTGACAGCCATATGTCAGGAGTGCTCTGATGGTGTTTCCTGCTTGGCAGGGGGTTGGACTCGATGGCCCTTGTGGTCTATTCCAACTCTATGATTCTATGATTCTAAGTATCTCTTTTTCTTCTATTTCTGCTTTTCGGCTTTTTCTTCTTATTTAGTTTTTGATATTTTAAAATTAATGTTCAATAATATTACTTGTAAGTATGATATGAATGGCATGATATGAACTTACAGAGAGAAGACTGATAGAAGAGATCTGTGTGAGAGACAAAATAGAGTGGTATTTCTCAGGGTATGAGGCTGAGAAAGATGGGAGCTGTCCCAAGTGGGGCCTGGGAAGATGGGGATCTCTGTGAATTGAAGATTGAGATAGGAGGTTGATAGAATATAAAAATGTGTGTTTGTGTAGGTGTGTTTGTTTTTTCTTTCCCCGCGCCCCCCTTCTTTTTATTATTTTGCTCTCTTTAGATATTACCTTTGTTTGGGTTTTTATTGTATTATATGTTGGAAACCTTTAAGTTTAAAAAGAGAATACCTAAAGAAAATACTGCAAAACTGACTTCTTTTTTCTAGTTGGGGAAGTGGGGGGAGGGAGATAAATCTCAGAATTTTTCTCAGGGCAGAGTAGGGGCTGGGTTGAGCTCAACACTAATATATGATTTAGCTGAGTAATTTAGCCTGCAGTCCTAACCCCACTTCTCTGGATGAGCTTCTACAGAATTCAGTAGGGCAATCCTCTGAGTAGACCTAGTTAGGGTTGAGCTGGGAATAAGCCCTTGTGAGCGCTGTTGTGTTTACTTCTGAGTAAACACGCATAGGGTTCTGCTGTGCCTATAATTTCACACACAAGTCTCTTTTACATGAAGCTGTTTGACTGCCTGGGAAGAGGTATGAAGGGCTTTATTTTTAGAGAATAAAACACACACACAGTCCCTGAAAAAAAGGCAGGTTGACCTGCTTAAGAACAAGCACACTAGGTAAAAATATTCCCTTCAAAAAAGGACTGGTAACAAAGGGGGAAAGTTACCTTCTTATCTGCTTCACAGTTGTGAAATAATGTAATGCTCTTTCAGCGCCGCAACGTTTCCTAAATCTTGGTAACTCTTAGGATTTCTATAGCAACAATTAGTTAGGATAGCACATGCCCCAGGCATCTACCTCATGCAGGCAAAGGAGAGGAAAATCTGTCTTTTGAAGAAAACTATTGTCGCACACTCTCCCTTCCAGCCCCCTTCTATGCCTTCTCTGTTAGACATTGCATAAAGTAACAAAAGAGGTGAGTTGCCGAGACAGAGCCTAGCCTACTCTTTCTAAAGAAAGGAGAACAGCAGTCAACTGTAGGAAGTCAGTTATAAAAATGAAGAACAGCCACACAAAAAATTCACAAGAAAAGAATCCTGTTCTTTAGCAGCTTGGTGTGTTTTTTTATCATATGCCAGAGTTAGCTACCATTTGCCTCTATTTATTGCGCTTTTAATTTAAAAATAAGGGGAGGAAATGTATGCGCATAAATCGAAGTGAGCACCCCAACTGAGAATGGGCATCCTAAGTCTGAACTTCCACTTTGCATAAATGCTCAAAAGAATAAATCCAGAGTATGAAATCGGTGACAAACCATTCCACCCCCCTCCTCTCACATTTGGTCTCTATGCTATTGGGGATTTCAAACAAACAAAAAAATGAGGACCTTTGTTTTAAATGGATGCTGGTTCAGAGACCGCTGTAAGATTTGACGGAGACGCAACATTTTAAAATCCGGAAAATCTAAAATATACTGCAAGTGACAGCTTCGGAAAGATAAAGCATTCTTTCTTTGTTGATAAAGGGAGAGCAGTTGCTCTGTATAGTCATGAGCACGAATGGCAGAACCTCTTTAGTGTCTGTATGTTTTTAATATGCATATGAAGCAAGAAAACACTAAATTCTACTGTGTTTGGCAGTAGCTGCTGGACAGAACTGGGCAAAGTCTTTCCCCCATAATGTTAACTTTGGGGGCAGAGGGTAGACACGGACTTACTTACCGGGGAGAATCAATAAGCAGAAATGCCGTGCTTAACCCTTCCTCTCTCTTGAAAACTGCCTTTCCCCCCACAGCTAAGCTTCAAAACTGGAAGTGAACCACACTGGGGTGGGTTGGTGGGGGAAACCAGATTCAGGAAAACCAGCAGATTGTTTGCATTCTGTGCCCACTCACTGTCACTTCCCTACAAGTTGCCTTCTTGAGTTTCAGTATATTAGCAAAATGCAGAATCAGCCCCATGTGTACTAATTTCCACCATTGTAATCTCAGACTTAGATCTTATAGAATTAGTTTCTGGACCCAATTCAAACTGCTGGTTTTGACCTATAAAGCCTTAGGTGGCTCAGGACCGCGATAACTCAAGGATTGCCTCTTCCCATATGAAGCAAACCAGACCCTGTGATCATCATCTGAGGCCCTTCTTCGTGTGCCTCCTCAGAGAGAGGTCCAGAGGGTAGCAACATGAGACAGGGCCTTTTCTGCAGTGGCTCCCCATTTGCAGAATGCTCTCCCAGGGAGGTTCAACTGGCACCTTCATTATACAACTTTAGGCACCAGGCAAAAATGCTCCTCTTCAACCAGGCCTTGGGCTGATTAATATTCTATGTCTTTTTAATTGTGTTTGTGTTTGGGGGGTGCTATTGGTTTGCTTTGTTTTTGCTCGTTTTTATTATGCAGTTCGTTTTGTATTTTTATGCTGCAAACCGTCCTGAGGTCTTCGGATGAAGGGCGGTATACAAATTTAATAAATAATAATACATCTCTACTACTTCCCTGCCATATATTTTGTGGTAAGCTGTGAAGGTATTTCCTAAATATCGATATATTTTGCCCCAGCAGAAATATCACAGTCCCTTCAGGTTAGCGGGGTGGGGAGGTGGCCTACTAGATGTTGAGAGACTCTTAGGTCCAGTGCCAAGGGCCTTCTGGTGGTTCCCTCACTGCGAGAAGTGAGGTTACAGGGAACTAGGCCGAGGGCCTTCTCAGTGGTGGCACCCACCCTGTGGAATGCCCTCCCAGCAGATGTCAAGGAAATAAGCAACTATCTGACTTTTAGAAGGCATCTGAAGGCAGCCCTGTTTAGGGAAGTTTTAATGTTTTATTCTGTTTTTAATCTGTTGTGAGCCGCCCAGAGTGGCTGGGGAAACCCAGCCGGATGAGTGGGGTATAAATAACAAATGATGATGATGATGTCCCAGCCAACAAGGTCAGGGATGCAGGGATGATTGAAATTGTAGTCCAGCAACATCTGGACAACCCTGAGCGGAAGAGAAAGCAATTTTGTCTCCCTTCCTGGCCATTGGCTCACCAACTATGCAGGCTGAAGCATCCCCAAAGAATCACAACTCCATTGGGATTTGTGAAAGCGAAGAGTCGTTTCAACATCCCCAACTATTGCAAGGCCCCTGTTGTCAAGCCTAAACTATGCACTCAGCAACAACCCAGGTCTGGAAACCTGGGCTACCATTTTTCTGCTGCAAAGCAGAGCACCGTTTCCAGGGGAGACACTTAATACGTACTCCCCCCCCCCCCGTTGCTTTCTCTTGCAAGCCCATCCATCAGGTAAGCATCTCCGCAGCGTGCATGTTTATTTACTTCTTCTGAATCACCCTGGGGTATTTTTGCATGGAAGACCTTAAACATCCATTAATAACGTGGGCGAAAGAGACTGTTACTTGAACCTTGCAATTCATGTGTCCCCCCCCCCAAAAAAAAACAGCTTTGCAGCAAAGTAGCAGTTCCAGGTCTGCGTTTACAAATAATTTGGTGCAGTGGAAAGGGAATAGGTAGCAAGTAATGTCGAGAGAGGTAGGGTGCATGGAGGACCCCCAACAGGGGGAAAATAAGCAGCACAGGGAGTATAAAGGGAGTGGGGGTTCTGTTTTGGAAAGGCACAAGGCGGAAGGTAATAATAATAATAATAATAATAATAATAATAATAATAATAATAATAATAATAATTTATTATTTATACCCTGCCCATCTGGCTGAGTTTCCCCAGCCACTCTGGGCGGCTCCCAATCAAGTATTAAAAACAATACAGCGTTAAATATTAAAAACTTCCCTGAACAGGGCTGCCTTCAGATGTCTTTTAAAAATAGGATAGCTACTTATTTCCTTCACATCTGAAGGGTGGGCGCCACTACCGACCGAGAAGGCATAAATGGAGAAAGAGGGTGCAAGACATGTCAGTGACTACGAAGCTGATGATTGAATGAGGTTCCTTGAGCTCTGGGCAGCAGTACTGTTAGGACCCCACTTCAGGACAGAGGTAGTCATAGCTTAGTGGAAAAGCACATTGTTTGATCCCCAGCATCTCTAGGTAGGGCTGTGGAAGATGCTTTTCTGGAACACTGGGGAGCTGCTGTCAGTGTTGACCGTACAGTGGTACCTCAGGTTAAGAACTTAATTCATTCTGGAGGTCCATTCGTAACCTGAAACTTCTTAACCTGGGGTATCACTTTAGCTAATGGGGCCTCCCGCTGCCGTCGCGTGGCCGCCACACGATTTCTGTTCTCACCCTGAAGCAAAGTTCTTAACCCGAGGTACTATTTCTGGGTTAGTGGAATCTGTAACCTGAAGTGTCCGTAACCTGAAGCATCTGTAACCCGAGGTACCACTGTTCTGAGCTAGATGGATGAGAGGTTTGGCTTGGGATAAGGCAGCTTCCTATGGTCATAAGTCCAGGGCAGAATAACTCAGCAGAATAAGCAGGAGTCATCCTCCCGCCCCAACCGGCACACACATAAATGCAGAATGATTTTATTACCACCATTTGAAGCACACTGTCATCTAAAAAGGGGGGACATTAAAACAATTAAATCCAGGGACTGAAATTACCTAACTGGACCACTGGCTCTGGGAATCTGCAATTATATCCAATATCGCACACCTACAATCTGACAGAATCAGTTAAACACATTAAAAAAGAAACTTCGATGCAGTAGAGCTTGAAATTTGAGGAACTGAATACAGGATCTGAGATCAGGGAGTGGCTCAGAAGTTAATGGAGAAGTCCATTTTAAAGGGGAGGAGAGACAAACCCAGCTGCAATATCATTGCTTTAGAAAGTCTGAGAAAATGAAAAGAAGGTGTTTCCTTATGTAACGTTAAAACGCAATCCTGTTGAGTGGTATGTATTATTTAAAAGAAGTGACTTAGTTCTGCAATCCTAAGCATTCCTTATAAAGTTGTCCCAGTTCTAAACATTTTCAGACTAGAGTGGTAAATGCATCTATTTATTTTTTTAGATAAAAAACTATATATTGAGGCTGCACCTGGGTGCAAATCTTATTGAACTCAGTGGGACTTCTGAAATGTGAAGCATTTCAGAATTTGCATCATGGCAAATCCTTGCTCGCCACGTTCAAAAGGAGCGTTGCCTTGATTCATTGTGAATATTTTCACAACGCAGACAACCCAAACTCCAAATGAAGAGGGACACTTGATATTCCTACTTGGTTGACAACCCAAGATTCAGGATGGAGGGGAATCTGGCAATGAAAAACCAAACAGCGTGTTTGAGATTACCACTGCGCAGGTTATCTTAAAGCAGCCATTTTCAAATAGCTAACTCCTAACAAACTATTTCTGTGTTGAATTGTTAACCCAAGTAACTGCAGAGGATTCTGTGGCCGTACTACAGGAGCTGTCAATAAGTGCTGGACAGACCTGAAGGTCTTGTCTCAATTACTCCATCTCAACTGAGTGTGGGCCAGAAACTTCTTCCTACCCAGTGGTAATGATGACTACGTCACCATTCAGATAAATTAGTTTGCTGTAACTGATATTCTTAAGATCCTGACACACCTCAATCATCATAGGCACTCAGGCATATGAGATACACAGACCTAAGGCGTTAGACCCAACCCTTAGATCTTGTCAAGATGCGTTTAGGATAGTTATTTTAAATAAGTTTCCACGATAAGCAAAGTGAACAAACAAGCAGCGGCCACCTACCTGAGTCCTGTCCATCCACAACGAGGGCCAAGCCAAACACCAAGAGTTTAAGCCACAAAAACATGGTTACATCCAGGGCTCATGTGTATCCTCACAAAACAGCATGTGTGTGTCAGTCTCTGGAAAGCAAAATAATGGTTATCGCCCTGTGCAAAATGACTTGCCAAGGTCCAAATCAAATGTAGAATAGGCTATGCGCACGTACATTGCAATGCGTCCTTATCATTCAGGGAGCAGCTTCCTCTGACACCCAGAGACTAAGCACACACACACACACACTTCACAGCAAAGTGATGTCACAGACAATTTTTACTGACTTCTCTAAAACCACTCTTCTCTCTCTTTCTCTCTTGACTTCAGTTTCCAGGAAGTCAGAGGTTTTTCTGAAGCTGCTGCACTTGTTGTGACTTCCTGGTCGAAAAGCAGATGCCGCCAGAATTTCTGAGGAGCTGAGACGGGTTTCTCTGTCAAATGCTGAAAGAGTTAAAATGCTCGTGGCTGTGGAGAAAGTCCCACCCCTACAACGATGCCGGATAATGTTAAGACAATTGCATGCCAGCATGCTTAACTGACGAGGCCACCACCGTTGATCACAGCTAATATCTCAAGTGTTCGCTGCTTTAAAACAGACCTGGAGAAGTCCCAGATGATGCAAAATGTTCTCCTTCTCCAAAAATGGCTTCACTTAAGGTTTGCTCCATTGAAGTGTGAGTGCCACACCTGCACACAGAGGGATGGCCATCACAGTGTACTTCCTCCACCATGGAGGCCACTATGGGGATCGGAAGGCTCTATCATGATACAACCTTCTCTCTGCCTAGGTACAATTGTCTTATAGTGCAATCTTATATATGCATTTTGGCTGGTAGGCATGGAACTGTAGCCTTAAGCTTGGAGCATGTGTACCCAGCCTGAATGGGGAAGGCTAAATGGAGGTACAGAGAAGGCAAATATAGACTTCTTATCACCATAATGATCCATTGACCCAGCCTGCATGTAACACTAAGCCAAACTATGGCTCAAGGTAAAAAAGTAAAGGACCGCTGGACGGTTAAGTCCAGTCAAAGGCGACTATGGGGTTACAGCGCTCACCTCACTTTCAGGATGAGGGAGCTGGTGTTTGTCCTCAGAAAGTTTTCCGGGTCATCTGACCAGCATGACTAAACCACTTCTGGCGCAACAGGACACCATGACGGAAATTAGAGTGCATGGAAACACCATTTACCTTCCCATCGCAGTGGTACCTATTTATCTACTTGCACTGGTATGCTTTTGTACTGCTAGGTTGGCAGGAGCAGGGACCTAGCAACGGGAGCTTACTCCATCGCGGGGATATGAACCGCCGATCTTCTGATCAGCAAGTTCTAGGCTCTGTGGTTTAACACACAGCGCCACCCGCGTCCCTTACCCTCTGTGGTAGATGTCACCAAATCAAACGGCACTTTTCTCGCCTTTCTTCCAGACACCTCCCCGCATCATGAGTGTTTAGCACACCCACAGCATTGAGTTGAGTCACAACCAGGGTTGCAAATCCAGGTCAGTATATGCTTTGCAATCCTCATTCGGACAGCAAGTGCTAACTGTAGTTTGCAGGTTCAGAAGCAATTGCAAACTGTGGTTTGTGGATGGGGTCCAACTAAGTTGTTGTTTGCATGACACAAGGTTCACTTCCACCATGGGACTTCCCTCTCCCCTTCCCCTGTGCCCCATCCCCTAAATCTCATTCCCAGTGCACGTAGCCCACTTGGAGCTACACTGAATTCCATCCCATGTTTTGGCCTTTGGAGCAACCCTTAACACCCACTTGGGGGTTGTGGGACCTGCAGAGGGAGTGGAACATCTCCCTGCTGACTTGAAATGGTGGCGCTTAGCTAGGGAAGAGCTACAGTGGTACCTCAGGTTACATACGCTTCAGGTTACAGACTCCGCTAACCCAGAAATAGTGCTTCAGGTTAAGAACTTTGCTTCAGGATGAGAACAGAAATCGTGCTCCGGCGGCGCGGCAGCAGCAGGAGGCCCCATGAGCTAAAGTAGTGCTTCAGGTTAAGAACAGTTTCAGGTTAAGAACAAACCTCTGGAATGAATTAAATACTTAACCCAAGGTACCACTGTATATGAAAAGTTATCCCTCACACTTGACAGAGTTGGCTCACCCACAGTTAGTTATGCATCCCTCACCCATGTTCCCTACTGAGGATCTGTTGTGTTAAATTAAATAAAGATAGCCCAGTTCATCCAGCCTTGTGTCTTGCTTTCACATTTCCCTGTGTATTTGTGACAGACACTTCCAGACTCCACTTTTTGTTTGCTTTTCAACAATTCCTATGAATTTTTATGACTTTATTCAGCCAACAAATTGTCCACACTGGCATGTTTGGTTGCAGTTATTGTGTACGCATAGCAGCTTTATGAGTTTAGAGCATGTTGTTGATTTTCTAATCTGGAATTTTCTTTTCCTTTCCTTTTTTTGCACTCAAAGCATCTTGTAAAGTCACAGAAAGTAATTCAGGAAGGATGGAAACGAAACTTCAAACTCTCTGGAGTTCATCCTAAACCGATCACATTCTCCTGAACAAACCCTAAAGTTCTGTAAACCAAATTTATGGAAGTTCCTTCCAAGCATCATTTGAGAGGGCAAGGCTGCATTTCTATCCACACTTAAAGGTAAAGGTAAAGGGACCCCTGACCGTTAGGTTCAATCGTGACCAACTCTGGGGTTGTGGCGCTCATCTCGCTTTACTGGCTGAGGGAGCCGGCATACAGCTTCCAGGTCATGTGGCCAGCATGACTAAGCTGCTTCTGGCGAACCAGAGCTGCGCACGGAAACACCATTTACCTTCCCACCAGAGCGGTACCTATTTATCTACTTGCACTTTGACGTGCTTTCGATCTATCCACACTTACTGGGCAATAAATCCCAATGAACTGTATTCGTCAGTAGAAATGTATAGGATCACACAATTAAATTATGGAATAGTGGAAAACTCCCCCCTCCCTCCCTCCCTCCTTCCTCGCTTCCAGTTGTCAGGTGCCTCAGGAAAAGGTAGATTGCTCCTTGATGCTGTCAACTATTCTGTTATTGACATATCTCCTGCATTTCTTCAGTGGATGTGTGTGAACAAGCTCACTACAAAAGATTACAAGCTTCCACATGCACACATTTCTTCACCCAGCAAGTGAAACTTGAAGAACAGTATATGTCCATGCTGATTTGTTCCACCCAGAATGATCTTTGTGGCAGCCTGGAAAGAAACCATATATTTTATATTTATATTTATATTTTTTATTTTAAATTTATTTAGTTGGTTTTTCAGATTAAAAATTTACAGTCACATATCCAACATACAACATAAAAACAAGATTCCAGTGAATCTCTTGGACTTCCCTCCTCCCCTTTGTGGGTCCTATTGTTAATCATTTCCTCCTGCATCTTTTATGATCATCCTAATCTTTCACCTCTCCATTGTGTCCAAAATTCACCCTTAAACTACAAGTGATATTCCAATACTACTAACCATTTTAACTGTTTACAATGGTCTGTAAGATAAGTTATCAATTTCCCCCGTTCTTTGTTAAAATTTTGGTCTTCCTGATTTCTGATTCTTCCAGTCATTTTAGCCATTTTGGCATAATCCAGGCATAGGCAAACTCGGCCCTCCAGATGTTTTGGGACTACAACTCCCATCATCCCTAGCTAATAGGGCCAGTGGTCAGGGATGATGGGAGTTGTAGTCCCAAAAACATCTGGAGGGCTGAGTTTGGCATAATCCATCAACTTGATCTGCCATTCTTCTCTGGTAGGGACTTTTCCTTCTTTCCATCTCTGGGCCAATAACATCCACGCAGCCGTGGTCACATACATAAATAGTCTTTTCTGCTCCCTTGGGATTTTGACACCTGGAATTCCTTAAAGGAAGGCTTCGGTTTTTTAAAGAAAGGTTTTTTCAACTCATTATATATCATTTCCCAAAATTCTTTTACTACCTTACATTCCCAACACATATGATAAAAGGTGTCTTCTTTTTCCTTACATTTCCAGCACATTTATTTATATTTAGCTCTGAGCAATGATTCACCCCAAACCCGGTGATCCTTGGCTCCTACCAGATCAGTTTGAAAGCTGCTCCACTGCCACCTTTCAACCACCAGTCTGCTTCCATGTTGGCTCAAATAATCCATCAAATGTAAGTCAGGTTGCTATCATTCCAAAGGGGGAAGGGGCATAGCTCAGCAGTAATGCACCTGCATTGGGTTCACTCCCATGTGTCTCCAGCTAGGGCTAGGAATGCCAGTCAGTGTGGAAAATACTGAACTAGGTGTACCAATGGTCTGACCTGGGGCTAATCTGCACTGGTTAGTTACCGTATTTTTCCGTGTATAAGACGAGCTTTTTTGACCCAAAAATGAGGTTCAAAATTTAGGCTCATCTTATAGATGGGTAGTGCTGAGGGAGGACGCACGAATGGTTTTTTTGCACGAGCCTGAGACTGTAAGCGGCGATTGGCTGCTTGATTGGGGGGGGGGGCAATGCTGAAAATTGCTCACCCGCTGGAACGCAGCACACAACCGCTCGCATTGCAGCTGCCTGATCGTCGCCATTAGCCCTCCTCCTTGCCGCTGCGGCAGCCAATAGACAGCTGCCCTTGTCGCACCAAGTGGGAGTGTGATTGGTGGCTGCTAGTGGCGATTGGGGAGCTGGTAGGTGGTTTCTGTTCACCAGCAGCCGCCAATCATGCTCCCGCTTGCTGCGACAAGTGCAGCTGTCTACTGGCTGCCGCAGCAGCAAACAGGAGGGCCAATGGTGGCGATCAGGCAGCTGCAACACGAGTGGTTGTGTGCTGCGTTCCGGTGGGTGAGCGATTTTTGGCATTCCCCCCAAATAATCCTCTCCAAAAGCTCAATCCCCCCCTATTTTCTAAATTTTGAGGCCCCCAAAATAGGGGGCGTTTTATAGACGGGGGCATCTTAGAGATGGACAAATGCGGTATAACATCAAAAATGTGTTATGAAAATGTGACACCAGAGGCCGCTGTAGAGCAGTGATCCACCATCAATGGGAAATTACATTGAGAGCTATATTACGTTTGGGGTTTTCTTAAAGCGGTTTTTCAGTTCAGTGTAGATCCAGCCTTCGTGTGAGGCAGATACCTATGTTCCACCCTGAATCCTCTTTCTAAGACACATCGAGAGAAGACAGCTGCAGATTTTATGGAAGATGGGGAAATATCTTAGAAGAGAAGGCAAGGAGAGGAGAAGGGCAGGCCAATAAGGGTCTGGAAACCAAGCCTTATGAGGAATGGTTGAAGGAGCTGGGTATGTTGAGCATGGAAAAGAGACTGAGAAGAGATACGATAGCCATCTTCAAATATCTTGAGGGCTGTCACATGAAAGATGGAGGAAGCTTGTTTTCTCCTGCTTCAGAGGTTAGGATCGAAAACAATGGTTTCAATTTCCAAGAAAGGAGATTCCAACTAAACATCAGGAAAAAAACTTTCTAACAGTAAGAGCTATTTGACAGTGGAGTGGACCCTCAGGGGGTTGTGTACTCTCCTTTCTTGGAGGTTTTTAAGTAGAGGTTAAGATGGCCATGGGACTCTTGAGAGTCCCAGGACTGCAAGAAGATCAAACCTATCCATTCTGAAGGAAATCAGCCCTGAGTGCTCACTGGAAGGACAGATCCTGAAGCTGAGGCTCCAATACTTTGGCCACCTCATGAGAAGAGAAGACTCTCTGAAAAAGACCCTGATGTTGGGAAAGATGGAGGGCACAAGGAAAAGGGGACGACAGAGGATGAGATGGTTGGATAGTGTTCACGAAGTTACCAGCATGAGTCTGACCAAACTGCGGGAGGCAGTGGAGGACAGGAGTGCCTGGTGTGCTCTGGTCCATGGGGTCACGAAGAGTCAGACACAACTAAACGACTAAACAACAACAACAACAACAAACAGATGGCCATCTGTCAGGGATGCTTTAGCTGAGATTCCTGCATTGCAGGGGTCTAGATGGTCCTTGTGGTCCCTTCCAACGATTCTGTAAGGAACTCTTGCCTGGAAAGATATTCTTTGACATGCAGCGCTCATGCCTCCTTGTCAACAACCCTCAAAGATTCTTTCTTTCCTTACTGCCTACACTTGTTCAAGGGCATAGCTGACAAGCAAGGGTGGGCAGGATATGCCGTGCCCCAGATGTCATTTCCTTTCTGCAGAAATCCTTCCCGTAATAAAATTACAGCCACCGAGCTTGCATTTCCCTTTGAATTTCACTTGGGGGGGAAGGAACAGATCTCTGATGCGTTCGGCAAAAGGAACGGCTGCCTTGAACAGTGAGGAAGCGGAAGATGCCAAGTTCGTGCACTCTTTGCTGTCAAGTTAGATAGATATTGGCTCCTAATGGTTGCCAAGGGAACCCTTTTATACATATGAAAATGCACTGGGAATTTGTGTGTCGCCTCGCTAATAATGCCTCCCACACAAAACTTAAGAGGGCTAAGACAACAGAGGTCATCGCAGGTGAGATTTTAAGAGAGAAAGAAATTCTAGTGGGGGAGATAAGGCTTTCGATTGACTAAATCCATCCCAAAGAAAGAGGCATGAGTACAATGGAAAGTAAACATCAAAAACAGAGGGAGGGGAAGGCACACAGAAATGAGAAACAATTCAAGGAACTAATGAGAGGGGAGCTGAAAAGAAGTGATATCGCACACCAGTTCCAGATTTTGGGGGGCTCCTAGCAAGATACCCTTAGCGAGCTTCCCTCCTCTCCAAGGCACTGCTGTCTACTTCCCTGTCCTCCCACTCTGCGCAAGGGATGGCAGCGAAATTCAGCTCAGTTTGCACTTAAAGGCAAACCTGCCTTCTATGCACTTTTCAAAACAGTACACAAATTTGCAACCAAGTATGTGTACCCAAAAAATGCATGTATTAGGGAAAGGTGTACACAAAAGGATCCATTACTGAAAAAAATATTTAAAAATGCATTATATTAGAGAAAGCTGCTTTGGAAAAACATATATATTAGGCCAAAGTGCGCAAAAACAATGTGTGTTTTGGAATAAATTTGCACTACGGCGGAAAAGAAGAGTGTGGAGGTGGGCCCTCTGTAGGAGTGTGGGGCTCAGCAGGTGCCTTAAAGTGCTTACTTCTTTCTTTTTTCCATTTTATATGCTTTATTGAAATTAAAGAAAAGTATGATGCGGGTGGTGCTGTGGTCTAAACCACAGAGCCTAGGGCTTGCTGATCAGAAGGTCGGCGGTTCAAATCCCCACGACGGGGTGAGCTCCCGTTGCTCAGTCCCAGCTCCTGCCAACCTAGTGGTTCGAAAGCACGTCAAAGTGCAAGTAGATAAATAGGTACCCATTTTCGAATAAAGGTCTGCTCAGTATTACCTCTCAGCTTTTCTGTCATTTTTGCCATTTCGGCATACTCTAACAACTTACTTTGCCACTCCAGCTTTGTTGGGATTTTTTCTCCCTTCCAATTCATTGCAATCAATATTCTTGCTGCTACTGTCACATACAAGAATATTTCTTGGGCCCAGAATCCCAAGGAGGAAAGCCTCCGGGTTTTTTAGAAATGATACTTTGGTCGTTTTTTAAAGTTCATCATAAATGACATTCCAGAATTCCTTAATTTTCTTGCAGGTCCACCACATGTGTAGCATGGAACCTTCCGCTTCCCCACACCTCCAACATTTACTTGAAACATTTTTGTACATTTTAGATAATTTTAGTGGTGTCAGGTACCATCGAAATTGTATCTTCATAAAGTTTTCTTTTAGGGTATAACATGCAGTAAATTTCATATGAAATGAAATGAAAAATACAGCGCTTACTTCTGACACTGGCTCTGTTTGTATCCTTGGACAAAGAATGGGAGGGATGCTCTAAAGGGTACAGACAGAAAACAGGATACGTACAAAGAAAAATAACTCCCAACCCAGAAAGAACTCTCATTCAGAACAAAGCTGTACATGGACCTGGCGCATATCCTCATGCTAAATGTCATAACCATCAATATATTTTGTTATAAAAGTGTTTGTAGCACTTTGGCAAGATCTTAGACAGACAGACAGATCTCCCTGCCCACCAAGGGGATAACAATTTCAACATCAGGGATAACAAGAGACGTTGGGAATGAAAGGAAGAGGGAAGAGTAACAAATGGAGAGGTGAAGGGGGCAAGGGAGCCAAGGGGATAGAATAACAGAAGCAAAGAAGGGATCACAGTGGTCCTGTAATCCGACCTTCTGCAACGTAGGAATCTTTTGCCCAATGTGGGGCTCAAACGCCTGACTCTCAAATTAAGTCCCACACAGAGTTACAGAAGCAGGGTTTGTTAGAGGGGGGAACGTGCAGTATTTCCTGTGATAGCAAAGTTTATAAGGCGTTGTAACAGGAATCTAAGGCGTGAAGCCAATGAACTTTACACGTCTCTTTGCTACTGTTTCTACAACTGATCTCAAAACAGTTTGCAACTGCCATTGAAGCATCCAATAAAACAATCCAGAATAAAACATTACTCAAAAGTAAAGCATGCATTGAAAGCAACATAATCGAAATTAAACATTGCAAAATTGGTCAACGACGGAATGCACATTTACAGACCCTCCAACGTTCTACAGATGAAAAATGAGAATAATAATGGCTAACGTGCCATTCCAAACAACAACATTTACCATTTAAAAAACAACGTTGCACACATGTGAAAGAGGTGATGAAAAGTATCAACAATTTGTATAACATTAAAGCTGTGCTGTAGTACATCATATGGGGGGGTGTTAACATAAAAATGGCAGCAGATTTTGAAACCGACTATTGCTCTTCAACTCCAGCTTGCATCCTCAATGGGTTTATCTCTTCGTGCAGCTCCAATATGTCCTCATGCAAAGAATGATAGACTTGTAGAGGTGTAAGGGATCCCGATGGTCATCTAGTCCAAGCCCCTGCAACACATGAAAAAACTCGGTAACATTGGTAACCTTCATCACTGCTGTACAATTAACTGCTGGTTATTTATTTATTTTAATGGTAAGGGTACATCTGTGGTCATTTCTCACTTACACGTTTAATTCATTTTCCTCTCTGTGCTCAATACGATTGCCTGGAGTTCTTACTGATGTGCACATCTGGCTTCCTGTTAGAGGTTCTGTCTGCTCAGCTGCATTCATTGTCGTGTTCTGTGGCCCACAGTTTTCATAATCTAGAAATAAGTCAAAATACTTAGTATGGAGCAGTCTTATTTATTTTTGTTTATTTCATAAAATGTATATGCCGCTTGGTTGTAGAAATAAAAAATAAATTCTCAAGGCAGTTTCCAAAAAGAATAAAAGAAATTAAACACAAATAATTAAAACATTCAAAAGATAATTAAAATCAATGATAAACTAAAGACAGATTAAAGCACTCTGCAAATGTGGGTAGGCTTGTCTAACGAAAAATGTTTTCAGCAGGCACTAAAGAGCCCAGTGAAGGCGCCTGCTAATATCAGTAGGCAGGGTTTGAAAAATCTATTTCATACAAATACAAAACAAGTATTAAATGGCATCTGTAACAATGGGTGGACCTACACTCGTTGTTTATAACGTTAAAGAGGCGTTATTAAAATGTGACACAAGGGGGTGCTGCAGAGCAGTGGGCCATCGGCAATGGGAAACAGCGGTGAGCTTTATATAACGTTATATTTAATAATCTTTTACAGGTCAATGTGAAACGCTGACAAAGAAGTCCATAAAAGAGCATACCGCCCAATCAAAATCTTTCAAATTACATTGAAACAATTCAGATTACTAAAATCAATACCACAATAAAAGTGATCAAACATAGAATCAGGAAGACAGAACCTTAAGTTGCACTAAAAGCTTAGTGAAGAGGGCGGAGTCTGAGCAGCTCTTCTTGAAGCTTAAGAGTGAAGTCAGTGGCATATTAGCCACTTGGCAGCACAGAAGTAGCTATGGGAGGTTCATCAGGCCAATTCCCTGATTCTGCAATGCCTGCATGGGTCTATGAGGAAAGTTTCTACCTTACGACTCCATGAAGCATGCTTCAGGGTTCAGTACTGCCACCAAGCCATTGTCATGAGCTAGGCAGAAACATCAATTAAATACTTGCCCTTGCCAGAAGTAGGAGAATACCAACCTCTGTTAAGAGGCTGCATAGGTAAATCTTGATCCCTGTAAGAAACATAAACAGTTATGAAGGATGAGAGCAATGCTCCATGCTGGCCACATGACCCGGAAGCTGTACGCCGGCTCCCTCGGCCAGTAAAGCGAGATGAGCGCCGCAACCCCAGAGTTGGCCACGACTGGACCTAATGGTCAGGGGTCCCTTTACCTTTTAAGAAAAAAAAATGTTGCAGTCTTCTCATCTAATTACATATACTTAAGAGACGAAAGGAAGGGAAATAGCCTAACCTTGATTTTTTTACGATAAGGATGTGGATTTTATGCAGAAGAAGGAGCAAAGCCAAGGACTTCCCAGTAACGAGGAATGCCAAACACGTCACTAGGTTTCCATAATTATTTACAACATCTAAAAAGAGGAGAGGGAGAGACAAGCTATGTTGAAAAGATTTTAGAAAATGTTAACAGAAGTTAGTTCTGGCACATCTCTTCACTTTGCTTTCTGCATGTCATGTCATTTCTTACTCTGTGTTTTAACATGTAAATTAGGTTAATCAGCAAATTAAAAGAAGCAGTTGAAACTTTAGCTTACGTCTTCTTCTTACTGGGTCAGAGATCACAGGGTCTGAGAAATATTTCCCATTGTAGAAAATAACCTGATAAACAGAAAGAACAGGAAATGCTGTTATTTTATTAGTCCAAAATGTATCACCACAAACAATGTTGCAGACCTTCCAAACGGTTTTCCACCTAAACCAAAGAAGTGATATCATAAAGAGAGCTACAGTGGTACCTTGGGTTACAAACTTAATTCGTTCCGGAGGTCCGTTCTTAACCCGAAACTGTTCTTAACCTGAGGCGCGCTTTCGCTAATGGGCCCTCCCGCTGCCACCGCGCCACCGGCGCACGATTTCCATTCTCATCCTGGGGCAAAGTTCTCAACTCAAGGTACTACTTCCGGGTTAGTGGAGTTTGTAACCTGAAGTGTTTGTAACCCGAAGCGTTTGTAACCTGAGGTACCACTGTAAAGGTAGTGACCGACTCTGGGGTTGCGGCGCTTATCTCGCTTTATTGGCTGAGGGAGCCGGCGTACAGCTTCTGGGTCATGTGGCCAGCATGACTAAGCCACTTCTGGCGAACCAGAGCAGCGCACGGAAACGCCGTTTACCTTCCCGCTGGAGTGGTACCTATTTATCTACTTGCACTATGACGTGCTTTTGAACTGCTAGGTTGGCAGGAGCTAGGACCGAGCAACGGGAGCTCACCCCTTCGCGGGGATTCGAACTTCTGATCGGCAAGTCCTAGGCTCTGTGGTTTAACCCACAGTGCCACCCGCATCCCTGAGGTACCACTGTACTTTTACACAAATGTAGGACAGTAAGGAGGTCCAACAGTTGGTGGAGCCATGTTGAATGGCAGGCAGAGCAAAGTAATTCTCATTTCATCTCCATATTCCTTCGTGCTGAGTTCTACAAGAGACAAAACTGAGACTCAAGAGCTGACTGGGGGCAAACTGAGGTTGATGGGGCAGTGCTCCACATGTGCTAATAGACCAGCTTCTACTGCGTCTACTTGTGGGTTGGGTAATAATGGAAAATGTTGAAGGGGAAATAAAGTCATTTTGTTTAGTTGTTTATTTCTTACAACGGGATGCGTGGTTGGAGAAGGCTAAGGGATCTAAGAAAACAGGCATTCAGGTGGGTGAGTTTGGTGAAACTAGAGCCACCCTAATGCATAGCTGTCAACGTTTTCCTTTTTTTAAGGGAAATTCCCTTATTCCAAATAGGATTCCTCGCAAGAAAAGGGGAAAGTTGACAGCTATGCCCTAATGGGTTCTACTGAAGTACCATGTCTTTTTCTAAGGCCAGGAAGAATATGGCAGCTCCAGAACAACTGGTACGCATTGTGCCTCAATTTTTTGCCCCACTGCCTTTAGAGGCAAAGGAGGTAATCTCCAAAGATGCAATTGGCCTTCAGTAAATCCCTAGATCAATCTTATTCCCCTCAATTCATCCCGCAGGGGAGATCAGAAAGAAGATGGAAATCTGTGTGCATTTAGCCAATCTCTTTATGAGAGAGGCTGCTCTAGAGAAAAGTTGCCCAAAAAATCTGCCTGGAAAGAAAAAAGAAGAGCACATCATTTTGTTTAAGAAATACTCATTCAGATACAGCTAATGGTTCAGGGGTGGACCAGAACAAAGCCTGCTCCACTCCAGTCCACTCTCTGACTTCTTCCAGGTCCAAAAGGACCTGCATATCAGCTATCACACGTCACTTGGACACACCTAAAATGGTCGTTGCCTGTAAGGTAAAGGTAAAGGGACCCCTGACCATTAGGTCCAGTTGTGACCGACTCTGGGGTTGTGGCGCTCATCTCGCTTTATTGGCCGAGGGAGCCATCTTACAGCTTCCAGGTCATGTGCAGCATGACTAAGCCGCTTCTGGTGAACCAGAGCAGCTTTGATGTGCTTTCGAACTGCTAGGTTGGCAGGAGCAGGGGCCGAGCAAAAGGAGCTCACCCCGTCGCGGGGATTCGAACCGTCCTAGGCTCTGTGGTTTAACCCACAGCGCCACCCGCGTCCCAGGTCATTGCCTGTAGCTGACCGTTAAAGTTAGAATTAAGCAATTTACCTTAAACTGGTATGTTGTCGAATGACAGAGGTTTATAACTTCAAAGTAACAGCTTTCGTTAGCTTTAATCATGGTCTCCTCGTCTAAGAAGTACAAATAATATTTTTCTTCAGGACCATTTATTTGTTCTGGCTCCCTGCACTTGATCTTAACAGCACTGATTTCTTGGTTTAATGGGTCGACTTGCATTTCTCTCACTGGTGTTGGCTCTGTTTAAAAGAGAAATGGTTGATATCCATAGTCTGCACGCTAAAGCTTTTAGATCTCATGAACAGATTAAAAAAAAATCAGTGTGGGCTCTGAAACACTGTAGGTTTTTAGTTTTATTTTCTTCTGGAAAAGATCGCTTTGCGCAATCTTTCATCCCTGTTTGCTGTGTTATAGGTTTGAGAGGGTGAGTAACCCTCCTTTGAAATCTCAGGACCCAGACCTCTTAGACTTGGAGGGATATGATAATCGACGGGGATAGCACACGTACTTAGCCTATGGGAAAGCAAAAGTTCACAGGAACTTTTCAAACCATATTGTTAGGAAATCTCTAATGACGTTTTGGGAGAAGTATAAAAACCTGCTCGAACCCAAGGTTCCCTGGTGGATCTCGCCAATAGAGGCGAAGGCAGTTAAGAGAAAAAATATCCAGGGACCATGGCCAACGTCTAAAGGAGGAAAATAACCAATTGAAATTAAAAAGCTTCGGGGAAATAAGAGAGTGCATTGTTGATTGGTTTCAATATCACCAATTATTTGAGACATTCAAAATTGATAGACAAAATTGATAGTATTGTTGTGGTTATGTATAAAAGGCAATATCACCAATTATTTGAGACATTCAAAATTGATAGACAAAATTGATAGTATTGTTGTGGTTATGTATAAAAGGCATGCTTCATAGGAAACCATGTTGTAAAGCCTTGAAAAAATATGCACTCTGGGGAAATATGTGCCATTATGTAGATTATTTAAATGGTAACCTTTTAGGCATTCTTTCAAAAAAAATCCACACAAAATGGGTGGGATGGACTTATGATCGAGTGCCAGTGAAAATGTCCTCTGAGTGAATGTGTAGTGATAGGAGTAAGGAGAAAGAGCAGGAGACTGCTTGTGGCTCCCTTTCGTTTACCATGCAGTTTTGTCTCAGATCAGAAAGGCCAGAAAATAAACAGTGGAGGGAAGAAGGTGGACCCCGCTGGAGAAGGGGCCCACAATGGACATCTTACCCAAGGGCCTCCAAAGTTGGATCAGGCACTCCTGCCCAGATTATAATCTGTCACGGTAATACATTAAATCCTATTTGTATGCTTTTATTTATATGTGCACATAGATACCCTTCTTCGTTATAAAAGTTTAGTTTCTGGGATGAAGGCAAGTTCATAAGTGACTAGGCATCATGTTGTCATACTCACTTCCATAATCTGTTGTTAGCTGTTTGTTGCCAGTTTTCGCAATATTGCCATGAAACAATAATTCTGATAAACAACTGTAGTTCTTGTTGGGTGATAAACCTGTCACTGTACAACCATTCTGCTCTTCAGTGGTCCGAAAATTCTCACCTATAAGAAATTTCAAAACATCATTGCTCCATACTTCAAGCATCCAGAAGCATCTATGCCATGGATGGGGAATCTTTTGCCTTCAAGACTCCCAACATCCCTTACCATTGGCTGTGCTGCTTGGGGCTTTTGGGAGATGAGTCCAAGAAGGTATGGAGGGTCGTGTAGGTTAGCTCTGATTGACAAAAAATCAAGAACATGCTACCCACTTTCTTGCATCTTTCCCCTGACCTCACCTCCATGTGAGCTGCTATTTGACTGCAGCTATGTGTTTTAGGTCCACCCTACCAAGCAGTTCTTTGGCACCATCCATATCTAATGTTTCACACAAAATATTGCACCCTTGTTATCTACAGTAATCAAACCTAGAGAAACTATCAACAACTTGTGATTTTTTAGGGACTTGAAACCATTCGTGTAGAGTAAGATCCTTCTGGACAGCAGGAGGTATTTCTTCTTGCTATTTCATTAAGGAGAGAGAGAGAGAGAGAGAGAGAGAGAGAGAGAGAGAGAGAGAGAGAGACTCATACCTTTACCAGACTTGTTTGCCTTTCCACCTCTCTATACTTAATTCTAAATACGTCCATACACAGGACACAAAAGCAAAGGTCCCCAATAAAGTGCATTTAATTCTCCAGCCAATAAAGACAGAAATTCAAAACTTCTAAAATCTCCTACCATAAGGAACACAGTAACACAAATATCTTAAATGGCAACGCTGCTTATCATATCCACGATTGTTCCAAGATAAAGTCACACTGGTGTTACTTTTTTGTGGTTCTTCCAGTTTCCACTTATCGGTTTCTTCCAAATAAAGAAAAAGGAGAAAAATATCACAATGACATTCTGTTCAGTATTTCTTTTTCAGTTTTAAAAGCATGCTGGATAATATATTGCTAAATGGGTTGCATCATTTTACCCCAAATGAGTACCTAACACAGTTTTCAGTGTTCATCTATTCATTTTGAATTAGCATACTTTTATGTGTTAGATGACTATGAGATACGATGGAAGGAGAAATAAAAACATTGCTTAGCTTTAAAAGCCTGTTGTTGAGAGAAATCTAGTGAATTTTCAATCATCTAGACTTGAATCAAGAGCACTGGGCACAACTCAGCCACAGTTGAGCATTTTAAAATCCTAATAGATTTCAAAGGTTTAAAATTTCCCTCTGCGATCTATGGGATTTAGTGGTGCTTGTGGATTATTTGTCCAGCACTTGCTGTATTTTTCGCTCTATAAGACGCACCAGACCACAAGACGCACCTGGTTTTTGGAGTGGGAAAACAAGGAAAAAAATATTCTGAATCTCAGAGGCCAGAACAGCAAGAGGGATCGCTGTACAGTGAAAACAGCAATCCCTCTTGCTGTTCTGGCTTCTGGGATAGCTGCGCAGCCTGCATTCGCTCCATAAGACGCACACACATTTCCCTTTACTTTTTAGGAGGGAAAAAGTGAGTCTTATAGAGCAAAAAATACAGTAATTCTAATCATTATTACAGCATCATTCTAGAATCACTACAGCCCTTCACCTCTCGCCAGCTTCATGCATTCACTTCGTTGGCATTGCTCATGACTCAAGGGGCACAACTGCTTGCTGTTTTCAATATAAAACCAATACAAATCTGAACACAATAACTTGAAAGAAAATCTCTTCAATTTTGGTGGAGCATGACAACGACATTTCCGATTATTAGTTGCACATTATTTTATTCTAAATAGCATAGAGAAGCCATCAGAGTTACTATGCGATTAAAAGTGGTTGGAAACCATAAAAAAACAGAAAACCAGTATATTAGCTGACAGCAAAAAAATTAAAACTGACTTCCCGCACCCTCTCTAGCCCCTGACATACATTCTCCCAATAGCTTAGCACTGGGGGGGGGGGGGAGCTCATCAGAGTGGCTGAAAAACAAGAAGGCAGATTTTGCTTAAATAAATGAGAAGTATCTGATCTTACCAGGGGGGACATAAACTGGGAATATTAAATCATCACATCCATTAAAAGATGCTACTATCTTGTATTCGTCACATTCTTGAAGTCCAGCAAGTGTGTTTCGGTCCTTGTCCCAAGTACAGTGGGCATGTTCACAGCTAACATTTTGCAGCTCTGGCTTCTTCATAACTTTAAGTTCTGCAGTGGCACCCTGTGAATTGTACTCATAACGAGCCACTGAAATGGTTCTACGACCTAAGAGAACAAATCAATGTTAAAAAGCTTGTTGCACTGGAACGTTTTAAAAACAAGCAAACCACAAACAATGTTTAATGTGCATTAACAGTTTAAAGAGAGGCACAGTATGTGCACTACAGGTGAGAGAAACTGTTCTTCTGCTGATTACTTAGATTTGCAGCTGCTTGTTTTCCTTCAGTTCATATTGGAAATATTTCAGTTCATTAACCCGATCTGCCCAACCTGTGTGACTCACCAAGCCAAGCACAGCTCATCAGCAATATATATGGTGGCCATCAGAACACCTTGGCATCAGGCTGGGGTGGTGGTGGTAGAATGTGATCGGGCGGAGCTTACAGTGGAGGCTCAGGTTGCGAACGTGATCCATGCAGGAAGCACATTCGCAACCCGCAGCGTTCACAACCCACAGCGCTGCGTGTGTGCACAAGCGGGTTGCAATTTGGCACTTCTGCACGTGATTTAGCGCTTCTGCTGTTGTTTATTGCCTTGACATCTGCTGGAAGGGGGTTCCACAGGGCAGGCACCACCAGTGGCGTAGCGTGGGTTGTCAGCACCCGGGGCAAGGCAAGTAATTTGCGTCCCCTAACCCGTGGATTTGCGCCCCCTAACCCGTGGATTTGCGCCCCCTAACCCGTGGATTTGCGCCCCCTAACCCTAACCCCCAGATGTTGCACCCGGTGTGGCCGGCCCCCCCCCTGCACCCCCCATGCTACGCCACTGGCCGCCACTACTGAGAAGGCCCTCTCAGCAAGGGAACCGCCAGAAGGCCCTCAGTGCTGGACCTCAGTTGGATGAAGGGGGTGGAGACGCTCCTTCAGGTATACAGGACTGAGGCCGTTTAGGGCTTTAAAGGTCAGCACCAACACTTTGAATTGTGCTCGGAAATGTACTGGGAACCAATGAAGATCTTTCAGGACCGGTGTTATATGGTCTCGGTGGCCACTCCCAGTCACCTGTCTAGCTGCCGTATTCTGGATTAATTGCAGTTCACCTTCAAAGGTAGCCCCACGTAGAGCGCATTGCAGTAGTCCAAGCGGGACAAAATTGGTTTGCATTTCTAATCAGAAGCCAAAAGCTGAATTTCAGCTGGATGAAGATCTTGTTAAAGTTCATTGTATTTCACAAGTTGGATGTATTCTATAAATAGCAGACCCATTGAAATGAATAGGTATGAGTAACAGTGCAATCCTAACATAGCTGTCAACTTTTCCCCTTTCTTGTGAGGAATCCTATTCAGAATAAGGGAATTTCCCTTTAAAAAAGGGAAACTTTGACAGCTATGTATCCTAGCTGTGTCTATTGAGACACAAGTCCTACTGAATTCAATGGCACATACTCCCAGGTAAGTGAGGTGAGAATTGCAGCCCGCTATTGTTTTTGTTTGTTACTATGGGATGTATTTTTGTGTTTATATATTGTAAGCTGCCCTGTAATTAAGGGCAGTACGAACTTTAATAACAAATAAAAGCAAATACAGTGGTGCCTCGCAAGACGAAAATAATCCGTTCCGCGGGTCTCTTCGTCTAGCGGTTTTTTCGTCTTGTGAAGCAGCCCTATTAGTGGCTTAGCGGATTAGCGCTATTAGCGGTTTAGCGGCTTAGCGGCTTAGTGGCTAAAAGGCTATTAGTGGCTTAGCGGCTTAGAAAGGGGGGGGGGGCGAAAAAAATCGCAAGACTCGCAAGACGTTTTCGTCTTGCGAAGCAAGCCCATAGGGAAATTCGTCTTGTGAAGCAATTCAAAAACGGAAAACCCTTTCGTCTAGCGGGTTTTTCGTCTTGCGAGGCATTCGTCTTGCGGAGCTAGTAATGCTAGGAGTGTAATGCTAGGTTTGTTCATTTCAGTGGGTATACTTCTGAGTATGACTTAGTTGAATACAACTCCTATGCTATCGATGTCAGCTGCTCCTAAAATATTTATTATTATTATTATTATTATTATTATTATTATTATTAATTTATATCCCTGTTTCCCCAGCCGCTCTGGGCAGTTTCCAGCAGAATATTAAAATACAATGATTCTTCAAATAGTAAAAGCTTCCCTAAGCAGGGCTGCCTTCAAATGTCTTCTAAAAGTCCGATAGTTGTTTATGTCCTTGACATCTGATGGGAGGGTGTTCCACAGAGCGGGTGCCACTACTGAGAAGGCCCTCTGCCTGGTTCCCTGTAACTTTGCTTCTCGCAATGAGGAAACCACCGGAAGGCCCTCGGCATTTTGATTATGTCATGTTCCACTGCTTTTGGGGTGATATATGTAAATATGTGGATATGTGGATCAACACAGCTCCTGAGTAACCGGGGGGGGGGGGGGACTTAATAAAATTAATAAAATTAGTCACATTCCATCTTCAAGGAAACAATAAACTTACTGCAGTCCACGAGAGGATAGGGGCGCCCACCTTTACGCCAAGAATAACTCCAAAAACTCTCAGACATCGAAGGCAAAGGTGTCCCTGAAATTACATTCGCAACATCTTTTAGTGCCCTTGAATGCAGCCATGAAGATTTGAATTCATTTAAAGTAGCTAGCAGCTGAGGGGTCCAGAGGAGCTGGTGTGCCTTGCCTGACCACCCAGAGTAGCAGAAGAAGGGTCTATGGAACTCACACAATTTTTGCACACACACACACCCCTGGGCCAACCTGACCAATTGCTAAGTCAACCCCTGGTTATCAGCATCATGCCCTAACCAACTGAGCTATACAGAGGTTTTCAAACAACCAATTCCCAACAAACTCTTTCCACACGTAAGTATTTGTTCAGGAAGATAGAGGATTCTGTGGTCCCGTCTATTGGTGCTCTCAATTTAAAAGAGTGCTGGCCAGACCTGAAGGCCTTATCTCAATTATTCCACCCCAACTGAATATGGTCCAGAAATTGTTTCCCACCCACTGGTAACGATGAATATTTTACCCTTAAAAGAATTACTGGTGCTCTTCTTTTCAGAAAAAAACCCTCACTAAGATTTTGACACACCTCAGACCTAAGATTTCAGACCCAACCCTTAGATCTTTTCAAAGTGATTTGGGCACTGTAAGAAAATGACGCTGTTTTATAAGCTTATTTTTTATAAAAGTATTGAAGTATCATTCAATGTTGCATACACACAATTTATATACTGCTTAATGCCAATATAGGCTGCAAAGTGTTTTACAAAATATAAAAACCAATCAGAAACTCAAAAAGATATAAATATCCATAATTAAATACACAATACAGCAATCTCATTAATGTATTAAAACCTAGTTAAAATTCCCTATGGTCCCTATAGAAATTCATTTTGTTAGCTTGCGCCCAGTTCTCTAACCATTTTGAATTTTGATTCTGTTTTCTGTTGTATTAGTTACCCCTCCCAGTTTTGTTTCAACTACAAATTTCATGAGCATCCCCTCAATTCCTTCAAACAAGTCATTTATAAAGACGTTGAACAACAACGGGCCCGAGTCAGAACCCTGTGGCACCCCACATCACTTTTTTCCATGATGAAAAGGGAACCATTAATGAGTACTCTTTGGGTTCAACCAGCTACAAATCCATCTAACCGTTACCTCGTTCAACCCACACTTTACCAGCTTCCTTGAGATAATATCAAGGGGGACTTTGTCAAAAGCCTTACTGAAATCAGCATTTCTCTGATCCAGCAAGTTTGTAATTCCATCAAAAAAAGAAATCAGATTGGTCTGGCATGACTTATTTTTGAGAAACCCATGCTGGGTCTTCGTAATCACAGCATCCTTTTCTAAATGCTCACAGACTGATGTTGAATTATCTGTTCTAGGACCTTCCCTGCTATTGATGCCAAGGTCACTGGCTGGTACTTACCTGGGTATTCGAAGTCACTTGTCTGGACCATGTCTGTAGGGAATTACAGTACAGCAATACAACAATCTCATTAAAATATAACCATCCATAATTAAAATAAATATATAACATCAGACCTTTTGTTCTATGGCTGATTGATTATTTTTCATGGTATTTGAACATAAATAGAGCTTACTATACATCGCATTGAATACTGTTGACTCAGAACTGGGGAGGGGGGCGGCTACAGGTTCAGAGATTGTGCATAAAGCTGAAATCGTGTATATCTGAAAGAATCCTGGAAACACTCACGCCTGGCACAACCATCCGTATCCTTCTGGAGATGGCGTGTTGCGTGGTGCCCTACCCTCACCAAGCATGGCAGAAAGCCTTAAAACTGGTGACATTTTTCAAAGGCTACTACCATCATGGGCAGTCCTGTTTGGATTTTTCCAGAGTGTGTGTTCACCAGATAAAAATCCCTGAAATCAGTGCTCCAAGCTTCACCTGGCAGAGGTAAAAGGCCACACTACTAGTTAACTCATGGCAGCATTGGGTCTCCAAAGGATCTCCAATTCCAGTGAGATTGCTGGAAATGAAGGATGGTTTGGGTGTTCCTGGACTTATTTTTGAGAAACCCATGCTGTGTCTTCGTAATCACAGCATCCTTTTCTAAATGCTCATGATTGGCTGTTGAATTATCTGTTCTAGGTATTGATGTCAAGGTCTCTGGCTGGTACTTACCTAGGTCTTCAAAGTCGGGGTCAAGATTTGTCTGGACCATGTCTGTAGGGAATTGCAGTACAGCAATACAACAATCTCATTAAAATATAACCATCCATAATTAAAATAAATATATAACATCAGACCTTTTGTTCTATGGTTGATTGATTCTTTTTCATGGTATTTGAACATTAACACAGATTACTATACATCGCATTGAATACTGTTGACTCAGAACTTGGGGGGGGGTCAGGTTCAGAGATTGTGTATAAAGCTAAAATTGTGTATAGCTGGAACCCCCTCCCCCCAACCTGGCACAACCATCCCTCTCCTTCTGGAGATGGCACACTGAATGGTGCCCTACCTGCACCAAGCATGACAGAAAGCCTTAAAGGTCACTGGCTGGTACTTACCTGGGTCTTCAAAGTTGGGGTCAACATTTGTCTGGTTCCAGTCTATGGGAGCCCCACCTTTTCTTGAAGAATTGCCAAAGATAATTAAAGAAGGATCTGAAATTACATCCACAAGATCCTTTAGTACCCTTGGATGCAGCTTATCATGCCATGAAGATTTGATTTCATTTAAAGGAATGTAGCTAGCAGCTGCATTCCTCTGCTGAGAAGTCAAAAGGATCTAGCGTGCCTTGCCTGACCACCCAGAGCAGTCTAGGGAACTCACACAATTTTTGCACACACACACCCCTGGGCCAACCTGACCAATTGCTAAGTCAACCCCTGGTTATCAACATCATGCCCTAACCAACTGAGCTATACAGAGATTTTCAAACATCCAATTCCCAACAAACTCTTTCCACATGTAAGTATTTGTTCGGGAAGGTGGAGGATTCTGTGGTCCCATCTATTGGTGCTCTCAATCTAAAAGAGTGCTGGCCAGACCTGAAGGTCTTATCTCAAGTATTCCACCCCAACTGAATATGGCCCAGGAATTGTTTCCGAGCCGCTGGTAACGATAAATATGTCATCCTTTAAAGAATTACTGGTGCTCTTCTTTTCATGAAACCCTCACTAAGATTTTGACACACCTCAGACCTAAGATTTCAGACCCAACCCTTAGATCTTCAAATGAGTTTGGGTAGTTCTTTTAAAGAAGATTCCAAAATATGCAAATTGAACAAATAAGTAGTTGCCACCCACCTGTGTCTTGTGCATCCACAATGAGGGCAAAGCCAAACACCAAGAGTTCAGTCCACAAAAACATGGTTACATCTAGGGGTGTGTGTCCTCACAAAACAGCATGTGTGTGTCAGTCTCTGGAAAGCAAAATAATGGTTATTGCCCTTTGCAAATGCCTCACCAAGGTCCAAATCAAATGCAGAATAGGCTGTGCACATATATAATGCAATGTGTCCTTATCATTCAGAAATCAGCTTCCTCTGATACCCAGAAACTAACCACACAGATACACCGCACAGCTAAGGGCTGTCACGTATGATTTTTACCAACTTCTCTAAAGGCACTCTTTCTCTCTCTCTTCTATCTTTAGTTTCCTGAAATCCACAAAAGGTTGTTTTTTGTTGTTGTTGTTTTGCAATTCTTGTGACTTTGTAGTTGAAAAGTGGGTATCACTAGGAACTGTGAAGGATTTCTGTTTCCATAGCTGAAATAGTTGAAGCGTTTACGGCTGTGGAGGAAACCACACTCCAACAAAAAAGCAGCCTAATGTTCAGAAAATGTTATAGGATGCACGTACAAACAGCTTTTCATGGGATCTCCCTCCAAATGGCTCTAGAAGGTGTGTTTTGCCCTGGGGCATCCTGGGTTCTCTACCATCTGGATAATCATTAATATGTTCATCCTCATCCCTGAGTGATGATTTATCCCAAACCTGACATTCCTCAACAACTGTTGAATTTCCCCCATCGATCAGTTTTTCAGCTGCTCCGCTATCACCTTGCAGCCACCAGTCTGGTTCCATTTTGGTTCAAGCGATCCAAAAAGTTCTTAGATGTAAAGCAGCTCTCTGTCCTTCCAGTGGAAGAAGATCATAGCTCAGTGGTAGAACACTTGCATCTTCTAGTAGGCCTAGGAATATCCTTTCTCCAAAAACTTGGAAATCCACTGCCAGGTAGTGTAAAGAAAACTGAGCTGGATGGACCAATGTCTGGCAGATTCCTATATTCCATCATGAATCCTCTATCTAAGACAGAGCGAAAAGGCACCTGTTGAAGATTTTATGGAAGATGGGGAAATATGTTGAAAAAGAAGAGAACACAAGGAGAGGAGATGGATGGGTGAAGAAAGAAACATCATCTGCAGAAACATTCATTGCCATACAGTGCTCATGCCATCAAATAGTCTTTTTTTCTTTACCTCCACTACTTGTCCCAACACTTATTCAAGTGCATATTTAGGCAGTATTCAAACAGTGCTACACGTGCCATATCCTTTCTGCAGAAATCTTTTCTGTAATAAAATTTCAGCCATTTCCCTTTGGATTTCACTTGGGGGAAGGAATATATCTCTGGTGCATTTTGCAAAAGGAGTTGAACAATGCTTTGAACAGTGGGGAAACGGAAGATGCCAAGTTCATGCACTCTCTGCTGTCACGTTAGACAGATTTTGGCTCCCAGTTGTTGCCAAAGGAACACTTTATACAAATGAAAATGCATTGCAACTTGTATATTGCCTCCCTAATAATGCCCCCCACAAAACTTAAGAGGACTAAGAGAACAAAGATCATTGCAGGTGATATTTTAAGGGACAAAGAAACTCTGTGTCCTGAAAGAGTGGGGAAAGAAAGATTTCATTTGACAAAATCTGTCTTTATGAAATAGGGAGGAATACAACAGAAGCTAAAGATCAAAAACAGAGGAAAAAGGAGGCACAGAGAGATGAGAAACCTGCCCTACCACTCTAGGCAACTTACCTCCTATGCACTTCCCAAAACCTAAACACAATACGCAAACCAGAACACAAAGTTGCACTTCTCTGAATTTTGCAACCAAGAAATGTTTACAAAAAATTCATCTACTATGGCAAAGTGTGCTTGAAAATGCATGTATAACTGCAAATAATAACAAAAATGCATTGCGATAGAGTAAATTGCTTTGAAAAATGTGCCTATTAGGCAAAATAGCATACAAAAATGTGTATATTGGGAGAAATTTGCATTAGCTGGAGAGCTGCATTGCAAAAATCAGAGAAGTGCAAATTTCAAAAGATGTCTGTTTCAGTTTGCTTATTGTTGTGCAGCATGAACTGAATCAAACTTCTTCCGCTCCCTCTCTCCACCCAAGTTTGCAATGTTCCCAATGCTGGATTTACTGTCAGATAGCATTTATTTTCACCCTAGTTTTCCAGGTGCTTTCCAATCTGCCATATGACTGATCTCACTATATCTGAAAACTATCCCCCCCCCCCCCGGCAGCATGATTTCATTTGGGTTTATGGAAACTCCTTATTTATGTGGACTGTAACCTGTGGGTAGGAATGTGTTCCCCATGGCAGTTTCCAGCCATTACAGAATGGAGGCAGAAAATGCCTTTTAGCAACTGTACTCGTAAGCATAAATCACAGCATTTACATGGACGATCAGCTTGCAGTGATACTTCCTGGCTGGCATGTGAGATCCCTTCTTCTGTTGACATGATCATTCTCTCTGGGGATATCCATTTGAGTTAGACAGATGTCAGTGAAGATGGACATGGGGGAGGCATTACTTCTCGCTCAGTGCTTTGTCAAAGATGTATCATTAGTTAAGGGATGACAACACAGAGGTTGCCCAGAAGCTTGTCCGGATCTGAATCCAGGAAAACGGAAATTATAAGGCTGCAGTGCTTTCATAAGAAAAGCATTCTAATGGCTAGTTCAGAAACTCATATTTGTTACTAAAAGCATACTGCATCAGGTGAAAACCTGCACATGTGAACACCACACATTCAATGCCATATAACCGCAAATATATTGTTTTTAAATGGATTCAGCTGCCAGTTATGAAGTGTAGAACAAGCAATTACGGTAATGCATGGATCAGCTAAGAAAGTGCATTGTTTCTTTCACTGGGGTCATCCCATCATTTAATTCAAGGCTCCTGAAGGTTATATTCCTTGGCTGAAAAGACTCCTAAATGCATGTTATTTAACCTTATGTGCTGAAACCGGCCAACAGCTGATGGAAACCAAAGCATGGCTCTCTACAATCAAGGCCTGGCTGAAAGTCCACTTTAGAACAACATCTAACTCCTTCTTAACCTCTATGCTTGAAGACCACATCTTATCCAAATGTTATAGAGCAATTCAAGACAAAATCCGTAGTTTGGGCATTTTTCTTGAGAGTCTTCAAGAATGTGACGAAAATCACATACAGTGGTACCTCGGGTTACAGACGCTTCAGGTTACAGATGCTTCAGGTTACAGATTCCGCTAACTCAGAAATAGTACCTTGGGTTAAGAACTTTGCTTCAGGATGAGAACAGAAATTGTGCGGCGGCGGTGTGGTAGCAGTGGGAGGCCCCATTAGCTAAAGTTTGGTACCTCAGGTTAAGAACAGTTTCAGGTTAAGAACAGACCTCCAGAATGAATTAAGTTCTTAACCCGAGGTACCACTGTATTCCAATTAATGAAGCAGCGGCTCTACGACCACAAAGGACAGCGCTTGTTACCTCACATTCCGAGATCTTGTTCTTCAGAGGCCTTAGGTATCACAACACTCTACGGAACTTGTGCCAAATACCAAAGGATATCCTCACGAGATTAAATGCTTTCCCTTCTGCAGTGACTAAAGGCAGATTCTCACACACTCCATATCAAGTCCGTTTGCATGCCTGCAGCCAAGAAGTACCAGATTCAATGGACCACATTCTCCTAGACTGCCTTTTACATAGCAGACCTCGGCAACTGATGCTGAGTAAAATGTTGGATCTCCGGCCTACAAGTCTGAGAAGAAATCAAATGAGGTTTCTCCTGGCAGATTGGGACAAAGATACCACTGCTCTAGTAGTTCCCTTTTCAGCCAAAATTTTAACCGAAAGGGCTCCCAACGAACCATTCCTTTGGGAAATAGATTGGGCATAGCAGAACATCTAACTGCACACGACCACAGTGTGACCCTATAGCCCTTGGCAGCTTCACCCTTGTCCTTTTAATTATCCCAGTGATTTGAAACGTATTATCTTGTGATGCCAATACAACTATTTGATTTGACTTGACTCCTAAATAATTTGATAGAACACTAATCATCTTGGATGCCTTCCTGCAGACAAGATCAGGCTCCATCCAGATTTCTGTCTGATTTGCAATGCATCACGGTTTCACAGTCATGCTCTTGGGCAATAGCTGATACCAACAACCTACTAAAAGCAGGATGTGTTTGTCTTTGGGCCTTAGGATCTCCATCTGACAATACTGGCAAGCGGTCTGAGGTTTAATCAGGACTGGGGAACCTTTTGCCTTCCCTACCACGGTCAATCTTCCGAGAACCACATGCCAATGGAGGGCGGGCCAGAGGCCAAACCTGTTTGAGAACAGTGGCAAAAGTGGGTGGAGCAACTGATGTGGTCTTTTCTTTGGACAGTAGGGTGTGTTCCAGCCACACACAAAAGCCAGGAGCATTATTACAGGTCAAGACGCAGGCCAGCTGGGCACAAGCACCCATGGGGGCAATAAATCAGGGCAGATAAGTGTGGTGGTCTGGGGAGAGAGGTTGTGGCCTAGAGACCGTCCTGAGGGTCAGAGAGGTCCAGAAAAACCACATTTAGGCCTGAGGCTCCCACCCTTCAGTTAATGTTTCCGTTGTATGTTGCTATCCTTTCATGGCAGGCCATACCTTTTCTAAATCCCTGCTCTTCCTTAAGGCATTCTGCTGGTGAGGTCTCTATATCTTGACTTATTTTCAGATCAAATAAGTGAAGATTACTGCCATTACTGATACCAAGTAAGTGGCAAGCACTCGTCACCATTTGAACCACCTCACTATTGCCTTGAGTTCTACCATCTGTTAAAGGTACATCGAAAAATAATCATCTGCAGTAGGCTTAGGCCAGGCATAGGCAAACTTGGCCCTCCTGATGTTTTGGGACTACAATTCCCATTATCCCTAAGCACTGGTCCTGTTAGCTAGGGATCATGGGAGTTGTAGTCCCAAAACATCTGGAGGGCTGAGTTTGCCTATGCCTGGCTTAGGCACTGAATCTTAGGGGAGCATGGCATTGTCTGGAGGGCAAGTATTGTAGTACTTTAACCCCTGATGTAAGGTTACAGAATGAGGACATTTCATTTCGCATAAAAGCAGGGAATGAAAAAGGTACAATCTAAGAATAAAGCCACAACATAGAAAAGTGAAAAATCCTCTTTAACATCTGCCTTAAGAATCTGGTAGACAGGTCTTACTAGCCAAGATTTCTGAGTATAACATCATATTGTATAAAGCTCCACTTAAGCAATAAGGCTTTAACTACGAACATGTAAACCATATATTGTGCAATCGTGACATCATTATTTAGCTGTTGGTGGTTTCTGATCATATGCTGATTGCCTAAACACTGGGGGGAAATAATCTTTTTAAAAAAGATAATAGAATGGATAAGAAAGCTCTTGCATACAACAAGATTTCAAAACAAGGAAGAGTCAAATTAGCAAGTGGAGGAAAATATCTAATATTAGTGGCCCACTAATAGGAAACTTAGGGACGCGGGTGGCGCTGTGGGTAAAAGCCTCAGCGCCTAGGGCTTGCCGATCGAAAGGTCGGCGGTTCGAATCCCCGCGGCGGGGTGCGCTCCCGTTGCTCGGTCCCAGCGCCTGCCAACCTAGCAGTTCGAAAGCACCCCCAGGTGCAAGTAGATAAATAGGGACCGCTTTATAGCGGGAAGGTAAACAGCGTTTCTGTGTGCGGCTCTGGATCGCCAGAGCAGCGATGTCATGCTGGCCACGTGACCTGGAAGTGTCTCCGGACAGCGCTGGCCCCCGGCCTCTTGAGTGAGATGGGCGCACAACCCCAGAGTCTGGCAAGACTGGCCCGTATGGCAGGGGTACCTTTACCTTTAATAGGAAACTTGTATAGGATGCACTCTTGCTATTCAACCAGATGTTTACAACTATATTTATTATGCTGATGGATAAATTTTCTAGCTTTCCCATAATAGGAGGGCAGCCTACAAAGCAAAAACACCCCAAACATAGAAGAATAAAAATTATACAGTATAGAAGAATAGATATTATAACAAATGATTTTTTCCCTTTGGGTGTGAAACTGTTGTGGTTTCTTTTTTCTTTTGCACGATGAAATGAGCTCCCATTGCTCAGTCCCAGCTTCTGCCAACCTAGCAGTTCAAAAGCACGCCAGTGCAAGAAGATACATAGGTATCGCTGCGACAGGAAGGTAAACGGTGTTTCCGTGCGCTCTGACTTCTGTCATGGTGTTCCATTGTGCCAGAAGCGGTTTAGTCATGCTGGCCACATGACCTGGAAAGCTGTCTGTGGACATACGCCGGTTCCCTCGGCCTGGAGTGAGATGAGCGCCACAACCCCATGATCGCCTTTGACTGGACTTAACCGTCCAGGGGACCTTTACCTTTTACCTTTTTGATTTTGACTGTGCTAGAAAGGTATTCACCTGGAACCAGAAAGGTCACGGAAATGGCACCAGGTGAATCTCTCTGGGAAGCCTATTCCATAACTAGGATCCCACTTCTGAAAGCGCCCCCTCCCTGGTGATCACTGCCATGCATCATTTGCCAAAGGAATCATGAAAAGGAGATGTAAACCTGGGTGTCTTCTGCATTTTGACAGCACCTGTGACCAAATCTCTGGATAACCTTTTACCACTGATAGATGCAAAAAAGTATGAGGAAAAGAATGGAACACCACAGAACCCCAAAGCATGACTGCCAAGGGTTCAAACAATATCTCACCCCAGTGCTATGTGGTGGAATTGGCCATTCAAGCAAGAGGGAACCATGACCAAATTGTGCCTCCCACATCCAACCCGATAAGCCTATCTGGAAGGATACAATAGTTGATGATATTGAAAGCTGCCAGGAGAATCAACAACTCAAACTCCCCCTGTCTTTCTCCCAGCAAAGGTCATCCCACAGGACAATCAAGGCAGTTTCTGTTCCAAACTAGGCCTGCAAACCAACTGAAATGGATCTAGATTATCTGTTTCATCCGAGAGTGACAGGAAATGGCTAATCACCACTTTCTCAATCACTTTGGCCAGGAAGGGAATGTGAGCCACTGACCTCTGCTTGTTGACATCTTCTGGGTCCAGGCAACTTAAGTTTCTGCAGAAGTGGTTGAATTCACAACCCTCAACCTAGTGCCCCCACTATATCTTTTTGGGCTCCATCTCCCATCAGTCCCAGCTATCCTGGCCAATAGTCAGGGGTGATGGGAGTTATAGTCCTTTTTCTGGTTAGCAAGAAGTTGGCAAAGGCTGGTCAGGTTATGACTTATTTCCACCTTTCTCAGCAAAGCATTTACAACCTCCTGATCGATATGTACTGAAGTGGGAAGGGATGATATTTTGCCATTTGAAATTTGCACACAAGAATGACAAAACTGTTCTTTTTTCAAAAGTGTGCTTAGAAATATAAGAAAAAAGTCTATTTAAAAGCTTCCTCAAATGGCAGAACCCTCACAGCATTGCTCTGGAGTATCGAAGTCTGATTTATCTAGTGTTCCACATGCAGGCTGATACGTGTGTTGTGCCCCTGTTTCCTTCCTCTCTTTCAGCAATCAGAGCCTGCTTCGTAGTGCAGGCCATCTCAAGTAAGCTTGGTTTGATTGCATGCATGAGTTTCAGAACACAGAGCAGAAATGGGAGGAAAAATACCCACTTGATGACGTACAAGGCCCCGGTACATCAGCAGCTTATTTCCTCTTCACTTAAGATGTGGCTCTTCAGTCAAACTCTTTGCTGAAGCTAAGAGTCATTATAGCCAACCAGCTGTAAACTTGTGAAATGAAAGCCACAGGGTTTCGGTTTAGCCTCAGTTGGGACTCCTGTGGGCCAATTCAGAAGAGCACGGGGGCAGCGGACTCAACATGCTTCTGCCTTTGCATCAATCCCCTTATAGCTGGGATGGAGAATCTGTGGCCCTCCAGAAGATGGTGGACTGCAGCTTCCATCTTCCCTGACCATTGATTGGCCACACATAAATACAACCTGAGCCTGCTTGTGGATTGGCTCACAGCACCAGAACTCCAGAACACACCGGCTTATTCCACAGTAGTAGCATCAGCATCCTTTCTCTGCAACTTCTCCTGCTCTGCAGGGCAAATCCTAGCTTAACTGTTCCCAGATTCATAGTGTGGGGAGTGCTGGGGGTGCCGTAGCCCTGGGTGTAGTTTTTTTGGGGGGTGTAGGGCGCCTTGGGTCACTGCATCCTTCTCGGCTGAGGGGGACGCAGCAGGCCAGGCACCCTGTGAGCCCCACACCGCTCACAGTGTGGGACTGGGCTTTCAGCGCACCCAAGCCACTGTGTCCCTCCAGGGGGACCAGGAGGGAAGCAGTGGCTTGGGCACTGCCCCTGTGCTTCTTTTGCATAAAATGCAAAATTAATGCAAAATTAATTAAATGCAAAATTCAGTGTAGGGTTCCAAAAATATTAACAGATATTGAATTAAAGTTAGGGTTTCACAAATATTAACAGATATTGAATAAAATGCAGGGTTTCACAAATATTACTCTAAGCCGTAGAGAAAGAGTAGTACCCTATGGGCTGTGATTCTGAATTCTTTACCGCTGGTGGAAGCAGTGTTGAGAAACGCTCTTCCTGCTGAAATACAAGTCAACTCATCAACATTCTAATTCTTCCAGCTCTTGAAAACACACCTGTTTGAGGAAGTGTTTCCCTGAACTGAACTTGTGATTCCATTGTTTTGACCGTTTTAAGCTTTTTTTTAATTGTTATGCTTTTCAATTGATTCTTTTATTGTGCATTTTAATTAAGGATGTTTTAATGTCCCAGTGGATCTGTTATTGTGTATTGATTTGATAATTGTTGTGCATGTATTGATTTTGCAGTTGTAAACCACTTGGAGGCCATTTCTGCATATACAGTTGTACCTCGGTTTCCGAACTGCTTAGTTCTCAAACGTTTTGGCTCCTGGACACTGCAGACCTGGAAGTGACTGTTCCAGTTTGCAAACTATTTTTGGAAGCCAAACATCCAACAGGGCTTCCGCAGCTTCCTGCAGCCAATCAGAAGCCGCACTTTGGTTTCCTAACATTTTGGAAGTCGAACGGACTTCTGGAATGGATTCCATTTGACTTCCATTTGTATGACTGTAAGTAGTATATTAATTAATTAATATTTGCAGTTATTAATCTGTCATGACTCAGGCATACATACAAGGCAACAGCTGATGCCATCATCGAAAAATAATGAAGGCACACATAAACACATCTTTCTTTTTTGTCTGTTGGACTGAATGTAGATTGAATATGATAGGAACATAGCTACTAATGTGTAGGTTGTTTTTGTTTTTTTACAAAGTGGTGGCAGAGAGCCAGGATAGTAAAAGGCTATTTAAAATGATGTGTAGCGGGGAAAGGCAAACCAGAAACTGGGAAATGAAACACTTGGAAACTACAGGCTGTGCTTCGTGAATGCTGTGATTTTATGCTCTCCTATCATTTCATTTCATTTTGTTTTTTTGCAATAAATTCTCAAAGAGCTCTGGCACAAAGTAGTCCATTTCTTTGCAACTGAGAGAGATGCATTTAGAGATCTGTAACAGTGGAATCCTGTATAATTGCAAGAGAGAGTTTGGGTGGATCACAATTAAACAGGCAAAAAGGAACACAATTAAGCATGTTTTAAAAAAGGGTTGGGTTTTTAATTTTTTTTTTTTTTTTTTGCTAAATGCAAAGTGATAAAAATGGTTAGAATATTATTGTGATTTGCATGCAGATTAAATCATCAGTATCTTCAGGTAGGGCTGGGAAAACTTTCATCTGAAATCCTGGTCAGTCGGTTTAGACATCGCTTAGCTAAGAACATAAGAACTGTTTCCATCCCAGGTGGTAGTTTTAAGAACTGCAACTAATGCTTGAGCTGTTTTTCCCCAACCTCCTCCTCCTCCTCCTTCACCATACCTTTTTCCTTGTGTGTCATGACATTCAGATTGATCACCTGAAGAACAGGGGCTGTCATATTACTGAACCTAGTAAGCCCCTGGGAGCTCTTTTTGGCTAGAGCAAGGTAGAAAGACTGATGCTAATGTAGGAACTGGGGGCTATGTGTACTATAGAAACCATGTTCGAGAGAGGTTGCTTAAACAGTTTCCCCCTGAAAATGTTCCCAGGGTCAATTGAAAGCAGGTGTGGGGAAACTTCTGCCCTCCAAATGTTACTGAACTTCCATCATCCCTAGTCAGTGGCCATACTTGTGGGGCAATACATTTTCAGGGAGGGTTGTTTGACACAAAGAATCATAGTTGGAAGGGACCCTGAGGGCCTGGCACAAGATGTAGGTCATAACATTATGATGGAAGATTGGGAAAAATTATGGAAAACTGACTTAAAATTTACAGATTGTTCCCTATTGAAGGAGAATTACATGAAGATGATGTGCAGATGGTACACAACACCAGTGCAGTTAGGGAAAATGTACAAAACTAGTTCAAATATATGTTGGAAGTGTAAGGAAAAGGAGGGGACATTTTATCATATGTGGTGGGATTGTAAGGTAATTAAAAAAAAATGGGAAATGATATACAACGAATTAAGAAAATGTTCCATTTAACATTTGTTAAAAAAAACCTGAAGCATTTTTATTAGGGATTGTAGGGAAAGATCTGCCAAAAAAGCTGGGAAACATCTTCATGTATGCGACAACGGCCGCGAGAGTTCTGGTAGCACAAGGATGGAAGACTGAAGAAACCCCAACCAAAGAATCATGGCAAGAAAAAATGATGGACTATGCAGAACTGGCAAAACTGACATACAAGCTACGGGACAAGGATAACTGTGACTTTAAAGAAGAATGGGAACCCTTTACAAAGTATTTGAAGATACAACAAAGTGAACTGGACTCCTTGGCTGATTTTGAAAAAACATTCACAAACTTTTTATTGATAATAATCAGCTAAATAGTTAGAGGATTTATACAACTGTGTAACATGCAGAAAACAGCATTTTTAGAGAAATCAAAGACTGGAACTGAGGGAAGTGGGGGGGTTCTGTGGGGGGTGGGAGGAAAAATGGGGAGGAATAAGGATGATATGTTTCTGGATAATATGTTTTGTTTTAATTTTGAATAAAAGTTGTTTTTTTAAAAAAAGGAAGGGACCCTGAGGGCCATTTAGTTCAAACTCCTGCAATAAGGAGTTAATCATCCCAGCCACCAACCAACACACACATCCCCTCTTATTTTTGTTGATGGGGATTGGAACTGAGCAATGCCTACTTTGGAGTTGGCTCGCACTGGGAGCATTTAGTTTGGTCTTTGCATCTGAGTGATCTCTTTCAGAATTTGGACACTTAGAGCAGTGCTTTTTTCTTTTCGTTTCTTGGTAAAAAATGAGGTGCCAGCACTCGTATATTGGTAAGAGTGCCAGCACAAAATGGCTGCCATGGACAGCAAAAGATAAATAAATAAGTGCCAGTACTTTATACTGGTGAGCAGGGCTGGCCCACCCATGAGGAAATTGAGGCAACTGCCTCGGGCAGCAAGATCCACAGGGGCAGCAGATTCTGATGTAGATCTTTTCCGCCCCTTGTTCCTGATGTAGATCTTCACTCACCCTTCTTCGCTGGTGGGGAGTGGGGCATCATTCTGTGGTTTGCCTCAAGTGTCATATTATCCTGGGCTGACCCTGCTGGTGAGTATTATTACAAAAAACACCCCACAAAACCCCTTCCTGCTTATGAGTAAGCTAAGGGATGACTGCTTAAGTCTGAGATGCATCATCATTCCCATTGGTTCCTACCCACAAGCACCAGGAAGCACTATTTGCATATCTCACTATGTTTCCTGTTTCTACTAGTCTAGCGGTGCTATACTTCAAAAGATGCACAGCATCAATTTTCTGCCTCTGTTACTTGGGGTACGAATACTGGTTCTTCAGACGTGAGAAAATATTTACTGGCAGTGGCAAACACTTGTAAGAGGGTGAGAAAAGCAGGGTGAGGCAAACGTCCCCTTTAACCTTTGCAGCAGCAAAATTGTTATCAAAGTCACTTAAATCACACAAATGGAGTCCACAGAAAAAAGAAACTTATAATATTTCGCTGGGTGAACTGAACAAAAGCAGTACACAATATAATAAACAGGGAGGTGTTGTCTTAGTAGTTCAGGCCTTGTTCATAACAGAAAGATATTCGGCATCCCATACAGAGGGGAAATTCCCTCAGAACTAGCAACCAATCAGAACTCAAGTCAAGGATTATACAATTCTGGCTGGTTGCTTGGCAACACCTACACCTACCTACCTACGTATCTACCCACACCTCTCTCTTGGTTGGTTGACCAACTGTAAACAGAATTAGCCCTTGGGTTACTATAGGAAAGATCCCTGTTGTTGTACTTCCAACAAAAACGGCATTACTTTGATATTTATATTGATATTCATAGGATTGCTTTTTGAAACATAGTTTGCTTAAGAAACTTGTCAGTGCAAAACCTCAAGCAGCTTAGACCAGGGGTGGGGAAACCCTTTCAGCTCAAGCACTGCATTTCCTTCAAGGACCCTTTTGGAGCTGATGGTGGACAGAGTCACAATGCAAGAAGCATGGTTAGAGTTCACATTCCAGCCAGGCAAGGACAGGGCATAGCAGGATTGGTGATGGGTTTGACGGGGAGGGATGTGTGTCCTGCAGACAGTTCCAAGGGCCATCTAGACAGCTCTGGGGGCAGTGGCAGACACTGAGCTCTCAAATTTCAGCGGCACCTTGTGAGACATTAAAATATGGTGCCCACACCTCTCACAGCATTGTTCTATAGCGTTGTTATGGTGCCCCCTGCAGCACGGCCGAACCGATTGTGCTACCGTAAAACTGCCTCTGCTGTAGGGTTTCCTATCCCTGTTTTAGACCAATGAACCGTCCAACAACAAAATAATTGCATGTTTGCTTGTTACCGAGACAATGGGAAAACACCTTTTCCAGTCCATCACCAGCTCTAATGCTAATGCTGATCTTACAAGCATCCCCCTTCATGTCGACCCAAACCCTATGGCCCTGTCCCCAGTTAATCCTTCCAAAGGGACCCCTGACCATTAGGTCCAGTCATGGCCGACTCTGGGGTTGCAGCGCTCATCTCGCTTTATTGGCCAAGGGAGCCGGCGTACAGCTTCAGGTCATGTGGCCAGCATGACTAAGCTGCTTCTGGCAAATCAGAGCAGTGCATGGAAACGCCGCTTACCTTCCCACCAGAGCGGTACCTATTTATCTACTTGCACTTTGACGTGCTTTTGAACTGCTAGGTTGGCAGGAGCAGGGACCGAGCAACGGGAGCTCACCCCGTCGCGGGGATTCGAACCGCTGACCTTCTGATCAGCAAGTCCTAGGCTCTGTGGTTTAACTCACAGCACCAGCATAATTCCTTTTGTGGCATTAGAAATAAAGTCATCCCAGCAGGCAACATACAATTTTGCTTATCCTTTGACCACATGGATCTCATAGGTAAGCTTCTGTAGCTACTGCTGCCTTCCAAAGCTTTTTGGACCAACAGCCTATGGGCAGCTCAACAGAACTTTCCCAGTGCCTAGCAGCATTCAAGGGAAATCATACAAACAGAATTGTTTACAATTGTCTTTCTTGCTGCAGGGGCCAAGGCATGAGAAGAGGGCCTGCATCTCTTGCCGGTGTGTTTTCTGGTTTTCTTTAAAGAGTCACGAGGTACTTCTGTTACAGCTTTTGGCTGAGGCAAATGAAACCTGACTTGTGTGGTAGTAGCTCAGACAAGGAAAGTCAGTGCCTCTTTGATAACTGGAGGTTCAGCATTATTATAGTCTGTGGAAACTGGGTTCAATCACAAGCAAGCCGTTAAACAGTGGCTTGAACAAATATATGAATAAACAACTGTTGGCAGAGCTTTACCAGTGCCTGGGACCAGAGCTGCATCTTAACTGATTTACGATAAAATCAGGTCTGTGAATTACCCATTCTTAAATTGTTTCTCTCCCACTCTGTTGGGAAAACAAAAGATACATTGAAGGGCTCCTTGCTACCAACACCTTCGTTTAAAATTGTCAGACATCATGGAGCCAAATTTGCACTTTTGTTAAAGAAACACCCTTCCTGTCAGAGCAACTGCCCTGTGGCTCCTCAAGGTGTGACAAGGAGAATTGTCCTCCTGTATATTGTTTTAAAGAAGAATAAGTTATTGATGGTGGTGTATGTAAGTCTGGCTCCAAAACTCATAAACACCTCATGAGAATCTTGAGTATCCTGCCAGGTGCTGAAACAGTTCCTTATTTATTTATTTATTATATTTGTTAACCACCCTATAACATGGTTTTGGGGGCACTGTTCAATAAAAATTTTAAAAGAATTTTTAAAAGGCAAGAATACATCTAAATACCACAATAAACAGCATAGTGTGGCAGTGTTGTTGTTGTTTTAAAAAAATCCTAATAACAATGGCTCTCAGATTCACTTAGTTGTAGGGAAAGCTGAAATAAACTCGTAAGAACTAAAAATATAAGGGCAGCACAGCCATGAAAAAAGCCAAGGCAAAATATCAATATCAGTCTTGTTGTCTTTGTCCGTGGAGTTTTCTTGGCAGGGATACTGGAGTGGCTTGCCGGTTCCTCCTCCAGGTGGATCTTAGACAGTGCTAATTAAGAGTGAGAGGATGTTAAAAGAAGCCAAATATGCCCAGAGGAGCCGGAAAGTATTTGCCTGTTAATAAACATGGGCTTTATCCAACTCAGTTTTACTTAGAGCAGGGGTCTGCAACCTTTAAGACAAAAAGAGCCACTTGGACCCGTTTCCGAAGGGAAAAAAACCTGGGAGCCGCAAAACCATTGCGGCATTTAAAGCATGCGCGCCGCTGCCCTCTGATCTGACAGCGGGTGGGAAGGTGACGTCGGGACGGTGCGTGACTAACGCACGCACCACCCCCATGCGACGTCACAGCCAGTACAGCGCCCGCCACAGTGGGGAGTGTCGGGGCGCACAATGCGCCTCCTCCCCTCGCTAGTATCCGCCCCGGAGCCGCGGCAAAGGTGTAAAAGAGCCACATGCGGCTCCGGAGCCGCGGGTTGCAGACCCCTGACTTAGAGTTTCATGGGTTTCTCCTGAGCATGACTAATGCTGGATGCAACCCCAAGATCACAATCCAAACAAACCATATCCACTCAGAAGTAAGTTCCACTGAATTCACGAGGGCATATTCCCAGGTAAGTAGGGTTAGGATTATACCCTAAGAGACATAACCAAGTGAGTGCTCATCAGAGTAGGCCCACTGAAATGAATGGACCTAAGATAGTTATGTCCATTAATATCAACAGGTCTACTCTGACCGACTGGATACAATTTAACTTAGAAGCAGCAGTGGAATTTATATAGCATATGTCAGACTTTCAAAGTGTGTCACATATGAAGTATTACAGCTGCGTGTCAACTCCATCCTGAAGTCCCCTCACTCCGTATCCATGGATGACATCCCCCAAGACCTTCGAATACATCAGGGATGGGGTACTTCAGGTCCAGGGGCCAAGTAAGACTCTCCAGTCCCCTCTTGGAACTTCTCTAGGCCACACAACCTCACCAGCCCCGCTTTGCTCCCTCCTTGAGTATTGTGATAGGGATTTTGAGGTCTTAGATATATGGTAATGTTCATAAGTGTACCAGCCAAGCATGTACACAGATCAGCACAGGAAGACCAACCTGGAACCATTTTGATTCCTAAACTGAGAAGCAAATGTTTTCTCTGCAAGGTCAAAGTGAGAGACCTCCCCATTGTCTCTTTCCTCACAAATCCTGTCTTAAGGGCACATTTAAGATATGAATAGGGTGTGAGCCTGTGACCTGGCCCAGGAACTAAGTATTTATCATTACAAAAGACTGGCCAGGCTTCCCAGGCAATCCAATCAAGTAACCTGCCAGACAGGAGATAAACAATGACAGGAGAAAAACAACATTCAAATTTCTGTTGTAGACCACCTTTTCTGTGATGTAGGTGTGATGTTTGTGGGGTGGTGGTCTTGGGTTACATATCTTCTGTGATGCATGTATGATGTATGGAGGGGTGGTCTTGAGCTCCAGGGCAGGGAATTTAAAATGTCTATATAGGGGCAGGCACACCTTGGTTCTGGGTCCCTCCTCCTTTCCTGCGGGTGAGGGGAGCACCCTGTTGCAACAGATCAATAAAGATCAAGCTTACTAGCTGCTTTGCTTCTCAATATTCTCTGATTGGCCTCTGTTATTTTCTCCTACCAATAAGGAACCTACTTACGGACTCTATATGGGCTCTTGGATACCCCATAAGGAAAAGGGGCAATTTTTGTTTACAACAGTGTTTTTGCTTCGACTGGCTGGATGAAGAAGAGTGGTGGGAACTTGCCCTCCCATGGAGGGCTCAGAAGATGACGTCTGGAGCCTGGTGGTGGGACACTGAGGAGCAGTCAGCAGAAAGGATGAGATGGGAGCTGATAGAAGCAGGAGACGTCAGCAATGAAGGAGCGCCTTCTGGGACAGGATTAGAAGCTGAGAGTTGCAGCGTGTGTGCAAGCAAGCCAAAGAATGGCCTACAGGTCCATGATGCAGTTCCACTGCTGAAACTAAGCAGGTTGGGTCCTGTAATCTCTCTGAAAGGGATTGAACCTGAGATCCATATATAAGGCACCCTGAGCTCTGACTTTCCCCAACCTGTTGCCTTCCAGGTGTTGTTGAACTATGACTCCCATCATGTCTTGCGCTGACTGGCTGGAACTGATGGAAGTTGGGATCCAAAACATCTAGAGGACACCAGGTTGGAGAAGCCTGGTGGAATCAAATCAGTGACACACCAGCCACCCTCATATCTGCGTCAGAGACAAAGGAGCATGAATGATGTGCACCACTGCTGATTCAAGCAGCCGTGAGTAGCCATAAATTTCTTTTTCCCCGATTATCAAAGAAAGGAGAGGAAAGAGAAAGGGGACATTTCAAGCATGCTGATTCAAACAAATAACAAAGATTAGCTCTTTTGATTTCAATGGTAGTAGTGACACTCTATCTTTTGGCACCATCACGAGGCGTTAGCTCTTTGTGGCTTCTGCCTATGGTGTGTTTTGTTATCTGCTTTTTGAGCACATTTAAAATAGTAACTCCAGGAGGAGTGGGGTGGTGGTGGGGAAGAGATAAAAAGAAGCGGATGAACAGGTAGCTCCGTTTAAGCAGTTCACAAAGATGAGCGCTGCACAGACAAAATTCTGTTCCTGTTGAAATCAATGGGAGCTTGGCTCCCGACTTCAAAAGATGCACAATTTTGCTCAGATTCTTTTTGTGTGTGCGCGCGCGCTTTTTTTGGTTTTGTTTTAAAGCAACAAAATCTTTATTTATCCCACAATACTTGTGGACGACGGCGCTGTTCGCTATTTTCATGTTTCTCATTTTATGCGGGAACGGCCTGAGGATGTTTTAGAAAGAGAACAGGGGAGAGGTTGGAAGAGAGGCTTTGAAGTCATTGTTCCAGGACTCAGCAGGGAGCTCAGAATACTATCAGCAACCCCAACCGCCAGCAACACGCGGCATAACGGACAAATCGGGGGTCTCTTCCCTGATGTGAATCTGCCTCTAAGGAGTGAATAAAGAACATTTCACTAGGGTGGGGGGGGGGGACAAGTCAGAACAAATGCATCCAAAGTTTTATATTAAAGCCACAGCTTTAAATTTTGTTTGGTGGTGATGAGGGATGTCTTCCAGTAAACCGTTTGCAGTGTCGTGCATACAATCAAGTCTATACTCAACTTGAAATAATTTAACAAGAATATTATACTGGTGGGGGGAGCAAAATGCCACGTTTATTGAATTCAGCTCTGAGGAGCAGGAATACAGCACAAGCAGTCTTGATTAAAAAATAAAAATGCTTTGTGTATCCATGTCTAGTCTTGCCCCTTTCTAAAATTTATTTATTGGGGTGTTTTTATTTTTGTAAATCTACCAATGATTAAAATAAAATCAGGATTAAGGGGTTTTCTGAAGAAGAAGAGGAGGAGGAGGAGGAGGAGGAGGAGTTTGGATTTGATATCCCACTTTATCACTACCCTAAGGAGTCTCAAAGCGGCTAACAATCTCCTTTCCCCTTCCTCCCCCACAACAAACACTCTGTGAGGTGAGTGAGGCTGAGAGACTTCAGAGAAGTGTGACCAGCCAAGGTCACCCAGCAGCTGCATGTGGAGGAGCGGGGAAGCGAACCTGGTTCACCAGATTACGAGTCTACCGCTCTTAACCACCATACCACATGGTGGAGGGCATGTGTGCTGTGTCCCATTGGTGTAGTTGTGGCACCACTCACCTTTCTTCTGCTCTATGGTGGGGATGACAAAAAATGGAAAGGTCAGGGAGGGTGAGTTGGGGGGGAGTGAGAAATGTCCCTATTTTCATCTGAAGAATGCTGGAGGGGATGCTGGCTCTATGGCACATTCTCACACTTTTGCCCAAAAAGTTTGGCCAGCTCTGCCATACAGCAATTCTATAATGCAGTCAATTTTATCCCTCAAATTACAGCTGAGTGTCAAGGACTGAGAGTGCAAGTTGTTTGCCTAAGGCCCCCTTGTGTGTCCACAATGGAGGTGAAATCTGAACCTGTGTCTTCCCAATTCATTATTCAGCAGACCGCACTATACCATTTCCCATTAATGCGCTATGAAGGTTACATCTGGACCCTGGTTTTTTAGAAGTGGCATTTACAAATTGATTCACAGATGCTTTTAACTTCACTTGGTTATCATATTGCTTGAGTGCCTAGCAGCACTTGACTGCTCATGGTTGAATGTGTGGGATTACTCCACTGAAAAGCATTGTGACAGGGAGGATGTGAAACGTCAGACCCTTCTCATGGTTCTTGACCTGCAACAGCTTGTTTACATGTGCAAAGTTGCCACTGGAACCTGCAGTCAAGTGGTGAACCAGTCCTCAGGCATGGTAGCTGCATTTAGACATATGTGCTTACATTGTGGTTACATTGAGGATCCAAGATGGCTGCCGAATGCTTGAAGCAGGGTTTTGAGCTCTAAGGCCAACTCTAAGGCAAGTTTCTGCTCTATAACCTTAGTGTTAAGTTGTGGGTGAACATATCAGACGACACAGCGATTATTCAAACAGCTCTTGTTTATTCACAGGCCAGAACAGAACTGAACTGAAGGGTTCAGCCAGCCTGCTTATATAGAGCTCCAGTACAACGTAACTGTAACAACTTTCTGTAACTATCCAATCACTGAATGTCACTTTCGATCCCTTATTTGCATATGTGGACCTGAACTATCTACAGTATCCCCCTGCTGGCCCAGGGTGAGAACTTCAGTACATAACACTTAGCATTTGTTTTTATCCTCTCTCCCAATTTATTTCTTAACTCCTTGTTTTAATTTATTGTTTTATCTCATTGTTTTATTGTTCTAACTCCCCTAAACTGTGAGGCTGCATGAAGCTGGGCTGGGCTGAGCACTTTGCTAGGCAGTGCCAAACGCAGGGTCGAGCCAAAGTTTACAAGATACTAGTTATAAATTTAGACATATGCTGTCCTTCAGTCCTTCTACGACTATGTACAGGCCCGTCCCTCTCATTAGGCAGAATCGGGCACCCATTTCAAGCAGCAGATGTTGGGGAATATTGGGAAGCAATCGTAGACATTCCTCTTCAAGTCCAGAGGCATTTCCCGAATTGGAGAACAGCTGTATACGCCACATGGCAGGCCCTGCACTCACTAAGCTAGTCTTCGCTATCACATATGGTGGAGGATGCTGTCCCGTCGGCAGTGCTGAAGTCAGATTCAATAGCTGCTCCAGTTGACAGCTATTGCAGCTATCTGTACCAGGGTTGGCTCAAGACATTTTGCTGCCTGAGGCAAAGGACGAGATGGTAACCTTCCCCAAGGCACACACAGAAGCCAAGTGGATTGCCAGTTGAATCTTACTCTGATAACGGTGAAAGGAAAGTCTCTCCCACTGCACTTGAGGGCAGCCAACTAGCATAGGGGGTACAGGGCAGGCCAATGTGGCACTCACAGCTCTGTCCTCTCCCTGTCCCTCAGCACCTGCCACCTGAGGCAGCTGCCTTACTCTGCCTCATTGTAGGGCCGGCCCTGTTCTCTACATTGAATCCCGTCGTTTACCTCGGGAAACAAAATGTCTTGGGCTGGTCCTGAAAGAAAACTATTCTAGGCTGCAGGATTCTCCCGAGCAATTCCAAGAGCTGGAGTGTGTAGCTTCAAGCAATTGTTAAAAGGAGTTTAGCATTACATTTGTAAAAGAGAGTCTTTTTTGAATAGGAAAAACATAGAGAACACAAGCAAAAATTACACTTCTGAAAATCGGGACTGTTTGGCAGATGCATCACTTCTTGGAATATAATAGGGTACCATTTTCCTCCACACCCTGTGATAATCCTAATCAGCATTGTTTCCGTTCTGCTGCAGTTTGTCTTCTGCCAAACACTATGCTATTCGTCTTGCTGTTGACTGTGGCAGCACTACAGTGTTTACATAATTACATTGTCACTGTGTTATTCCACGCCATTTATTTCAATGCAAGGGAGATGCAATGCAAACAGGGGGAGAATTTAATCAAGGAAGTATCATTTGCAGACTGAAAGCAACAACAACAATGAATACCACTTATATTTGCCAGATTGACTTCTCTTCTGGACGTGGGATGAATAGGCTAACATCGGCAGTTTCTGCTTCCATTTCTGTTTTTATTGGAATTCTCCAACAACCCTAATTACTTCAGAAAACCTGAGATTGGCGAGTTATCCTGTTAGCTCATTCTAAAATATTATTTAAGGCAGGTTTACAACCACCTGCATTAGGAGCCGAGACTTGGAAGAGGGAAGAATATCATCATCAAAGTTAAAGTGTAAGGTTCCCTTCAGGGCAAATGCATGTAATTGAAAGATCTTCCATTTGAAGACTTGCCATGGAGAAGAGTCAATGGGGTTTCGTTTAATTTTGCAGAAATTTCAAGTGCTACCATTGTGCAGTCTTTTTTTATGAGGAATTACTTTGTCATAAGCACAAAGCTTCCTTTAAATATAGATGTAATCTTTTGAGCTTTTCAAAGCAACCCATTTCCCTTTGTGAGACTTCCATTATCACCTGTCATGCCCTGTATGAGAAAAGATTTAATATCCATGATTGCTGCTACCTTTGACTGCTAAGGCAGAGCAATGCAAATACTAATGATGTTCCAAAATGGTTATGCAGTACAGACAAAAGATTCGTGGGTGACACATATGTGGATAGTGTCATTAAGCCAGTTAGTCACTAGGTGGCACTGGACTCAGAGGAGTGGGTGGACTCTGGGTAGAATCAGGATGTTCCTGCTACAGTTCTCTTCTTGTCAGATTTTCCTATCAGATTGCAGCATTATTATCATTATTATTATTTTGAAAGGATGTACAAAAGGGTCATATACACAGTTCTCCTAAGATATGAGTACCAGCTGCAGTTTCTGAACCATCTTCAAAGGCAGTCCCATATATGAGGAATTGCAGTAATTACTGAGCACCATGAAACGGACCCCCCCCCCCATTTCACCACCTGTGAATTTTGGGTGCAACTGCAGATCCAGTTTTAATATTCCTTAAAATTATTTTAATAAGAAAGCAATGCAATTGATCGTTACTCCTTCCAGTTCTTTACTTAGCCCAATGTTTCCTTCATCCGCTAATAAGAATAATATAAAAAAAAGTTTAATTCACTACGAAAGCAAGCAAAAATAGTTTTCTAACCAAACCAATGTTCAAAAATTCTCTTTTCCGAGCTCCTCCCGAACTGTTAGAAAATGTCGATCCTCTCCCTGGAGAATATTTGGCAAATTTCATCACCCACAAATAATGTATTCTGAGAAACAATTTTAATTAGCCCTACATTATGTTGTTGTTTAGTCATTTAGTCGTGTCCAACTCTTCGTGACCCCATGGACCATAGCCCTACATTATAGTGGGGGTAAATTGGAGGCCGAGCAATCCAAACTCCCTTTGTGCCAGGCTGGGTGGGTGTTTGTCTGCCCAGCCCTGCCAGCCTCCCGCTGGCTTCTGCCCACAGAGTGATGCCAGTGTTACTCTGCTGGTGAGGAAGTTCCCCTTCTGCCCACTGAACATACAGGTAAGCAAAAGTGTTGCCCAAATGATTCTCCAGGGTGAGCCTCCACCTACTCATCACTTTAGTGTTGTGGGTTAAGCCACAGAGCCTAGGACTTGCCAATCAGAAGGTCGGTGGTTCAAATCCCCGCAACGGGGTGAGCTCCTGTTGCTCTGTCCCAGCTCCTGCCAACCTAGCAGTTCAAAAGCATACCAGTGCAAGTAGATAAATAGGTACCACTGCGGTGGGAAGGTAAACAGCATTTCCGTGCGCTGCTCTGGTTCGCCATGCTGGCCACATGACCCGGAAGCTGTATGCCGGCTCCCTTGGCCCGTAAAGCGAGATGAGCGTCGCAACCCCAGAGTCATCTGCGACTGGACCTAATGGTCAGAGGTCCCTTTACCCCTGCCCACAGGGAAATGATATTTATATCCATTTCCTCCTCCTGTGCTGTTTTTCCCCCCTTGAACTATCCTTCCTCACCACTTCAGTAGCTTCAACCTCCCATCCCCACTCCCCAAGCTTATGATGCCCTCAATGTTCAGCTGTTTGTTTGGTTTCTCTTTTTGCCATACTTATTACAGGTCATTTTGCAATAACATCTACACACAGAGAGACAAACAAACACACGCACACTTTCTTGGGAACTCTGCAGTTTTTGCCAAGCACAGCTTTTCTGTCTATTGAAACTTTTTTTATTATTATACTGTAACTATCAACTTTTATATTAAATGGCAGTAAGGTCCCACAAGGCCAATGTTATGCTGGTTGTTCGTTAAAGTCACCATCTGGTGGGCAAACCCTGCTGCAAGTGAATTTCATTTAGTAAGAATAAAAAGGCAGCGCTGAAATTTCAATTTCGTTGCACAAACTGCTGTTCTCCCTATGCTGGGAGCTGCAAAATCAGATCCAGCCTTATCGTGTCTCTCACATTTGGGATACTGTCGGTCCCACCTCAACAATCTTACAACTATTGTATGCCCCTCACAGATCTAGAGTCTACCCCAAAGAGCAGAGCAATTTTTACCCCTGATTTCAGCATATCAAGCTATGGAAATACCTTAACTAGGCTGATATCACTGTGACACAGAAACAGAGAGAGGGATATGTAGTTATATCTGCTTTGTGTGTACATAAAGCACTGTGAGGCAGAGACACAAATGCCAAGGTCAGCCAATCCAGTGCCCTTCAGATATTGTTAGACTCCACCTCCCATCAGCTTGTATGGCCTACGACCAAGGATGAGGGGCACTGTAGTCCCACAAAATCTGGAGGGCATCATGTCTCTTAGCTCTGCACTGAACTGTTATTGTGCTTGTGTGAAGGAAGAAGAGGAGGAGGAGTTTGGATTTAATATCCCGCTTTATCACTACCCGAAGGAGTCTCAAAGCGGCTAACAATCTCCTTTCCCTTCCTCCCCCACAACAAACACTCTGTAAGGTGAGTGAGGCTGAGAGACTACAGAGATGTGTGACTAGCCCAGGGTCACCCAGCAGCTGCATGTGGAGGAGCAGGGATGCAAACCCGGTTCACCAGATTACGACTGGATCCTCCTGAGTTTCAGCTGTCCTTATACAGTGGATGCTCGGGTTGCGAATGTGATCCATGTGGGATGCACGTTCACAACCTGCAGCGTTCACAACCCACAGCAGCGCGTCTGCACATGCACGGGTTGCGATTTAGCGCTTCTGCGCATGCGCGACCGCCGAAACCTGGAAGTAACCCATTCCAGTACTTCTGGGTTTCAGCGGTCCGTAACCCCAAAAAAGGCAACCTGAAGCGTCTGTAACCCAAGGTATGACTGTACTGGTTTTGTCAAGGAAAGCACGACAATGTAAAATATACCCATATCTCTGCTACCAACTAGGGAGAACTGTCCATGCTTGTAGATTTAGGATGGTAATAGGGGAAGCACTTGCGGTCTAATTAGGTTAGAAATGGCCCTTCTGCAAATGACCCCAGAAATCCTCAAAGGTATCATACTCAAATGGAAATTCAAAATGAAAGCAATTAGCAAAGTCTGTTTCTGGCAATAATTGGAATTTACAGGTCGCTCGTAAGGCAGAGGCATCTATTCCCTCTTTCAATGCCCCCCCCTGCCCTGCCCACACACCTGAGGAAGATGTCAAGGAAATAAACAACTATCTGACTTTTAGAAGACACCTGAAGGCAGCCGTGTTTAGGGAAGTTTTTTATGTTTGATGTTTTATCGTGTTTTTAATATTCTGTTGGGAGCTGCCCAGAGTGGTTGGGGAAATCCAGCCAGATGGGCAGGTATAAATATTATATTATTATTAATATTATTACTATTACTATTACTATTACTACTACTACTATAGTGGTACCTCGGGTTAAGTACTTAATTCATTCCAGAGGTCCATTCTTAACCTGAAACTGTTCTTAACCTGAAGCACCACTTTAGCTAATGGGGCCTCCCGCTGCCGCTGCACCGCCGGAGCACAATTTCTGTTCTGATCCTGAAGCAAAGTTCTTAACCCAAGGTACTATTTCTGGGTTAGCGGAGTCTGTAACCTGAAGTGTATGAAACCCCAGGTACCACTGTACTACTATTATGGATACTGATGCTGGACCTGCTAAGCATACAGTATAACCCATGCCCATTAGCATCCTTGTTGCTATATTTTGAAACAATTAAAGTTCTCAGACGATCTTCAGATGAAGCTTCACATACAGCACCTTGCAATAATCGAGTTTGGAAATCACCTTTACATGAACAATTCCATAGAACTCAGGGTGGCGTAGAGTCACAACAACCCCGTATAGCTCATGTAAAAGAGGGAAGTAGGGAGATTCCTACAGTGACAAAGCTAACACTTCATCTCCAGCTGTGATCGAATCCTGAGCTAGAGGCAAATGCAAGGCGTTCTAAAGGGCCCGTTTCCTAGGAGGTGGGCTTTCATCCACCTACGTTCTTTGCCAAGCATCCAAGAAAATGATTTCGTCGTAAAGGTAAGGATGATAAGGAAATGTCTTGCACATTCTAGAGAAGGAAGTCTGGAAACCTGAAACCCTGTTTTCCAACAACAAACCAGTGCAACTGTGTTCAGATCTGCAAGTGCATTCATATTTGAAACACACAGGGACTGGGGCATTTTCCAAGGCATGCTATCAAATCCCAAGCCTTGCACCTCCTGGCAACGTCCTTATGATAGCCTATCCTGCTCTTCAGTTCATTGCCCTAAGTCTTCCAGGCCTCTTGCCGTGGTGGTGGCATTCACAGCTCACAGGGACTCCAAAGTCAAGTTCCTATCAACAGTGATGTTCCCACTGTTGTGGGATTGGCAAGGAATGACAGGCCTCCCCTCTGCAACCTTCCTGCGACCCTGGCGGCATTGTAGGACACTGTTATACTGCCAGGCTTCCTTAGGACTGACCTGAAGGGGAGAGGGTGGAGTAGCGTGTGGCTCCCTTGTGGTCGCCGCAATCTACGGTCTCTATGTTTCCCTTCCACCACCCAGATGCTGTGAGAGAACAGACTATAAAGGCCTCAGTGGCGCTCAGCCCCATGCTAAGAAACACAAAAGAATTTTTGTTCCAAGAATCAAACAGGATGTGGTTAGAAGTTAAAGTGAGAAAAAGCCTCTGCGAATAGGAGGAGAAACAGGACGCAGTAGGAGTCCGGTGTTGCAGAAAAGCAGCCTTAGTCGATGTGAAACTTCGAGACTTTTGCATTTCTGAGGTTCATACCTTTATCTGTTTGAAGAAGTTCTCTTGGTTAAAACAATAGCGGTGGTTGGCCTCATTTTGATAGCATTAAACACACACACACACACACAAGCAGGTGTTTGCACAACCTTTTCCTTTTGGCTTTGATAACTTGCCCTCAAAACAAAAAGAAAGCACATACAAACGCCCCCCCCCCCCCAAGCTAGGCTCTTTGGCATCCTGCTGTTTTGACCCTTTCATCGTTGTATGAAGTCTGAAGCATTGCATCTGTATTTGGAACAAAGGCTGCCTCTACTAACGACTGCCAATTTATGAACTTGCTAATGCAGCACACCTGCAAGACCCAATAAGGCTGTGGTGGTTTCAGAGTGGAAAGCTCACTCCCATTTGCCTGCCTGTCCCTGGACTTGACATCTGAGGTGCATAAGCCCTGGTAAAGTATCTGCCACTTTTCAGACATGCCGGATGGGAATTAGTTAAAGAGCTCTTGGTGCTTCACTTGTGTGTGGTCAGGAAATGGCTGTGGTGCATAATAAGAGGAACCTGCCCTTGTGATCTGGAGCTCTGGTTACATGGGAATTCCTTGAGGGGGTCAGGCTGAACCCCTGGGTGGTACTGGTCAGCAATTGACTGGGAAAATATGCAAAGTGGTTGTTCTCCCGTTTTAGGCTTTCATTTTCTCTTTTACATTTTCATCCCCGAGGGAGGTAACTGGGAGGGCCGCATTCTGCTGTATAAACCATTTTCTCCAGCTGGCCTGCACTTCCCCTTTTCTATCATAAAATGCAGTCATTTTTTTATTTCTTAAAAAAGAAATGTGACAGTAAGTCCTCCAAAAATAGAGGCTTCTGTGTGCTCTCTCGCGTCTGTGAGAGTCACAGGATCCAGACCACTGAGGGAGGCTCCGGCCTTGCTTGACAGCTTTGCCGTGGTGTTCTTGGTCTCTTGGCAAAAGGTCTCGCTGCTGAGGAGCATGTGTTCTCACCTAGAGGTGCCACATGCATGGCTCACCCATGAGGTGATGTTAAGTGTCCGACTTGTCCTTCTTCTCTTACAGTGTTTTATAATGATGTAATTCACGGGTAAGGGACGTGGGTGGCGCTGTGGGTTAAACCACAGAGCCGAGGACTTGCTGATCAGAAGGTCAGTGGTTCGAATCCCCGTGACGGGGTGAGCTCCCGTTGCTCGGTCCCAGCTCCTGTCAACCTAGCAGTTCAAAAGCACGTCAAAGTGCAAGTAGATAAATAGGTACCACTCCGGCGGGAAGGTAAACGGCATTTCTGTGCGCTGCTCTGGTTCGCCAGAAGCAGCTTAGTCATGGTGGCCACATGACCCGGAAGCTATACGCCGGCTTCTTCGGCCAATAAAGCAAGATGAGCGCTGCAACCCCAGAGTCGGCCACAACTGGACCTAATGGTCAGGGGTCCCTTTACCTTTACCTAATTCACGGGTGAAGAACCTCAGGTATTGAGTCCAGGCCTTGCTCTTTGACCCCCCCCCCCGGCTCCCCAAGCCATGCTCCTGCCTCAGCCGCAATTCTCTTTCACAGACCATGTTTCACACCCTTTTTCTGTGGTTTGGCTTGGCAGGAGATGGTCAATTCACACCCCCTTGTCCCGAGTATATATATTTTCATTTATTTGTTGTCTCTGAACCTCAGGGGGGAAAAATGTGACTTGGGATAGCCTGAAATATGTGACGGGCAATTATGCCACCACAGGGCACATTTTGTAACCCCCACATCCCAGGAATCGCTTTGTAGGTGTTGGCATTTCACATCTTTTACATAAATCCTACTTTAGGCAGGGTTTTGGTCAGCCTTCCTCAGTGGGGTGCTCTTCAGATGTTTTGCGCTACAAGTCCCATCATCTGCCCCTGGCAGCACAACATCTGGATGGCACAAAGTCTAGATAGTAGCAGTGCTTGGCATGTTGCCACTGGTTCTGGCACAGAAAGATAGATTCAACACATGCAACAAATATAGGATAACGCTGATGGGGGTTGAATTTGTTTAAAATCTAAGGGTGCTTCTAGACAATCAATGTTTCCTGAGCATTCATCCTGATAAGTTTGTGCAGAGCTTATGTGATATTGTGGCATGTTAATGTCATCCTGTGCTTTCCAGTGGTTTCACCTTATTGCAAAAAAAAAAAAAAAAGAAGAAGTCTGATCTCTTTGGGAAGCGGGTTCATTGCACAATCAAGGAACAAGGAACCGGCTGTACTTGTATTACCAGAATTTGCTGGTGTGTTAATTTCCCACTCGAAAATAGCAATGGTCTGGAAGTGTCCTGGGATCTGCTGGTACTCTAATTACTTTTGATCTTAAGAAAAAAAAGGTCCACAAATATTATGGACAAACACAGGCACCAGATTTTCAAAACATTTCAGTGATCCTGTATAAACCAGAGGAAAAGAGAACTGGTCTGTGTGCCTCCCTTACAGCCACCTCCCAGAGCATGAATCTCGCTTCAGCAGGCTTGGGCAGGGCAAAGTGAATCCTCTTAATGTTGACACAACAAGACAAAGCATAAAGTCCCCTTCCTCTTTCCCAGTCACCGCACAGCACCTCTGAAATCAAGGAGCCAGAATGACGAGCCAGTCTCAGGGAATCCAGCAGCTTTTGCAGGCTGAAAAACGTGCCAAGGACAAGCTTGAGGAAGCCAAAAAAAGTAAGTGGTGCAGCCCCTGGGCTGACTGCATTTCTTTGATGAATGTCAATGGAAAAAGCACAGGAATTTTTGTTTAATGTATTTTTTTTTTAGCTTTAAATAATTCATTTACACATTAAGAGGCATAGACAGAAAGGCATAACAAATCTATCTGTTTAACATAAATTATACCAAGTGAGTAACTAAATTTGTGGGACACGGGTGGCGCTGTGGGTAAAAGCCTCAGCGCCTAGGGCTTGCCGATCGAAAGGTCGGCGGTTCGAATCCCCGCAGCGGGGTGCGCTCCCGTTGCTCGGTCCCAGCGCCTGCCAACCTAGCAGTTCGAAAGCACCCCTGGGTGCAAGTAGATAAATAGGGACCGCTTACTAGCGGGAAGGTAAACGGCGTTTCCGTGTGCGGCTCTGGCTTGCCAGAGCAGCGATGTCACGCTGGCCACATGACCCGGAAGTGTCTTCGGACAGCGCTGGCCCCCGGCCTCTTGAGTGAGATGGGCGCACAACCCTAGAGTCTGTCAAGACTGGCCCGTATGGGCAGGGGTACCTTTACCTTTTTAACTAAATTTGTAGTATTGTTATAAGTGAAGTTATCTCCTCGTCATATTATTCCTGCAGATTACTTCCAACACATATTTGATATCATTCTGATCATTTGTTTTCTCATTCCAGTAGCAAATAAACTTATACCAACAGTCCACAGATTTTTATTTTTGCCCACATATTCTTCCTGTCATTTCTTATAATAATTTGCCCTATGTATATTAGTCCATTTATATATATATATATATATATATATATATATATATATATATATATATTTTCTAGTCCTCAAATGATGAGTTATTTTTGTCCAACTAATGGCCACTAATATTTGTACTGTAACTAACATATTTCCCATGTTTATTTTTATATTGGATCAATATTAACCCAAAATTAACCCGTGTGGGTTTTAATTTGTTGGAAGCCACCCAGGGTGACTGGGGTAACCCAGTCACATGGGTGGCATGTAAATGTTGTTGTTGTTGTTGTTATTCCAATCCACCCAAGAACAAAACTGTGGGCTTTTCCAATTGCCCTCAGTTGCATTGATCACATTAATACAGAATTGTTTTGCTACTTTACATTCCCACCCAAATGTGGTTAAAATCTTGACATCTTGCTTCTTTCTCCAGATTCCCTGTATTACAGTAGCTAGTACATTTTCCTTCACTTATGAGGAGTATGAAGTCATAAATATAAAATCATATGCCTTTTTGTTTTGCAGCAACTTCTGTAGAATAAGCATAGGAATTCTGGCGCTAGTTCATCTTTACTCAATGTTTTAACTTCCTCTTCCATTTCACTCTTAAACTATTTCTCCTTACTGTCTTGGGATGTATCTGAAGCTGGGCTTTCAACCAATGAAATTGGCTTCAAGTCCATGCTTTCAGTGTTTTTTGTGTGTGGTGTGGCTTTTTTAACCCATTCAGAGCTATGCTCCTGCTCCCTTCATTCACTTCCATTAAGTACTACTGTAGTTGACTGTAACCCACTTGCGGCCTTCAAGAGGTGGTTGGACTCTCAAGTCCCATCTTCCTCAACCAGCATGGTCAGCGATGATGGGAGCTGTAGTCCAACAACACAGGGCTGGGTGTCTGCATTGATCCAAAGGCAAACTCTTCTGGAAGCACTGCGGACGCCATCTTGGTAGTCAAGAAAACCCCACAATTAATTGGTAGCTGTTATAGCAACGAGCTCATGTATATTTATATTCACTTACTTTGATAATTGGCTTGCTTTGATACTATCCTTATATGGGGGCTTGGGGTGCTGAGCTCTGAGTCCAGAAAGGGGAACTATCTGTAAGATTCGGGTATTTGCCACCTGTGCCCTCACCTGGTCAGGCGGAGAGATGGAAAATCTCTCCCATCTCTCCCAAGTGGCGTATGCTGCTTTGTGTATAAAGAATGCATGAATGTTTGCTTGGGTGCAGATAAGCCATCTTCTTGCTGCTGCATCCATCCTATGTCAGTAAAGCCTGGGAGACCTGACAGGCTGATTTGCTGTAAGTCTACACCTTTCCTTCATAAGGCACTAGAACTGATCACTCTGGTGTTTTGGACCTCCTTCTTTGGTATCCCTGCACCCAACCACTCTCACAAGCCCTCCTCTGGACCTGCAGTTCAGAACAGTGTTGCACGGGTTGGCCATCTCCACTGCAGTTGGTACGGTTGACTCAGTTGGATTAACCAGATTAGCTGCAGACCAGTCACCCGAACGGGCGAGATGGTTTGCGAACTGCTTATGCAGCCCCAGAGGTTTTATGTTGCATTGTGGCCTGCGGAGTGTGTACAATCCAGAATTGCTTCCTCTTTGCGTGCTGGGCTTTTAATTAGTAACCTGCAGACCGATGGCACCCACCTCCATAAACCCTTCCTTCAGAAAGCACCAGTTCCGAGGTAATCTGTTCCAGCCAGTTGCAGTCCGCCCTTGTCGGTGCTGGATTCAGTTGTCAAGCAAAACATTGAGCTTGCCCTTTCTGAACAGAGAAGGGCCTGACATGTTAAACTGGAAAACATGACCTTCGTTTTCTTGCAAAGAGATTGTTATGTGTTGAGTTTTTACATGCTTCACTGATTGCTGCTTTTCTGTTCTGGGGAAGGAGGCAAGAAAAGGTATTTCTGAAGCCTCTTTTAAAGGCTTATAATCTTGCTGTTCAGCTAAGTGCTAGTAGATTGGAGGAAAGTTGGGATATGAACACCATGCTAAATATGTAATACTAACAGGCCAGGGTGGCCAAGTCATAGTAATAATAACAACTTACTATTTGTACCCTCCCCATCTGACTGGGTTGCCCCAGCCACTCTGCGCAGCTTCCAAGATATATAAAAACATAATAAAACATTAAACCTTAAAAAGCTCCCCCATACAGGGCTGCGGTCAGATGCCCTCTCAAGGTTATGTAGTTACTCATCTCTTTGACATCCTTCCCTTATCTAATTTGGGTTGCACTGTGAGTAAGCCATGAGACCTTGTGCACAGTGGGACATCCCTGCTGGCCTGTCATTGTGTAGTCAGCTCCCAGATGGCTCATACCTTCCATCAAACCAAAGCACTAGGATATTCCAGTGAACTGAACAGGCTGAACCTTTCCCCGCTGGTTCTGTTGTTCAGTAGCACCGCCTCCTCCCTACCCACTAGTGCTGTTATCTTCTCTAACTGGGTCAGTCTTCATGCACCTAGTGGTGTGTGCTTCTGCCCCATGGAGGATGAAAAGGAGAAGGCAATAGTGATCAACGTGTGGAGGCAGAGGTACTTGGTGATCATTGGGGCCAGCAGGAAGGAGAAAGGCTTAGAGGCTTCAGCCAGCATCCATGTTGCTTGCATAGCTATCAATGCAAGCTTGAAGGTCAGTTTAGATCACATCTGGAGAACACACCCGGAGATAACTTTTGATCCACATTAGATATATGTAAAGAAACCCTCTTTGGCTTGTGGGTCTTCCTTGCTAGACTGAGCATTCAGAGATCCTGCTGTTACATTTCTTCTCCATATTTCCTAGAGCTTTCTCCTAGTAATGCGGAAAAGCAATACACTGTGATCTGCGCTCCCAGAGAATGTGTGCAAACGCAGTGTACACATGAAGCTTCCATGCTTCCGCATAGCTTTGTCCCACACTTTTGCAGTAATATTCAAAAACCTCCACCATAGCGACAGGACTGGTCATATAGGCCCTCCCCAGCCAAGCATTGCTTAGCAGGAAGAGAGGAAAACGATCAGCCCAAAGGAAGCCACCCTATTGCCAGCAGCGTAGGATTAAGTGAGGCAACTCCTGTGCAGAGTTGCTAAGGGATTTTTCTCACCCATTCAGCACGTTAGCAGAAACTATGATTGGGTGGGAAAGGCAAGCTTGAATTGTCCCACATACACGGGTGCTTAATTGACATACACGCTCCCAACTAATGGGGTAGCAGTGGGTTAAACCACAGAGCCTAGGGCTTGCTGATCAGAAGGTCAGCAGTTCGAATCCCCATGACGGGGTGAGGTCCCGTTGCTCGGTCCCTGCTCCTGCCAACCTAGCAGTTCAAAAGCATACCAGTGAAAGTAGATAAATAGGTACCGCTCCAGAGGGAAGGTAAACTGCGTTTCTGTGCACTGCTCTGGTTCGCCCGAAAGCGGCTTAGTCATGCTGGCCACATGACCCGAGAAAAATGCTCTGCGGACAAACGTCGGCTCCCTCGGCCAATAAAGCGAGATGAGTGCCGCAACGCCAGATTCGTCTGTGACTGGAACTAATGGTCAGGGGTCCCTTTACCTTTACCTTTTACCCTGACACTAGTGATGGGAGCATGTGTGTGAACTTATTCCTATGGGGCAAAATATTCTACCCTCTGTATGTACCTAGATAAGGAAAAGGGAGGAGGAACCCTGGAAGAAAACTATTCTGTTGTTAGAAATGTATTGATTACATGATTATTATTTTTTGCATGATTGTAATACATAGAGCAATCGTCATCCGGCATTCAGCCTACTCACTTTCACCTATTGCCATATTAAAGCTCAGAAGGCACTGAACCTAAATTCATATCTCTGCCACCACCTCTTGCGTGATGAGATCTACACATCTGGTATGAATCAAACCTCTGCTATATCCCGACCCTTGATGTCAGCTGTGTCCTTGAGTGACCAAACAACAGGCCCTTGTTTGTGCCGCTTAGTGCGTAAAAGAAAAGGTTAATGTGATCCAAACCTTTCATTAATTTTCGCTTTGCCTTGTGTAAAACAGCAGGTTTAGATCTAGGTCCTGTCATGAGACGCAATCAGGTGTAACACAGCCCAAGCCAAAGAGAGACAGTGGTTGAATCCGTCCACAACGCTGCAGTGCCGCTGCCAATTTACTCACAGTGTCCAAATTCAGTGAAATAAGAAACAGCAGGTCGCTGGTGTGACTGGACCAATGGCCGTGTGGGAAACCTTAGAGGCTGCCATGCTAGCATGACATCCAGAACTTCGTAATATACACACCGTGCGTCAAGCACACCTTTTTTGATTTTGCAGGGTTAAAAACGGAAGCAATGTCATGAGACTACAGCTGAGAGTGCCCAGCGCTGCTTCAGTAGTTTATTAGACAATGTCGAAATGACTTATTTCTCTTAATATTTTTGAGGTGTTTTAAGAGGTCACATATCGAGGCCCCATCGAAATGGTCAAAGACTAAGGCCTAGGTTAGATGTGATGTTACAGCACATAAAGCACTTGTCTCTTTCGGCAAACCATGAATCTTTGCACCATGTGCAAAAGGCATTTCCCATAATCAGTGGTGTAGCGTGGGGAAAGGGGTGCTGTGGCCCCGGGGCAGAATGCTGAGGGGGCGCAACCCAGTGCCCTCATGATGGATTCCCTCACCGAGGCGACATGACGGCCACCTTCCATAGATGTGAGTTGCTCCTGGGCCAGGCCTTTGGGGCTGTGGCAGCACCTTCTTCTCCTCGCAGAGAAAGGATGCCCACGAAGCAGAGCCAGGACTCATCCTAGGCTTGCTGTGGCTCCGGCACTGCTGGGATGCCACCAGGCCAGCTAAGGAGTGCCAGCTGCTGGTCTCACCGGCAGCTCACTGAGCTGAGTGGGCAAATGCAGTGACCAGCAGGTGACCTCCATGAGGAGCAACCACCACAGGGGCACAGCGAATGCCCCCAAGGAGGTTAGGGGATGCAATCCTTGCCTTGCCCCGGGTGCTGCCAACGTATGCTATGCCACTGCCCATAATAGTGCCTCTTCTATTGAAATGCACTCTGAAAATTTGTCTCCTATATTAAGTCTGAGGAGTGTTTCCACTGATTGTATGAATGATGAATAGCTTTATGTCGTGATAATGTTCACATCCACCGTCTTCTGTTCCCATTCCTTGGTGTGACTCTGGTTATCTTACTTCCTTCTCTGAAACCATAAGCTTTTAAATCTCAAGGGAAAGGATAGCATATTCTCTCCGATTCTACAGCTTGCCATGGCCCCACAGCAGCCAGTTTGTGTTATGCCGCATTACCACGTAGCAAAACGTCTATGTCCAATAAGAACACACCGCCCTCATATTGAGGTTTGATAGATAGCATGAGCCTGAATCAAAATATTTTATTTCAGGCACCGTGAAGCATTTGCAGTGAGTCAGCCCAACTTCCAGGCCAGCGGCTGCTGGAGGCTTCAGCACAGTTGCTGAGCACATAGAAGCTCAGTCATATTCAATGAATGTTAACCCTGGGAAAACATGCACTTCAGGCTCTTTGCAGAGGGGGGGGGCGGAATAACTCTTTAAAATAGTTTGTGCCCATCTGTACATAATCCGAGAGATCACCCTAACATATAGAGTCTGGCAACTGCAATTAAATAACATGGGGTAGGCAGAAGAATGCTCAACCCAGAAGTTGAAGCGATATTCAATAAATCCACATGGTTCTTCTCCAGATTGTTTCTGCACTGGCGAGGCTTTGTATAATCACACTTGATCTCTCTTTGAATCCTGCAATAAGCGGAGTCAGCAAGACAAATGCCCGTAAACCGACTCAAGGCCTCAAAAGGTTTTCCTTTCGTTTGGTGTTCCCCGCAGCTTAAATCTACTCACAGAGAGGCAGGTACTGACATGGGACTGCGCTGCCCACTGAGCGGATAATTTACCGCTGGATCAGTCAGTTCCATCCAGAGCCATCTCAAGTCACAGAACCACGGACAAGACTAGTTTTTCCAAGCGTCATCTTCATTGCTGTGCCATGCCCAGAGGAGTTACATTGCTACGTGTCACTTCCGATACAGCTTCACATGTGCGCTGCAACCTCATGCAATCCAATGTGGCGTGGCAAGGCAGAGAAAAACAGGGTGGGGGTGAGCAATTGCCTCGAGTCTAAAAACTAAGCATTCATCAAATGTGGCTTTGTTAGGGTCTGAGTCTGATCCTTCTTACAGTGCTTCCACCCTCCTGATATTCGCCCAGAAACCCCCAGAGTTACACCAGTGGAACAGATACAGAAATGAAAGCCCGCCATTTCTCATAAGTTGCTTGTAGACAAGAAACAGCATTGTGTGTGAGGTGATTTCAGTGAGCTGGGCTTGGTTAACAGGATGGCTTTCCTCTGGATACAGGGGAGAATTCCAATATTAGAGGCAGGATGATTGAGTGTGGCTGGAAGGAGGAGAAGCTATACTCCAGCTCTAACATATTTCAGACCCTCCAAGTGTCCCTGTTTTCCAGGGACAGTCCCAGGTTTACAGAACCCATCTTGGTTTCTGGTTTGATCCCGGAATGTCCCACTTTTCCTTAGGATGTCCCTGTTTTCATTGGAGTAATGTTGGAGACATGCGAAGGCAACTCTGTATAGAGAAGTTTTATAATGTTTAATGATTATTTTTATTTTGGAAGCTGCCCAGAGTGGCTGGGGCAACCCAGTCAGATGGGCGGGGTATAAATAGTATCATAATAGTATAGTATAGTATAGTATAGTATAGTATAGTATAGTATAGTATAGTATAGTAGTAATAATAATTAAGTAAATAGAATAGGATGTCACTATTTTCATCGGCTAAATGTTAAAGGGTATGCATATTGCCATCATTAGACGGCTAAGAGCATGGGTAGGCAAACTAAGGCCCGGGGGCCGGATCCTGCCCACAGACAGTCCGGGAATCAGTGTGTTTTTACATGAGTAGAATGTGTCCTTTTATTTAAAATGCATCTCTGGGTTATTTGTGGGGCATAGGAATTCATTCATTATTATTATTTTTTCAAAATATAGTCTGGCCCCCCACTGAGGGACAGTGGACCGGCCCCCTGCTGAAAAAGTTCGCTGACCCCTGGCTAAGAGGACGAAGTCTTTAAAATAGGTAAAAAAATTGGGCTTTGGGAGTCAAACCTCCCAATAAGAGATAAATCTGCTAGAAGGCAATGTTAACGTGTTGTCAAAAATGTATAAGATGCTATTAGAATGGGAAACAAAAAATGAACAAGTGAAATCTTCAATGATAGATTGGGCAATGGGTATTGGTAATAATACTGAGATTAGTGCATGGGAGCAATTGTGGAATAATGATACAAAATAACTTTTTAATGCAGATATATCCGCATGCATACATGCACACGTAAAAAGGAAGGTGATCCGTTTTGGCAGATGGGGCAGTATCCTGCTAACTTCAGTCTCAACTCAGCCTCTCTTTTTATTTACATCCTGTCCAGAAAAATGGCCCTGGCTGTCAGCTCCCTCTTCCTTAGTGTCTGTGTTGCCTTTTGTAGAAAGTAATATGGGGACAAAATCAGAATTAGCTGGCAGCTCTGCCTGTCATTGGCTCTGCCTACTGCTGGGCTGCAAACACATTTACAGCATATTCAAAGCACATTCCTTCCCTCCAAAAATTCTGGGCACCGTGAAGATTCCTTGGTCAAGCCCCAAACTCTGGTCACGTATTACCTTGAAACTGCAGCGGCAACAGTTTCACCCCCAGTAATCTGGTAGCAATCCTGTGGCAATATTTACATTCCGTTTTATCAATAGCGGGACTATTGTACTAGCAGGATTCACTTTGTACCCTCTAAGTATTTGAAGCAGCCAAGAAGGCTGCAGAGAATCAAAGGCTGTCTTGTAATCAATATATGCTGCCGAGAGATTGTGCTTTCCTATTTACGAGTTCACCAAGATCACAGCATCCACAGCGAGCGGATCGGCGAACCAAAACGCCTAAGAGTGTGCTCTCATTAGGGGATTTGGGTCTGTGCTGCTCTTCTTGCACTTCCTTTGTGTTCCCATGTCATATTAGATGGTTTTTAAACATCAGTTGTACATAGAGTTGACATGGGCGGGAGGCAATTGTGCCAGCCTCCGAGCATTGATCCTAAATCTGCTGTTTATATAAACCGTATGCGCGTATACTTTCTCCATTTGATCAGGAACTGATCTCTGCTACAACAGCTTGGGATCGGGATATCTTAAGGAGCACCTGAGCCAAGTCCAGATCATCGATGGTGCACCTGGAGCAGTTACACCAGGGCCCTGCCTCCAAAGGGGGCAGACTCTGAGCTTTCCTTTTAAAAAAGCAACCGTAAGTTAGGGAGCCTCCTATTAAGAAAGTTAGGAAGCAAAATGTGCAGATAGATGAGCTAGCCTGGTTTCTTCCCCTTTCAGTGACGCAGGTGGCGCTGTGGGTTAAACCACACAGCCTAGGACTTGCCAATCAGAAGGTCGGCAGTTCAAATCCCCGCGACGGAGTGAGCTCCCGTTGCTCGGTCCCTGCTCCTGCCAACCTAGCAGTTTGAAAGCACATCAAAGTGCAAGTAGATAAATAGGTACCGCTACGGCGGGAAGGTAAATGGCGTTTCCGTGTGCTGCTCTGGTTCGCCAGAAGCAGCTTAGTCATGCTGGCCACATGACCCGGAAGCTGAATGCCGGCTCCCTCGGCCAATAAAGCGAGATGAGCGCTGCAACCCCAGAGTCGGTCACGACTGGACCTAATGGTCAGGGGTCCCTTTACCTTTACTATCATAGAATTGTAGAGTTAAAATCATAGAATCATAGAGTTGGAAGAGACCACAAGGGCCATCGAGTCCAACCCCCTGCAAAGCAGGAAACACCATCAGAGCACTCCTGACATATGGTTGTCAAGCCTCTGCTTAAAGACCTCCAAAGACGGAGACTCCACCACACTCCTTGGCAGCAAATTCCACTGTCGAACAGCTCTTACTGTCAGGAAGTTCTTCCTAATGTTTAGGTGGAATCTTCTTTCTTGTAGTTTGGATCCATTGCTCCGTGTTCTCTGGAGCAGCAGAAAACAACCTTTCTCCCTCCTCTATGTGACATCCTTTTATATATTTGAACATGGAACAGTTGGAAGGGTCCCTGAGGGTCATGTAATCCAACCCCCCTGCAATGCAGGAATCCTGCCCACAACTGTCCTTGGGTGGGCTCGAATAATAATTTAATAATTTAATAATAATAATTTATCATTTATACCCCACCCATCTGGCTGGGCTTCCCCAGCCACTCTGGGCGGCTTCCAACAAAATATTAAAATACAGTACAGTCATACCTTGGGTTGAATGTGCTTCAGGTTGAGCGCTTTCGGGTTGCGCTCCGCTGCAACCCGGAAGTAACGGGGCGTGTTACTTCCGGGTTTCGCTGCTCCCACATGCACAGACTCTCAAAATGATGTCACGCACATGCGCAGAAGCGGCAAAATGCAACCCGTGCACGCACAGACGCGCTGTCGCGTCTTACGTTCTGTCTTACGGATCCCGTTCGCATCCCGAGGTACCACTGTAATGCATCAAACATTAAAAGCCTCCCTAAACAGGGCTGCCTTCAGATGTCTTCTAGAAGTCTGGTAGTTGTTGTTCTCTTTGACATCTGGTGGGAGGGCATTCCACAGGGTGGGTGCCACCACCGAGAAGACCCTCTGCCTGGTTCCCTGTAACTTGGCTTCTCACAGTGAAGGAACCGCCAGAAGGCCCTCGGTGCTGGACCTCAGTGTCCGGGTAGAACGATGGGGGTGGAGATGTTCCTTCAGATATACTGGACCGAGGCCGTTTAGGGCTTTAAAGTTCAGCACCAACACTTTGTGTTTTGCTGAGAGCTCTGAAACACCAGAGTCCCATAGTATTCCTTGTAGTCTGAAAAATTATACCATTATTATTATTTAGTCTTTAAGATACCACAAGACTTAATCTGGCCTTGCCCAAGCAAGCCTTTATATCCAAGCCTGATCACTGATATTGTCTGGAGGAGTATAGACAGTTGTTCCCTGTATTAAAAGCCTAGCTAGCCTCAATCACTCTCAGGCATTTCTTGATGACATTTTTATGCCCACAGGTCTATGTCACTGTTTAAAATCTTCATGAGTAGCCAGTCATTTTGATGGTTATTTTGTTCTATTTTTTAATGGTTTACTTTTCATGTTTTATTGTTGTATGCTGCCCTGGTATTTTATGAGACGGTGGAATAGGAATTCTATTATAATTACCTGTTTGCAGTGTTCCCAAGAGCATATACAGAGCTTATGGGCAGCACAAGGGGAGACAGTAAGCAAGGTCCACATGGCTGACTCCTCTGTGAGAGACCAGTTCCATTGGTCTTTCCATCCAAGCTTGTACTTAAAGGAGCTTTGTGATTTTAAGAATAGGTGCCTTGAGTTTGATTCTTTTCCTCATGCTCTCCTCATCCTCCTTTTGTGTGAGAGAGACTTTTTGATAGCTGTACTGACTTCTGTTATCTTTTCGGTTTCCATAACATGGAAAATTTTACTTCTAGTGAGGTGATAAAAGGTCACGTAGCACTTTCAGGACGAGTCAGTACTGTAGACCCGATCTACCCCCCCCCCACCACCACCCCAGTAAGTTTTGCTTTCTGTTTCTTCTTTTTGCTCTTTCTGTGGTGCTATTGTTGTTTCTTCCTTTGCATTTGATGGGCATTTTGTTGTTGTTGCAGTTCTGCATGTGTACATGTGTACATATACAATGTACATGTGTACATTGACTGCACAACTGCAACAACAACAAAATGCCCATCAAATGCAAAGGAAGAAACAAAAATAGCGCCAAGAAAATGAAGGCCCTCCTTCCCCCTGACAGGATAGCCACGTCTCCTTTTTTTTTTTTTAATGATATTTATTAAAAGTTTAAAAATTACAGAAAAGAAGAGAGAGAAAAAGAAAACAGCAAAAAAAATTAACCAAACTTACATTACAATACATAAAAGAAGGGGGGGGGAGTACATAAAAAACAATACAATACAGCAAAAAAACACACACACACATCCAATATTCCATATCTCTGTCTTTCATTTGCTTGTTTCATCAACCTCCTCACAGATAGCCACGTCTCCTACTTTCCAAAGGAATGAAATGCAATATGCAAGTCATAGGAGCCAACTCCTAGGAGCCAAGGTCCCTTTGCCCACCCACCCCCTAAAATATTTGAGGGGACCATCCCTTCTAAGTTGATGGGCATTGCCATTCAAATGGTGTGTGTGCATCGCATCATGTGATCATTAGGGATGGGGCTTACCTGCCCCCCCATATTTTATTCAAGTTGGCATCCCTGTTGCAAGTGATATGCAACTGGCCACCCTAAACCCTAAGGAGCTTACAGCCTAAATTCTGACAGCAGGAGGCAAATAAAAGTTGCAGGAAACAAGGGATGAATGTGAGTGGGTGCACATGGGCCTCATTTTAATTATACACTACTTAATTCATGTCGTCAGTTTGCATTTCTTAGTGCAGAAAGTATTGATCTGATGTGTAGAGATCTTTCCTGTTCTGATTAACTCAAGAGAGTTCTGGAAGCTTCTAGAAGCTTCTCTGTGTGAAGGAAACAAGTAGAAGGTTCGTGATGTTTGGGTTATTCCTTCAGAGAAGCTGAGTACAGCTGGTTTAAACTGGTTCTGTTCTCTCTTTCCGTCAAGATCATGCTTACTATAAAAATAAGGCCAGAAGGAGTCTGGGTTTCACTTTCTCTTCCTATCTCTTTCCCTTCTGGTGTGGCATTCTGTATATAGTGCTAAGTTTCATTTCATTTCATTTTTTATTTGTATGCCGCCTTTCCACAGTTAAAAACAATGCTCAAGGTGGCTTACAGCATGACAAGATTTACATGTTGCAAGTCTAAAATAAGTTTTAGACTTATTATAAGTTATTGTAAGTTTAAGTTAAGTCAGCTTGAAACTGGATTTCTTGTGGACAGTGCCAATCCTGAATGTATTGGATTTGTGACCTATATGCTCATTTGCCTTCAGCAACAGTAAAGCTCTGCTGGAAGAAATATTAACTGCCTCTGGTCTATTTTGGGGGGAATCCTGCAACATGTTTAAGTTTTCATTCTGCTAACTATACGTTTGAGTTCTACTCTGGATCAGTATTGAGTAGACTTTCAATGACACGTGTCACATTTTCAAAGAAAAGGTACACTATCTGAGCAAACCTTAGAGTAGCCCTGTGAGCTGTGACTGAGAAAATAGTGGCTTTCTTTACATCCTTTGGGCTGAGGTGAGATTCAAACTGGTGACTTCATAGCTCACAGTCTTCAGCCACAACAACAGCTCTCAACATCCACCTGCGACTTGCTCCTCTAAGCTGGATATGTGTGCAGCACTGCACCTTAACATCATATCCTGTGTGAAGCGAGCTGTGTGGTTTGAACTTGCTTGCTTGCCTCTCCACGCAAGTGGGAACCACCTTGCTACAGCTCTTAGCTGCTGTCGTGTTGCACCCCTTTTATGAACTGCAGGACTGTGCCATGAGTGGACTGACTTATGGGATCAACTTTGTGTTTTTGCTTAAACTCCAAGATCCAACGAGGTACAAAATGGTGGCTGTGAGGGTGGAACCAATCATCTATTGCATCCTATAAGCCAGGAATAGCCAATGTGGTGCCTTCTAGTTGTTGTTGTTGTTGTTGTTGGACTACAGTTATCGTCACTGACTATTGGCTGTGTTGGCTGGGGCTGATGGGAGTTGGAGTCCAACAACCCTGGAAGATCACCCTGTGGCGATCACACAGGGTCCCCGGATGTTTGACAGTCTATTGATCCCTGTGCCACCACTGTGCTTTCCCACTGCCACCAACCCATTTCTCTCGGGTACACACAGAGTCCAGACAGTTGTTAACATTAAAACAAATAATCAAGTTTATTTTATAAGCCTTAACAAGTTTATGGTTTCAGATAATTTTTCTTGTCAGTTTCTTAATCTTAGTTTCTTTACCGGCCTATACCTTTCCTAATAACTGCTAACTGATTATCCCAACTGTCTATCTGACTCCTCCTATCAGTTTCTCTCACTCTCTCACAACACAATCGACCAACCCACAGACTTATCCTCCCTCTTCCTTCTCCAACTCCCAACTGACTTCCCAAGAACTCCAACTCTAACTCTAACTCCTCCCCTTGGGTTCCCACTGGCCAATCACTTCACACTCATTTAACCCTTTCTTTATGACCCACCTAGAAGGCAAACGCCACATACCCCATTGGCTATTTGTGTCATAAGCCATACACTGGAATAGCCTGCATGCATGTGTACAATTCTGCAAGGGTTTTGAACACAGAATTCTAAAAACTGAAGGAAAAAAACCAGTCCACAAAACCCAAACAATTTTACTTCATATTACTAAATTATTGGGAGTCATAAACTCAGCAAGTCACCGAAAGGCTGATTTGTAGAACATGTTCTGTCTCTTGCCAACCCCAGTCTGTGCTACTCTTAATGTTAAAAGGAATGCAAGAGGCTGCCATGAATTGTCAATCACTTTTAGCCCACAGAAGCAAACTTCATATTAGTAAACAATCCAGTTTTCCCTCCTGGCTATTATGTCCTGTCCTGGGCATGTCTCTGCCTTTCGCAAATGGATGGGTTCTCCCCTCCCTCCTTTCAGTATAGCTTTTATTAAAGGGATCTTACCCAGTGAGAGGGAGCACCCAACTCTCCACTAGAGACGGTGGAAGAAATTCGATTCAGTCCTCATTTGAAGGTGAACTTACCAGATTTGCAGTATCAGAAATAATATGCAAACCGAAACACAGCTATCCTTTAAAATTCACACTTCTCTGAAGTTTGCCGTGCAGGTCCAGTCAAGTAATGTCTACAAAATTGCATATACTGGGATAAAGTGTGCATATAATTGTGTATATTAGCAAAGAGTAGAATATCTCAACACGTTATACTGGTGAAAATTGCTTTACACAAAAATAAATAAATCATAGAGACTTTTTTAAATAAATAAAAAATCACAACTGATGTAGAAATGTGGAGAACTGAATTTCAGATTGAAAAAAAATGAGAAACTGAAATGGACATATTTTTCCATAATACAGACTTCCCTACTTTGCTGAAGAGGCCATGGGAATGGTTAACTCTCAGCAGGGAGGCAGAGGTCCATTTACTAGATAGATATAGATAGATGATAGATAGATAGATAGATAGATAGATAGATAGATAGATAGATAGATAGATGATAGATGATAGATAGATAGATAGATAGATAGATAGATAGATAGATAGATAGCCATGCATCTGACTGGGTTGGCCCAGCTATTCTGGGTGGCTTCCAACAAATTATAAAACCCCAGAAAAATATGAAAGGAATACCTGAGCGCTATGTTTTCAGGTTCTAAAAAAGTCATAGGATTTATTTTTAAGATTTCAACCTACAGATCCAAGTAAACAAATAAATGCAATTCACTCAGGAATGTGGGCACTTACCTGAGGCTGACCCATGATAGTTTGCTGCCTCAGATGAAGGACATGATGGTCTCCCCCACCCCAATTCGGCACACAGAAGCAGTTGAACCTTACATTGACACCAGTGGAGGAATAGCATCTTCCACTACACCTGAGGCATCAAACCAGATTAGGGGGCTCAGGACAGGCCACGTGGCAGCAGAGTGAAATGTCTGGAGAGGGTAGGAGGAATGTTGCTACTGCATCACCAGCATCTGCTGCCTGAAGCAGCTGCCTCATTTTGCCTAACGGTAGGGCCGGTGCTGTAGTAACCCGGGTCTTTGCAAAATGTACAGTGCAATCCTTTTTAGAAGTAAGTCCTACTGAGTTCAATGGAATTTGTCCCCAGGTAAGTGGGCATGGGATGGCGGCCTTGTTTTTAGTGTTCCCTAAAGATTACCTTTAAGATCGCAACTTTCCCCTCCTTCATTTTGTGATTTGTTCCGCCCATTCTCGACTTTACCTTCGCTTTCATGTCGGCAGCATATTTGTGCTAGAAACCTCCTTTGATGTTCCCACCCACCTTTGCATTTAGCAAGTGTTGAGAAAAGGGAGGGGGGAACCCCATAAAATGTAAATGTTGCAACTCAGCGAGTGGCTGAACTGTATCTTTGTAGTACCTTGGAAATCTGCCAGCGTTAAATAGAATCCAGTTGGTGTTGACTGAAAGGCTCCTGGCTGCAAATCAATATGGCAAATCTTGCAGAATAATGTCTTTTCTCATCAGCGACAACTAAAATCTGTTCTCTGGCTGTGGCTGTTGGAAATTGGAGGGGGGGGGAGAGAGAGAGAGAAGAAATGTTTGATTTGAGGCTGAAAGCATGATAGGGAGTCATCAATGGTTGCACCAAGCAACGCATTGTGACAGTGCCCAGTGCCTTTTCGGTTAGGGAGCCTGGGAACATTTGAGTTGCTGATGTGAGACCTAGTAAATAAAGTGGTCCTGATCATGGAGTCGGCACATAATCAAAATGCCCAGTAAGCTCCATACGAGTTTCCTTCCTGTAGCCAGCAGGTGGGGAACAGAGGAAGAAGACAGGCTCAGTGACTATGGACGCAATTGTGCTTCCTCTCAGAAGTTTATGTACACTTAATAATAATAATAATAATAATAATAATAATAATATCCTCCCTTTAAATAAATAAAAGAAATAAGATACTATGCGCTGCCTCAATAGCTGATCTCAAGGTGAAAGATTCACACAGTTCAACAAATTTAAACAGGGCTGAGAACCTGTGCTCCTCCAGACATTATTGGACTAGAAATCCCATCATCACTGGAGTCACAGGATCAGGTGTAATACAATCTGGAGACATGTTAAATTAATTGTTGAGAAGCCATTTTGGACTTTTTGAGTGACAAAAGAGGAAGGTTGGGCCTGGAAGGGAAACATGAAAAAAAAAATATACCACTTAGCAGAATAGAACGGAAACTGTGATTTTTATCACAGCCAGAAATTTTCTCGGAGTGTTAATATGAAATCATATAAAGAATGGTAGTACTAACAATGGACAGAAAGTGTTGTAGATGTACCTTTCTTTTATCGCTATTTCACCCAGCCTTATTGGAACTCTTATTATTTACATAAACTAGAGATTATATCCACAGACAAACGCCAATTAAGGGATTGGTGCCACTGGACAGAATCACTATGTGATCTGCAAGGATCAAATTCTCTAAATGCTCTCCTTGGTTTCCCCGTCTAAAAATGGTCCATTTTAGAGCCAGTTACCTGTCAAATCTCCAGCCAGCTTCACTTACGATTCACTTATACTGAGCTGTGTTTTCAAGCTTTTACTAGCTGTGTGCAGCCTGTTTTTGTGCCTCCTGTTTCATGCTTTGCCTGGTTTTGGGAGTCAGGGAGAGGGGAGCCTGCCATAGCAGGAGGGAGGACACACCTATGACTGTTGACCAGCCTAACTCATCTCTACCTCTTGGCCTCCTTCCTCTCACTCACCAGCTTCTGCCTCCGATTCTTGACTTCCCTCTGCCACAGAATCTCCCCGCTCACTAAGCCAAGTTACCCCGTCAGCGTCCAACACCTCTCTTCCCAGTCTTCTCCCTGCAACCGCTCGTCATTGCCCTACCACTGCTCCCTGGGTTCTGAGCCTTCTTCCCTTCGTGGTTCCCCGGCTGGTTCCTCCCACCGCTCCTCTGTTGTCCAACCAGCCCATGACACCTTGCCTAATCTGCCAGAGATTCTACTGCGGCTCAGACTCATCTCCTGTCCTATACCCATCCCAGTTTCACCAAGAGGAACAGTGTTTTTGAAATCAAAAGTTAGCAACCCTGGGTTGTCGACGTGTTCTCTGACACCAGGCAGAGGAACAGGAGAGCTCGAGACTTGCTCCCATGTCATGCAGATACGAAATACCAGGAGTCTCTGTGGAACAGCCCTGATAAACTAACGCGGGTGGGGAATCTCATTCCTTATCTCTACACTGGGAGCAAAGATAACTTGTAGGAGAACTGTTGTGTTGCCCGTTGAACTCCGGCCATTGAATCCGTTCTCCACAGGGTGGTTGGTAACCTAACAGGTGTATTTGCAGGGTTGTAAACACTGAATGCAAGCCCGCAGCAGAGTTTCTTCTAGTCCAAGGGGAGGCTAATGCTCAGCTTAAGGGGGTGGTGGGCAGCAGGTTCGCTGTGTTTGAATACAAGGATGGTCTCTCTGTGCCCTTTTCTAAGCCGCAGGCTTGAGATTTCCAGGCATGAAAGAAAGGCTATGTAGAAATAATATTAACTTGTACTGTACTGTAATGCAAGCTGAATCACCTCTCCCTTTTGTTTTCCCAGGAAAGGGAAAGAGACTGAAGCAAGCCAAAGAAGAAGCTACGGCAGAGATTGACCACTACAGGCTACAAAGGGAAAAGGATTTCAGACATAAGCAGTCCACTGTGAGTAAGAGTACCAAGGGAAGATTGGGTAAATTAAGGGTTGCTTCTCACACTTACTTGGCTGAGGATAGTCTCTCTGTGGACTCTGTGTCAATGAGCATGTGTATTTCACCTCTATGCGTGAATGGTGACATGCATCCCAGATGCTTAGATGCATAGGTCCAGTTCCTACAGTGCTTCCTGTTCACAGGCCCAACTCACATGCTTGCGGCTAAAGATACTTTCCATTTGTTTCCAGACACACTACATAAGCTAGAGCATGGGTAGGCAAACTATGGCCCAGGGGCCGGATCTGGCCCAATCGCCTTCTAAATCTGGCCCGCAGACGGTCCGGGAATCAGCATGTTTCTACATGAGTAGAATGTGTCCTTTTATTTAAAATGTGTCTCTGGGTTGTTTGTGGGGCATAGGAATTTGTTCATTATTATTATTTTTTCAAAATATAGTCCAGCCCCCCACAAAGTCTGAGGGACAGTGGACCGGCCCCGTGCTGAAAAAGTTTGCTGACCCCTGAGCTATGAATATATCTTCCATGCAGATCAAACCATTGTGGGTGTTTCAATTCAGGGGTGCCTGATGTCTGACGTTCCTTCTGCAAAGCCCAGCGTGAAAGTGAGAGACCATGGATGGAATTCCAGTCATTATTTGTAGTCTACCAGCACTTCCTCCCCTCCTCCAATTCTTTTCATGTGTGAAACCTTGGTAGACTAAGATAAGGGGCCGAACTCAACTAACACAGTGCGCTAGTACTCCCACTAGAGCAGCAGGGCTCCCCCCTCTCCTCCCTCTGCACCTACCCCAAATCTTCTCTGGTTGGAAGAAGCCCCAGAACAGCCTGAAGGGATGCGAGAGGGGAGACCATTTCTTCTGGCAAGCAGAAATGCTTCACTGGTGGAATGACCAACTAGCACAACCTTGAATTCCACCCATGGTCTCCCACTATCATGTTGGGCTTTGCAGAAGCAACGTCATACATCACTGTGCACCACGTGTTACGGAAAGGGGAATCACTGCGAGAGATTTGTGATGCTTCTTTCCATAGCTTGGTTTGTAGCAAGAGAAGATATCCACAACTCGCTTCCTCCATATTGACTGTATGTGCAGAAGACTAAGGGAGGAGGTTTCTATTGTTTTGGGCCTGGCTTTGGAGAAAGTGGCACAAGCTTGTTCATTTGTTCCTGTATCGTTCATGGGATATGTCTTGTTTTGCCTTTGTAGATCATGGGCTCTCAAGGGAACCTATCGACAAAAATAGATGAAGAAACCACAGCAAAGATCCGGGACCTCACTAGTAACTATCATAAGAACATGGAGAGTGTGATTGGACGCCTCTTGGATGAGGTGTATCACATCGACCCTGAACTCCACGCAAATTATGCGTACACCATTTAAATCCTTCCATGGAAAAGTTTCCAAAGGAGCAATGCCATCCCTACTATTTGGCAGAGTGAATATTTCCAATTCAGGTGGCAGATTTGCGGGTACCGTTCCAGGGCAGTGTGCTGTCAATCATTACATTTTAAGCACTGGTGAGAATTGGGCAGGAGCCATTTGGATTTTCTGCCTCTGACACCACAGCTGTCTTGAGCTGCCTTTGATCAGAAAGCATAATTTCCCTGCCTTTATTGTTTTCTGTTTTCCATTGTGCATGTGATATACACAAAAGCCCAAAGCATGTAGATGTTTCTAAGACATGTGATGTGACCAGTTCCTGCAAGGTTTCACGCAAACATTTGGTCGGATGGATTCTCCCCCACCTTCTCCTCCTCCACCCGTCCACACATACCCTTTTTTGGGTAGCAAAGAATTTGTCACTTAAATATGGGCAATGGCAGAATAAAGAATTGTTTGACACCAGCAGCTTTTCAGTGGGTGTATTTTACTTCTGTACTTATGTTCCCCACTACTTAAAACGTGTTTGCTTTGCATGACTTGGCCTGTTGCAGGAAATCTGTTTGTCACAATATGTGGAGGGTTTAAAATAACCGAGTGTGCCATCAATATTATAGATATATAATTAGTTTTAAAATTAAATCATTTGTTTCAAGTGTGGCTGTGGTGCATATGGAGAGGCAACAATCATCTACACTAGGTAGCCTTACAGACCAGACAAAATTGTGTAGAAATGATGTAGGACAAGGAAGTCGTGTTTGTGGCTTTATTGGTAGTTATTCCAATTTCCCTTTTATTGTTCTAAGACAGGAATCTCATAAGACCTAACATTGGTAGGCTTCATACTAGAGACAGATGGATCATCCCGCTCTAATTTGGTTCCCAGCTGAATGTGTGTATTGGCCAGGCTGGTCAGCAAGCTAGTTTAGGCCTTTCCAGGTGCAGCTTTAAAACTTTGCTCTGAAACAGGAAGCATTCCAGAAATGCCAGCGAGCCATCCAGTTTTATCTTCTGATGTAAATATAATGTTGAATATCTGGGTATAAGTTTTCTGATTTTGCACCCCCATTGCTCCTTTAAAGGGAGTCTTCTGCAGCAGTTATGGATTATCCATGTTATTGATCAAAGCAGGCTTTGTTCTCCTTCACTACGATGCATAGCAGCTGGTCTTTCCATATTTAGTCATTATTTTGTGCTTTTCATAAGCTGCCTAAAACAGCATATATGCATGAGTAACCAACGTGGTGCCCACCAGATGTTGGACTACAGCTCCCATCATCCCTTGCTTTTGGCCATGCTAGTTGGGCTGATGGGAGTTGTAGTCCCAGATATATATCACATTGGCTACCCCTGCTGCTAAAGGGAAGATTTTTACATTGGCAAGACAAGGAAGAAGGAAAAGGGGTCAGTTGGGAAAGGTTTCGAGGGAGGGCAAGATTGGTGCTGCCAAAAGAGCAGAGATTATGGTGTTGATGATGCTAATCTCTTGCAGACTAGATAATCTAATAAATCACTTGCTATTCTAAAAAGGAGCAGTCATCTCTCAGACCCACTCGTGCAACACAAAGTTAATAGTAGTGGATTACATTCGTCTAAGAAGCACCAGCAAAGAGATCATTATTATTTTCATAATGTTATGTTTTGCTAATATCAGAAGGAGAACAGGTTAGTCCCAAGCCCCAAGGCATGATGATACAAGTCACCTTTGATAAAATATCCCAATAAAAAAGGGGAGGAATGGACATGCATGTGTGAAGCTACAGGGTGATGCAGCAGCCAAAAAAAGCTCAAAAGAAGTCAAGTGCCCCAGTCAAAGGAAGTCGAAATCCCACTCTGTTCTGTCTTAGTCAGACCACACCTGGAGTACTGTGTCCAGTTCTGGGTGCCACAATTTTGAAAGGGCTTTGAGACGCTAGATGATGTGGAGGAGAGGGCAGCCAAGATGATCAAGGGTCTGGAAACCAAACCTTATGAGGAAGTTGGGTATGTTTAACACCGGTCTTGAAAGACCTACATTGGCTCCCAGTACGTTTCCGAGCACAATCCAAAGTGTTGGTGCTGACCTTTAAAGCCCTAAACGGCCTCGGTCCAGTATACCTGAAGGAGCGTCTCCACCCCCATCGTTCTGCCGGGACGCTGAGGTCCAGCGCCGAGGGCCTTCTGGCGGTTCCCTCATTGCGAGAAGCAAAGCTACAGGGAACCAGGCAGAGGGCCTTCTCGGTAGTGGCGCCCGCCCTGTGGAACGCCCTCCCACGAGATGTCAAAGTGATAAATAACTACCTGACATTCAGAAGACATCTTAAGGCAGCCCTGTTCAGGGAAGTTTTTAACATGTCATATTTTAGTGTATTTTTGGTTTCTATGGAAGCCGCTCAGAGTGGCTGGGGAGGCCCAGCCAGATGGGCAGGGTATAAATATAATAAATTATTTATTATTATTATTATTATTATTATTATTATTATTATTATTATTATGTTTAGCCTGGAAAAGGGGAGACTGAGAGGAGATAGGATGGCCGTCTTCAAACAGATAAAGGACTGTCACATAGAAGATGGAGCACATTTTCTCCTGCTCCAGAGGGTAGGATCCGTACCAATGAATTCAAGTTACAAGAAATGAGATTCTGACTAAACACCAGGAAGAGCTTTTTGACAGGAAGAGCTGTTCTACCGTGGAACAGACTCACACAAGAAGTGGCGGCCTCTCCTTCTTTGGGTGTTTTAAAGCAGAGATTGGATGGTCACCTGTCATGGATGGTTTCATTGAGATTCCTGCATTGCAAGGGGTTGGGCTAGACTTCTTCCAACTCTGCAGCTCCATGTTTCTATGAAAGGAATTTGCCCTGGCTGTGCCTTATGCATCCATCTCCTCACAATGTGGAGAATCTGTGTGGCTCTCTGAGAAGAGCTGGAGGGAAGAGATTGGGAGCCAATGTCAAACGAAGTGGGTTGGTGTGGTCACCTGCTAAGCAGAATAGCAAATCAGATGAATTACTTTGAAATGGGGTGAGCTTGCCCAGCTGGATTTGAGGTCCCTATTGCTCATTCTTCCCCCAAACCCTGCCGTGACAAGACAAAGAAAAAGAAGTCCTGTATGAGGGTGATCATGAGGTTTGCACTGGGAGTGGCTTAGATTAGAAAAGGGCAGGGGAAATTGCCAGAAGGAAGGAGAGTTCAAGAGACTTCTTCCTGAGGAAGAAGAGAAGAGAAGAGGTGCCCAAGCAGCTCGCACCAAAAGTCCATGTTGCCCTGTATCCTCTTTTCAACACAAGCCAACAAGATGCTTCTGGGAAGCCCATAAACAAGGCGCAAAGACAACAACAGCCTTCCTCTCCAGTGGAAACTGATGTTCCGGTTCCATCATGGCTAATTCCCACCAACAGATTTACCTTCTGTGAATGCAGCTTTTTCATTCATTCATTCACTCATTCATTATGCTTTATTGGCATAATGTAGACAATAAAAAACCCCGTCCATAAAACATTAATAGTCCAGACATATTAAACACATAAAACATCTAAAAGACTCAGTAGCCATCATTAAGTCAGATTAAAAAGTTTTAAATTTGACTTTAAAAGATCTCAACTAAGTATCCTGAAACAATATCATCCCTCAGCAGATACTGGATTACAGATTCTTTGCAATATATATATATATATACAGTCATACCTTGGGTTACAGACGCTTCGGGTTGTGCGATTTCGGGTTCCGCGCCACACCAAACCCGGAAATACCGGAACGGGTTACTTCTGGGCTTCGGCGCTTGCGCAGAAGCGCCGAATCCCAACCCACAATGTACCCAATCCCCTCAAAATCACTCTAAGCTCTGAGCTCTTTAATCACCTTCTAGCAGAAAGTTTTGGAAATCTTAATAAAGAAATAATTATTACAAATTTAGCCACTGAGGAACACCCTAATGGGGTCAGGGCAAGGGAAAGGGATTGTACTTTACTGGCATGTCCCATTCTTGTATTAGCCCCCATTTGACCTCCAAATAATTGAAATATGTTGCCACCACAAACTAAACATACCTGGAAAACCTACCCTCATCCTGCTAGTTGAAGAACTAGTGGGCACTGCCACCAATGGTTCCCCACTTGAGCCCAAGCTCTATGAAAAAATAGACACATTGTGGAATTGTTTCCCCAAAGCCCAGTGGATGCAAAACTAATGGAACCTTGAGAAATATTTGCCACTTAATTTTGCAGCCTTTGCACGCGGGGAAGATTTTAGTGAGAAAGTCTTCTCCAATGAAGCCAAATATCCAAGAGAGGTTTATTAGGGAAAGGGGGCAGTGGAAGGGGGAAAGGGGAAGGGTGCAACTGTGCACAAGAGGTTTCAAAACATGTGCAGAGTTCCATGCAGGTACACCAAGAGATTCTGAGAGAGAGCATCTTTGGACTCCTGATCTTGGTGTTTCCAAGGAGACAAAGGACTGGTGTTAGTGCTGCTGGTAAATGAAAGCTGTAACACACACAGGCCATAAATAAGGGAAAGCAGGGAGATCTCCCTTGCAAATAAAATAAGCCCTACTATCAATTCAGGTGCATAGTATGCCTACTTTGCAACCTTACAGCAATCAGTGTGGGGAAAACATGAACTGCTCAAACCTGTTTAAACACGGTAAAAGAATCTGGAAGATCAAGAGAAATATAAACATGCTGAGGTTCTACAAATCACTGCGTGTGGCGTTTGCTTCCTCTCATTAAGCAGCAAAGAGGCAGGCATGCTCTGTTTTGTATATACACGGCAAAACAAATCTATATAGGTTTATAGGACATTGCAAACAGATCTTCACCTAACCACGGTTTCAAGATCACTTCAATTCTGTGCTATCTATATTTATAGCTACCAGTGGCCTCTGATGCAATGTTGTTTTCTGGCCATTAACGGAGTGGCTCTTGTTTACAGTGCAGTGTCCCTTATTTTGAGACAGCAAATACTTCAAACCACTGCGCTGTGAGGCACATAATCATTTGTTGTGAATACACGACTCTTGCAAAATGCTTTGAATACCAAGACTGGGAGTATCATTCAAAAACAAATTGTGGGCATGCATACAGAGTTTGGCCCTGTCTTGCAAACTTATTATCATCTCTTAGGTGCACCATTCACTTGTACTGACAACAGTGCACAAAGACTGAATGGGCTTGCCCCATGGCAGGTTTCTGCAAGGCCCCCTTCCAAACCTCTGCAATGCAGGAATATACAGCTGTCCCATGTGGGGATCAAACCTGTGACCTTGGTGTGATCAGCACCACACTCTAACCAGCTGAGCTATGACTTGATGCCTTTTGGAAGTTGGGAGATGGGCTACTTCAGTGTTAACCACTGCTGGATTTCACCCTCCCCCTGCCAGGCAGAAAATATTCTATAGTTTGTGCATACAGGGGGAGATGGGACCTTTTCCCTTTTTGAGGGGAACAGAGAATAAAATCTTGAAGTGGCAGGTTGGCATAAATGAGCCTTTGCATCGCAGCATCTTCCACTGCTCCTGAAGGCGATTTTAGGGTCCCAGGACAAGCTATGTAGCCTATGCAGATTTGTCCTCCAACTGCCAATATGCTGGTGGCAGAGACAATGCCTAAGGAGCAACAGCTATTGATGCCGCCTTACTCCCAACATCTGCCACCAAAAGCAGTTGCCCATTTTGCCTAATGGTAGGGCTGTTCCTCAAGCTTCTAGAACATTCTAACTTGGCAGAAGATGGCCTTTTCCACCACGGACCTCAATGGGAAGGAACGTTCTCGGTTAATGCGATTAATGCTGTGTGAATAACTTTGCAAAAGACATCTTCTGTTTCTAGCATCGTGTTCCATTTTCAACCACTGGGAGGCTGGTGAAGCAGAAACCGATAATCTGGAGTTTAAAGCAAACTCGCTTACAGAAGAGGATATTTAGAGAGGGGGGGCATGGCAAACTCTTTCTCTCCACTCACTTTATCGGCATTCCAAATGGCCCCTCGCTGTCTTTTCCTCCCATGGAAAAAGGTAGCAGGGGCGCGTTCAAATGGCCACTCTGTTCTGCCATGCTATTCTCATGTGCCAAATTTGGAGTAGCCATTTCTTCAGAGGGCAAACTTTCCCAGGGACTTTTCAGGGCTTTAGCAGAACTGAGGGAAGAAGCCTTTTCTTTCTTTTAAACATGATTTTGCTTTTCCAGAAGAAAAAAAATATCACCGAGAATTTCCCCTCCCCCAAAAGAAAACTGTTCAGTGGTTTTCAGCTTATCTATCTACCTACCTATCTATCTATAATCTATCTATCTATCTATCTATCATCTATCTATCTATCATCTATCTATCATCTATCATCTATCCATCTATCTATCATCTATCTATCTATCTATCTATCTATCTATCTATCATCTATCTATCTATCTATCTATCTATCTATCATCATCATCATCATCATCATCATCTATCATCATCTGTCATCATCTATCTATCTATCTATCCATCTATCTATCTATCTATCTATCTATCTCACACTGATATAGAAGTATTTATTAATAAATTATTTCTTCAAGACCATTAAAGTGGGATAGGAACATAGGAAGCGACTTTATACTTACTCAGCCCATTGGTCCATTTATCTCATTGCTCTCGACATGGACTGGCACCAGCTTTTTAGGTTTTCAGACCTGGGTCACTTCCCCAGATCTGCTGGTCATCTTCTGCATGAGGCTTCCAAAGTGGGAGAAAAGGAAAGAGGGGTGCTTGGGCCAGACTCCATCATTTCTGCCTGAGGTGTGTGATGGCATCCCACCTTGCGTGGAACACTGAAAGCAGCGCTGAAGAACATGTCAAGGGAAGGCCCAGGGTGAGTGAGAATTAAAGAAAGAAATAAAGAAATCCAGCAAAAAAATAAGACGCCAGATCCTCCAAGTGTACCTATTTTCCAAAGAGAGTCCCAGATTTACAGAAACCGTCCCAGTTTCTGATTCGATCCCAGAATGTCCTGCTTTTCCTTAGGATGTCCCTATTTTCATCGGTGAAAATAGAAGACATCTGAAGGCAGCCATGCATAGGGAATTTTTTTTAAAACAAATGTTTAATGTTTATATTATGTTTTTATATCTGTTGGAAGCTGCCCCGAGTGGCTGGAGCAACCCAGTCAGATGGGCATGGTATAAATAATAAAATTATTATCATGATGAAATAGGACATCTCTGTTTTCATCGGAGGGTATGAGACGCTGAGTCGCTGTGAAGAGGAGCTGTATTTAAGATGGTGGCCAATGCCTTCTGTTTTTGATACTCACTTTCAAATGAGCATATTCCATGAAGCAGAACTATTTTTTTTTCTGGAAAATATTATTCCTCCTTCTCTTCCTCCTCATTCATGGTTCAATTTCCTGCCTCTGCTGCCTTCCTGGGGATACCTTCCAACTGTGGTTGCCTTGCTTGTACTGCACATATTTGCAGCTGTTGTACAGGCATCACTTGCCTGCACTGAGAAATACAGAGAAACTGAAATATCTACTCTGTTCATCTCTTTGTTCTTCTGCCCTTAATTCTCCCGTAATATATGCACACACCATTACCTGTGGATGAACTGCTTTTCTGGGTTGTTGTTTTTTATCCCACGGATAAAGAGGAAACAGAAGTAAATATTGCAGTTTACCATTAGATGGCGCTGCGGATTTAGCAAAGTCCTAATCCCCTTACTTGTGTCCATTTCACCCAAAGAAACAAGAGGATATTTTAGAAATTATACACTGATTTGACATATTTTGACATGTATAAATTATGAAATGAATCTCTGTGGTGCCAGCTTTCTTCTGCCTCCCTCCCTCTCCCTCTCTCTCTCATAAAATAGCCAGTGTGTGGTGGATCTTTAGCAGTGAGGTTCACCACAACTGCTATACCAAAAAGGCCACTGACTACATTCTTGGGGACCTATTTCGTTTTCTCACCTTTAGTTTCTTGGTCTTTCACTTTCCTCTTGGTTAGATGTGTCTCAGAAGAGCTCCCGTGCCTTGAAATGGAATAGCAAAGGGATTAAGATACGATAAGTAAGCCTGTAGACCACAGAAAAGTGGTAGCCATTCGGCATTTCCTTCCTCATTCTCAGAGTCTCTTGATTTGGGCTCAGCAATTCTGTCAGTTGCCATTTCTCTCAGTCCCCCTCTGCTCCAATCTTAAATTCAATTAATTCTATTTCCACAGCAGTTTGTGATTTTTCTAAAGCTGACACAAAAATCATTCAGCATTTTATTGATTCTTTTGTGCATGTTTTTTCCCAATTCATATCCTCGCAAAGGAACCCAGAGTGGTAATTTTTATACACATTTCCCCTCACATACACATTTTGTATGCAGTTTTGCATGTTTCTGCAACACATTTCACAAATACATGCATTTGCATGCGTGCTTCCGGCTAACATGCACATTTTTTCTTTGCATCGCAGAATGTGGAGACATCCTTACTAGCCCCAGAGGAGGCGTCCTTTAGGGAAACGGGTGGCATGACTAAACTGCTTCTGGCGCAACGGAACACCGTGACAGAAACCAGAGTGCACGGAAATGCCGTTTACCTTCCTGCCACTGGCGTGCTTTCGAGTTGCTAGGTTGGCAGGAGCTGGGACAGAGCAACGGGAGCTCACCCCGCAGAAGGATGGCGGTTCGAATCCCCAAAGCTGGGTGAGCTCCCGTTGCTCTGTCCCAGCTCCTGCAAACCTAGCAATTTGAAAGCATGCCAGTGCAAGTAGATAAATAGATACCACTGTGGCAGGAAGGTAAACAGCATTTCCGTGTGCTCTGGTTTCCGTCACAGTGTTCTGTTGTGCCAGAAGCGGTTTAGTCCTGCAGGCCACATGACCCGGAAAGCTGTCTGTGGACAAATGCCAACTCCCTCAGCCTGAAAAGCAAGATGAGCGCTGCAACCCCATAGTCACCTTTGACTGGACTTAACTATTCAGGGGTCCTTAACTGTTTACCATTTCCTAGGTTCCACTGCAGTGGTAAACTTGTGTGTAGGCTGTTCTAACTCCCCTCACATTGAAAATTAGCAGAATGGGGTACGGCTAGCCTAAAAACCTGATATCTAACTTTCCAGGTGCAGGGTTTTTTCCTCTTGTATTTAAGTATTCAGGCATATGAACCTCTACCTGTGATCAGATGTAGAATAGCCGGGATACAGATTTAGCCCCTTTGTGACAGCTAGGCCATTTTGCCCAGTTGCATGCATGCTTCTCAGCCCAACGATGCCAGGAAACAACCCTGTGGTTGCTGTAGTAATCTGGCAATTGAATCCTGGAAATAATTGTGGGGCTCTTGAGGTAACCTTAAGGATGTGGAGAATCAAAGCAGATGTTTCGAGACTCATTCGGACCCCCGGTTGTAATTAGAATTGCGCTGCTATAGCATAATTATTAACAACGCAATCCTATCTATATCTCCTCAGGAGTACCGTAAGTCCCAATGAGTTTAGGGAGGCATAGGGAAGTGTGTATAGGACTGCAGCCTACAAGAATAAACAGTGAGGCAGGAGTAGGAATTTGAGGGCGTCAATTCTCTCTCCGTTTCTTATTCTTCCAGTGTTTGGTTCTCTTTATCTCCGCATCAGTTTGCAATAATAATAAAAGAATAATCATGAAAGTTCACCAGTGTTTTAACACAAATCTCTCCCAATATTTGTGTTCATATGGAATATAAACACTTCTGGGGAGCAATTTCCTCTAACATAATGCATTTTTGAATGTGGTTGTCACTCAAATATGCATTTTTATGCCAAACTTACCTCAGTATTTGCATTGTTATGCCCAAGAACATGGCTGGAGAACTGCTTTACAGAACCTGGAGAATTTTGAAGGATGGCCATGTTTCAGTTCTTGTTCTGGACAGTGTGAACTGGGTAGAGTCACATTTAAATGTGAACTGAATTCAGGGCCGGCCCACACATGAGGCAAGGTGAGGCAACCGCCTCAGGTAACAGGATCTGCAGAGGCAGCAGATCCCAGTGTTGATTTTTATTTCCTCCTCCACCACCCTTGTTCCTGATGAACATCCTCACTTACCCCGTCTGACCCAAAATGTCCTGGGCCAACCCTGACTGAATTGAATCTCTCCCCCATCTGTAGTCAGGATGTCCCTTCTTCAAATCCCAGCCCTGCCTTTAGTTTTAGGCAGGCCACTGCACCCATGTTTCAGCTGCCTGGCCTACCACCACCTGGTTTGTGGAATGAGGTTGGGAGTAGCAGCCAAAGGATTACTGACATAGTGTACAGTGGTGCCTCGCAAGATGAAAAGAATCCATTCCACGATTCTCTTCGTCTAGCGGTTTTTTCGTCTTGCGAAGCAACCCCATTAGCGTCTAAGCGGATTAGCGCTATTAGCGATTTAGCGGCTTAGCGGCTATTAAAGGCTTAGCGGCTAAGCTGTTAAAAGGCTATTAAAGGCTTAGCGGCTAAGCTGTTAAAAGGCTATTAACGGCTTAGCGCCTTTGAAAAAGGGGGGGAAGCGGGGGGGAATGGCGAGACTCGCAAGACGTTTTCATCTTGCAAAGCAAGCCCATAGGGAAATTCGTCTTGCGAAGCGCCTCCGCAACGGAAAACCCTTTCGTCTTGCGGGTTTTTCGTCTTGCGAGGCATTCGTCTTGTGGGGCACCACTGTATATGAAATGCTTGGAGCACTAAGGACAATTGAAGGACCAGTGTAAACAGTGATGTCTGCACTGGTTGTTGGGAGTTAGGATTTCCTTATCGATTTCCTTATTGAAAATTCATTTCCAGGGCTTTTTAGACTCATCTACCCATGTACTATCTGAAACCCAAGGGGTACATTGGTTGCCATATGTGAATTCCACCACCACCACCCTCAGCTCTCCTACCCCACTAAAAGTCAAACAGCACCATCCTAGGCATGTCTACTCAGAAGTAAGCCTCACTAACTTCAGTCATACTTACTCTCAGGGATATATATATTCAATAAATAATAATAATAGTAATAATATACAGGACTGCAGCCTTAGTTATCCTCTGTGTGGTTTAGCTGCTCTACATAGCTCAAAAAGCATTGATGTCGAGCAGTCAAATGTGCAAAAAAGATTGCTAGGAAGGAGTAAAACCTTCTTATCTGCAGTGTTCTTTGAGATACAAAGGTCTGACATTTAAAAGATTTACTGAACTACTGGCCAAATAAACTACCTAATGGCCTGAATGCTCATCTTACATTTAAGGCACTTTAAAGAATTTTGGGAACTGCCGTTTGCGAAGGGTGCTGGGAATTGTAGTTTGGGGGCAAGCTACAGTTCCCAGGACTCTTTGGGGGGAGTCATGTGCTGTAAATCCATGGCATGTGTATGCAGCCATGGTTTTATGTTCCTTTGGTCTTCTTGGGGACCTCATTCAATTCAATTACTTTGAGCTTGGGTACCCAAGGGGCAGGCTGAATGATGCTGGCAAAATGACTCCCATCTCTCTGCCTACCTAGTTGCCCTCAGCCTCCCTTCCTCCAGAAAAAGACACACACACATCACCCACTGATGCTGAGTGTAAGAGGAGATGCATATCTTCCATGGGTGCCAAACTCTACACAAGATGAGCTCACCCACCATCAGACTGTGCTGTCTTCAAAGATATAAGCTTTGCACTTTTCCCATGCATCATGTAGGTGTGTGACGCCCTTCTGCCCATCTGTTACTTTGAGGCTTCCTGCCCTCCTCTCCGCCTCTAGAAATTTTCCTTAAGCCTTCACCAGAGTCTCGTATCCCAACACTGACATTTATAGGTTAACTGGATCCCTTTGCATCCCAGGATTTTTGTGACATCACATAATTGTAATAACTAGCTGTGTTGTGTTGCATCATTATAGCCTTAACCCTATAGACATCTACACGAGGCATTTAATTTCCCCACGCAAGGCTTGAAGAGGAAGATATAGTTGAAAGCCGTGCAATATGCAAAGTGTTAACCTCTTCCGATTGTATCAGGATCTTCTTTGAATTTTCGTTCATTACCTCCAGGAAACGAAGTGATGATAAGCCTGACGTCTGAGATTGCCAAAGACGGAATCTGTAATGAAAGCGGGGAATGCGGTAAACAAATTCTCTTTACAAATTGTCTCATGAGGGACTGTCTGTGCCCTAATGAGGCCATGCATACTATTGAATATTTTCCCGGGCAACCCTTTCCACCTGAAAAAATAAAATAAAATAAAGGTCAGCCCGTGGTCTCAGAGGAGCACAAGTCCAGCCAACCAGAAGGCATCAACTCAAAATCGGTTGGCCGGATCTGATCAGCCAAGGTGAAATCATGTTTCGTTTTGTTTTAATTATAGCAGCTCCTGCCACCCCCTTGCCACCCCCCACCAAAGCCTCGCTTACTGGGGTTATGCAGCAGCTTCTGGCAAAATCTCACGAGAGTTCCATGAGATCTCACGAGATCTCATCAGAACCTGCCGCAGCGACACAACCCCAGCAGTGGGCAGGGTGCCTGAGGGAGCATTGCAGAAGGAGCTGACAGATGAGCTGAGATTTAAGAAGAGAATGCATAAGAAATGGAAGAAAGGGGAAATCGCAAACGAAGAGTAAGCTGAGTAGCAATTGGCTTAAACCAACTGGAACAAGGAAGGAAAGAAACATCAGCCACAGCATCCTATATCATCTCTACACAAAACTGGCCCCGTTGAACTCCGCTGCTGTGTAATCATGTGATGCGCTGCCGTTTGGCACCAGGAAAGAAAGGAAGAGGGAAAAACCCCACTAGGGTTTCACCAGGTGTGTTAAAAGAAGATGGCGTGTGTAACACATCACCAGATGCTTACGGCGAGATGATGTTCAACAGGAGTAGGGTGCCTTCGTTGTTCCGATCTGAAAGAAGTCACAGGCCAGCCATCCTTATTAGAACTCCATTTTCACTTTCGCCGGAGTTCATGTAACAAGCCGGACTTTCTCTCTATTACGGGAGACCCTCCTTCATTCCAACAAAGGAAAGCTTTCCAGGGAAACTGCCCCTACTCCGCTTCACCTAGCAGCGTGTTGGTTTGTGGCGAAAGAAGCAATTCTCACAAAGAATAAGCTGTGAAGTGCATTTCTTAAAAAGTGTTTTATTGCTGTTCCTTTTGGGGAGCCCCAGGTTGGGGGTGGTCATCTTTCCGCGACACGCCGTCCCATGTGCCACCGAACAGGGTGACAGCTCGAGGGGGGGTGGGGAGGCTGCAAATTGGTTTTTGAGATTTGAGAGAAAGATGCCATCAAAGAAAGCATCTATATATTTTGAACACAATGGTTCAACAAGAGAGTATCAAGAACTCCGTCTGTTGATTTCGAGAGTAACTGCGTCGTTTTTAATAATAGCAAAGTTGCAAGATAAGGGGCAATCTGTTTTGCAGTGTGAGATGCGGCTGCAGAAGCTTGTGAAATTTATGTTCACAGTGGTGACTCGTTCCGTTAATGTTTCCCCAAGCACTCTGAGATTTAATTTTGCTGTATGTCTTTGGTCACCCAAAACTAGTTTGCATTGCCAGGGTTTATGCCCTAGGTCAGAAATAGCAAACCCTCAAGGGGCCAAATGTCCTCTCTGTTATGTGCTGAAGCTCTCACCCTGGGCCAGCAGGGGGATACTGTAGATAGTTCAGGTCCACATATGCAAATAAGGGATCGAAAGTGACATTCAGTGATTGGATAGTTACAGAAAATGGTTACTGTTGCGTTCTAGTGGAGCTCTATATAAGCAGGCTGGCTGAACCCTTCAGTTCAGTTCTGTTCTGGCCTGTGAATAAACAAGAGCTGTTTAAAGAATCGCTATGTCGTCTGATATGTTCACCCACAACTTAACACTCTCTGTCTGGCCCTTGGGTCTCTTGCCCAGGTCATACTAGCTAGAAGGACCAGTAGTCAGAGATGGTGGGAGTTGTAATCCAAAACAGCTGGAGACCCAAGTTTGAAAAAAACTGTTTTAGACCTTCCCCTTTCCACCTAAGGCTACTGCCACTACAACCAAGCAGGATGAAGAACCAGCCAATGAGAAGAGGTGTCACTGCACACCTGACCTCCCATTAGCCACATTGCTGTACTGACACGGTGCCTCACTCCTCACACACCCCAGTGTATGTAAGAGAGTAAGTTACCCCTCTGGGGGTAGTAAGTTCTTCCTCTCAGACACTCAAGAAGTCAGCTTTTGGGGGGTAAACGAATGAAGCGTGCCTCCAATTTTAACTTGGAAGAAAGTACGGCTTCTGAGGCGGTGACTTAATTCCTGTTCACTTGGCTACATCAGTCCCACAAAATCCTATGGTGCCGGGGTGCCAACTTGAATAAAATATTGGAGGGGCCCAAGTAAGCCCCACTCCACATAATCAATCACATGACGCAGTGCACGCACACCATTTGAATGGCAATGCCCATCAACTTTGGGGGGCCCAGCCCCCTCAAATATTTGATCGGCGGGTGCCAAAAGACCTCAGCCTCTAGGAGTTGTTTCCTATACTATGTTGAGAGCCAGGCCTGCTCTCCACACTGTATGGAGCAAGGAACTGGGTGGGTGGGCCATCTGTTAATTTCAGTTTCTCATTTTCCATTCTTCAGCTCTTGTTGTTGTTGTTTAGTCGTGTCCGACTCTTCGTGACCCCATGGGCCAGAGCACTCCTGTCTTCCACTGCCTCCCACAGTTTGGTCAAACTCATGCTGGTAGCTTCGAGAACACTATCCAACCATCTTGTCCTCTGTCATCCCCTTCTCCTTGTGCCCTCCATCTTTCCCAACATCAGGGTCTTTTCCAGGGAGTCTTCTCATGAGGTGGCCAAAGTATTGGAGTCTCAGCTTCAGGATCTGTGCTTCAAGGGAGCACTCAGGGCTGATTTCCTTAAGAACGGAGAGGTTTGATCATCTTGCAGTCCATGCGACTCTCAGGAGTCTTCAGCTCTACATATTTCCAAATCAGTTCACATGTTCCATTCAAAAAAAAAAAAATAGTCACAAAAATTCATCGGCATTTTACTGAATAATTCTCCATAGATAAACATTTCTGTATCCAATCTACCTAATGTACAGACTTCCTCAGAGCAATTTCCCATAATGCAACACATTTTTGTATGTTACGGGCCTTTCTGTGCACGCTTTCTATGCATTTCTGCCCACGTTACTTGGCCAGAGAACTGCCTTGAAAAATTCAGAGAAGCACCAATCCCAGACGATTGCCGTGTTTCAGTTTGTGTGTCCACCTCCGAAAGTGTAAATTAGTTAAATGTGCCTGTTCTGAATTTCTCTCTCTCTCCCTCCCGCCTCCACATCCCATTCGGAATCTGATCTCTGAATCTGTGATCTCCTAGCATTGCATAGACACGGCCACACATTTCCCAAATTGGACCAACTTACTTGCTGCAAGACATCTCAAGCCTGATCGAGCCGCCCTTACTGCACAACACGGACTTGGCTCCATAGATGGATGAGCTGGCAGGTTGGAGCTGCTTGCAAGTTTCTGTCACTACTATTATTTCCCGGTGCCCGCAGCCATCTACTGTCGCCACACACAGACGCTCAAGACACCAGAAGGTGCTCTACCATTGAAAGGAGGGGCGAAGGAAGGCCCAACCGTCACCATAGCAACGGAAGTGCATGCCAGGGGGAAGGTCCATGCGCAAGAAAGAAGTGCATTATACCAGAAATACGTCGCCATAACAACAATGTAACACTGATGGGGGGGTAGGGTATTTATTTATTTATTTATTTATTTATTTATTTATTTATTTATTTATTTATTTTAACAAATAAAATAATACAGTGGTACCTCGGGTTAAGGGACGCGGGTGGCGCTGTGGGTAAAAGCCTCAGCGCCTAGGGCTTGCCGATTGAAAGGTCGGCGGTTCGAATACCCGCGGCGGGGTGCGCTCCCGTTGCTCGGTCCCAGCGCCTGCCAACCTAGCAGTTCGAAAGCACCCCCGGGTGCAAGTAGATAAATAGGGACCGCTTACTAGCGGGAAGGTAAACAGTGTTTCCGTGTGCTGCACTGGCTCGCCAGATGCAGCTTTGTCACGCTGGCCACGTGACCCGGAAGTGTCTCCGGACAGCGCTGGCCCTCGGCCTCTTGAGTGAGATGGGCGCACAACCCTAGAGTCTGTCAAGACTGGCCCGTACGGGCAGGGGTACCTTTACCTTTTTACCTTACCTCGGGTTAAGTACTTAATTCGTTCCGGAGGTCTGTACTTAACCTGAAACTGTTCTTAACCTGAAGCACCACTTTAGCTCATGGGGCCTCCCGCTGCCGCCGCGCCGCTGAAGCACGATTTCTGTTCTTATCCTGAAGCAAAGTTCTTAACCTGAAGCACTATTTCTGGGTTAGCGGAGTGTGTAACCTGAAGCGTATGTAACCCGAGATACCACTGTAAATCGGTCCAGGAGTGCAATGGCCCACAAGGGAAGCTGGCTGGAACGCCAGTTTCCAGCTTTAGTTTTTATAAAACTAAAGATGATGCATAATAATTCGCACGTCGCAGACTATTACAGCCGCTTTAATGTGGCGTGCAAGACATTCGGTAAACAAAAAAAGCTCAGAACTGGGTGCAGAACTTGCCTAAATAGGGAAGGGCAAGCCAAGACCAAAGCATTCAGTATATAAAATTTCACTCTAGCGGACTACAAAAGGAAGTTGTGTTGTGGATGAAAAATAAACCCACGTATTGAGGGTTTGACTGAGTACTGTAAAAGTTAAAAAAACTCTTTTCAATGCAATGAGCAAGAGTTAAGTATTCGGTTACTGAATCAAAGAGCCACCTGGCTGTGGCAACAAATGCTATATAAATTTTATTATTTATACCCTGCTCATCTGGCTGGGTTTCCCCAGTCATATATATATGAATGACTTGGGAGTGGCAGAGGAAGGGCACAGGAGGTTAATAATTATTTGATGTGGAGGACAAATTTAGCTTGCTGTGAGCTCCCGTTGCTCAGTCCCTGCTCCTGCCAACCTAGCAGTTCAAAAGCACATCAAAGTGCAAGTAGATAAATAGGTACCACTCCAGCGGGAAAGTAAACGGCATTTTCGTGCGCTGCTCTGGCTCGCCAGAAGCGGCTTAGTCATGCTGGCCACATGACCCGGAAGCTGTACGTCGGCTCCCTCGACCAATAAAGCGAGATGAGTGCCGCAACCCCAGAGTCGGCCACGACTGGACCTAATGGTCAGGGGTCCCTTTACCTTTTTAGTCTTCAGGATAATCCCTCTTCTGAAGCTGCTGTTTGCAATGTGAGGAAATCTCTGTGGGTGCCATTGATTACCCCAGTAATTATCAGCCCCACCAGTGGAGCCCCATTATTTGCACTATCTTTAAAAAAAATTAAAAACAAAACAAAACCCTGAACGTTAAATGTCATGCCAGGTTAGATCCTAATGCTCTTAGGTGGAAAGGGAGCTGTTAGTCCATGTTCATTCTTCTGCCAAGAGAAGACCACCTAGCTGGTTTCATATTGCTTTGCAGTTGCTGTAGCTGCTAAGCTTATGTTTTAGAGATTATCCTTGGTGCTGCAACCTTTATACTTGGTTTTAGTGCTTTTCTTGTGTAAGAGTCCGAACTGTAATTGCACATCTTTTAAACCACTCTGAGAACAAAGTTATAGGGGTTCTATTACAAATAAATGGGACGCGGGTGGCGCTGAGGGTTAAACCACAGAGCCTAGGGCTCTCCAATCAGAAGGTCAGCGGTTCAAATCCCCGTGACGGGGTGAGCTCCCGTTGCTCAGTCCCAGCTCCTGCCCACCTAGCAGTTTGAAAGCACATCAAAGTGCAAGTAGATAAATAGGTACCGCTCCGGCGGGAAGGTAAATGGCGTTTCCGTGCGCTGCTCTGGTTGGCCAGAAGTGGCTTAGTCATGCTGGTCCCATGATCCGGAAGCTGTACGCCGGCTCCCTCGGCCAATAAAGCAAGATGAGCGCCGCAACCCCAGAGTCGTCCGTGACCGGACGTAATGGTCAGGGGTTCCTTTACCTTTACCTTTACATGTTAAGTGCAGGCCAGCAACCCAAGGCGATTGTTTCACTTTTATTCATATGTCTATTTGAGGTTATAAAAAGGAATCACAACAAAATACTCATTTATCTTGTATACACACAAACCTTTTAACTCTTGCTTAAAGTCATACTTCTGCCTCTGAAATTTGAAAGCGACACTCCCAGACAGTGCTCATGCGGGACATTATGCTCTTTTTCATAGAGGGGTTAAAGTCAGGGGGGGGGAGTCCTCTTTTTCTTCATTCTGTGCTAGGTGTGTGAGCCCTTTTCTTCCAAGTGTCAAGTCATAATGTCTACACGACGGGATGAGGCCCACAGAGAGCATTGTGGGAGATTGGCTTGCCTTCCGAAGCAATTCCTTTCCCTCCAGGGATCTTTTGCAAGTGGTCTTCCTAGAAGTGGGAGCCATGGGGAGGCAGCTTGTACTCAAGTGTTATTCGGCAACTTGAGGAGTGAGATGTGTAGAGAAAAGAGAGGGAGTAAAAAACGTTGAGTACATGGCAAAAAGTAGAGGGACACTTTACCTCAGTCTGCTAGTCTGGGACTGGAGTGGCCAATGTTGCAAAACCTTTAGGATGAGAAGAATTCTCACTGTGTATATGGGGTCCAGGCATAGATGGGTCCCAATGCAATCAAAAGCAGTGCTGGAGAAGAAATATTCTGTACAGTGAGCTGCCAACCTATGCAACGCCACAAACCAGATCAGGTAACACTCAAAGAACTCCCAAAGGTTAGTGAGACATGAATTACCCTTGTGGAAGCCATGCTTTTGCTGCTTCACCAAGCCTCCCTCTTCTAAATTTATTTAGAAACCCACACCCACCACCGCCACAACTTTGGGGACACTGCTGCTGCTGCAGCAATTTTTTAAAATGTTTTTATATATTTTAAAGTGTTGTAAAGGTGTTTTTACTTTTTATTTTGTTGTACCACCATAAACGGTGGTTTTATCCATGTATTTTTATTTTGTTTTGTTTTATTTTGGGTTGGGGTGGGCTGGTTGTTGAGTGGGGTGGGGATTGGTTTTGTTCTGGTGTAATTGTTTCTGTTTGTTTGCTTTTATATTTTGTAAATGGAGGCGAATATGAGGCTTGGGATTCCTACTGTGGAGGGGCGAGGGAGGTATGGCGGTGGGGGCAGATGTTATAGGCGAAGGGGATCGAGATACGGATATGCTCGTACCCCTTCCAATCTGCGCCCCATCCCGAGATACGAGAGTAGGGTGAGCAAGGATTACTCACCTCCGTCACTGGTGTTGTGCAATGCCAGGTCTATAGGCAACAAAACCGCCACCCTGCGAGATTTCTTCATCTCTCAGGGGGTCGACCTGGCTTGTGTGACGGAGACCTGGGTGCGCGAAGGGGATACTGTTACCTTACGAGAGATGGCGCCCCCGGGTTTCTCCGTCCTCCACCAGTCGCGGACTGTGGGCCGGGGGGGAGGGGTGGCATTATTAATCCGGGAAGATTGTTCTTTCAGGGCTCTACCATCGCCATCGATCCCCGGCATTGAATGTGTTGGCCTAGTGTGGGGCTCCGAGGTGAGCTTGGCTGTCTGGCTGGTGTACCGGCCACCTAGCGCACCAGCAGCCACCCTGTCAGGCCTGCTGGAGGCGGTGGCCGGCTGGGCCTTGGAGTTCCCTAACCTATTGGTATTGGGGGACTTCAACATCCATGCTGATGCCACTCCCTCCTCACAAGCTCTGGACCTGGTGTCTTCCATGGCGACACTAGGGCTCTCCCAGTTTGTTTCGGGCCCCACACATCAAGCAGGCCACACGCTGGATTTGATCTTTGGCGTCGGTATAGATGTGATCATGTTTCCTTCGATGAAGGTGCCATGGTCTGATCACTACGCTCTGAAAGCCAGGATTGACGTTCCACCCCCACCCTGCTTGGGTGGCGAGCCGATTTGGGCTCGCCCGCGGAGGCTGATGGACCCTGATAGATTCCGTCAAGCCTTGCGGGACCTTGCTCCCCCTGGCGACTCATTGACTGAGCTTGTTGAGGGCTGGAATACCCAGCTCCTGGCAGCCATCAATGAGATCGCACCTAAGCGCCCTCTGCGACCCCGCAGAAACCGGGCTCCCTGGTTTACCGAGGAGCTCCGGAAAATGAAGCGGGACCTCAGACGGCTAGAGCGAGTATGGCGGGGTGCCCGTGACGGAGCTTCAAGAACATCCTATAGAGTTTTTATGAAAACCTATGAGATGGCAGTGAAGGCCGCTAAGAAGTCCTACTTCTCGGCCTCCATTGCATCCGCTAGCTCTCGCCCGGCGCAATTATTTAGTATAATTCGGTCTTTAACGTCCCTCGAAGGACAGCCAAATTTAAATAACAATTGGACACACAGCTGTGAGGCATTTGCGAGCTTTTTTGCGGAGAAGGTCCTGTTGCTCCGCCATGACCTCCCCGCCAATTTCGATACAATAAAGGAACTGGAGGCCCCTCGACTGTCCTCGGGTCCAGTATTGGACCACTTTGACCGGATATCCCCAGCCGATGTGGACAGACTCCTCCGAGCTGGAAAGCCCACCACTTGTCCTCTCGACCCGTGCCCGTCCTGGCTGATTAGAGCGTGTCCAGACGAGGTGCGGGCCCCCCTGGGGGATATCATCAATTTGTCCCTTGGCACCGGGACATTCCCAGGGGAACTGAAGGAGGCAGTGGTGCGCCCGCTTTTAAAGAAAACATCATTAGATCCCTTAGATCTATCCAATTACCGCCCGGTTTCGAATCTTCCATTCCTGGGTAAGGTGATTGAGAGAGCGGTTGCGGAACAGCTTGGTAGGTTTCTGGATGAAACATCGGCTCTGGATCCATTCCAGTCCGGCTTCCGCGCTGGTCATGGGACCGAGACGGCTCTGGTCGCCTTAACAGATGATCTCCGTAGGCAGCTGGATCGAGGCGGGTCAGGGCTGCTGATTCTTCTAGACCTGTCAGCAGCCTTCGACATGGTCGATCACGAACTCTTGGACCACCGCCTTGCCGACGTGGGGATCCAGGGCACAGCCCTTCAATGGCTGCGCTCGTTTCTCTCTGGTCGGGGACAGAGGGTGGCGCTTGGGGGGGAATTGTCATCCCGCCACTCCTTGGTGTGTGGAGTGCCTCAGGGTGTGATTCTCTCCTCGATGCTTTTTAACATCTTTATGCGCCCCCTTGCCCAGCTTGTCCGGAGTTTTGGGCTGGGCTGCCATCAGTATGCTGATGACACCCAACTCTATCTGTTGATGGATGGCCATCCTGACTCGGCCCCAGACACACTGATCAGATGCTTGGAAGCTGTGGCTGGATGGTTACGTGGGAGCCGGTTGAAGTTAAATCCTTCGAAGACAGAGGTCCTCTGGCTGGGACGGGACGATATGAGATTGAGGGGGCAACTCCCTTCTCTTGCGGGGGTGCAATTAGTGCCAGCACCGTCCGTTAAGAGTTTGGGTGTAATCTTCGATACCTCCCTCTCCATGGAGGCGCAGATTGCAGCTATAACAAAGGCGGCATTTTTTCATCTCCGCCAAGCTAAGCAGTTGGCTCCTTACCTCTCTCGCCCTGACCTAGCCACTGTGATCCACGCGACGGTCACCTCCAGACTGGATTATTGTAACTCGCTCTACGTGGGGCTGCCCTTGAGACTGACCCAGAAACTCCAGCGGGTGCAGAATGCCGCAGCGAGACTCCTTACGGGGTCTTCGCTGCGAGATCACATTCATCCGGTGCTATACCAGCTGCACTGGCTCCCGGTGGAGTACAGGATCAGGTTTAAGGTGCTGGTTTTAACCTTTAAAGCCCTATACGGCCTAGGACCCTCGTACCTACGGGACCGCCTCTCCTGGTATGCCCCACAGAGGAACTTACGGTCTTCAAATAAAAACATCTTGAAGGTCCCAGGCCACAGAGAGGTTAGGCTGGCCTCAACTAGAGCCAGAGCTTTTTCGGTTGCGGCTCCAACCTGGTGGAACGCTCTGTCGCAAGAGACAAGGGCCCTGCAGGACTTGACATCTTTCTGGAGGGCCTGCAAGACAGAGCTGTTCCACCAGGCCTTTGGTCAGGGCGCAGCCTGACTCCCTCCTTTGGCAATCTCTACAAAGCTTTAGTCTATGGTTGCCATCAATTTGTATTTTAATTAATTTTTAGAATGTATTTATAATGTTGTACTGTTTTAGTGTTGTTAGCCGCCCTGAGCCCGGCTTCGGCTGGGGAGGGCGGGATATAAATAAAATTTATTATTATTTATTATTATTATTTATTTGGTTTTTCAAATTAAAATTTTACAGAAATATATCAAAGATAAATTGTGAAAACAAGGTTTCAATGAATCTCCTGGACTTCCATCCTCCCCGTTGTGGGTCCTATTATTCAGCATTTCCTCCCACATATTTTATGATGATCCAAATCTGTTACCTCTCCACTGTGTCCAAAATTCACCCTTAAACTACAAGTGATATTCCAGTCCGACTAACGATTTTTACAGTTTACAATGGTCTTTAAGATAAGTTATTAATTTTCCCCATTCCTTGTTAAAATTTTGGTCTTCCTGATTTCTGACTCTTCCGGTCATTTTAGCCATTTCAGCATAGTCCATTAACTTCATCTGCCATTCTTCTCTGGTAGGAACTTTATCTTCTTTCCATCTCTGAGCCAGTGACATCCGTGCAGCCGTGGTCGCATACATAAATAGTCTTTTCTGCTCCCTTGGGGTTTCAGCACCTAGAATTCCTAAAAGGAAAGCTTCAGGCTTTTTAACAAAGGTTATTTTAAACGGTTTTTTCAACTCATTATATATCATTTCCCAAAATCCTAGCAAAAATGTGTAAAACATGCTCAAAGTTTGGAGCATTGTCTCTGAAAGACGAAGCTCTTACTACCTCCACTACTGGAGGCAGGAAGCTTCTGATTACTGGGGTGGATCTACACACAGGGGGGGGGGGGAACCCCACTATAAATAAGTCAGAAATTAAATCGTTACAGCAGGCATGTCCAGCTCCCAAGAGACTGTGATCTACTCCCAGTATTAAAAAAAACCACTGGCATTGATCTACCCATTGTCATTGTAGGGAGGAGGAATGTGCATGGGGTGGGTGGATCGCCCAGAGTTGTTGAGCTTTTGAGGGAAGATCCCACGATCTACTAGGATCAGCGAGGGATCTACTGGTGGATCTACTGGTTGGACATTCCTGCGTTATAGCACAGAAGCCAATAGAACAGGAATTAGTGGGAGTAAATCAGGAACGCTAGTCAAGACAGCGGAGTGTGGCTGGAAGCTTTCTGGGAAGAAAAACCAGAGTAGATTGAGGATGCAGGAGGGCATCCAATTGAGCTGGGGTGAATAGAGCAGTTGGATAAAATTTGCAAATGAGGAAATTGAAGATGTAGAGGATTTTCTGAGAAAGCCTCGTGTTCCTGGGGACATGGCCCTGAAAATCGAGAGAAGGGTTAGTGCTGATCTCATCCCGGAAGAATTTGAAGTCAGAGGCTATGAACTTGTATCACCTGTTCCGTTTCCAAAAGAATTGGTTTAAAAAGCCTCCCTGTATGATGAGGCACTGCTGACGCCGATTCTTGATGAAGATGTTTGGCAGCTCCATTTTAACCTGTCGATATGACATATTAAGAGATGGACTGTTGTACGAGAAGCAACAAGAGGACAATCGCATGCCTGTGACTTGGAACCACACAGAGAATGCATTCCACGGGCTTCTGTCTTTTACTGAAGCTGGGCTGTTTGAATTTTCATGCACAAAAGCAGCAGATAATTCACCTTATTAGAGTAATAAGTGTGGGAGGGGGAGCGGAGAGTTCTGAATCCCCACTTTCGCATGATTATGCAGCTATGATAGTAAAATATTTAGTGATTCTTTCATTTCCAATGATTTCTCCACCATTCCCTATAGTAGTGGTTTTCAACCAGTGTGCCGTGGCACCCTGGGGTGCCTTGAAGGATGGTCAGGGGTGCCGTGAGCAACACTGGCCTCTGTCCCTCTTTCCTTCTCTCCCTCCTCTGATGTACCGTATTTTTTGCTCTATAAGACTCACCTTTTCCCTCCTAAAAAGTAAGGGGAAATGTGTGTGCGTCTTATGGAGCAAATGCAGGCTGCGCAGCTATCCCAGAAGCCAGAACAGCAAGAGGGATCTCTGTACAGCGATCCCTCTTGTTGTTCTGGCTTCTGAGATTCAGAATATTTTTATTCTTGTTTTCCTCCTCCAAAAACTAGGTGCGTCTTATGGTCTGGTGTGTCTTATAGAGCGAAAAATACGGTATCTCTGCCTCCCCAAGGCTTGCACAGCTGTTTGTTGCAGCGGCTCTGGCTACAAGCTCCACAGGCGAATGGTGCCTCTGGGTGCTGGTTGCCAGGAGCTGAGGCAGCCTTGGAATAAGCAAGTGGGCGAGGGAGCCAGCCCTTGCAGTTGGGAATGGACAAAAAAGTCCCAGACCCCTGTGGAGCAGTGTGAGGAGCCACCTCTCTTTGGGGTAGCATGGGGGGCAGCTCAGAGACCAGGGGCGGCAGCAGCAGCTGCCTGGAGAACTCCCAAGGAGCAGGGATAAGAGAGGAGGCTAAGGGAACACGCCACAAGGGAGGGTGTCCAAAAATGGGTAAGAGACTGCTAGCTCTGCAAGCAAGGGACGACATAACTGGGCTCCTGAGCCCCACAGGGGTGCCGCAGAAAGAAGGTAGTTAGTCAAGGGAGTCGTGGACTCAGAATGGTTGACAACCTCTGCCTATAGGAAGCTTTTCGTGTAGGCTTGATCCAAAGCACTATTTCTGCACATGTCCTAGGATTCTTTTAGCCTTTGTCTCTCCATGTCCCTGGAATAGATGCTCACTATTATGAATGCGGGACACGGGTGGTGCTGTGGGTTAAACCACAGAGCCTAGGGCTCTCCGATCAGAAGGCTGGCAGTTCGAATCCCCACAACGGGGTGAGCTCCCATTGCTCAGTCCCTGCTCCTGCCCACCTAGCAGTTCGAAAGCACATCAAAGTGCAAGTAGATAAATAGGTACCACTCTGGCAGGAAGGTAAACGGCGTTTCCGTGTACTGCTGCTCTGGTTCACCAGAAGCTGCTTAGTCATGCTGGCCACATGACCCGGAAGCTGTACGCCAGCTCCCTCGGCCAATAAAGCGAGATGAGCACCGCAACCCCAGAGTCGGTCATGACTGGACCTAATGGTCAGGGTCCCTTTACCTTTATTATGAATGCAATGCGGCTACCGCAGTTTGATAATGAATTATATGCAAAACAGCTTACAAAAACAAAAAGGTAAAACAATAATCTGTTAAAATATACCCAAAACACAATGGTTCTGCATTGCCTGGCCTGAGAGCTCCTCTGTAATCCCTGGGCATCAGAGAGTTGCCTGGCTGAGCACTGCAGCACAGGGGAGACTGAGTAAAGGGACCCCTGACCATTAGGTCCAGTTGTGGCTGACTCTGGGGTTGCGGTGCTCATCTCGCTTTATTGGCTGAGGGAGCCGGCGTACAGCTTCCGGGTCATGTGGCCAGCATGACTAAGCCACTTCTGGCAAACCAGAGCAGCACACGGAAACACCATTTACCTTCCCGCCGGAGCGGTACCTATTTATCTACTTGCACTTTGACATGCTTTTGAACTGCTAGGTTGGCAGGAGCAGGGACCGAGCAACGGGAGCTCACCCCGTCGCAGGGATTCGAACCACTGACCTTCTGATCAGCAAGTCCTAGGCTCTGTGGTCCCACAGCGCCACCCGCGTCCCTTGAGGGGAGACTGGGATCCTTCCTCAAATCAGGGAACATAGGAAGCTGCCGTCTACTGAGCCAGACCCTGGACACTCCGTATGGTTGACGCTGATTATCAACAGCTCTCTAGGGGTAACGCCGAGGGTCTTTTCCTGCGGTACCTAGAGATGCCCATGTCAGAGAATCTTTTCTAGTGCTCAGCCCCTGAGCTATGGCCTTTATTCAAAAGCCTCAAGACACGACCGGTCTTCAGGGAGCCAGAGTTCTGGTACACACAACTTTGAAGTAGAAGAGAAAAGTGACAGGCCCAGCAGAATTTCTCTGTCTCCTCCACACCACCCAACGCTTTGGTCAACTGTAGTGGGATGACTGCAAGAAAAGTCCACATTGTGAAAAATCCAAAGCATTTTTTCCCCTGCAGCCTATCACCACAGTTCAATTACCCGCAGCTTTAACACGGCCAATTAGCATTCTTCAGAGCTAGATTTCTTTGAATGACAGGTAACCATGGAGAGCCACAATCCAGTAACCGACTTTCCGTTTTCTTTTTAATGAAGGGTAAGATATTTGCATGGGCCATACCTGCTATTGTTTCAGGGTTGCCAAGCTAGGAGAAGCATTAATGCTATATCAGGGGTTGGGGAGAGGTTGTTTCTGATTTAAGGAGGAATGAAATCGGGGGATATAGAGGGAGAATATTTCTGTCTATGCATTTCATGTCCCTCTCCCCACTCTACTCCCCTCCCCTTTCCAGGCAACGATGTACAAAACTCTAAATGGTAGCTGTTTCTCTGGGGTGGGGTGGAGAGGGCTCTCAGACGAAATGCGGGGCTATTCTTCCCACATCGCGGGTCTGTCCCAATTTATTCTGCTTTCTAAAAAGGCCTTTTGTTAATGTTACCAAGGACCACACTCAAGGAAGAATTACCTAGAAAACCAGTATGTTTTGCAAAGCATTCCCTCCGCACACATTCAGCTCACAATAAGAATCAGCTGGCATTCTTCCTCTGCTGCTGCGAGATGAAAAGAGCATGGCGAAGACTATGCCAGGTCACTGGCAGCAGGAAACTGCGTACTTAATGGTGGGATGTGTGAAGTCATAATGAAGAGACAGCTTTCCTGAGCATGTACAAAGGACTGTAGGGCAGGCTTCTTGAAAGATGAGCACATGTTTTGTTTTGTTTTAAAAATGAGATAGTCTTGATTGTCTGACATCTGTCTCAGGTTTTTTGTTTTAAATGGAGCCCCCTATTTTCACCTTATTTTGTCTTTTAAAACATTTGCTACTGTGTTGTTGTTGTTGTTGCTGCTGCTATCGTTGTAATTATTATTATCATGCCATCCATCTGACTGGGTTGCCCCAGCCACTCTGGGCAGCTTCCAACAAAGTATTAAAAAACACACAAAAACCTGCAAACATTAAAAACCTCCCTGTACGGGCCTTTAGATTTCTTCTAAAAGTCAGGTAGATGTTTATTTCCTTGACATCTGATGGAAGAGTGTTCCACAGGATGGGCAAGTTTACACACACACACACACACACACACACACACACACACACTGGGGTTTCCTTTATTCATGTCTCAGAAAGCGCTGGGCAAAATGGCCTCCCAAGATTCTCCACACTATTTGTGGCTGGTTAAGTTGGGGATGGGTGAATGTTTTGCCAAACAGGAAATTCTGCAATGGTTCAGAAGCAGATATTGATACTGTAGATGATAGATAGATAGATGATAGATATAGATAGATAGATAGATAGATAGATAGATAGATAGATAGATGATGATGATGATAGATAGATAGATAAATGATAGATAGATAGATAGATAGATAGATAGATAGATAGATGATAGATGATAGATGATGATAGATAGATAGATAGATAGATAGATAGATAGATAGATAGATAGATATAGATGATAGATAGATGATAGATGATAGATGATAGATAGATGATAGATGATAGATAGATGATAGATAGATAAATGATAGATAGATAGATAGATGATAGATAGATAGATAGATAGATAGATAGATATAGATATAGATAGATAGATAGATAGATAGATAGATAGATAGATAGATAGATGATAGATAGATGATAGATAGATGATAGATATAGATGATAGATAGAGATAGATAGATAGATAGATGATAGATAGATAGATAGATAGATATAGATAGATAGATATGATAGATAGATAGATAGATAGATGATAGATAGATAGATAGATAGATGATAGATAGATGATAGATAGATGATAGATATAGATGATAGATAGAGATAGATAGATAGATAGATGATAGATAGATAGATAGATAGATAGATATAGATAGATAGATATGATAGATAGATAGATAGATAGATGATAGACATAGATGAATTGCCATAAAATTATTTCCCAATAAATTTTGGGCCAGCCCTCAACTCTAGTCTCTACAGGGAGAGCAGAGGAAAGGGCCTCCTTCCTGCCCCAGAACTGTTCTCATCACCCTGCATGAATAGGAGGATGACCCTTTCAGAACCTTTCAGGGGTCTAAAACTCTCTCGGATGCCCCCTGCCCAAATACTGGATGCTCCCGGATTCAGAAAATTGCCCTGCATCTTGCAGACCCTCCAAGAGTCTCTATTTTCCAGGGACAGTCCCAGATTTACAAAAGCCGTCCTGGTTTCTGATTTGATCCCAGAATGTCCTGCTTTTCCTTAGGACGTCCCTATTTTCATCGGAGAAATGTTGGAGGGTGTGGAGCTATGTAAACCCCGAGCCAAGGAGACTGGACTCCCAACTCCCAGAATGGCCAAGGGTGATGGGGCTGTAGTCCAGCAACATGAAGGCAGTCCTGTACAGTGGTACCTCGGTTTTTGGATGTCTCAGAAGTCGAACGCTTCGGTTTTCAAACACCGTAAACCAGTAAGTAAATGCTTCAGTTTTCAAACACGCCTTGGAAGTCAAACATGCCACACGGCTTCTGCTGAGTGCAAGATCCGGAGGCGTATTGAGGTTTTGGTTTTGGAACACTTTGGGACTCAAACAGTATTCCGAAACAGTTTACATTCAAAAACCGAGGTACCACTGTTTTGGAAAGTTTTTTAATGTTCAATGTTTTATTATATTTTTATATATGTTGGAAGCCACCCAGAGTGGGTAGGGCAACACAGGCAGATGGGCAGGATATAAATTATTATTATTATCATTATTATCATTATCATGAGGATGAGGATTAAATAAAGTGTCCCTATTTTCATTGGAGAAATGTTGGAGTATGATATTGTGGAGGGCAAAGGGAACAATGACAGGGAACGGGAGCAGAGCAAAGGCGCTCGACTCATCACACACTCTTGTCTGTTTACTCCATGGATGAAGAAATTAAAAGACGCCTGCTTCTTGGGAGAAAAGCAATGACAAACCTAGACAGCATCTCAAAAAGCAGAGACATCACCTTGCCAACAAAGGTCCGTATAGTTAAAGCTATGGTTTTCCCAGTAGTGAGGTATGGAAGTGAGAGCTGGACTATAAAGAAGGCTGATCGCCAAAGAATTGATGCGTTTGAATTATGGTGCTGGAGGAGACTCTTGAGAGTCCCATGGACTGCAAGAAGATCAAACCTCTCCATTCTGAAGGAAATCAGCCCTGAGTGCTCACTGGAAGGACAGATCCTGAAGCTGAAGCTCCAATACTTTGCCACCTCATGAGAAGAGAAGACTCCCTGGAAAAGACCCTGATGTTGGGAAAGATGGAGGGCACAAGGAGAAGGGGATGACAGAGGACGAGATGGTTGGATAGTGTTGTCGAAGCTACCAGCATGAGTTTGACCAAACTGCAGGAGGCAGTGGAAGACAGGAGTGCCTGGTGTGCTCTGGTCCATGGGGTCATGAAGAGTCGGACACAACTAAACGACTAAACAACAACAACAATGGATGAAGAATTTGTGGGGAACCTACAGGTGTTTCTGGACTCCCAACTCCAACTCCCAGAATGGCCAAGGGTGATGGGGCTGTAGTCCAGCAACATCTGGCAGGCCACAGGTTCCCTATCCTTGCTATGCTTACATGCAGACTTAGATGAGCAGTAGGGACGTTTTCAGATACATCACCATCACCAAATGTCTATGCCTGCCTTCTGCAAGATTCATTTACTAGCAAACACACACACAGAGACGCATACAAGCAAACAAATATTGCATCCTCGAAAATGAGCTCTTTTGAATTTCCTCCTAAAAGGAAACCAGGGTTTTAATTTTATTTTTAAAATTTGTGTCACACTGTCACATTTCTAGCAGGCAGGAACGTGGCTTTTAAATGCAGATGTTGTATGTTCAGATTCATGCGGGCTTATTAGCAGAATAAGACAAACCTACGCAACAAAGCTTTCTGCCAACAGAGAACCCCGAACGCAATGATGAAGAGCTTTGAAAGGCTTGCTTGTTATTACATTCAGAAGAAACTGGTACATGTATTATTAATTCATATTATGATAGCGCCTCTAGGATTCTAACTAGGATAAGATCTAAAGCTTTGACAAATATTTGTGACTCCCCGTGGAATGAGAAATTAGAGAAAAGCAGAGAACTATTTTAATTGACCTTTTAGAAGTTTCACCATACTCACCTACCTCAGAGGGTTGTTGCAAGGGTTGCTGAAAAGAATTGTGTTCCAAAATTAGAGGTGATGGTAGAGTAGAGGTGTTGTGTTGCATATCCTCCAGGAAATCTCTTTTGGGGTCTAAAAGTGGAAAGGGGGAACAGAAGTAAAAATGGAAAGATCATCCTGGTTTCTGACTGGAACCTGGAATGCCCCACTTTTCCTTAGGACGTCCCTATTTTCATCAGAGAAATGTTGGAGGGTATGGAGTTATGTGACCCCCCCCTGAGCCAAGGAGATAAAGCATTTGAAGGCAGCCCTGTATAGGGAAGTTTTTTTAAGGTGTAATGTTTTATTATATTTTTATACATGTTGGAAGCCACCCAGAGTGGCTGGGGAAAGCCGACGGATACAAGAATGGATACAAAAACTTATGGAATATGCAGAAATGGCGAAACTTACCAGAGGAATAAGAAATCAAGATAACAAACTTTTTATAAAAGAATGGAAATGGTTTATTGAATGTTTACAGATAAATTGCAACCAGATTAAAACATTGGGAGGATTATTGTAATAACCTGCAGTTTCATAAGAGTATATATTTAAAGTAGATAATTAAATGACCAAATTCAATGAATTTGGATAGGCAGAAGATATTAAAAAATAAATTTAAGGTACTGAAAGAGGGGGAAGGAAGTCAAGCTTTGAAATGTTAAAATGATTGTAAAATTAATGAAATGTATAGACCTGAATAGTGTAAAAATAAAAAGCCAATCAGATGGGTGGGTATAAATAATAAAACATTATTATTATTATTATTATTATTATTATTATTATTATTATTATTATTTAGGACGTCCCTATTTTCATCATAGAAATGTTGGAGCGTGTGACACCCACAAGTTCTAATCATATGAGAAAGAGAGATCAGGGCAGGAATCTTTTCTCTATCCATCTTCTCTGCACCATATGTAAGGTCCATGTCTCCTGTTAGTCACCTTTTCTTTAAACTAAAAAAACCCAATTACCCCCACCTTTCCTCTTATGCGAGTTGTTCCACCCCCCTGGTCATTTTTTTGCCCTTTCCCAAACCTCTCCCAGCTCTACAATATCATTTTTGGGGACTGTGCACAGTATTCCAGTTGTGGTTGCACCAGGGAAACGGGTGGCGCTGTGGTCTAAACACTGAGCTTCTTGGGCTTCCCAGTCGGCGGTTCGAATCCCCATGACGGGGTGAGCTCCCGTTGCTCTGTCCCAGCTTCTGCCAACCTAGTGGTTTGAAAGCATACCAGTGTGAGTAGAAAAACAGATACTGCTGCAGCGGGAAGGTAAACAGCGTTTCCATGCACTCTGGTTTCCGTCACAGTGTTCTGTTGCTCCAGAAGCAGTTTAGTCCTGCTGGCCACATGACCCAGAAAGTTGTCTGTGGACAAACGCCGGCTCCCTCGGCCTGAAAGCAGAGATGAGCCCCGCATCCCATAACCACCTTTGACTAGACTTAAACATCCAGGGGTTCTTTACCTTTACCATTACCTGTGGTTGTACCATAGATTTGTATTATTTATTCATTTAAATATTAAATCTGGGGGTTTTTAATTAAAAATCTTATCAATTAATTTTTCACACAAAAAACATCTTTACATATTTCAACATAAACCATAAGTTACTTTATTAATTGACTTCCTACCATTCCATGGTTTCCATATTTACCCTTAAATGCTGCATACATCCATATTTACCCTTAAATGCTGCATACATCCAAATGCTGCATACATACATCAATACATCCAAGTTAACCTATTTATCTTAATAATTCACTCTGTTCACATCTTACAAATCCTACTTGCCTTTTCATCCCGCTAGAGCAGTTCTTTCAATACTCAATGACAAGTTTCCAGTCCTCAGTGAATTTTCTGTCGTTTTGGTCTCTGACCTTTGCTGTTAATCTTGCCAAATCCATACTCCATCTTTTTCAAAAGCCAATCTTCCTTTGCTGGAACTTCACCTTCTTTCCATCTTTGGGCATACAGTGGGACCTCTGGTTATGAATGTAATCCGTTCCGGAGGTCCATTTGCAACCCAAAACCGCTCATAACATGAGGTGCGCTTTCGCTAATGGCTCCTCCCGCTGCTGCCGTGCTGCCGGCGCACGACTTCTGCTCGTATCCTGGGGCAAAGTTCCCAACAAGGGGCATTTACTTCCGGGTTAGTGGATCTCGTAACCCGCAGTGTTCACAAGGAGGACGGTTCATAACACAAGGTTCCACTGTACAATATTCATGCTGCTGTCATTGTATAAATATATAAGTTAAGCAGCTCTTTTGGAACATCGTTAGCTAGATTCCTAAAAGAAAAGCTCCAGGTTTCTTGGGAACCATCAACTTAAACATCTTTTTAATCTCATTATATATCATTTCCCAATAGCCTTTAGCTTTTTTGCAAGCCCACCACATTTTACACTTCCAACACATACTTGACTTAGTTTCATACATTTTGGCTAACCTATCTGGTGTTAAATACCATCTATAAATCATCTTCGTATAGCTTCCTTTTAAAGTCAATCTTAGATTACTCTTCTACAACTTCTCCCATGAAGACAGTTCTATATTATATCCCACATCTCTTGCCCAGTGGATCATTATCGCTTTCACTCAATTATATCTTAAATTTGTAGGTCTCAGGGTGGTTCACAACACAAGGAATGGCATTAGGGTATAGGAGGAAGTGTGATGTAATTAATAAATATATATATATATTTTCAGTTCCTTTCCTAATGACCTCTAGCATGGAATTCACCTTTTTCACAGCTGATGCATATCACATCAGCAACTTAATTGCGTTCATAGTGCCTATCCCAAGGACAGTATAGAACTGAAGGGTGATATTGGCTCAATCAGTAGAGTCGCACTCTTAATCTTAGGGTTGTGGGTTTGAGCCCTGCGTTGGGCAAAAGATTCCTGCAATTCAGGGAGTTGGACTAGATGAGTCTCGTGGTCCCTTCCAACTTTACAATTCTATGATTGTATCTTTGCTGCTGCCCATGTAGGTAACTGTATGTGAGAGATCCGTCAACATCAGGCTTGCTGTTTGTTGAGGGAATAGTCAGTCTGCGAGAAGTCAACTACAATATTTTTCGCTCTATAAGACGCACCAGACCACAAGACGCACCTAGTTTTTGGAGGAGGAAAACAAGAAAAAAAAAATATTCTGAATCTCAGAAGCCAGAACAGCAAGAGGGATCGCTGCGCAGTGAAAGCAGCAATCCCTCTTGCTGTTCTGGCTTCTGGGATAGCTGCGCAGCCTGCATTCGCTCCATAAGGCGCACACACATTTCCCCTTACTTTTTAGGAGGCAAAAAGTGAGTCTTATAGAGCAAAAAATATGGTACTGAATCAGTCTTCACTCACAATACTTGAGAATCCCTTCAGTGTGAAAACACGGTGATGCAATTTTTCTGATGAGTTCTGTTTGTTGGTGAGCCTCTGCTTGGGTCAAGGAAGGCAAAGAAGTCGCTTACATGTTGTGCTAGCAATGTCCCAGACATGGCGAATGTTGATCGTAAATGTGAATTTTGTGCATGCTTGAAAACAGATAAATGTTTCCAGACTTTTCATAAATACGCTTATGAAACATGGCAGTCCCATTTGGAAGACCGACAAAATTTAACAGGGCCTCTTTAAAGTTTGGGTATTTTGGTATAGTTTACCTGGGATTGCTATCCTCCTAAATTAGATGTCAACATTCATTTAAATTGCTGATTACCAGGGAAAGTTGGGCCAAGTTTTCATTAAGAAATCTACGAAGTCTTGCTGCTTAGACTGGCTCTCTTTCGCATTCAGACAGAGGCCCAGTTTTTAAGGGGATCTCATCTGGATCACAAAGACATTCATGTACTGTGAAATACACAAAATCGTGCTTTGATTCTGTCCTGTCTTGTCCCTGTCTGGGTAAGTTTTCTGAAGCTGACAGAGCCTTTACAATTTAATTGGTGTTGACACCTTTTGAAGCAATGCCTTCAGGCACTAGGAGTCATTGTCTACTTGTTCCTGTTTGTCTCTGGCTACCTTCAGTTGGCTACTTCGCAGCCTGTGATGCTGCGTTGGCCCCTGCACTTTTCATTCATGTACGTACTTGTTCTGGGCCCTCTTACAAGAACCCTTGTTAAATGCCCAGCAGGCAGTATTGAATAGAGATTTTCATTATCTGAGATTTTTCAAGGCCTCTAGCAACAACAGAAAATGCACTGGAAAATACAAGAAAATGGGGGGAGAGAGACATCCTAGCCGCAGTCATTGTTGAGGCAGCCTAGGATATACACTAGAGCCCACTGCGTTTGTTACGGCTGCTAAAGTACAATTTGGTTCTTCTAATTTAGGAGTGGATAAATCAACCTGTTTCTCCTCTGTGCGGCTTTTGCATGTGTTCACTCCTAAGTCTGCTGCACCGCAGTTTCACGTTAATCTGCAGATACAAAATTAGCATGACAAGGTGAACCTTCCTCTTTGTAGGGATGTGTATAGATGTTAGGAGAGGATATATTTCTTAGATAGTAGCCTTCCTTGCTCATGTTTGTGAGTTCAGCAGAGTGCATCCCTTTGCAAGCTTAAAAGGGAAGCTTAGATAACCCAGGCCCTCTAAGTGTCCCTATCTTCCAGGGACAACCCAGTTTCTGATTTGATCCTGGAATGTCCCGCTTTTCCTTGTTTTCATCGGAGAAATATTGGAAGGTATGGAGTTCTCTAAAACATTTTTTAATGTTTTGCTATGTTTTTGTATATGTTGGAAGCTGCTCAGAGTGGCTGGGGCAACCCAGTAAGATGTAATAATAATAATAATAATAATAATTTTATTGTTTATATCCTGCCCATTTTCCCCAGCCACTCTGAGTGGCTCACAGCATATATCAGAATGTACTAAAACATCAAACATTGAAAACTTCCCAATACAGGGCTGCCTTCAGACGTCTTCTAAAAGTCAGATAGTTGATTGTTTCCTTGATATCTGAAGGGAGGGCATTCCACAGGGAGGGCGCCACTACCGAGAAGGCCCTCTGCCTGGTTCCATGTAACTTAGCTTCTCGCAGTGAGGGGACCAGCAGTAGACCCTCAGAGCTGGACCTCAGTGTCCAGGCTGAACAATGGGGGTGGAGACGCTCCTTCAGGTATACTGGGCTGAGGTTGTTTAGGGCTTTAAAGGTCAACACCGACACTTTGAACAATCACACAAACAATCTTGTAAAAAGTAAAAAAAAAATAACATTTGCTCACTCAGAACACTTGTTGAGGAGTAGCAGATAACAACAGCTTTGTTCAGGCAGGCTTAAAATGGCAACGCAGCTACAAAGACATGATTAAGTTTTGCTTAAGGTGGTGTCTGAGCAATGGAGCTCAAGCATGCAGATGTTCTTACATTTCTGGCTTGGTGCTGAGATGAAGAATGAAGAGAGGAAAGAGAAGTGCTGGGCCAGGTGAGGAGATTATATATGGCTATGTCCTCCCCCTGTCGGTGCACAGCGCACAGTTTGGGGAAGTAGGCTGTATGTTGTATGCTGAAGACCCTTCTAAACTGGTAAGTAATCAGCAAATGTTTCAGAATGCATTGAATATCCAGGGATTTACTGAGGAGAATTGGGGGGGGGGGATCAGCTGTCCACCACACATAGAAAGGCGGTCTCTGCTAACACAGGCAACCTGCAATATTGTTTCAGCTCCTTTTGTACTATGGATGGGATTCACTTAATGAGTCCCACGAATGGAAGCTCATGTTAGGATTTCCACTAACGCAGGCTTCCTCAGCCTTGGCCCTCCAGATGTTTTTGGCCTACAACTCCCATGATGCCTAGCTAGCAGGACCAGTGGTCAGGGATGATGGGAATTGTAGTCTCAAAACATCTGGAGGGCCGAGGTTGAGGAAGCCTGCACTAACGCAATGCGGCTTCCCTCCCTCTCCTTCTAACTGCCTCAGGGGTGGGGGTGGTAGAGAACAGGAGAACCCCAAAAAGCATGTGAGGGAAAGGAAGGCAGTGCCAAGCAGAAATGCTTGCACTGATGAAATGATGACCATAACACTATGTTGAATTCTGGGGTGTTATGAGGTGTTGGGAAGGTGTAGTAACTCTGGTGGGGGACATGTTATGCTCCTTCTGGGGTGGTTTGTCCACCTTTGGTCCCCACCCTGCACCCAGTTCTCACCTGTGGCTCCTACAAGCTTTCAGCATGTGACAGCGGCCGCACCCCTGGAATGGCTTTGACTGGCCAGCTAAACCAGGTGAGGGTAGGCGATGGGTCTCAACCCCTCAGTGAGTTAGGGGCTTTGCCTGCATGTGAAGACAGGCTCTGGTGGGTTGAGCAGACGGGTCTAATGGTGGGATCCAATGGTCAAGAAGGCGGTTTCTGCACAAGCTGTGGAGGAAAGTGAGGAGCAGGTGAGGCTCATCAATCTGGGAAGGCAGCCCTTCTAGGAGAAGGAAAACTCTGGTCCTAAACCTCCACTGCTTTGCAGGACATCTTCAGGAGAAGAAAAGGCTAAGGCTACACAAAACTGGAGTGGAATCCCTAAGACAGTTGGATAGTGGCTTGTACACCTCCTTCTGGAAACTCCTGCAGCTACGCTGGTGCCAATATATTGCTCTGCCTTCCTTTGAACCACGTCAGTGAGGCCATGAACCAGGTCTTGTTGTCTGGGCAGCTCAGGACCTCCATACACACTGCCCAGGCTTGCATTCCGGAGAGGTCACTTCATTGCTGCTAACTCAGTGGTTTGAGTTCACCCTCAGAGGAGCACTCCATTGTCTCTTGAGACAGACAGATGCCAACAATATTTAATTCTTCCCCTATGAAAATAAGTACCGTATTTTTCACTCCATAGGGTGCACCGGACCATAGGGCGCACCTAGCTTTTAGGGGGGGAATCAAGAAAAAAATCCAGAGGGGGGTCGGTGCACACCGACGCCTCTCGCTCTCCAGGCTTCAGCGAAAGCAACTCGAAGCCTCTGGAGCACGGAGGGAGCGCTCCCTCTACGCTTCGGAGGCTTAGCGTTGCTATCGCTGAAGCCAAGGAGCCTGCATTCGCTCCATAGGACACACACACATTTCCCCTCAATTTTTGGAGGGGAAAAGGTGCGTCCTATAGAGCGAAAAATACAGTATGTAAAAAGGCTTCCAGGCCCATCACTATACTTAAAAAATAGATAAATAGTTTGCTGGCTAGCTAGCTACGGCATTGAGTAGGCCTGTGGTGGTGTCTGTGAAGTGACTTGTTTCCTTGGATCGATTACGCTGCATTGTTTTGAAGCCAGTCTCCTTTGATGAATGGTACCTCAGCAGCGCTAGAGAGAGCAAATGGTAGATAGAGCTGAACAGCGCAGAGGTGGCTGCATGCGTGTCTCGCTAGTTGCTTGATAAATCAGCCGGCCCCAGAGAGAGACTCCAGAGTCTGGAAAGCAGGGAGGGGGGAGTTGGAATGTTTTCATCTTTCTCTTTTACGGCGTTCCTTGCTCCATTTATATTTGTCATTTTAGAGACTGAGCTTTATTACAAACTATTAGCCCAAGGCAAAGGACCGGGGAACTGAGACTTCACAGTGTGACAGAAGCCGGCAAAAGCGAGAACGCGCGAGACAACAAGCGTCATTGTGGCTTGTTGTCGAAGGAGTTGCAGTTTGGCTTTTGGTTCAGGGGGACGGTGGTCTTGATGTCGCTAAGAGAGACCATCAGCTCCAAATGTGTCTGCAGAGAAGTCACAGAACTGAACGTGACACAGAAATGTTGTTTTCCTTTTGTGGGATGGGGGGGCAGGATGGAGGGAAGCCACCACCGCCACCTTTACAAGTACTGATTTTTATATTGCAATGGCTGTTTAAACTTGACCCTGGTGGATAGTGCTCAAATAGCATCCTTTCTCCCAATCTGTCCAGCAGAATAGAACCCCCTTGCACCCTTTGCCATCTTGTGCAGCTCCAATCAGCGCCTGCTAACACAGTCGTGGCTTTGGTTGCCCACACTGTTGTCCTATCAGTGTTTTTCTTTACAGTGGTACCTCGGGTTACATACGCTTCAGGTTACAGACTCCGCTAACCCAGAAATAGTACCTCGGGTTAAGAACTTTGCTTCAGGATGAGAACAGAAATCGTGCTCCGGCGGCACGGCGGCAGCAGGAGGCCCCATTAGCTAAAGTGGTGCTTCAGGTTAAGAACAAGTTTCAGGTTAAGAACGGACCTCCAGAACGAATTATGTACTTAACCCGAGGTACCACTGTAGATAAGTAGGTACTGCTTCGGTGGGAAGGTAAACGGTGTTTCCGTGCGCTGCTCTGGTTCGTCAGAAGTGGCTTAGTCATGCTGGCCACATGACCCGGAAGCTGTATGCTGGCTCCCTCAGCTAGTAAAGCGAGATGAGCACCACAACCCCAGAGTTGTGGACCTAACAGTCAGGGGTCCCTTTACCTTTTTATACTGCTTGATGCCAAGACAGGCTTCAGTTTGCTACAATGCACTCTAGACAGGGCCACCATGGAAAAGTCTTAAGGAGCTTAAGTTGGACCAGATTGAGACTGCAAAGATGTTAGATCCATGGCTCCATGTTACACCAGTGGCTTCTGGGTGCAATTTAAATTCCTAAATGACTTGGGTAAAGCATACCTCATGGAGCTGCCTACTTGCTCCCTAAGACTAAGGAGGAGGTTCTTCTCCATTTCTGATCAAAGAGGAAGACACAGTTCCTGGTGTGGAGAGATGTGGCCTTCCTGGTGGTTGTACTAATATTGGAGAATGCTTTGCCTTGTGAGGCTTCAGATACCATCCACTGATTAGTGTTGTTGTTGTTGTTGTTGTTGTTGTTGTTGTTGTTGTTGTTGTTGTTGTTGTTTAGTCATTTAGTCATGTCCGACTCTTTGTGACCCCATGGACCAGAGCAAGCCAGGCACTCCTGTCTTCCACGGCCTCCCGCAGTTTGGTCAAACTCATGCTGGTAGCTTCAAGAACACTGTCCAACCATCTTGTCCTCTGCCGTCCCCTTCTTCTTGTGCCCTCCATCTTTCCCAACATCAGGGTCTTTTCCAGGGAGTCGAGTCTTCTCATGAGGTGGCCAAAGTAATGGAGCCTCAGCTTCCGGATCTGTCCTTCCAGTGAGCACTCAGGGCTGATTTCCTTCAGAATGGAGAGGTTTGATCTTCTTGCAGTCCATGGGACTCTCAAGAGTCTCTTCCAGCACCATAATTCAAAAGCATCAATTCTTCGGTGATCAGCCTTTTTTATGGTCCAGCTCTCAGTGAATACATTTTTATTTAGCAGATTGTTTTTCAGCTGGAACTTACTGGGACTCAGTTACGGTACCCGGGTGCCATTGCCATTCATGGTGGGTCCCAGCACCTCTTTTTCTAGAAAAATAGTACTGGCTTCATATGAAGTGAGATGTAACTCACCCATATTAAAGATGCTAGTTAATGAACCATGAGGAGAATACAGGAAGAGAGGAAGGCTCTCCCTTTCTAGAGCTTAGCATTAAAGTCTGAAGGACCTCTCAAGAGATACTTAACAACCCAACCACTTTGCAGGGATCCCAGTCACTCCATTCCATTGCTTGCCTTTATTTTCTTCTCCTGCGCAGCTCAGTCTGTAACCAATGGGCATGTTTAATCCACATTGGGCTGGGATTTGTTTTGGTCCACCCATCCACAGTCTTGCCCCCTAAATATTGTGTGCACTTTTGCAAACCTTGGGCTTCTCCAAAGCCTGCTGGTACCTCTTTCTTCAGGATGGGTACTTCTGTTTTGGCCACATGAGCGTCAACAATGAAAACAGAGGGAGTGACAATATGGAATAATATGAAGCTTTGATCTCATGCCATGTTGTTTTCCGCCCTCTGGGTTACAACTCTAATTTACCATTTCAGACTCTTTTTTTAGCACTCATGAATTGCCCTGTTTTTTAAGCACTGTCTCATCATTATCTTTCCCAATGGCTAAGAGCAGTATTGTTAATTGACATTATTGCCTGGAAAACCTTCATCAAAACTTCCCCAGTCATGTGGCAAAGAACATTTCCAGCAAACTAGATTTACCACAGGGATTTCTTTCCATTCTATGCACAGTCTTGGGAAAGATGGACTAAAATACACACTCGATATATTGGTCACTCACACTACAAATCTATTTCCTGAGCATCTTGGGGAGAGTTCACAAGTTGTCCTTATCATATGATAATTTGATTGCCCCAAGGTGTGAAGCTTTTCTTATCACCTCAGAGAAGTGTTGGGAGGCATGCTAGGAAGTGATGTGTTTGCTATAACTTGAGATAATTGTGTGAGATGACTTAATTTAAAGTTGCTAGGCAAGTGGCTAGGCCTCATGTCTGAAAACTTGCAGGCACTTTCTGAAAAGGAACAATAAGACCTGGGCCACTTCCTTCTCTTCCTTGGCCTCTAACATTGTTCACCTGTGTTTTCTTTCAGGGCCATCACTTCTCTTCAGTTGGGAAAATGCAGTCATTATTAATAGTAATAATTCAAACCCTCCAAGTGTCCCTATTTTCCCAGGGCAGTCGCAGATTTACAGAAGCCATCCCAGTTCCTGATTTGATCCTGGAATGTCCCACTTTTCCTTAGGACTGTCGCGTATTCCACGCGGCGCTTTCAGCGAGACACTAAGAGTTCCAGGTTTTTCCAGTGCAGTCTTTTTTTAATGTGAGCTATATACAGGCATTTACAAAAGAAACAGTCCATACAGAGTACTTACAAACGAATACTCTCCACCACAGCACCACCACACTACAGCACAACCACCACACCCACTGTTAAACAGGCTTTCCTTTTAAAACAGGTGATAGCCAATCACACTAATCACACTCCTGCTGAGTCACTCTGACCCAGCAGAGTATTGCATCATCCTGTTGAAGCCTGCAGACTTATCCAGTATCCTGCGAATCCCAACACTCCTCCTTAAGTCAAAGGCTTGAGACCTAATAATTCTCTTAAGTCTCAAAATTTAGGAGCATCCAAACATTTTGTATACAAATCTGCCACATTACATTTTGTGTTACAGTGCTGTACCTTTAACACATTTCTTTCCAAAGCATTTTTCACATTTCCGTATCTTATAGCAATATGTTTACTCTTGCTTTTAAAGTTCTGTTGGTTGGCAAGCTGTTGTGCAGCCATGTTGTCACTTAGCACAGTGATTGGCATTTCAGAAGGTATTCCAAGCTCTTTTGTTAGGCAAGCAAACCATTCTATTTGTGATACACATTCGCTTATGGCTGAGTACTCTGCTTCACAAGTACTTGTGGCAACAAATGTTTGTTTCTGGGATTTCCACTGAACCAGGGCATTTCCAATATATATGGCATAGCCAGTGGTAGACTTTCCATTTTCTCTGTCCCCCCAGCTGGCATCAGCGTATGCATACACTTGCTGATCATATCCTGTATCCAGCACCAGTTTGTAATCTTTTGTGCCTTTCAGATACCTTAGGATCCTTTTAAGTGCTACCCAATCTCTCAGAGCCGGGTCTGCACTTCTTTGGCTTAACATGTGCACTGCCAATGTTATGTCGGGTCTTGTCCAACAACTTAAATATAACAGAGAACCCAATAGAGAATGAAACGCTGTTGCATTCTCACATTTTTGTCCTTCTGGTTCATTTTTGTACTGGGTAGTTATGGGAGTGTCAACCTCATTTGCCCTCTCCATTCCATATGTCTTCAGTAACTTTTCGATTTTTTCCTTCTGACTCAGAGAGTAGACGCCCTCTTTATTTCTCTGAACCTCTACTCCTAAGTAATTCTGAATCTCTCCCAAATACTTCAGTTTGTATTTGTTACCTAGGTTGTTTATAAACCAAGACACTTGCTTTTGTGCAGTTGTTATTAGACAGATATCGTCAACATACAAAAGTAAATAACAAACACTTCCTTGCACCATTGCTGAATATAAACAGGAATCAGCCAGGCTTTGTTTGAATCCCATCTTTTTCAAAGTAGTGTCTATGCATTCATGCCATAGACGTGCACTTTGGTGTAAACCGTATAGTGCCCTTTGCAGTTTTAACACCATGCTGTCTTTTTCCAGCTCATAACCTGGTATTTGCTGTAAATACACCTCGGCATCAATAGGAGCATTTAAATATGCTGAGGCAACATCAAAATGATTAACTTTTAACCCTCTCAGACTTGCCATTGCTAAAACTGATTTTACTGTTTCAGCCTTTGCTGTTGGGGCAAACACTTCATCATAATGTATCATTTTCCTTTGTGTAAAGCCCCTTGCAACCAACCTGGCTTTCCTCTGACAACTACCATCAGCCAGCTTTTTCACTTTAAAAACCCACTTACAGCTTATGGGCTTTTTACCTTCAGGCAATTCTGTAGGTACAAAGACATTGTTGTTTAGCAGAGAGTTATACTCTGCCTGCATTGCCTTTAACCACGCCTCTTTCTCTAGAGTAGGTAACTCTTGCACTTCTTCAAAGTTTTCTGGCTCAGTTACACAAACCTGGTTTATGGTGGCTGGGAACCCATAACAGTCTGGAGGTTGACCTTTATTACTTCTTGCAGGCCTCCTTGGTTCATTAATCTCACCCCCTGGGCTACCTTCAGGACTGCTTTTGGGGTGGATTGACTCTGTAGATCTACCTCCTCCTGTCCCTGTTGCACTTTCTTCTCTCCCCTGCTTTATGCTAGCAGCTGGAGAAAAATGCTCAACCTTTACCTCCTCCCTTTCAGTTTCTCTGGGAGAGCTGCCAATTCTTAGCTTTGTTTCAACTGCCTTATCAGGTATGCTCGGCAGTAAAACTTTTCTGGCAGCAGGTTTGCATGTATCTTGGGCCAATTGCTTTGCTCATTAAAGCTGGCTGATCGACTATAACTCAAAAGATTTTTATCATCTTCAAACCTATAGGCTTTCGTACCACTTTCATACCCAAGAAATAGCAACTGCTGTGCCCTTTTCCCACCTTTTCTTCGGTTCTTTACAGGTATGTCAACCCACGCCTTTGTCCCAAAGATTCTCAAATGTTGCAAACTGGGACTTTTGTTATAGAGAATTTTATAGGGTATGTCATCTAGTACCCTTGACCACAAGCGATTCCCAATATAATTTGCGGTCTTAATACTCTCAGCCCAGTACTTAATTGGAAGATTTGCATCTGCTAACAATGCTTTCATTTGTGTCTGCAAGACACCTCCCCTACGCTCTGCTACCCCGTTCTCCTGAGGCGTCGCCACATTGGTAAGCCTATGTTTAATCCCTTGGGAACTCAACCAGTTTCTTAGGGAGCCTGCCATAAACTCTCCTCCCCTGTCTGTCTGAATAGAGCACACCTTTTCGCCAAGTTGCCTTTCTACCCTTCTTACCCAGAACTTCAAAGTTTGGGCAACGTCAGACTTTTGCTTTATTGGATAGACCCAGCCAAATCTAGAATAGTCATCCACTAGGATCAAACAGTACTTGTTATGGGAGACACTTGGTGGAAAAGGACCAGTTACATCAGCATGAATCAACTCCAGTGGTTTTTTGGTTTCTCTCTGGCTTGCTCTTGCTACTGGGCAAGCCCTGCTTTTAACCTCCTTGCAGATATCGCAGTCTAAGTAATTATCACAACTTTTAACGTTTTTCATCCCCCCACACAACTCCAATGTTTTGTTCAGCACCTTATAGCTTGCATGAGCCAGACGCCTGTGCAGGAGATGAATACACATATCATGGGTTGGGACATTTTGCACATTCGCAACCTTAGACTCACACTGCAGTACATACATATTAGCTCTAAGGTTAGCATTTGCCAACACTGCCCCATTTTGCTTTATCTGGCACTGATCTCCCACAAAGTTTACTTCAAAGCCTGCTTTTGCCAAGTCAGGAATGCTCAGGAGATTGTTTTGCAAACTAGGCACACACAACACATTCCTGAATGTGTGTCCCAGCTGTGGGAACACAACCTCCCCCTCACAAACCACATTAGCTTTCTGGCCCGTAGCAAGACTTACATGTTTTTTGTTTGAAGCCCTAGCATCAGTTAGCAGTCCTTTTCTTTTACAAAAGGTTTGAGAAGCTCCACTGTCCAGAACCCACAGCTCTTCATTTTCTTGACCATCTACAGACACCCAAGCGGTAGACTCCCTCTGCTGCCTCTTGTGCTTCTGCTGTTTTTGTTGTTTTCTTGGGCAGTCCCGCAGCAGATGTCCACTGGACTTGCAGCAAAAACACCTTTTTACTTTGTTGACCACCGGCTGGTCCGCAGCAGCTCCTCCTGGCTGTTTCTCCGGCTCCCGACACCTCTGCTCTTCCCGGCTGTTGTTCCCTCTGGGATGGTCCAACAGCTGGGCTGAGGTCATCTTTCGCTCTGCACGCCTGTCCTCCTCTGCATACAACCGTCCGGTAACGTATTCCAGAGTCAGCTTATCAGTCTCTACCGACTCGAGGGAGTTGACCAGCATATCATAGCTGTCATCAAGGGAACTCAGGACTATAAAGACTTTGTCCTCTTCCCCCACAGGCCTCCCTCTTAAGGCTAGCTCCTGGAAACAGCCTGTTAGGAATTTTAGGTGGTTTACCAGGGAGTCCCCCGGTTCCTTCCGACACCGGTACAGTCTCCTGGTCAGTGTTATCAGTGAGCCAGCTGTCTCTCACACATGGACAGCCTTGAGCGCATTCCACGCCTCACTTGCCGTCACCTTATCAGCTACGTAGACTAGCTGGCTGTCGTCCACTCCAAGGATGATCGTAGCCAAAGCTTTCTCATCCTTTTCAAGCTGGGCCTCTGCTAGTGCCAGCTTTTCATCGTCGTCCTCCCACTCCTCCTCCTCAGAGGGCTGCGGTGGATCTTCCACCACTTTCCACAGGCCCTCACGCTTGAGGAAGTGTTGCATGCGGACCGACCAGATGCTGTAGTTCGTGGCCGTTAGCTTCTCCAGCAACACGCCAGTTCTGGACTGCTCCATCCCTGCAGCTCACCTCCAGCACCCACGGCTAGATAACTGCCACCTGTACTCTTGCGCAGCGGAAGCGTGCTGGGCCCATAACCCTGTCGCGTATTCCACGCGGCGCTTTCAGCGAGACACTAAGAGTTCCAGGTTTTTCCAGTGCAGTCTTTTTTTAATGTGAGCTATATACAGGCATTTACAAAAGAAACAGTCCATACAGAGTACTTACAAACGAATACTCTCCACCACAGCACCACCACACTACAGCACAACCACCACACCCACTGTTAAACAGGCTTTCCTTTTAAAACAGGTGATAGCCAATCACACTAATCACACTCCTGCTGAGTCACTCTGACCCAGCAGAGTATTGCATCATCCTGTTGAAGCCTGCAGACTTATCCAGTATCCTGCGAATCCCAACAAGGACATCCCTATTTTCACTGGAGAAATGTGGGGAGATACGGGATTGATAATTTACTGATACTGCAGACCAACAGCAGAGTTAAGCAGTTTAGCCTTTTCTACAAGGCCATAAGAACTCCCCCTGCTGGATAAAACTGCAGTCATACCTTGGGTTGAAGTAGCTTCAGTTTAAGTATTTTCAGGTTGCGCTCCGCGGCGACCAGGAAGTAATGGAGTGCGTTACTTCCGGGTTTTGCCACTCATGCATGCGCAGACGCTCAAAATGATGTCACATGCATGCACAGAAGCGGCGAATCGTGACCCACGCACGTGCAGACGCGCAGTCGCAGGTTATGCTCTACTCAGGATGTGAACTGGGCTCCGGAACGGATCCTGTTCGCATCCAGAGGTACCACTGTATAGGATTGCGAGACTGAACCATGTTTGGGAAAAGACTCCTTAACGAGAGTGAGAAAAAAGATATAAAGATATAAACTAAAGACATAGATTAAGAGGTAGCACTGTGGGCTAAACTACAGAGCCTAGGGCTTGCCAATCAGAAGGTTGGCAGTTCGAATCCCCACGGCGGGGTGAGCTCCCGTTGCTCGGTCCCTGCTCCTGCCAACCTAGCAGTTCAAAAGCATGTCAAAGTGCAAGTAGATAAATAGGTACCGCTCCGGCAGGAAGGTAAACGGTGTTTCCGTGCACTGCTCGGTAGGTTCAATGGCTTATAGTTTGAATGTGATTCAGTGGACTGATTTGAAACTTGGCTGTGTTGGAGAGGTAAGTTTGAGGATGATCCATGCTGATTTGGGGGAAGAAATGGCTTATATCCAAGAAGGTAAATGCATGATGAGTGACTCTCGGAAAATGACAAGTGGTGTGTTTTTCTTATTCCACAGACTTTGCTGGGCTGGTTCGTGGTTTGGTTCTAATCTGTTTGTACTGTGTCTTTTGGGAAATTCCTTTGTGTGTTAGGTCAAGGGGAACATTTAGTATGTGCCGTTTACCTGCAAATTGTATAGTTTTTATTTTTAAAAAGGCATTTTTGTGGTGAGCGTTAATCAAGGAGAGTCCATAAGGGTGTCCCTCACACATGAATCTGTTGCAAGAGAAAGTTATATTCGTGGCAAAGGGATAAATGGGATATTGAGTGAGCAACAGGCAGAGGGAGCCAGTTGGACTATGACAGAGTGAACAGACGTCTGGAATTTAGCTCCTGTCCTCTGCCATCCAGCTCCAAGGTAGTGATGAACTTGGAACTAACCACAGGATAGCATCCCATATCAATATTGCCTAAATAACACATCTGTTAAGGGCATGGTCCTTAGAGCTACAGTTCCCTGCCATTTTGGAGTTTGAGTAAACGTGGCTGAACCCAGAACCAACTAGGTAACCGCCAAGGGTGCAGACCTCTAAGGAGTGCAGTCCCAACCTTTGAGGAGCATAGTTTTATACAGATTAGTTTTTCTTATATCTTATAAATTTCTGATGATATGTTACTTGCATTTTATATTTCGAACGTAATTTCTCAAAGCTCAAACTTATAAAAACTCGCTTAAAAGTGTTGCCAAAGAGACTAGTTGACTTGGCAACTCTATCAGTTGAACACGCCTGTCAGGGAACTGCCATCAGTGCCGGAGGGAGAGAGCAAAATCCAGAGGGATTCCAGAGAGCGTCCCGGGAGTGGGAGAGGCAGCCCATCTTCTGGGGAAGAGAATCAGCGTAGCACCAGTGGAGAAGGGGGGCAGATGGGGGAAGCGGCGAGGCAGTCCCATGACTCCTTGCCGGGGGCCAGCGGGGAGAGTAGAGGTCCTCCGCTGCCTACGCCCTCCTTGCGCAGAAGGCTTTCATGCAGAGAGAGTAGGAGGAGACTAGGCGTCAAAGAGCTTCTTTGCTGGAAGAAGTTTAAGAAACGCCCACTGACGGATTCTGCCAGCGATTGAGACAGCCACGGGAGAGTGGCTGTCCGGACAGAAAAGGTTCACTCAGGCAACCCAGCCAGGTGTTTGCACTGGCTTACGCACGAGCAACCCCTAGAACCATTACAACGCCCAAGTATCCCCTGACCTGGAGAATTTGTGACAAAATTTGCAAAGGGAAAGGGACATAAATTGAGATTTTGATATGACTGAAATGGTAACTTTGAAGAGATTTGAAAGTTCACGAGATTATTGGAAATTATTTGTGTGCTAAAAAATTTCCTTTTTGTATTTGAGAAAAACAATCAAAGATGGTTGTATTGCTTATTCTTGCCATTTGAAATAAATTTAGCAGTTTCATGTTTCGTTGCTTACCATTTGTTCGACAAGACACCTGTCTTTGAAAATTGAAATTAGTAATTTGGAGGTTGGGATCAAGTAGTTAGCCTTGCCTAGGGCGCAATATAGCCTGAACACAACATGTTACACTGAAAGACTTCTTTAAAAAATTGAGTTCGTCTTTCTAACATGGGTCAATATAGCAGAAGCTGTGGCAGAATCAGGCCCTTCTTACCGTTAGGCACAGCGAGGAAGCTGCTTCAGTTACGGATGACAAGATGTTGGAGGACTGAACGATCTGTGTCCCAATGGCCTTATACACTCATAGGGTCTTGACCAAGAACTGACTGACCCAGAACAAGACTTTGGGTCCTAGTGGATAGCGCGATCATGGGTACCTAAACAGAAGAAACTTTTCGTTTACTTTTCATGGCGTCAAAGAAGCTACCTCCATTATCTTTATATCTATATCTGCCTCGATATAGACATATACAAACACTTCCTTTGAGGGAGGGAAAGGACAATTAATACCCTTCAGCTTCCGACAATTGATTTTTATAAAGCAATTTACAGGCTTCTGGGGTCACAATTATCCAGCCCTCTGGGTGACAAAAAGGAAGCAGGTTTTCAGAAGGAAGAAACACATGCTTATTTGCCCATCAGCATGGTTAGGATTTACAGATTTCTGCCAAGATTACCATCCTCCTCCCTCCCCACCTCGCAACCCCCCCCCCTTTCCCACCCCTCTCTTTCTCTCTCTGGGATTTTAGCTTTGCTGTCAATTGTCCAGCTTGGAATTAACCCATTAGCTCCCGGCTGCAGAGGAGAAGTGCACCTCGTCTGTCAAATCCCTCTTCCTTGCTTGCAGAGACCAAGCTGGATGCTCAGCTGAGACTATACCCCGTGTCAGGAAATCAGCAACGGCTCGTATATCACATTGGTCATTAGCGGGAGATCATCCTGGACCTTTGCCCATAGCACCTTGCTATGGCAGGAGAAGGGCTATAAAACCCTAGGCCCTGTCAGCCATTGTCATTTAGGTGAGAATTTATCTGGTCTCGCGATGCCCTCTGACTGGATGATTATGAATAATGAATGAGGCTTTATGCCACGCCGACAGATTAATAAGGCTGGGGAAAGTCCCTTATAACAAGGAGACGGCAAATTTCTACACTAGCAAATTCGCCGCTGAGGGTACAGTGTTCCCCCAGATTCAGCGAGAGAAGCGAGGCCTGCATTTTCTCTTCTTTTAAATTGAATAGGATTTATACTGCTTTTGAACCCCGGCAGAGGCTAGTTGCTACCATATTACTGTATGCAACAGGGACTAACGTATCTGTTTTGCAGCCATAAACAAAATGATGTCTGACTGTCCGTTCTCTCACACTGTATTCTCCACACTGTTTTCCTCCATTTACACAAGCAGCGTAACGTTGGTCCTCACTGTGGCTCTTTTCCTATACCCTCCAACATTTCTCTGATGAAAACAGGGACATTCTACCATACCCTCCAACATTTTTTCCCAATGAAAATAAGAGGCGTCCTAAGGAAAAGCGGGACATTCCGGGATCAAATCAGAAACTGGGATGGCCTCTGTAAATCTGGGACTGTCCAGGGACACTTGGAGGGTCTGCAGTAGGTGGGACCAAATCCAGTGGTGGGTGAGGCCAGAAACAAAATTGATCTTAGAGATGGACCATAAAGAAGGCTGATCACCAAAGAATTGATGCTTTTGAATTATGGTGCTGGAGGAGACTCTTGAGAGTCCCATGGACTGCAAGAAGATCAAACCTCTCCATTCTGAAGGAAATCAGCCCTGAGTGCTCACTGGAAGGACAGATCCTGAAGATGAGGCTCCAATACTTTGGCCACCTCATGAGAAGAGAAGACTCCCTGGGAAAGACCCTGATGTTGGGAAAGATGGAGGGCACAAGGAGAAGGGGACGACAGAGGATGAGATGGTTGGACAGTGTTCTCGAAGCTACCAGCATGAGTTTGACCAAACTGCGGGAGGCAGTGGAAGGCAGGAGTGCCTGGCATGCTCTGGTCCATGGGGTGTCGGACACGACTAAACAACAACACTTGCTGCAGCTTTTATGAAAGGAGAGAGAGATAATCCACTGCCCAAGCTTGTGCCCCAGGGAGGTCACTTCAGTGCTGCTAACACAGCAGTTTTGACTTCACCCCCTGGAGGCGCGCTCCATTGTCTCTTGAAACACACAGATGGCAACAACAACAACAAAGAGCAGTAGATTAATAAAATTTTGGGAACTGTAATTATGTACAAACTTACTTAGCAAGTGCAGCAAGCAAAGGAATCCCAATATTTAGCAAAATATAATAGCACCATAGTGTCCATGTAGTTCCTTTGTGGATACCCAATTTCTGCCCAGATTCTGGTCAAGTACAGATGCTTACACATTTTTTCTGGCCTTGAGGCATATGTCACATTTAGCTTATAGTCAATTTCTATGTATGCTATTTTGCTCTAGTTGATCCATAAGTATGATAAATACAGTGGAACCTCGGGTTAAGTACTTAATTCATTCTGGAGGTCCATTCTTAAACTGAAACTGTTCTTAACCTGAAGCACCACTTTAGCTAATGGGGCCTCCTGCTGCCGCTGTGCCGCCGCTGCACGATTTCTGTTCTCATCCTGAAGCAAAGTTCTTAACCCGAGGTACTATTTCTGGGTTAGTGGAGTCTGTAACCTGAAGCGTATGTAACCTGAAGCATATGTAACCCAAGGTACCACTGTACTAAGTATTGTAAATGAGGGCAGTTTCTTCGTTTCTTTAGTGGACTTCTCATATTTTATATGTATTCATTGTAGCTGTGGTTGCCCTTGCCAGCACTTTGGACTGGCTGCTTTATAAACATAACTTTCCTGTTTTTATAGAATGAGGTCCCAGCAATGAATGCCTTTTAAGTATTTCTTTCTTTCAGTTTATTTATTTAATGAATGGGTGTGAGGGGGCAGATCAGCTTGTAGCAAGGGCCACCACGTAGAGAGATTTTAAGAGTTTACAAAAAGTCCAGCCATGAGTAATATGAACTCTAATGCATATGAAGCCAGCCGACATTCTCATAGAATCATAGAAAATTGTAGAGTTGGAAGGTACCCTGAGTATCATCTAAGTCCAGCCCCCTTCAATGCAGGAATATGCAGCTGTTCCATACGGGGAAAGAACCTGCAACCTTGACATTATCAGCACCACACTCTAACCCACTGAGCTATCATGGCTTTGGCATTGTGACTAGCAGGGAGTGCCTGGCATTGCTCAGGAATTGTTAGAAACCAAAACACATTGTGATTTTTTTAAAATGGACACTGTAATTCATTAGTTTGGACCCATCTTGCAAAAAATAATAATGAGTGATGTCACACCAAAGTTGTGTTTCATTCCGCCATCTTGAATCAGAAAGGTGCCCAGTGTTCAGACACCTCCATCTCGAGAACCCTCATGCTGAGTTTGGCAAGGATATCTCACGAGGGCAAAGTCATGCCAAAGTCATGTTTTGATGTCTGCCATCTTGAATCAGAACGGCACCCAGCATCCAAATGTCAACAAAGAATGCCACCCCACCTCGGGAACTCTCATACTGATTTTGGCAACAATGTCTCAAGAGGCATCCGAAAGCATAGGGAGTGAACCGAAAAACCATTTCCTAAAATATAGTAGATATGAGCTGATATAGGTACCTATATATGATATATGTAACTTCATGATATATGTGACATGATATATGTATCTTTACAATTACACACATATATACACACAAAAACATACCTATGATAATATTTCACAGGTTGATTTCAGAAACAGATGGTTGCTGGCTGACATAGACAAAGTTGGTTACCTATTATTGGGTAAATGTACTAGCAGCTAGACAGTTACAGGCAACTTTTCTGACCCCAAACAGGGTGAGCTGTCAAGGGGATTTTTGTCTAGTTTGTTTCTATTCTAATAGCCATTGATGGAAACAATGGAAAATCTGGCTAGTGCACAGATTTATTTTTGATGGTGCGTACCTAGGAGGTCTTTGGGGTGGCTCTTTTCTATACCTGTATCATGGGATGAAAATATGTGTCTACAATGATTGTAACAAAAATAGCTGCACTGTAGGAATTCTAGTATAAGGCTACAATCTATTATTTCTTTTCAAATGCCCTAGTTTTATCCCCTGGGAGTTGGGAGAGCGCGTTTCCTGGCCAGCCATAAATGGTGTTCAACATCATTATCACTTTCGTCTAGAATCTCTACAGTATTTTTTCATGTGTAATTTTTTTTAAGCAAAATTTGTCTCAAAAGCAAATTGTCAGAAAGTTTTCACTTAGTTTTGACCTTACCCCTTTGTCCCCAAATATCTGAAAGCTCAAAGTTTTTGTTTAAAAAAATGTTTTTTTCCCCAACCATTCAGAACTAACCATTTTTATTTCCAATCATCAAAGCAGGTTTTTTAAGGTGTATTTATGAACAGGTTTTCTTCCACTGGAAAATTCCAGCTGCTTCTCTGAGGAACTTGTGTATATCTGTATTTGGATAGAGCTAGACCCTGTGGTGTATCCGTGCGCTGCTCTGGTTTCGCCAGAAGCGGCTTAGTCACGCTGGCCACATGACCCGGAAAAACTGTCTGTGGACAAACGTCAGCTCCCTCAGCCAGTAAAGCGAGATGAGCACCGCAACCCCAGAGTTGAGATAGATAGATAGATAATATTTGTTACGGCCATAGGCCCATACAGGTAAAAACAACACATAAGTGACAGCTTGTGCCGTGGGGGAAAAAAAAAAAAAACAGTCGCTAAAATACCACTATAACAATAAATACTATAAGATGGAAAGGCATGCTACGCCTTAATTAGCTTGTAGCGCTCCTTGGCGTCGCTTTTGGGAGAGGACAGCGACCAGGAACCTAGCCACTTTCAGGGTCGTGTGGGAATCCTTATCCTGCAAGATTTGGGCAAGGTGGAATTTTGGTGGAGTACCCTCTAGTTTCTGTATGATTGATCCCAACAAATTTGCCCGTGGCACATTGAACAGGGGGCAAGTGAACATAATGTGCTGGAGCGACTCCGGCGTCACCTTATCACATTCGCACGTGGCGGGGACTTGGCCCTTTGAGAATCTATGTCTCAGGACATTGGAGGGGAAAACGTTGAACCTCGCTTTGGTGAAGGCCAGTCTATGGGCAACAGTCGAAAGGGAGGAGAGGTATGATGGAACGCAATAGGTTAAAGTGATACCAATGTTCTGGGGCGAACAAACACCTCCCCCCAGCGTATAATTTTGCTGCAAGTCGATGTCATCCAGTCTTTGACGGATCAGTCTTTGAGCAGTGATTTGATCTAGTTTTAGGGAATCTGAGGGAGAGATTCCATAGCTCAGGAGTTTGGCATGAATTTTACTAGTCCAAAGGCTGGAGAATTCATCTCGCCATAAGCATTGGACAAGGTAATGATTTGGTAATCTATGCCACAATGATAACCAGTAATTGAAGACTTGCTTCCACAGGCAAGTTTCTAAGGATGCGATCTTCAATTCTAGTCGCATGGCTGCGTTGCTTACGCACAGGGGGAGCATTAGGAGCCGGCGTAGGAATTGGCTTTGCAGAGTCTCAAGGGGAGCAAGATCTGTCATCACGGCCCAGAGCGGGGCAGCATAAGCAAGCACTGCAACCACTTTTGCCTTGAACACCTTTAGGGCCGAGGGAACATGCAGAGCTCCGTCCGAAAAGAAAAATCGGAGGAGCGCATATGACAGGGTTTTGGCCTTGTTAAGTAGGTGTTGAATTTGAGCTTTCCATCCCAAGTTGTATTGAAAAGTAACTCCTAGATATTGAAATTTTAGGACTTGCTCTATTTTTGCACCACCAAGCTTCCATTTGTATAATCTCCGGCTTCTGGAGAAAATCAGAATCTTGGACTTAGCATGGTTGATGGTTAATTGGTTGAGTTGGCAATACGTGGCAAAGATCTTCAGAGCTCTGGTTAGTCCAACACGTGTATAAGATAGAATTACCGCGTCGTCCGCATATAAAAGGAGTGGGCAGCGGTAATCCGCTAGTCTAGGCGCGTGTGTACTTGGAGATGAGTTAACTAGGGGTGCTCGCATGTCGCTGATGAAAAGGTTGAATAGGCAGGGAGCCAATATACATCCTTGGCGCACTCCAGAGTTGTTTGCAACTGGGCTTAACTGTCAGGCATCCTTTACCTTTATGCCCTATGGGAGACATGGAACTGCCATTAAAAAGTCATTCCTCCATTGAGGAATGGGTGATATGATAGCCATGTTCAAAGGGGTGATATGATAGCCATGTTCAAATATATAAAAGGATGTCACATAGAGGAGGGAGAAAGGTTGTTTTCTGCTGCTCCAGAGAAGCGGACACGGAGCAATGGATCCAAACTACAAGAAAGAAGATTCCACCTAAACATTAGGAAGAACTTCCTGACAGTAAGAGCTGTTCGACAGTGGAATTTGCTGCCAAGGAGTGTGGTGGAGTCTCCGTCTTTGGAGGTCTTTAAGCAGAGGCTTGACAACCATATGTCAGGAGTGCTCTGATGGTGTTTCCTGCTTGGCAGGGGGTTGGACTCGATGGCCCTTGTGGTCTCTTCCAATTCTCTTCCAATTCCAACTCTATGATTCTATGATTCTATGAGGTTTCCCCCTTCGGAACACCTGGTGTCATGAGGTTTGGCTCTGCCTTTCTCCTGATCCATGTCGTTGGTTGTCATTGGATAGTGCAGGAAAATGCAAAAAATCATGGGCAGAATCCAACTACAGTGGTACCTCTGGTTACGTACTTAATTCGTTCCAGAGGTCTGTTCTTAACCTGAAATTGTTCTTAACCTGAAGCACCACTTTAGCTAATGGGGCCTTCCACTGCTGCTGCTGCGCCGCCGCCGTGTGATTTCTGTTCTCATCCTGAAGCAAAGTTCTTAACCCGAGGTAAGATTTCTGGGTTAGTAGAGTCTGTAACCTGAAGCGTATGTAACCCGAGGTACCACTGTAATGCTTCCCATCAGTGCAAGGACTTCCACTTACTCAATCGACCTCCCCCTGCTCACTAAATTGTTCTAGGGCTTCCTCCCCAAAATTATGGAGCAGATTGGGGGGGCACATGGAGGGAGGAGAGGACTTTCGCTTGTGCAAGGGGGAATCCTTGCCCTGATGGGACATCTTAGTTGGATACCACTCCCTTGATGGTTTAGTGGTATTACACATTATAGAGGGTGAAGAATGACAGAGGCGTGTCATTTTTGGCTGTATCTCCCATAGGTAAAGGTACCCCTGCCCGTACGGGCCAGTCTTGACAGACTCTAGGGTTGTGCGCCCATCTCACTCAAGAGGCCGGGGGCCAGCGCTGTCCGGAGACACTTCCGGGTCACGTGGCCAGCGTGACATCGCTGCTCTGGCGAGCCAGAGCCGCACACGGAAACGCCGTTTACCTTCCCGCTAGTAAGCGGTCCCTATTTATCTACTTGCACCCGGGAGTGCTTTCGAACTGCTAGGTTGGCAGGCGCTGGGACCGAACAACGGGAGCGCACCCCGCCACGGGGATTCGAACTGCCGACCTTTCGATCGGCAAGCCCTAGGCGCTGAGGCTTTTACCCACAGCGCCACCCGCGTCTCTTGTATCTCCCATAGCATCTCTTTATACCCTCGCTGTGTAATAGTTAAATTGGCAAAATATTGCTCAAACGTTCCTTCGAGATGCCTTTAGGTTTATGAAACTCTTCTAGCGACAAAACCAGGGTTGATGTCTGTCACCATTCTTTGCCTTTATTGTGCTGAAATGTTCCTGAAATGGCAAATGTGTTCTTAAAAAACTGATTAGCTGCAACTGTATTTGTTTGTTACTCTCCTGGGTATATGTGTGTGCATGTATGTGTTTTAATATGTCAAAAATGATCACACTTCTAAATTCCATAGTCCCAGCCCTAAGACCCCCGGGGTATAGGGCAGTATATTAATAATAATAATAATAATAATAATAATAATAATAATAATAATAATGTGTAAAAAGCTTGAGTCACCTTTACTTAAGCTTAACCGAGGCACTTTCTCTGTTGTTCACTTTTGAATTTATGTTTAATTTGGCTGTATAAGATAATCCAACCCTCACCCCCCCCCCACTTTGGCCTTTGTTAGCTTCTCTGCAAGACAAGAAACCAAAAGGTTTCCCCAAAAATGACAGAAGCATCTGCACAACAGAGAATTGGAAAAGTACCAAAGCGATGGCAGCCCCAGATTTGTTGTGAACCGTAGTTTGCGTCGGTGACCCCGTTCGGTGTCTTCAGACCTCATTTGGTTGGAGTCACTTGATCAAAGAAAAGTTATGCACGAGAGACCATGCATATCACTATCCCTGTGATTTATAATATATGATCTCTTGCTTGAAGGGCTGTAAATAAATAAATGCAATATGAAGTGGGAGGCAAAAGAGAGGGGGGGGAACAGGTTGTCATGGAGCAGGGCATATGTAAGATCAAGTGCAAACAGCATGTAACCCCCTCCGACTGAAATCTCCAGTTTCAAAACAAGTGTAAACAGCAAACAACCATCTCCAATTAAAAGCTCCAATTTCAAAAACATACACAAATGCAAGCCAGTTGATACCTTTTATTTTGCTCATCATACAGGTTAGGGTGGATAAATTTTGGCTCAATGTTATTTCTGGAATGTTTATTCATCTCAGTAGATAACACCCGGCAACTACTGTAACACACACACACACACACACACACACACACACACACACACACATATATATATATATATATATATATATATATATATATATATATATGAATGGAAACATTTGTTCCCATCACCTATGATCTGAAATGGTACAGATAACAACAAGAGATACAGATCATTTGTTTTCACCCTAACATTACTGGAGTAGTTTGTTTATTTGTCCAGGGTGAAGCACAGTAAAATACAAGCACAAAGTACAAATTGCAAATAAGATATAATGCTAACCAACATACTTTAAAATATCTAAGAAACTCAGAACCATTTTAAAATACATGGAGAGTTACACGTGAAAGCAGTTTCTTTATCATGATTTAATGCATTGTCATGGTGAGTTTAGAATATAACATATTTTCTATTCTATTCTATTCTGATTTTCCACCCTGGTCTAGGTCAGGAGCTTGAACTGATTCAAGGGGTAACTTGTCTGGGCTGCAGTTGTACACAGTCCACTCCTGTTTATTCATCTTATTTATAATCTGATGTTTATCATCTGGTTCTAGGGCAGAGATACATCACCACCTCAAAAATAGAAACACCATATTATAAAATGCCAACAAATTAAACATAGCATCAATAACCTATTAAGGCAATAAAAACATAACCAAACTTTTTTAAAAATAATAATAACCCTACTGCAAGACCATCAAATCTTGCATAGTCTAGGGAATGTTGGTATAATGTGAACAATGAGTTGAACTACACAGTACTTTGGCTCATGTCTCGAGGAGCACATCCCCCATGCTTGGATGCTCTGAAAAAAGGGTGTCAGGTGCACTGGGTTACCATAGCAACACCAGCAAGGTCGAGTGTATGCCTTCTTGAGTCATTGACCCTCCCATTGGTTCAGGAAATATGCCTATCTGTAGATATGGGTACAATAGTCTCTAGGTCATTGCTTTCATTGTGGTTGTATCCTAGTCTGTCCTGTCTTGTCTGTTATGTCCTGATGCTGTACCGTTTGTGTGTCAGGGTCTGACTCTGAAAGTGTGAGAGTCAGGGTGATAGTGTTAGTGGACACTACCTCTATATACACTGTCTCAATATATACCTATGTATCTTTACTTTGAAGACCAGAAGAACAGCAGATAGTATTGTTTAGCTTTGCCTTGTGTTTGGAGACAATAAATACTTTGCTTGTTTTTTAACTGTGTGGGAGAGGAGTTTTCCCCTTTACTCGGGACTCTGTTCTGCTTGGAGCAGGAAATCTCTAAAGACTCTGCTGAGGCTCTACATCTTCTACTGATACATCACCCTGATTGAGGTGTGGTGAACAACCAACTTCCACCAGCTGGGGATGTGTACAATGAAATTGTCCCATTAGAACAAGGACTTCTACTTTTGCAATGGAACTTCCTCTTCTGTTCTGGAGCAGATTTTGTGGAGACACAAGGAAAGGGGAAGGTGTGGAAGTTCTGTTGTAGAAGCAGAGGTCCTTGTGTGAACTGGACAATTCTGTTGGATACAACTGCATGTGGTGATTAAGATAATAGGCTACATCCAATTGGTGTCCCTACACTGCCAGAAGACTCAACTGATCTAAAGGAGCCCTCCTTCAGTGGAACAGGGAAGGAGATTATCTTTGGTGATTTCCCCTCATCTAACAGCCCCACCATCCATACTCTTCTGGAGGGTCCCCAGCAATCCAGAATAGATTTCTGGGGCGCATGGGGACTGCAATAAAAGGAGTAATTGCTGAAAATCCCTGTTCTGCTGGCAGAAGGTACTACCAACCGATCAAAGAACCTTCTTCCATCAGAGGAATTGCACTAGTTGGGTGCAACCCAAAATACTTCCCCTTTCCTAGCCCTCATTATGGCTCAAACCAAACGTTCCTCAGAATTCACATGCATTAAAAAGTTTAACATTTCCTAATATGTGGATTTGTGGGTTCCGGTGGGGCTAGACAGAGGACGAGGAGAACAAAGTAGTTTGCATGTTCTAATTCTTTTCTAAGGAATTTTTTTGCCCCCTAAAAAACAAACCACCCCAAAACCACCAGGATTTATTTCCAGCAACTTTTGTTTTCCTTGAGGGACTTTTGAAACACTATATTGCTACTTTTCATGTTTTTTATTTGCCCTTTGGAACAATAAAAGCTCAAAGGTTCATAAATATGCATTCTGTAAATGTATTATGCTGACAAAGTGTTGCTCAGATAGCTGCTTTTGCCTTCGGGGGACGAATAAGTTTACAGCATGCTTAAACAACGGAGGGAAGGGGAAGAGAGCTGCGTCAGCGCATGGGCTGGAGGTGGAACAAAAAGATCTCTCGCATGCACACAAGGAGGACCAAAAATAAAGTTTGGATGTTGATGTGCCAAGGTGCAGTAATGAGAAAGGGTGGGGAAGTGTGATGCGCTAATGGTCTGGTGTTGGTGGGGTTATTTTTGTTGAGCTACAAATTGGTCTCCTTTAAAGGCCCAGCTCAGTTGAGCTATGACCACACACACACACACACACACACACACACAAAATCCCTAACTTAAAATCTCTAATTTTCTCAGCAAGATTTCAGGAGAGCGGTTTTTATTCCAGCGCAGGAGAAGCTTTCTGGCAGGGTCCAGCCCTCATTAGTTCCAAATCCCCACGGACCATGATCTAGTTCTGCTCAGCTCCCTTTCGTCTCTTTGGGTAGCTGATGATCAATGTTGGAGTTGTTTGAATGGGTCGGAGGGAAATACTTCCTCTCCCGTCCTCTCCTCCCAACCCAGGAATGGAAAAGACAATAGACACACACACACCCCTGAAAAACCCGTGGTGCGCCTTGCTTAAGAAATGCTGGAGGGGTGATATATTTAAACAGCCGGATTCCTAACAGCCAGGCTTTTATAATGTATCACCACGCTGGAATTTATTACAACAGCATGACTTAGCGAGACCATGATGCAGGCAGACCAGAACGTCATTCCTCAGAAAAGCTGTAAGAGTGAGAAATAAACATTTGATTATGATCAGCATTCATCTGGTGTGCATTGGCGAAAAAAAGCAGAAATGCATCGCCGACGAAAAGATGGTAAAAAGAGGGAGGCTTGTGTGAAATTTGCATATGCTGATTTCAGACAGGGAAGTAGATTTAAAAATAGGTAAGGTGTAAATGTGAAGGGGACCCCTGACCATTAGGTCCAGTCGTGTCCGACTCTGGGGTTGCGGCGCTCATCATGCTTTATTGGCCGAGGGAGCCGGCATACAGCTTCTGGGTCATGTGGCCAGCATGACTAAGCCGCTTCTGGCGAACCAGAGCAGCGCACGGAAACGCCGTTTACCTTCCCGTTGAAATGGTATCTATTTATCTACTTGCACTTTGTGCTTTCGAACTACTAGGTTGGCAGGAGCAGGGACCGAGCAATGGGAGCGCACCCCACCGTGGGGATTCAAACCGCCAACCTTCTGATCGGCAAGCCCTAGGCTCTGTGGTTTAACCCACAGTGCCACCCACGTCCCTAGATTTAAAAATAATTATCATTAAATAGAAACCCAGTTCATCTCACCCTAGTGGGGAAGGCTGTGTGGCCTCGTGTTCTGTGTACCTGCTCGCTCACTACCAACCTCACATCTGCACCAACCTTGATGCCATCGTTGATGCAGATCTTGGGCAGTGTCAGGGACTGGCTGGATGAGGAGCTGCCCACCCAAGAGCTCGCAGGGAAGGCAAAGAAGATGGCGACTTAGATCCCGGATCCTGCCTTGGTCAGACCACACTTAGAATGCTGTGTTCAGTTCTGGGCAACACAATTTAAGGTGGATATTGGCAAGCTGGAACGTGGCAGAGGAAGGCAACCAAGATGGAAGCCAAGCCTTATGAGGAACGGTTGAGGGAATTGGATATGTTTAGCCCGGTTAAAGAGGAGACGGAGAGGATATATGAGAGCCACCTTTAAATATCTAAAGGGCTGTTACCTGGAGGATGGAGCAAGGTTTTTTTGCTCCTGCTCTGGAGGACAGACCTGAACCAATGAATTCAAGTTACAAGACAGGGGATTCTGACTAACCCGCAGGAAGAGCTTTCTGATGGGAAGAGCTGTTTGACAGTGGAACGATCTCCCTCAGGAGGTGGTGGACTCTTGGAGGTATTTAAGCACAGGTTGGATGGCCACCTGTCATGTATAATGTAGTTGAGATTCCTGCATTGCAGGGAGTTGGACTAGATGACTCTACAATTTTATGGGTCTATGAACATGCAGAGCAAGGCTTCTGGGGCTGCAATGTACACACTGGGCTGAGACTAGTTCCATTGAATCAACTGGGCTGACTTCTGAGTAGGTATGCATGGGGTTGTGTCAATGGTTGCTGACATGTTGGTGATTTCAGATTTGTATTCTGGGCCATAGAACAGCTACTAAGATAGCAAGGGAATATTTTCAGTCTTTCGGTTTATTTATTTTTAAGGCATTTCCTTCAGTCAAGCTGCAACTTTTTATAAAGCGGAATGGAGAAATGAAAGGATTTGTTCCTCATTCCCAGGCTCTGCATGTCACTGGATTGCAGGCTGAATGTGCAAACTTGCATACTTTGAAAAACATGGTGCTTGAGTTGATATGAGGGCTCTCCCTGAGGTGATGGCCCATTCATAAGTATCAGTCCATCCTGGCTTTTGCTGCAGTTGTCAAGCAGTGAAACTGCATATTTGAACCTGCCTGGAATGACTCCCAGCTGTGTAATAAACCATCCTTAAGAATATTAGCAATCACTGAGACTTAAGAAGAAAACAAAGTAGGTCATCCATTTATCTCGGTTTGCCAGCTGCTCAGTGATAGAGCACCTTCTTACTATGCAGAGGGTCTCAGATTCAGTCCCTGACATTTCCATCTGAAAGCCTAGAGAGCATCTGCCATTCAGTGTAGGCAATACTGAGGTAGATGGACTTGATATAAGGAAGGTTTCTGTGTTCCTAAAGTTGTGGTTGGCATCTGTCTTTCTCAAGAGACAATAGAGTGTCCCTCCAGGGGTGAAGTCAAACTGCCATTTTAGCAGCACCGAAGTAACCTCACCGGGGTACAAGCCCGGGCAGTGTGTATGGAGATCCTGGGCTGCCCGGAGGACAAGACTCCCCTCTTGGCCTCGCTGATGTGGTCCAAAGGAAAGCAGAGCAATACATTTGGCACCAGCAAATGGGACGTGGGTGGCAATGGGACGCAGGTGGTGCTGCAGCCAATCAGAAGCCGCGGAAGCTGCACTGGATATTCGGCTTCCGAAAATCGTTCAAAAACCTAAACACTCACTTCCGGGTTTTGATCGTTCAGGAGCTGACTTGTTCGGGAGCCAAGATGTTCGAGATCCAAGGTACAACTGTACATTTCTGTTACTACTTTTGTTTCTACCACGTTACACTAAAAGCTTCTTTCAGATTCCCATTCACATTTTGAATACACAACCCCATACAGTGGCCAAGCAAATCCCATTTCTGACATGTTTGCAATTTAAGAGAAGTGAACTTTGCTGCACATTTACAAGCACCCTGCAGATTTGGAAAAGCACAGGGTGCTGTTCCCATGAAACCTCCAGCTACAGTATCTGTAAACTGCCACTTGGAGCTTATTAACAACAAATTTAATTTGCAAAAAAACAAAAACAGCACACACATCCAGGAAACACATAGAGCAAGAATAGAGGCACAGGTCTTTGACAGAAATCTTTGCCTTGAATTGAATTCAAAAACATTGATCAAAACTCAGAGCGGGGAGTGAGAGGAGTCAATAAACACCAATGAATAGGCAACTGAACCAAAGTTAAATCCATCAAAAAATATGGAGTTTTGCCTGACTCTTCATTGCAAGGTAACCACAGAGAGAAGCCAAGAGTTACTGGTGGCAATTTTTAATTAAATTGTTAATTATGTACTTATTTTACATACATTTAAGGAATCCAAGCATGTACTGGAGCACAACTAAAGGGCTCTGTTGCCCTAGAGCAACAAGTCCACTTTTCAACAAGACACTGACTTTCTGCAGCTTGGAAAGTGATGGAGAAATGCAACAAAAAGTGTGTTCTCAACCTTTGGTGTGGAGTTAAGGGAAAAGCACAATCACCCTTCAAAAACAGCAGCATGTGACTGGTGGTGTGAATGGTCTGCTGCATTTTTGCTCCAAAAAAGCATTGGGGGGGGGACCCCAGCACCTAAAACACTATGAGCAGTACTACTGGAAGGGTCCCAACTGCCTTTGCCAAACATCTTCACAAGGAAAAAGTAAGGGACAAATCACACCTTGCATTAATCATGTGATTTGCCCTAAACTTGTGGGCCTTAACTCCCAACAAACAGCAAGACTTTGAACTCAGCTTATACAGCTGCAAATAAAACATTTGGTGTGTTTTTAAAGTGCATTATACAAATGTGACACTAGATGGCGATGGTGAGCTGTGGGAAATTCAATATATTTTTCAAAACGTTTTTGAAAAAAGCATTTTCACAACATTTTTTATATGTGTCTAGATTCCACCTGCGTTCTTCAAGCAGACCAGGATCCTATGTGAGGATTGCAGGGGTCACCCTTTGCCCCTTGCTGTAGTCTTGATCTTGGCTCCTGAAATTTGCTGTTTTAATAGTTTTTTTGGGGGGAGGGGTGCTCAAAAATGTTTCCATTCATGATCAACTGCCCTGGATGAGATATATATAGATATAGATATAGATATAATTTCTGACAGGCGGAAATAAAGTACACAGGCTCATACTCTGTTCCTTTACGTCGATCTTGTCTTGCAAAGCACAATTGACAATCATTTTCTGCTCTTTTTATCCATTGTTAGGAGTTTTTTCAACTGCGTAAGTGTTTCTTAATCAAAAGAATGGGTTCCACACCGTCCTTGACATCAAAAGAGAGATTCTTTTTCTTTTTTCTTTTTTTCCCCTTTAAAAAAGCGATTACAGTATCAAAGACTTGTTCTGTGCGGAATCTGAGGTGAATCTCCGGAACAGTCCTTCTGGGATACAGATGAAAAATGCGGCCTACGTGTTGGGAAGAAGAATCCAAGGCAATCAATTGGGGAGGAGCGGGGGGGGGGGAGGAATAAAAACCGCTGGCCCAGGAGCTCCCAGCTCCCATTCTCTGCTTTTAGTCTTCTGTCTGGCCTGCTGGACTACCCAGCCTTTCAAATAGCATCCTTTGCCAAAAGCACCGGAGCTGATTAGCAAGGCATGGGAGGAAACAGGCTCCTGTGTGCCAGGAATTCCGATCCTAGAAGCCGAGGCGAAACCATGTAAGAGCTCGAAAGGAGTGTCAGCGTAAAATAACAGTGGTGTAGGAGCAGTGACCAGGATGAGGTTGCCTGATAAGGGCACTCAGAAAGGTTTGCTATTAGCAGAATCTCAATATGTCAGAGCCAGTTATTGGAGACTTTTCTCCTGACTCCTCGGGACGTGTTTGTCATCACTAAGTATGGGTAAGAATGGATCTCCGTCTCCCCGACCCCATGACGTCTGTAAGCCTTTGGGGCCCTTTCTTAATTAGCCGGAATCAGTGAGATTTGCAGATTCCCATCCCAGAAGCCTGTTCTATCCCCTGCTTTGAACGAATGCAGAGGAAAGGGGTTTGTTTTGTTTTGTTTTGTTTTGTTTTGTTTTGTTTTGTTTTGTTTTGCATTCAATTGGGAGGTGAATGAATTTGAATGGAGACATGCAGGAGGGAGGAGGCAGCGACTCAAAATAGCCATCTATCCTGGTCTGGAGGTTGTTAACATGCTGCTGGAACTGGGCTGCGGCTATTTCGCGTGTGTGATTTTTGGTTTGTTTCCCAAGTTAGGAACAAAGGAAACTGCCGTATATCAAGTCAGACCATTGCTTGATCTAGCTCAGTATCGACTAAACCAGACCCTCCAAGTGTCCTTATTTTCCAGAGACAGTCCCGGATTTACAGAAGCCATCCTGGTTTCTGATTTGATCCTGGAATGTCCCGCTTCTTCTTAGGATGTCCCTATTTACATCAGGGGATGCGGGTGGCGCTGTGGGTTAAACCACAGAGCCTAGGATTGCTGATCAGAAGGTCAGCGGTTCGAATCCCTGCGACGGGGTGAGCTCCTGTTGCTCGGTCCCTGCTCCTGCCCACCTAGCAGTTCGAAAGCATTTCAAAGTGCAAGTAGATAAATCGATACCGCTCCAGAAGGAAGGTAAATGGCGTTTCCGTGCGCTGCTCTGGTTCGCCAGAAGCGGCTTAGTCATGCTGACCATATGACCCAGAAGCTGTACGCCGGCTCCCTGGGTTTATATTTATGTATAAGTTAATTTATTTTGAAGAAAGAATGGAAAATGTATATAATTAATCAAAGCACAACTCAATAAATAAATTTTTTTTTAAAAAAAAAAGTTCCTTTATAACCAGGCTTTGGGTTGATCTGTTTGACATCCTATGCACTTTTAAAATGTGGCTCTTTCCTTGGGTGGGTGGGTTATTGTGTTGTTGTTTTTATTCTGATTACATATGTTGTTATCTTTTCCGTGAACCGCCCTGAGATCTCAGGGTATAGGGCAGTATATAAACTGTAACAACAACAACAACAACAACAAATTGTTGTGGTTAACAGAGGGAATTGAGACCTCCATCTGTACAAAAGGCCCATAGAAGCAGTCTTTAAGGATACTAGAAGGCTGTGTCTAGTAGAGGCTGGTCAGTTAGGGTGACTAGGGCACTGCCCCCAGACTCTCAGCCAGCCACCACTTGCCCAACACATTCCTTACAACCAGTCACAGGGATAGTAGCTCTCTCATTGGCTCTATCATGCCCCCTACAGGTGGTTTGCCTTCCTCCTGCCCTACAAGTCCCAATGGGCACCAGCCACCACTGGTTGCGCCATCTTTTCTTCTTCTTTAACATCTTCACCATACATGCTGACCTGATTCTAGGCTACGGAGTTGTCTCTAAGACTTGTCAGTCCTTTTGTATTGAAATTAGGAGCCGGGCTCTTTGACAACCAGTGCAGTATGGTGGCTGGCATGTAGGACTAAAAACTTGGCTTCAAATCCCCACTCAGCCATGAAACTTGCCGGGTGACCTTGTGACAGACACTGTCTCTTAGCCTCACCTGCCTCACAGGGTTGCTGAGCAGATTAAAATGGAGACAAGGACCAGCACGTCTCCCCAGGTCCTTCCTGAGCAACCGTGTCTGTCTTTGCTCCACACTCTTCATACCTCTCCTGGTTCTGGGAGACCAGGTGGGAAGGGAGCTGGCCACCGCAGGAGGGGGAGACTCCCTGGATTCTTCAGTAACCTGCCTCATCTCCGTCTCCTGACCCTGCTCCTCTCCTGCCTCTGAGTCTGGACTACTCTCTGCCACAGCTTCTTCCTGCTCACTAAGCCCTGTTACCTCTTCAGCCTCTGACACCTTCTCCAAGTCTGCTCCTTCTTCTCCTTCTGACCACTCATTGCCGTCCCACCACCAGTCCCCTGGCTCTGAGCCTTCTTCCCCTGGGGATTCCCTCCCACCATTTCTCTGCATCCAGCCAATCAGTGACAGTATGCGACTTCAATTTCCTGAGTATATTTTGGGTGGGTGTGCGTGTGCAGGGGATGTCCAGATGGACGAGAGGGAGGGAAAGTTACCATATTTTTCGCTCCATAAGACGCACCAGACCATAAGACGCACCTGGCTTTTAAAGGAGGAAAGGGGGAAAGCCCTATTTTGGGGGGGATCAGCTCACATTTGTGCAGCTTACTTTGCAAAGGGAAAAAATCATGTTTTTGTGGCGTTTAACTCACAGTTTGGCAGCTTCTTTAGGAAAGGGAGCCATTTCTACAGTTTCCAGACAGATAATCTAATCAGCCAGTCACATGTCGCTGGGGAACCGAACAGCCTCCATCTGCAGAACATTCAACAATGGAGGCCTGGGCAAGGGGGCGGGGCCAAAAAGGGAGCCAGCGATCGGGCACACATTCACTCCATAAGACGCACAGACATTTTCCTTTACTTTTTAGGAGGAAAAAAGTGTTTCTTATAGAGCGAAAAATACGGTACGTTGCACAAGATGAAGTCATCCCGCTCGCGCAATGACTTCGCTGGATTGGACCCAATGAAAATGATAACAAAACAGTGAGTATTTCTGGCTCAGCTCTAGCTTATATGAACCCAGAAGCTGAGCAAATTCTTTGAGCACATAAGGTTCCGATTACAATCCTTGGCATCTCCAGGTAAAGGACTTCCACACAAGACCTTAGAGAAGCACTGTCAAGTCAGTGCCGGCAGGTCTTGGCTGAGTGAAATAATAGTCCAATTCACTGTTGGGCAGTTTTGTAAGTTAAAGGGACCTGCTTCTTCCCTGAACCCTTATCCACCCACCCCCGCAAAAAAAACCCAATGTCAGCAGCCTTAATTTAGGCTGTTGTCCTAAGTCCACATACTGGGAATTGAGCTCCCTGACCTTTGTAGGAATAGGCATGGGCTCTGAATGGCTCTAGGGAGCAAGGAAGCCGATGCTTTTGATCAGTGCAGTAAACTATATATCCTGAGCTTAGGCAACTTCGTAATGTTATATGCTCTAAAGAAACAGAGTCATTAGATCAAAGTTGGATCTTGCAGATTCATTAAGGACCTACTCGAGTTAATTCTCACCTCTTAAAGCTGTCTGGACTTGGGACTACTGCTGTCTAAATTAGATCTGTAATCCATTTAGTTTTACTGCTGCAGCCATTAAAAAGAAAAAGGGGAAAAAACCCATACAAACACAAAACAAAGACCTTCCTAAATAGAAACAAGACTGGGGAAATCAAAAGTTCACTTCAGTCTGGCAAGGCAACTCAAACCTGGGAGTCGGCTGCCACAGGAAATAAGTGTGTGCTAAGGGAGTCTTTACTAGTCCCCGCCATGTAGGGGATTCCTTAATCCTGTATACTTAAAGTTATAATTAGGAAAAGGACAATCTGAACAGATGGTGTTGTTTAATATACTCATTAATGATGTGGAAACAGAGGGTGAACAATTTGCAAGTGACATAATTATTTAGGATAGATATAATTAGAGGAAAATGGGCCTTAAAAGCCAAATGAGTGGTTCGATAGCATAATGGCCAATTGGGCGGTGTGTGTCTGACGGGGGGGGGGGCAGGGGGAATCCATATTGATCCATTCAAAGTGGTGTACATAAAAACAATAATTTGAACCACTTGCATCCTGTGACGAGGCTCAATTTGCTTGTACCCAAATCAAAGCAGAGATGCTGACATGATCGTGCCACTTAACTTGGCAAGCTGGAGAGCTGGTTTAAATGTGAATAAAGACCTAGGCAAGGGTTCTAATGCTTTGGCTGGTTTATGCTGCATTCATAGGTGCCAGTAAGGGTATTCACACACGGAGACACGTGGGTTTGTTTTGTTAATAACAACAACAATAAAAAAAACCTAGTGAACACATTTAAACAAGAACTTAGGCTCTGTGCATTGTGGAGTAAATGGATGCAGAATCTGTGGTCCTTCAGATGTCATACTACAACTCCCATCATCCCTTGTCACTGGCTGTGCTGGCTGGGGCTGCTGGTAAATGGAGTCCAGTGGCTGCTGGAGGAGTCAGCGGATGTTGGAGACAGAATACGCCACAAGCTTAAATGGGTGTAATTCGATTCCTCACCTCGGTGAAGATTTCAAAGCAGCTGTTTGGGAATCAGATGTTCCACAACCTCACTGGATCACCGTTCCTGTGATTCTTGGAGCCGGGCATGGATGACAGTGTAAATTGGTCTAAGAACAATATAAATCTGTTGTAAGTGGATGTACTGTACAGATGGATCTTGAAATATACTCGGAGTCGAGTGTGGATTTCATGCTGTTTATTCAGCTCATAGTAGTGAGGAATGGAAGTTCCCCCAAAGTGTCTGCTTTATATACATTATTTACACAATGGGCCCCATGTGATTGGCTAATTCCAGGATTCTCCTGTAGGCCAATCAGGTTGCGAATTCACTTCCACCTGGAGTTGGATTGTGTGGCTCCTGCGGACCAGACTGCTGCATTCTGGATCCTATTGTTCTAGGACCAATCAGACTGCTCCATTCTGAATCCTATTGTTCTAGGACCAATGAGACTGTTGCAATTTGGATCCTATTCAGCTCACTACATAACAGATCTGCACATGGATCTGGTGATCCACGAAGATATCACAATTTAGGGATGTTGAACCTCTTCTTTGGGGGCCTGATCCGGCCCTCTGGCACAATGTTCTCTAGCCCTCGCAATACACCATTAATTTGGGTGGTAGCAGCAAAAGCAGGGATAAAGTCAACACAGGGCTGGGGTGGGCAGTGCCCAATGTCTTTATGCGAATGCAAATCACCACCACCCTGGTCATCAGACTCATGAGTGGAAAGCACAGGGGTGCCCACACCTACTGCCAGCATGCAGGCCCCCAGAGGACTGGCCAAAGGTGAATGCGACCGTTGAGCCAAGAAAGCTGAGCCACCCATTCTCTAAATGCAATTCCACAAACCTCATCAGTGGGTGCAGCTCTAAGGCCCCATATACCAATGGGGGACTTTGGTAATGTGGCACCCTGATCGAGGACCAAATTTGCCACCGCCACCCCTAAATATTTATTATTTTCACAATAATTATTTTTGGGTACATATCGTGTCCTCCCTAAAAGAGGGCACATGTTGTGGTGAGACCTAGAGACTGACCTCTTGGTTGTGGGTGGGTCCATTGGATAGCCACAACACCTGATTGGTAGGTCCCTCGATGCTGGGTTTCAATCTGGCCAATGGGATTGCAGTCTTAACAGATCGAGGGACCTATATAAAGCCATGCACGTGAACCAAAGCTTCCTCTTTCGGCTCGTACATTGGAACACCCGCCCACCTCTCCCTAATTTTAGGGCCTTTTGCAATTGACCTTGCTATGCTGTCGTGTGTCATTGGGACAGGGGCACGGCAGGAATTTTCCCACTTGGCTGATTGGCTGGTGCCATTTGGGTTTCGCCTGCCACGTAGCAATTCCTCACAACTTGTAAGGTTGCAGATAGGTACTGGTTCATGTGATAGGGATGGGAGAACGGTCTCGCCATCCATATGTGAAGGGCATTCCGTTAAAGGAATCCAGGGTTCGACTTGGTTTGGCCAACCCCCGAAAAGGGGTTGGGCCCGTGCCTGAGTCCAGGGGAGCAACTGGGGGAGTGAATAGAGTCTGTTCCCAGTCTTTTCATCTTCCTCAGGTGTTCACCCTTGGCTGACCTATGATAGAGCTCTGGGTCAGTGCTACCTGCAAGGGTGCAGGGAGCTAGTCGAACCAGAGCCTGTGCGACCACTCACTTTTCTGTAATCAACAAAGTTGTGGCCTAAATTCTGCCAAAAACCAAAACTAAAATTTGAGTCAAATGTGTCTTTATTTAGGAGGGAGGTCTCTGGATCTGAACACGCAATTGTGTTTTTTTTGTTTTTTAGATCTTCTCAGTAGGTTGTTGGTATCCATCTGTTTCGAGAGACAATGGAAGTGTACAGATTCAGGGGTAAAGTCAAACAGAAAGTTACAGTGCCTGCTGTGGTTGAAGAAACCAATATAGGAGAGACATGTTTTATCCTCAGTAGGTACCCGTATAAATATAGGTTTTAGCACTATCGTTATTATTTTGCACCCTCTTGGTTTGGCGCCGTGTGTGGGAGAACCACTCGCACTGCCCTAAATCCAGCGCTGTGTATCCATGAAGGTGGTATCACACCACTTTAAATAGTTATAAAGAGACATGGGTTTCCCCCAAAGAATTCTGGGAACTGTAGTTTGTTAAGGGTTCTGAGAGTGGTTTAACAATCAATCTGTCTTCCCAGGGGATTCTGGCAATTGTAGCTCTGTGGAGGGAAAGGGCGTCCCCCATTGACCCTCAGCACCCATAATAATCTACGGTTCCCACAACTTGTTTCAAATGTTCAGTACAAATGGGGCATACATGGAGTTAGTAACAATCTTTCTGGAAAGGCTTCCATGCCCTTCCTTTACAAAGAAGGTGAAGCATCATCTGGTATGGATTCTGGAGGCGATTTTGTTCCTTATGATGGAGAATAAAGAAGCCTTTTTTCCAAAAACCCGAAAAACAAAAACAAAGGGGAGTTGGCTGCTTATGAAAATGATCAGATTTCCTTCAGCAGCTCAAAAATATCCTGAGGGCAAAGAAGGAGGGCAGAGTTGTTGCTGTAAAATGTTTTTTTAAAAAATTGGCAGGAGGTGTGAGAATACTTGGCATTTAGCAGCTTTATTTATTAATTAAAATGTTTATATCCCACCTTTCAGCCCCAAAGGATCCCCTAAGGCGGCTCACAAAACGTTAGTCAAGAACCGCAATGAAAAAAGGAACATGAACAAACCTAGTTGTTGTTGTTTGGTCGTTTAGTCGTGTCTGACTCTTCGTGACCCCATGGACCAGAGCAGGCCAGGCACTCCTGTCTTCCACTGCCTCCTGCAGTTTGGTCAAATTCATGCTGGTAGCTTCGAGAACACTGTCCAACCATCTTGTCCTCTGTCGTCCCCTTCTCCTTGTGAACAAACCTAGACAAACCTCTAAACTAACAGCACTGGCCTGTGCATATTTACTCAGAAGTAAATTGCTATGGTTTACACCCTTGTGAGTGTATTTGGGCTTGCTGCCTAAGAGACGCTGTTGTACATGTTCAGCAACCTTCTCAAGGGTTTTCAGTAACCCTTGCAATAATTCTGCAAGGGAAATCGGGATTACTCCCATGCTGCAGATGGGAAGACTGAGACTTTCTGGGAGAAGCCCTCTAGTATCCTTAAAACGGTTGGGATTCTTTGGGGGAAGCCATAGAATGCATAGAGCAGACAGGGCCAAACTCTTTTCTTTCTCTCCCTGCCGTTCTTCTAACAACAATTAACTTAAGGGCACTTTAAAAGAAGACACAGTTGTCTATTTCCTCTTTATGTCCTGTAGCAGAGCAAAAAGAGAGAGTCCCCACTATGCTTTCTACAAGGGACAGCCATCCTGGCATTCACATAAATTACTTTAAAGGAATAATAGATCTCCAAGGACTCTCTCTTGGATTAAGTGCCGGGAATGAAATATTGTATTGTGGCTTCGGTAGGACATTAAATAACAGTGAATATAAAAGACAATAATCACGACCTCTGGAAAATTGAATTAATTTATTGCCCTCTTGAACAGCCTAAGCATTTTAAACTGATTATATTTCTATGGTGTGGGGCATTAAGGATTTAAGCACATACCACTGGAATTATTTTAAATCACTTTAAGGGTATCAAGGAGGCAGTTAAATTAGGCCAGAGATGGGGAACATGTAGCGCTCCGGATATTTTTGGATCACAACTCCCATCATCTCTGACCACAGGCCCTCTGGACTGGAGCCGATGTAAATTGGAGGGATTCCAGACAGGCCTTTATTGTGGGAGGGACTCCACCCCACCCAACTCATTGCACATGCAATGTCCACCCAACATTCCTGGCATCAAAATGCTAGCCCATGCCCCATACCTCGCTTTATTCCTTTATTTATTTCATCCATCTCTCACCTTTCCTCAAAGCAGCTTAAGGTGGAGTAAGTACAGTACACAAATCTCCCTACCTGCCCCTCTCATTTTGCAGGACGAGAGACTGCAGCTGGCCCAAGGTTACCCCGTGAACTTCTTTGCTGCACGGGGATTCGAATTCTGGTCTCCCAATTCCTAGTCTTACACTCTGACCACTATGTTGTTGTTGTTTAATCGTTTAGTTGTGTCCGACTCTTCGTGACCCCATGGACCAGAGCACGCCAGGCACTCCTGTCTTCTACTGCCTCCCACAGTTTGGTCAAACTCATGTTGGTAGCTTCAAGAACACTATCCAACCATCTCGCCCTCTGTCGTCCTCTTCTCCTTGTGCCCTCCATCTTTCCCAACATCAGGGTCTTTTCCAGGGAGTCTTCTCTTCTCATGAGGTGGCCAAAGTATTGGAGCCTCAGCTTCATGATCTGTCCTTCCAGTGAGCACCCAGGACTGATTTCCTTCAGAATGGATAGGTTTGTTCTTCTTGCAGTCCATGGGACTCTCAAGAGTCTCCTCCAGCACCATAATTCAAAAGCATCAATTCTTCAGCAATCAGCCTTCTTTATGGTCCAGCTCTCACTTCTGACCACTATAGTACATTACATTCATTCATTCATTTGGAATTTCCATTTTTGGGGGGCGGGGAATCTGATGATGATGATAACAACCACAACCCTGTTGCCCACTTTTGGTATCTGAGCAACCTACAGTGGTACCTCGGGTTACATACGCTTCAGGTTACAGACTCCGCTAACCTAGAAATAGTGCTTCAGGATAAGAACAGAAATCGGGCTCTGGCGGCGCGGCAGCAGCAGGAGGCCCCATTAGCTAAAGTGGTGCTTCAGGTTAAGAACAGTTTCAGCTTAAGAACGGACCTCCGGAACGAATTAAGTACTTAACCCAAGGTACCACTGTACTTTCAAATTAAACCATCTTCTAGAAACACGCTTAGGGTTCAGCAACACCTGGAGGGTCACAGTTTCCCCCCACCCTGCATTACATAGACCATATATTGATCAGATAAGCCACAAAGCAAAGCAGCATGATTGGGGAAGAGATGTAGAAATCTGCCGACCTGAGTGCAGGAAAGAACTCAAAGAGCATGCATTTTTATGTATGCATGTATCAGATTTTTGTGCAACCCCACCCCCCACCCCACCCCCAGGCAACAAGTTCCTAGCCCATAGGATTAATGAAGATATGTTTTAATGTTAGCAATATCTGGTGAAACATCCCAAAACCAGTATTTTGAGGGACAGGGCTTCAGTCCCCTACGTAGTTCTCAACTCCGCCATGTGTACCAAAGCCAGAATAAATTCTGTAAATATGTTGGGAGGGGATATAAAGTAAATTTGTGTGAGCCATGCAGGTTACAGAACTGATGCAGAATCTGAATTCTCTGAGTACAGAGAATGGCTCCTAGCAGGAAACGATGATCAAAAAAATCAGGCTCCCAGCAAGCCTGACTCTGCAAGGAAGCTCCCCTTCCGTCTATATTTCCCATCCCATGGGAAGGGTAAAATTGCATGAAGGCAGGGGGCTGAGCAGAGAGGCTGGGGCAAGGCAACTCCAGTGCCTGTGGTTTGAAATGGGGCATGGATTTCTCCATTCCAAATCTGAATTTGCACCATTACTATTTCTTACATACATTACCTACCAGAGAAGAAGGACATTCTGCATGGAACAGCATCTGAACCAGCCTTACATAGCTTTCAGAAAAGGGCTTGGGGAAAACTAAAAAAAAAAAGGGGGGAGAATCTATCAATAGCTATTGATACCTAAACAGAACCCCTATTTGCATTTTGAGGACAAATAGGGAATGTCAAACACCTGGACATCAGCTTGTGAGCTTTGTAGGCCATTGGCTGGCTGGAGATGGAAAATGGATACTACAGAATATACCCATTTACTGAGTAGTAAACCCCTATCAGGCTCAATGGGGCTTACTTCTGAGTAGGTTTGTATCAGACTGTGCTGTAGAGAAGACTTTAGTGTTGTCCAGCAAGGCAGATGTGTAAAAATAATAGATGCTTTTCTTTAAAAAATAAGCACTCTTCTTTAAAATCAAAGTGCATGCATTTCTAAATTTTAATTAGTAATGTTTATTTTTTAGATTTAAAAAAGCCACCTTAATATTTAAAGGAAAAAACCACTATCCAATTTATCCCTTTAGATCAAGTCATTCTGGGTGTAGAATTGGAACCTATCTTATTCCCATGGCGAGGAGGTGGCGCCAGATAGGACATTAACAGGCACACAGAGGGCTGAAAAACGAATCCCATTAATTAGATCCGTCTTAGGATTTAGGCATATGTAACAAAGAGCTGAAAACGCCGCAACCCTCCCATGCTCGGGACTTGATTTACAGGGTTAGCGGTCAGACTGACAATTGAAATCAAACTGCACGTCGGTTTCTCGACACTCCAGGCAAGTGGGTCAATTCTTCCGATTGGTTATCCCAAGAGAGGAGTAAAGGGTGGGCGGGGGGAGGACATATTGTAGCGTAGTACACCTGTGCTAGCTGTCGGATCAATAGCCTCTATCAACAGGGCTCTATTTAATGAAGCCTGAACTGGTGTCACAGGCCTGCTAACAGCTGCAACTTAACACCGATACCAATAGAAACAGCCTGCAAGCCCAAATAATTGCTTCATTCTCCCCCCACCCCGCCCCCCACCAAAGAGATTTATGAACATATTGTATTGTGTGCCTAAGACGGCTGGCTGTCAAGCCCTTGAAAGTTTAGGGAGAAATTCTCAGGTCATAAGAAGGACAGTGAAATACAGCACCAAGATAGGAGGCTGTGGCTTGCTTCCTTTCTCTCTCCATACAGATACAAGCTAATGTTGGTTTTATTTATGTAGCTCTTCTAGAACACAGCTCCATGGCCCACATATGAAAGGGGCTATCCATATAGTTAAAACAATGGTTTTCCCAGTAGTGATGTATGGAAGTGAGAGCTGGATCATAAAGAAGGCTGATCCCTGAAGAATTGATGCTTCTGAATTATGGTGCTGGAGGAGAGTCTTGAGAGTCCCATGGACTGCAAGAAGATCAAACCTCTCCATTCTGAAGGAAATCAGCCCTGAGTGCTCACTGGAAGGACAGATCCTGAAGCTGAGGCTCCAATACTTTGGCCACCTCATGTGAAGAGAAGACTCCCTGGAAAAGACCCTGATGTTGGGAAAGATCACAAGGAGAAGGGGACGAGAGAGGACGAGATGGTTGGATAGTGTTCTTGAAGCTACCAGCATGAGTTTGACTAAACTGCGGGAGGCAGTGAAAGACAGGAGTGCCTGACGTGCTCTGGTCCATTGGGTCACGAAGAGTCGGACACAACTAAACGACTAAACAACAACAAATCCTTTGGTTGAAGAGCTCAGTGCTGGATCATCGGTTTTGCTTGCAGAAGTGGTCCTGGATGAATCCTCAGCTTCTCTGTTGAGCTAGACTGTATGAGGTAGCTTCCTATTTATGAAAGGAAATTCTCAGAGATCTCTGATGGTTACACAGGGCTGTGCCCTCTGCATGAAGGGAAAAGGATACAGGGCTGCTGAGTTCTCGTTGTTGGCATCCATCTCTCTTGAGACAGTGGAGTGTGCCTCCGGGGGTGAAGTCTAACTGCCGCATGAGCAGCACAAAAGTGGTCTCTCTGGGACGCAAGCCTGGGCAGTGTGCTTGGAGGTCCTGGGCTGCCCTGACGACAAGACCCCCCTCTTGGCCTCACTGATGTGGTCCAAATGAAAGCTGAGTAATACGTTTGGCACAAGCTTGGCTGCAGGAGTTGCCGGAAGGAGGCGTACAAGTTGCCACCCAACTGTCTTAGGTGCATGGTCTCCCATCTTTCAGTCTCCGGTGCTGGGCAGATCTGGATGGTTCTCAAAAGATCAACCAGTTATCCTCTTCGTCTAAAAGGTACCGAAAATGTCATGCTGCATGCATTCTTGGAATATATATAGAAATGAAGAAAATGAAAGGAAAAGAGGCACGAGGAAGGAAACTACTAAAAGTAATATCAACATGATGCTGGAATGGAAGGGTGGTGGAGATAAAAAAACAAAGATACGAAAAACTTGGTGTTTTACTCTAGAAGAGCAAAGAATGAAAGACCATGCCAGGACTACAGTTCCTCAAAGGAAGAAAAAGATAGCATGTTGTCAAAGGGTGACAAGACTGCAAATGGGAAGAGGATGGATTGGTTGTGTTCACCAAGACAGTCATCCAAGGGAAACTGGCAGCTGTGCTGAAAGATGGGAAATAGTGGGATGCCAGGGAAAAAAGTGCATGCGGAGCTGTGAACACAAAAACAAAAAAATAGCTGAGAAAGAGAAAATGCACTTTCCTTGGAAAACAAAAAAAAGATATGGTGCTTTTTGGGTGTTTTTTTTGCAGCTGTCAAGGTAGCATCCTTGTGGAGCCATTGTGTCAACTATAATAGGGCCACGGTTAACACATTTTCGAATAGACACTCAGCTTCAGCACCACTTTCATGCATGCAAAGGGTGGATATTTCTGTTTAGCTCCGCTCATGACCTTCCCTGACATATCTGGTTGGTCATTGCTGGAGGCAGAGTACTGAGCTAGGTGGACCTCCAATCTAATTTGTCAGAGGGTAGTGCTACCTTCTCATTCTGATCCCATCACTTACCACAAAATATCATGGCAAGGAAACTGGTGGTCTGAATCACTCCCATCCTCACCTCTTGGGCTTTGAGTAGGTAGATGTAGTGACCATTACAGCACAGAAGCATCTCATGGAGTGCAGTTTTATTAGCAGCATTCAATACAGCGCCTTTTCTGAAGGAGACAATGAACTGGAGTTGTGGATGTGTTTGTGTATCTATTTAAAACAGTGTAATTCATAAAAAAGGACGTGGGTGGCACTGTGGGTTAAACCACAGAGCCTAGGACTTGCCGATCAGAAGGTCGGCAGTTCGAATCCCCATAACGGGGTGAGCTCCCGTTGCTCGGTCCCTGCTCCTGCCAACCTAGCAGTTCTAAAGCATGTCAAAGTGCAAGTAGATAAATAGGTACCGCTCCGGCGGGAAGGTAAACGACGTTTCCGTGCGCTGCTCTGGTTCGCCAGAAGCGGCTTAGTCATGCTGGGCATATGACCCGGAAGCTGTACACTGGTTCCCTCGGCCAATAAAGCGAGATGAGCACCGCAATCCCAGAGTCACCCGTGACTGGACCTAATGGTCAGGGATCCCTTTACCTTTAATTCATAAAAGACATGTCTCCTTGTAACTTGAGACCTGGCCATTTACAAATGGAACGTTGATGCAAAACACAGGATCACTTTTGACTCAGTTTTTTCAGATGTAACTTAAAAAACACAACTATGAAGGATTACCTCAGACTACACTCCCACCTTATGCCAAGAGGACACAACTGCACACAAGTCCTCTTGTACAATGCAGTTAGCTTGCAAGGTGAAGGGAACGGGAGGCAATCAGCTTCACTGGCATCTCATCAGTATGTGATGAAAAAGGTAGACCCAAAGCACTAGATTGTAACATAGAACAAGCTACACACACAAACATACGAAGATCATTTGCAGCTAACTGGGCCAGGCCAGCAACTAATCAGTGGCAGTTATAAGCTCTTGAAGCAAACACAATTTGTACATGAAAACACTTGGTCCAGTTACACCACTCTATTCAAGACAGAGAATAGATTCAGAGTTATACCTCTCTACTCAAGATAGGATACAGAAGGAGAAAAATGGGATTTCTAGAGGGCCAGGACATCAGTGGACATTATAGGTATATATTCCTCTCCATGTATGATAAGTTATGCAAAGGAAGCTGATCTGTTTGCCTATTATGTTTATCCACCAGGTGCTCAAGGTGACACTGAGTAAAACAACCATAAAACCAATCTTGCAATTAAAAGCCCTAACAAACAATTTAAAATGATATTAAAAAAGAAGCAGCAATTAAAAATAATTACTATTTGACAACCCAATCAAAATCTAAGTGGGAAACAAGAAGGTTCTCACTCACTAGTGGGAAATTTGCACAATTTATAGATTGAATAACTCAGCATTCTTGGCACAGATTTTTTTTAAAAAAAACAAATGGAATCTAAAGATCAGGATGTACATAGCTCTGGCCTTGGTTTAGGGTGGTGGGAAGGACTTGGTTCAATGTTTCCAGAGTTTAATTATGCAGGTGGTGGTGAGGAACTTGTCCAGAAGCCACGTTGCAAATGGCAGAGGAGTTGCTGTGGCCTCTATAGATGCTGTTATGTAATCCCTGCATGTAGGTGTTTTTCAGACACACTTAGTAGATGTTCAGTATTCACAGGCTTCAGTGGCAGGCTGTACCCCTGTTGTACATGTGTTTTGCTGCACATCTGCAATGTGCAAAGACATTGATCCATTGGGAAACTTGCAAAGATGTCTGACAGATTGCATGGGGGGGGAGGGCAGGGGGACGGACCTATGAACATCCTACTTTGCAAGCATCCTTTGAGCCCATGGAGCACTTACCTGTCTGCAAATGTCTGAAAAGAACTGTTGTTTTTGGAATTAGTGGCCATTTTAAGGGGGTTACAGAAGATGGTTCCGAGTACTCAAATATTTATGTTGCTTGGATCTGCCATCTTATGTCAAATTCAGTTCCCAATAACATTTTCAGTAAACACATCACCTTTGCACATTCTTGTAAATAAACCTTGAAGGGCAAAAGAAGGACATCAAAGTTGTTTCACTTTCCAATTTATTTAATTTGTGTAGCCTTTTTATATTAAGATATTGTACAACATAGATTCCCAAACAAAGAGTACAATTCCTTGTGCAGAGAGTGGGTGCAGAAAGCACAACAAATATTATTTGGAATATTACAGTACAACTGAGTATAAGGCAGCAGAAAATTATACATGTTTTGGTTATTGATTAATACATTCATTTCAAAAGAGTCATCTACACAAATGTCTATTTTCCATGAGTGCTGAAGATAAAGTTAAGGCATTTATTAACTTGTTATATATAAGTATACACTGTCAGAAAGATTAGCCCTAGGTGACACTGAGTAAGTTCTATTTTACTCTTATCAGGAAGCGTAGACTGGCCTTTGATTAGAACTGAGCTTGGATAGAATGAAGTTCCAGTGAAAATAATTCCACCTCTGCTACACCTGAACCTATACTGTCTGCGGCTAGCTTTCTTTCGACCCTTTTCCTCAACCCTTCCACTTTCTGATACCTGGCAAGGAACCAGGCAAACAGGGTAAGATGATTCGGCAGGCTGCCAAGCCACCCATCCACCCTGCCACTATCTTCTACACACATTAACAAGCACCAGGTTTTGTAGAAGCGAAGTCACATAACTTCATCTCCTTTCCACTATCAACTATGAAGGGAGCTAATGAGAGCAAGATGAGATATTGCACAGATGGAGGGAAAACCAAAGTGTGAACTGTAGCTTGTTCATCAGTTTTGACTGCTCCGGTAGCATTTAAAGGAAGACATGCTTCTGCTTGTGGCTGGCGATACCAACATGGGAAGTTTCCACCTTGCCAACCTGAAATACATAATGTCATCCTTCCAGTGTTACCAGAACAGTGCAAGAGAAGGCATGCCGCTTCTAGGGACTTAGGAATAGGTCTTTTTCTTCCCTGGCTTTTACTGCAACTTGTTAAGTGGGATTCTCATATTTACCCTTTGGTAGCTTCCAAGTTCTAGAAGCCCTGGCAAGCAGAAGAGATTATGAACAGGCTGCTCAAGTGATCCATTGGCAGAGCTATCTTCATTACAATGAATTTGTGTGGCGTAGCAAATCGTTTTGCCATTGTAGAGTGCCTGAATGGCGTCGGTGCCCAGCCCGACCTTCTTCATATGACGTACGCTTACCAAGCATCTCATCAGAAACATTCTTTTTGCTGGCTTCTGAAATCAACTTAATTGGTCCTTCGACAGAACGCATCTTACATTATCAACACTGGAAGTATTTCTTTTATTGTTATTATTTTTTAAACACCTTTATTCTGTAGGCATATTAGCTTAGCAAGCTTCATAATTATTGCCAACACTATTTTCTTCTAGAAGCAGGTTTTGGCTTCCCAAAAGCATGCGCTTTGTAATAAAGGTACACATGTGAATTTTACAAAGCTGCAATTTGTGCCACTTACTTTGGAGTAAGACCTACAGAATTCAGTGCGACATCCAACTAAACATGCAAAACACCTGATGAAAATCATATTACTATGTTAAACGTAGCAGTCCTTCTCCATCAGACCTGTAAAATGACCTAAAAGTAGGTGAAGGGAGATGGGATGAAACAGACTTAATGAAAGGCTGGAATACTTTGCATAGTAGCACCTGGCAACAAGGATCAAGAGATTGTCCTATGCTCTTTTTAGCAAACCTATTTTTAGCCTCATTCAGGGTGAAAAAATAAAAAGTATTACGGATCATCCTAACGGAAGTGTTCACCTTCTGAATTTTGTAGGTTAAGGCAGCAGGACATCATTTCAACTAGCTCAATCATGGCTCCATGCAAACCCGTGTTGTGCTAGGAGACTGGGTGCACAGTGGACCCCACTATTGCTGTGGACATTCAAATTGCATGAACACAAACAATTTAAAAAAGCTCTGGATTAGGCCTGCCTAAATGGTGTCCACCAAGCCAAATGCACCCCACCAACTGTGCACAGCAACCCATGAAGGGACTTAGTAAACCTTTCCGTTTTGCTTCGTGGTCAGGAGTCGGGAGATCTGGCCATGGCGTAGCTGCTTGCTACTGTTGCCACTTACTCACTGCACCCACGTCTCCCCACAGTGGAAGTGATTATGGAAGCCAAACCTGCCTTTGGCTCTGCTCCGTGTCAGGCGACTGCCACGTATCAGATTCTCCAAAATGCCATGCCTGGCTTCACTGTTAGGCATTGCCTCCTGAGGAGTGCAGGTTGCACTTACATTTTTCTTTGTTATACATAGTTTTCTGCTGATGAGCCTAACTGCACATGGCTGCATGGTGAATTAGTAAAATTTGTTGGTTTAATGTGCACACAAAAAATACTGTATGGCTTCTTGTTTGTTCTCAGAGATAAATGTGTCACAGTGGGATTAAAATTCTACCTGGCAGCTCCTGTAAACTGTTAAGCAACCCACTTTGACACGTCATAGATTTGCAGGCTGTCCGGTCAGGATTTTAAAGGACTATGTAAAACAACACTTGTAGCTACAACATAATGCTTCCATGCTCCACAACAAATACCCCATTCAGGGCCTTGAATGTTTATTCAATTAATTATGAATTTCGCTTTGGAATATAAGCTAATGCAAAAAAAGAAAGAAAGAAAGAAAGAAAAGAAGAAAACTCTCTTTTTAAAATCTCAAGTGAACATTTTCAGGGAACAAAATACCCTTCTAAGACACATAAATTATTTAGGAAGCAGATGTCTGCATTGTAACGGACAATTCATATCAATGACTGGCTGCCACATAAGATTGCCTATTCCTTTGAAGCTTTGACTCTAGGCAGCCAAAACCCATTCCTGTTGCTGGTTTGCCGTGGTGTAAAAAGGAAAAGAAAAGAGTCCTCTGATTTACCCTGGGAGCATCAGCACAAGGAGAAGATGCCATACTTAGGACATTTCAAGCATTTGGCAATTTTCTATAATGTGTACCTTATACTGAATGTTTCTGGGTGTAAACTAGCCCAGCCCTCCCCAGTCTGGTAATATCTGAATATTTTGGACTATACCGTTCATCTGTCTCAGCCTGGATTACCTTGTTGGCTGATGGGACTTGTCCTCCCAAACATTAGGCGGGCACCAGCCTGGGGAAGGCTGAACTAGCCTTTAAAACTAAGTCAATATATAGCATGAAAGATTATCTGGATAAATTCAGTCCAGATTAGGCACTTTGTCATTGATATGACGTGTTTAGCAATCCACCACTGAATGAAAAGGGATTTGCAAATGCTTAATTTTGTGAAGCGCCATCTTGAGACCTACAGATTGTGGCAGTGATGCAATCAGAATCCCAGGCCCTGTACAAATACACCACTTTTTTCTGTTCGCCCAGAGGCTCGGAGAAGCAAGGCACAGCATAATACAAATACATGATATCAAGTTTTAGGAGCTGGGGTTAAGGTACTGTACAAGGATTTTAAAAACAACAACAGCTGACCAGATTTATTCTTTTTTTCAGTGTTGGACAATTTCTGAGAAAAAAATAAAATAAAACCAATTCTTTTTCACATTCAGCAGCTGCATCAAAGCTCAACAGCAAATAAAATGGTTTCTATCTACATTTATCTTGATGAGGAAAACCGTAAACTGCAAAATTCCTTTTTTAAAAAATAAAATAAAATCCTATTAATTAATTAATTGACTCTAGGGGAAAGGAACAATATATTCACTAATGAAGAATAAATTCACCAATTTGTGCTGATTCATCACTTCCACACATTACTGAAAACAACTGAGGAGCAGTTTCAACAGTATTCCTTTAAGGAGTCCACTGTTATGCTCATATGCAAAACCGCAACTCTGATATGTAGAACAAAATATTATTCCCATGTAAAATCATTGCTCTTTATGTAGAAATATGTGTGAAATTGCAGCTTTCAGAAGTCAGAAAGGATTGCCGATTTTCTTATTCTGTCATGTTTAGAACTGTTCCATGTTTTCCATTAAAACATTTTTTTTAAAAAAAATAATACTTCATTTTAGGTTATTAACTCTGTGACAAAACTGCTAAACATTCTCATTGCATGTAACTAAACTTTAGGTGACGCAGACAAATGGGAGAAAAGGTGGAAGAGGTTTTGCACAACAATACTTGAATGATTCCGGTGGGTTTGTTGTTTTTTCCTTTCTCTTCACAAGCTGCCAAGTCTCTTAGCTGGTGGCGGTATGTGCATGCATACGTTTTGCTACATCATAAACATAGGTGATGTCCGGTCGCTTCTCTGGATCTGGGTTGATGCACATATTAACTAATTGTCGCAGCTACGGGGGAAAAAAAAAGAATATTATGGACACGAGGAACAATAAAAGAAAAGAAAAAAGCACTGTGTGACAAAGTTATTAGGGCCGTCCTTCTCTCCCTCCTCCAAACTTCAATTAGGAGTACTGGAAAACTACAATAGTGTGGCACTAATGCATACACAGGGGTGTAGGGGGTGGTTAGGGGAAGGGTAGTACCACTGGTCATGCTCCTTCTGGGGTAGTTTGTCCACCTTTGCACTCAGTTCTAACAAGCTGTCAGTATGTGACAAGTAGCCACACCCTGGGAAACAGCTTTCATTGGCCAGGGAAACCAGGTAGCTGTTGTGTCTCAAACCCTCAGAGTTAGGGACTTTCCCCTACATGTGAAGACAAGCTCTGGTGGTGAGCGGATGAGACCAATAGTGAGTCCAATGGTAAAGGCAGCGGTTTCTACACGTGCTACAGAGGGAAGTGAGAGGTAGAGGTGGGGCTCATTAACCTGAGAAGGTGCCCCATCTAGGAAAAGGAAAACTCTGATCCTAAACCTCTGCCACCTTGCGGGACATCTTTGGGAGAAGAACAGGCTAAGGAGTAAAGCCTAACAAATCTGGAATGGAGTCCCTAAGACGACTTGTACACTTCTTTCCAGCAACTTCTGCAGCCAAGCTGGTGCCAAATGTATTGCTTTTTCTTTTGGACCACATCGGCAAGGCTGAGAGGGGTGTCTTGTTGTCTGGGCACCCCAGAACCTCCAAACACACTGCCCAAGCTTCAGTGTTGCTAACACAATGGTTTGACTTCACGCCTGGAGGTGTACTCCATTGTCTCTCAAGACAGACAGATGCCAACAACAAAATGCATACAACAGGGGTGGCTAACCTGTGACCCTCCAGATATTGATGGACAACAACTCCCAGCAGTCCCAGCCCACATGGCCAATGACTAGAAACCATGGAAGCTGTAGTCTAATCACACTGAAGGGCCACAAGTTAGCCTCCCTGGCAACCCAGTTTAAAGTATATATTACTATAACCATTGGTATTCATTGAGTCATAGGTGTTAGAGACACTCATTTACTCTTGTTGCCTTAGAATAAACAAATTGGAAAAGACCCTTCAAAGGCCTTGAAGCTTTGTGGCCCAAAGCGTTATGAGCTGAATATTCCCTTCAGTTCATCTGGCAAGATTCATATGTAACCTGGTCATGTCATGTGAAGGACTCAGAGAGGGATTCCTTTATGAGCAACATATACTGAACAACCATACAGTCCCACACAGATGAATCTGATTCCGCTACCTGCATGGGGATGAAACATGCCCATGGTTTTTAATATACTATACATGGTTACTGGCTCACTCCCAGGTAAGTTGGTACAGAGTTGCCGACTAAGACGTACTAAACACAAGGTACTGCTGCAAGGTCAATGTGTGTAGGATACTTCAAATTCACTTCTACATTAATCTCACCATGGAATTCATTGAAAAGGAAGCTGCAATCCTATGCACACTTACCTTCAAGTAAGTCTCACTGAACTCAATGCATGAATAGGATTGCATTCTTAATCTCTTTTTTTCCCTTTTACCTTGTGCCTAGCATGTGGAAAACTTTTATTTCAGATATATTAAAATGGGACTCCAGACTTCTATGAAATCAGTTCCACCCTCCACTGCCCCACTTTCCATTTTCAACATAGAGTTGCAAAATGAAGGAATAGTCCTATGGGGATGCATGTTCTTTGTTATTAAGAGTGCGCGTTCAGTTTAAGTGAGGCTTAACTTCAAAGTTCACAAATCCAGAAGGAGATGACCCAAGATGCAATAGGAAAGCTACATGATCTGCCACAGGAAGATGCAAAGGGTTGGTGATATATTGCAGCCGACAAGAGCAGTGTATTAGTAAGCTTAGCCAAGAGGCAGTCAATGGCTGAACGCTTTGCAGACTGCTTACATGGCAGGCAGGCAAGAGATTTCTGAGAAACGAAGGTTTCAGCTCTGCAAAGAGAACCCTTTTGGGCAGATCCTGAAGGAACTTTGTAGTATTTCACGCATGCCACAGGTATTTTATCTACTGATGGGCTGCTACTTGTAGGCTGCTATGCAGAAGAGGAAATATATATGTGTAAAATTAATGTTGTAGGACAAATTGAAAAGTGTCAGGAGTTCCTTTTAAAAAAAGCTAAAGTGTAAAATTATTTATTCATAATTATTAATTATTAATGCATATCAGGAATGTTTCCTATAATCTAGATATCCTAAATCTGCAAGGGGAAGCTGTAGGTATGTATGTATATGAATGTATTTATTTCCTGCTGATCAAGATGGCTGGTTTTTGCTGAAGCAGCAGCATGGAAATGGAAAAAAATAAGCCGCTGCTTACTCCTATTTTGAATATCTTAAACACGGACTTGGGCTGGGGATGAAGCTCCAAACCTGGCATCTAAGCTGCAGAAGAAACTGAGACTTTGGGCAGATGCCATGAACTCTACAGGAGAGAAAGTAATTGAGGCAGACTTCTAAGTATGAACTCTGAAGTATTTGTCAAAGCTGAAAAAATGGCTCCCATCCTATTGCCCGAATGCACGTTACTTCCATGAAGCATCTTCCCTAAAAGCACAAAACGCAGAATGGCAGAATGTTTTTTTCTGAGGTGTGTGGAAAGACGACGACTTCTTGCTGAATACAGGATTGCAGTGCCTTTGCCTATTGTCAGGAATAACCATTTCCATAAAGTCGGGAAGGTTCCCTATTTAATATGGAGCTAGTAGCATCCATTGCATTCAGCTGACCTGGGGGATGCTAATGTGAATTAGGCTGAGCCGAGATGTCAGGACAGGAATATATTCTAGTCTGGTGTGGGATGACCAGCATGCTCTACGAACGGCAGACTGGGACAGTACCTAAGACTGGGAAGGCTCCTGTTGCATCTCTGAGCAGCAGTCTCCTTCGGCTCGGCTTATTCTCCTTAACCTCCTCTGTGAACTTAGCACAATGACAGTATTTTGCCTGGAGCTTAGCCTGGTAGTGGGGAGCAGCGGGACACATTTCTTTTTACTTTAACAGGTTTGTCAGACTCCAAGGGTGGGGGGGGGGGGCTCAGTGTCCCTCAAGTCATAAAAAGGGACCAAAAAAAAAAAAAGGCTGACGCAGGCAAGCCAGTGTTTGGAAACGCCTGCGATGCCGGAGAACTTGGATTTAAAGCAGAAAGAAACATTGCTTATTCCTAAGCAGAAGGTATTCACCTAACGTATCACTCCTTAAAAAGATGCTACTAAGGGTCTGGTTTCACCCTACCCCTGTCAGGCAGCAGAGGAACCAACTCCCACGGTGGGTTGCCAGAAACGGATAAGAAAAGTCCTTACCACCTGCTTTTTATTCAATATTTACAGAGAGAGGCTTGGGAATGCAACCTTTTGGAATAATGGTGTTGTCCCGAGTAAATCTCCATGGCCCTTCTCTCCCACTTCCTCTTTTGTCAACAGCACCACCTCCTTGATGGTTGCCACTTAGGGCCATCTGTCTTCAAGCTCTTTGCTCTCCTACTTTTAAGGCTTGCCAGGTTCTGGGAGATGGTGGGTCTGGAATGCTTTCTAGTGGTAACATGTCAGCCAGCTGCCCCAGCTCTGCCTCCTCCTCCTCCTCTCCCATTATTTCCCAACATTTCCCCTCGTCTTCCTCTGAGCTGTGACCTCCCTCAAACCCCTGTTTTAATGTCTTCTTCTCTAGAAGGGTCAGGCTGGGGAGGCGGTCTCCACCATTCCTCCTCTGCCCAGTCCCTGACACCCCCACACACACAACTTTTAAGCATACTAATATATGAAGCTGCCTCATGTCAGGTTAGACTATTGGCCATCTAGCCCCAAACTTTCTATTCCAAGTGACAGTGGCCCTCTAAGGTCTAAGACTGAAGACATTGCCATTCATAACAGAATGGAACCTACAGGGCATTCTGCATGTAACACAGATGTGCTACACACACACACACACACACAGAGAGAGAGAGAGAGAGAGAGAGAGAGAGAGAGAGAGAGAGAAACACTATTTTGTCCACTCGGGATGGGGAGGGAAACAACTTCTGTAGGGATTTGGGAGTTATGATATTGTGATTCTGAGTAACATTAGAGACTTTGCCTGGAAAAGAACTGACCTGATATTCAGAATAGTAATTCAAAGTTTCTTAAGAAAACCATGCCCATCCAGTTGTTTGGGGGGAAAACATCATGTATCTTTATTAGAAGCCCACTGAACTTTGAACCAATACAAAAACAGAATATTGCTGGGCATAAGAAACAAGTTTGTCTACTTATATTCTCACCAGTACAAGCGTAAGAACGGCAGCTAATGTTACAAGGCTCTGATCATCTGGTTTTTGATAGGATAAACATCTTGATCTGAAGCTAACAGGTGTTTGGCTACATATTTCATAAGAGAAAAAATGTTTTGAATTGAAGACTGAGCCAATAGTCACATACTTATAAGGGTCAACGCCAAAAATGCAAATTCAATGCCAGAAGTAATTGAGAAAGCAAATGGGAAACTACCAGTAGTGCAATAGCCCAATGCAAATCTGTGGAACGGCCATACTTCTGCTGCATAATAGTGTGCACAGTTCTGGTTGCCACATCTCTAAAAGTGACACTGTAGAGCTGGAAAGGGTCTAGAAATGCTTAACCAATAACATCAGTGGGCTGAAGCATCTTCCCTTCAAGGAAATGGTACAATGTCTGGGCCTTTTTAGGTTAGGGGGAAAAGGAAAGTAATGAGGAAGGCATGACAGAAGTGTCTAAATTTATGCATGGTTTAGGAAACATAAGGTAAAGGTAAAGGTACCCCTGCCCGTACGGGCCAGTCTTGCCAGACTCTAGGGTTGTGCGCCCATCTCACTCAAGAGGCCGGGGGCCAGCGCTGTCCAGAGACACTTCCGAGTCACGTGGCCAGCGTGACATCACTGCTCTGGCGAGCCAGAGCCGCACACGGAAACGCCGTTTACCTTCCCGCTAGTAAGCGGTCCCTATTTATCTACTTGCACCCGGGGGTGCTTTCGAACTGCTAGGTTGGCAGGCGCTGGGACCGAACGGCGGGAGCGCACCCCGCCGCAGGGATTCGAACCGCCGACCTTTCGATCGGCAAGCCCTAGGCGCTGAGGCTTTTATCCACAGCGCCACCTGCGTCCCCTTAGGAAACATACATAGAGGTAAAAGTTTTTTTTTTTCCCCCCTTTTCTCTTATAATATTAAAACTCTGCACCATCTAATGAAATTGAATAGCGGGAAGTTCAGAAGGGGTGAAAGGAAGTGCTTCCTTAAAGAACAAATGATTTATGGAAAGCATTACCACAAAAGGTGCTGATAGCCAGTATGGTACCAGTTCTTAGCCTGCAATATCTGAAAAGGGATGTTGCTTTTGGACTTCCATCTTAATGTTGTAATTTGGTTGGGGGGGGGTGATGTTGGGGATATCTCTCTCTCTCTTGGGAGCTCCATTATGCCCTCAAGACCTTTTATGGATGATTTCTGCTGGTTTTATCCTGATGTGTTTTATAGTGTTTGAGGAGCTGATATATTACATTAACTGTATTTATTGTAGCTTTAAAGGTTTTCTGCAAGTCTCTCCTTGAAAGGATTTGTATCCACCATAAATAAGCTGGTTGGCTACTATGGAAAACAGGAATCTGGACTAGATAAACCTTTAGTCTGATTTAACAGGGTTTGGTGTGCTCAAGCAAAATCACCTCCCACCCCTTGCAGTTTCTCCAATAGGCAGCTAGATCTCACCTGAGCAGAGTCGGATGCCTAATCACACAAATGCCTGATCTGCATGTTCCTTCTCCTTTATGGAAGGGGAAGGGGAGGCTGAACATACTGAGGACTTTTGTTAAGCACACAGGTGTCTCTTGGCTTTTGATAACTAGCAATGCTTGTTCCAAACAGTGGTGAGGGAAAATGTAGGTCTGTTTCATTTTGGGACCCCGCTCTAGGAACACACATGTATAATGTTTTCCATCTCCTAAAGAGCATCTTTAGCAGCTGACTGGTTGGCAGGTAAATTACTAGATTTGCCATCTGTCATTGATTGTGCAACACTTAGCTGAACATGTGAAGGTCTCCAATGAAATGTAGAAACGAATGAAACAAAAGACCACTGTGAGGCAGTTAATCTGCGATTGTTCATTCACACGTACAGGTCATCACTTGTCATCAATGCATGTATGAGAGAACCAGCTTTTATCTTCTTTGCATTAACAAACAAGTGCTCTGTTTTGAAGAACTCCAACAATGTCCTAAGGCAATGCTTCCCAATTAGGGGTCTGGCGACCCCTGGGCGTCTGCGGAATGCACTCAGGGGGTCCGCAGCCCCATCCTTTCCCTCCCTCCAAGCTAATCTTTTTTTAATTTTTGCATGGTGATATCAAAGGTTTTATGATCTGTTTTAGCACTGTGTGGTTTTTCAATATATTGGCCAAAATTGGTTTTGAAATCTGATCAGAAGGTTGGCGGTTCGAATCCCCGTGACAGGGTGAGCTCCCATTGTTCGGTCCCTGCTCCTGCCAACCTAGCAGTTCGAAAACACATCAAAGTGCAAGTAGATAAATAGGTACTGCTCCGGCGGGAAGGTAAACGGTGTTTCCGTGCGCTGCTCTGGTTCGCCAGAAGCAGCTTAGTTATGATGGCCGCATGACCTGAAAGCTGTCTGTGGATAAAACACCAGCTCCCTCAGCCAGTAAAGTAAGATGAGTGCAGCAACCCCAGAGTCATCCGTGACTGGACCTAACGGTTAGAGGTCCCTTTGCCTTTAGCAATCAATATATTGCTCCTCATGCGAGGGAGAGCAATTTCAAGGCACCGCCAAAATCGCATGATGATCTAAGCTGCCTTCCCTCATGCTGAGGGAAAACAGGGCAGCTGATCGCCCTCATTTCAAGCCGGGCACTACCTTCCCCTGGCACTGAAGCGGAGCAGATTTTCTCAGTCAGCAGGAAAGCCGCAACAGCCACAGTGGACTTGCATCTTCACTGGCTGCCCTGCTGACGGTGGCTTGATGCACCCCCTCCCACTCAAACCATGGGGTGGAGATGACTCCCCTTCCTCTCCTCCCCCCAACCACCTGATCTCCTTGACTGCTCCTTCCCTCATCCCCAGTCTCCAATTTCAGACACTGTGATATATCGGAATATCATGATGTTCAGCCGCCGATATAGCACAATGTTGAAAACCAGATATCGCTCAACCCAAGTCTGCTTTTTAGTATACCTAAAATCTTTTGCTTACTAGGGGCTACCCCACATTTTGTTCCAAAAATTGCTTTGCAGAGGTATTATTATTTTATTATGAATTAATTAAATTTATATACCGTCTCAGGGCGGTTCACAGAATGAACTACTGTAACTAACATAGTTATCAATTTTTTTTCAAAAGTAGGGGGTTCATGGCTTGGCTTTTGAAAAACAGGGGTTCTCAGTAATTAGTAATTAGCTAATTGGGAACCACTGTCCGAAGGAATTTAAAGGCACCTGCCAAGTTCCACATTGCGAAAGCCACGTGGTCAATGTAAAGGATAAAATAAGAACAGCACAACATAAAAGAGAACTGTAAACTTTGGGTAAAACAATCTCACTGCCATCAAATTCTTCCACATCATCATTGATAGAGAAAATAAAAAGGAAAGGGTCCCAAAGGCAACCCTGGCAGACTCTTCTGCAAGTGGAATTCTCATTAGTATCTAGGGTAGGGTTTTTTCATTGTATCTATATATTTATTTGTTGCAGTCAAAGCTAGCTTTGGAATATGTCTTACTAGGATTGTAGAAAAGGGATGTTTCAAATTAGTGCTCAGAACACATTGATTTGTAAGAAAAGACTGGGTTCCCCCCCAATATGTCCCCCCCCCAATAAATTCAATGAAAGCAAAGAACAAAATCAAAAAGCAATTTGCAGATTTTGAAACCTTTGTGGCAATTAGATAAGCTTCAATATACTGAAATGAGACCTCTCCATCCTTTTGATTCAGCAGCTTTGTTGTTATGGAAGGCCTAGGAGCATTCCCAACCACTCAAAAATAAAATAAAATAAAAAGTAGTTGTCAGCCTGATGGATTTAAGGAACCAGCCGAACTTTTGGCAGGAAGGAGTTCAGAGAAGGAAGGAGGTAGCATTGCCAAAACTGAGTATGCAAACAGTGTGCACTGCCATGGCATGTGAAGAAGGGTGCTAGTAGACCAAATGGGTTTGTATTAACACAAGCACACACATCGGATTCAAAACCCAGAAAAAACAAAAGCAACTGATGATTTCACTGCCAAAATGAAAGGAAAAAGTGTATCTGTTTTAGAAACTGATCTTAAGAGTACTATTTTGTGGTTAAAGGGTTTATTTCTTTTTTAAATGTTCTTCTGTGAAAGCAGACAGAAGCTGATGCAAAGTAATTTTATTCCTTCATAAAATTTATTCGCATAAAAAATTCAAGCGGATTTCGTTGTTCAGTGATCCCTGAACTCAGCAGCTCAGCCAAGTGCACTTTTCAACCTGGATAACGGGTTTGAAGTCTAAATTTTTGAGAAGTCTTTAGGATGCTGCTGCTGCAGTCTGGCAGACACACTTTAGCCTATTTCCTCCTCTGCAGTTCGATACAAGACTTTCACAATTAAAACTCTATTACTAGAAGCAGAGAGAAAAATCTTAAAATATATTTCATAAAAAAATGTTTTATACCACATGTGATTTTTAAGGGACAATCGGTTCAAAGCAACACCTTCTGCTCCGAAGGCCACTTCTTTTCTTAAGAAATTATTTATTAATGGAACAGCACAATTTGCTCTCTTTAGTGCTGTCAGGTGGATAAATGGTTTTTTTTTAAAGGGTGTTAATGTAAATCTCCCTGTTTGTGCATGGGGAAAATATACAACATGGTTGTTGTTGTTGTGTTGTGGTGTGTGTGTGTGTGATTCCACCCACCCCTTCCTAAGCTGGAACTATGCAAACTAAGTTAATAAAAAGAAGAAGAAGGTGGAATCTTATTTCTCTTTCCCAGTACCAAGACCTTCTATCAGAGCCGGACTTTGATATTTGCCCCTTGGCTGAGAATCCATATATCCAACTTCACACTTAGCTGCAGTGAAGTAGCCCTCCAGGCAGGCCGACTTCAACGAACCACTAGTGGCATCATCATTAAAATCCTGCTGAAGGTCACCATGGCAACCGCCTGCTGAGGCTTCACTGCTGCACTCGGCATCTCCTAATCAGCTACCATGTGAAATGCAAATTCAGACAGTCTGAAAATTAGTCAAGAAGAATAGAGGATGAGGATGCAGATACGTGAAATATTCATGCGCTTCGTGGAAAAAGGAAGACAGCATGAATGACACAACAAAGAACGGCCCCTGACATTCTTGCTATCATTTTGCATTATTGTTCACACCCTACTGTATTTCTAGGCCTCCGGTTCTGAAGTTGCCTATACGAAGTGCCATATTTATATTCCACAAAAACGTAATAATTAAAAATGGCCACTGGAAAAAAAGAGTTAATTGGGAAGGCTACATTAAGGAAAGGTTTCGCAAATTAATGGGTGGTAAATCTCCACCTCAAAAAGTAATTCTAATCATCTTTCTAAAAACACAACAAAAAACCCGCTCTGTGTTCCAATTGTCACTATAATAAAAATACAAATTGTCATACTATATATGACAAAGAATGTTTAAAAGACCAAAAATTCCTGGACTGCAATCTTTTATTAATAATCAAAATCTTGAAAGCAAGAGGATTCAAGGTTTTGAATTACAAGTTACTCCCCATTCTGTAAGCAGCGCAAAGCTTTAATACTTACAAAACATATTTCAGAGAGGACATTTATGTGCATTTCAACATAATCTTTAATTCATGTACATTGAACTAGAATAAGTTACTGTAGCCTCTTTGTTGGCTTGCAGCTGCTATTATCTTACCTAGTTCAAACTTTGAGAGTATTTCATTACAAGATAAAAGAATTACGCACACACAAGCATACACACACTTTTTCATATACTGAAGAAATGTATGTTCTTCCTCTGTCTTCTTGTATTAGTTAGCAAGAATGTGTTTTACATATGCTTTTGCTGCTAATCAGTATTTTGCAATCCTCACCATCTAAATCAAAACGAATTATCAGTAGCACAAGTTCACCACTATGGGAACAGCAATACGGCCTTAATCCTTGACTCTCAGTGCATGGTCCTCTTCTGCGAATGCAGAGAAGCCTCTGTATCACAGACTGGAACCCTGTGTTTTCTACAGGTATACAAAGATGTGTACACATAGAGAATGGAAGGGATATACAGGGTTCCCATTCCATGCCCAGCACCTTCTCTTGGTAAAGGGACATGAGCTCTGAGCTTAAGCTCCTTGACTTTCCTTGACAGGAAAGTTTCGGTCAGGAATGAGAAACTCACATTATGCTTTATGGTAATCTATATGGCTTTAGGGTGATCCATGCATGGGGACTAAGCCTGTGCAGGTATTATTCCTACAATAATGAATACACGCATCCTTTATGGGGTTCAGGGGAAACATGGCTATGACATGAGAATACCTTTTGGACCACATCTATGTTGGCAGGTGAACTGGTGAGGAACCTCATTCCTCCATGAAGTTATCAGAAGGGTGATTAGTTCTCATGAGAACACCAAAGGAAGATGAATTCAGAAGGCACTTGCTAGCACAAGATAATACCAATACAGGTGAATAAAAGAAAACCCTGCTGTTCATTTGTAGCCAACCGAAGCAGATGGTATTAAGGGTTTGGGTTTTCTGCATCCACTGTGAGTGGTTTCTCCTAGACAGCATCATTCAAATTTTAATCTCTTGTATTAGAAGGAGGAGACAGGACCGCTCTAAAGTATTATGTATTGCCTTACAGCCATCTCCTTCGACTCTTCTGCATGTGAAAAGTTCAGCTTCAAACCTGCCACAGTGTTGAAAGCACACCATTCTCTTGAGGAAGCATATTCAGGGATCAAGGAAAAAACCTGGCACACTGTTGAGCCCACAATACAAACAAGAAGGTCATGAAGACGTTCTCAAGCATAGCTTATGCAAGAACATACCCAGATCCCAGTATAAACTGGAAACTTTTTTTTTTAAAAAAAGGCACTATTCAATATTCATCAAATACTCATACCTCTACCTTCAAATATACCACAGAGAGTGGTGCTACTTACCTCTTCTGAGTAGTGATCTGATGGAAGAGGTGGATAGTCACATTGTTCAATCTTTTTACATAAGGAATACAGGTTCATTTTGTCACCATAGAATGGACTCTGCAGTGCAGCCATCTGTGTGGAATTAAAACAAAATAAAATGTATCTTGGATTTTTTTTTTTGTGATTTTTAATTTTTATTTTGTGTGTGTGGTTAGGAGAAATAAGTATATTTTCAAGGAACTTCTTTTTGTTTCGAAATGTCCAGTTTAATTTTTAAATGGAAAACATGTTACGTCAACTTCTTGTGATCTTCACTGCCCTTAATTTCATTATATTTGTTTTTCATTTGTTTTTGAAGGATGTGTGCCTAATGCAAGTGAAGCTAGTTTCTGTAATGTTACAGTCTGTTTATATATTTAACTGACATGTCTTTCTGAAACCAGATTATTATTTACCAATACCGACTTTGTAGGACTCGCCATAAAAATAAAGATCTAATTTTAAAATGAGAATTCTGACCAGAATCTAAAAGAACTGTGCAACAAGTTCTGCTCTAGGCTTGCATTTTTCAAATAGCACACTGCCCTCCCCACCCACCCACCCACCCACCACCTCCACCACCACAGAAAAAGGAAAACTAATTCTGAAACAGATAGGGTTTTCAAAACCAATTTGTGATATGGTATGATGGCTGAAAAATGTTTAAAATCCCACTGGGGGATCCCATGAGTACAGCTAAACTGTTCTTTGGATCCTGACCATATTCCTCCTAAATGATCCCCTATGCTTTAAAGAATGAAATATTGCTGCGTAGTCTGCAAAGCCATAAAGTACTTTTGTAAACTATTTATTTCCATTTGGAGCCCACCTTCTTTTTGGGAACTTTGTGCAAGTTCCAGTTTGCAGAGGACACCACCATGGGTGAGTAAGACCACACTGAAATAAGTTGAGTCATCCATGTTTTGCTTGAACTCCCAATTGCTTTTGTAGACCCTGGAAAACTCATCAATCTGGGAAGGAAGCTGCCTTATACTACATCAGGCTGCTGGTCTATCTAACTGAATGTTGTCTGCACTGACAGGTAGCAGCCCTTCAGAACTTCAGACAACAGACTTTCCCATCCCTACCTGGTTATGCTAAGGGCTTAATCTGAGACCATTTGCATGCAAAGTAGATGCCTTACTACTGAACTATGGCCATTACCCAAAGGATACAGTCTCTGGCGATTGTGAGGATAATGCTAAAATCTATCCTGAGTCTAATCTTTTGGCTGGTTTCAGAAACTTTAACCCTTTTGCTTTTTACGCATATACTACTCTCTTTGTTACCATTTGGCTTTTTGGAATTTGCCATTTCACTATCTGCTTAGTTCTTTAAAATGTAATTTCTAAATTTAAGGTAAGAAAGCAATTTTTATTCAAAACTGGTTTCAGCAGGATGAAATTTGGTGCAGAACTGCAGCTTCTGTCCTCTGTGCATACCAAACCCCAAACACATATGCTGGAAGCAGAAATGCAAGTTGATACATGCATCAACACTTGATTTAATATGAATACAAATCCCCACAAGCATGCTATGTTGCAGGCATAATTCTGGTTTCATGTACATTTAGAATTTTACCATTATCTTTTGGCAAGGAACCTTTAAAGTAAGAACTTTAAAATATCATTAGTGCACCTAATGTTTATTTGAAGATAGCCCGACTTTACAAAGGCAAACAAATATTGTGGTGGGATTGCTAACTTTACAGGGATTTTTTTTTATTTAAAAAAAAATGTTCGTACTGCCTTCCAAACGCTTTAAATCTCTGAACCGCAGCGGTGTGAGCACTGCTTGGAGTGCGATGCTGCCCCAAAGTCAGTCACCCTTTTCTACATGTGCTAATAAGTTTGATTTTGGAAGGACAATGTGTACATTCCCCAGACAGGCAGAGTGTGTGTGAAACACGCTAGTCCATGCTGTGCTACTCAGTGAGCTTCAGCAGGGACAGGACAAGCTGAAAATGGCTCTCATCTGTCTTGTGGTCTTCCAGATAGAACATTTAACTCCTTCGCAACCAAAAGAAAGCTGCAAAATATTAGCCGCAGCATTATTGATAAAGGAGACTTTGGCAAGGAATCTTCCAAAATGGACATGAAGGCAAGGATTTTACAGCAAGGATCTCAAAATCCATTACAGCTGTGCGTGCACTAATTGGATACCATAAATATTGCATTCTCTTTTTAAAACCCCTAAGAGCAAAGGGATTAAGGCTCTCAAGAAAAGCGGTTTGCAAACTGTACCGGCCCCATAATATTAAATCTTGAAACAAGGTAATTCATGCAGCGTTTTTTGCCCCCTTTATGCGCAAAACCAAAGCCAGGAATTCCAACAGCAGAACCTGCACGAAATGCAGGAAATTCAAAATAAATGCAGAGATCCTGTGTGTTGGTACGCTAGGTGTTCATTAAAAAGTACTCTTGTTTGAATGCTGCAGAGTGTTAAAAAAAAGGGGGGGGAAAGAAAGAAAGAAAAGCTGAATGTCCCCTAAGGAGTTAAAACAGGAATACTATATTTTCATGCATCTCCTGCTTTGACAGATGAAAAATGTCAACTGTCCTGTTTTTATTTTCAAGCTTTTGCACTATTCATCTGGTTCATTAGTGCATCTCGCTGCTGCCCCTGACAGCTGCTCGCCCTCTCCTCCCAGCAGCTGAATTTTTCAGGCTAATTTGATCCTCCACACTGAGACGATCGCTAGAATGATTGACTTGCTCCCTGACCTCCAGGGTCTGACTTTCCTGATTAGTATTCTGGGGGTGTCTGAGGGACGAAAGCCCACTGTCTGTCTTCAGGGCTGGTGGCAACGTGCACGCTCTCTCTCTCTCTCCCACTCTTTTTTTGGGGGGGAGCTGTAAGCCACCAACCTACGACCCTGTAAGGATGCAATTGCTGCACTGAACAATAAAGGAAATGTGTAAAACCTACTTTTCCATGTAAAGGTCCATGTAGCAAAAGCATGGCATCTTGATTTTAATTAGTAAAGTCTACTTTGTTGCATATCAATTAAAACCGCAGTGATTAGAGTGTGTTTTGGGGTGGTTATTTAATTATTATTTTTAAAAAAATTATATCTCAGGCATATTTGAAAGTATAATTTTCCTGTTGTAAAATGAACCTTGGAAGAAAAAAATCTTCGTAATAAGGAAAGTCAGTAATTGTTATTAAACTGTAAGTGATCCGCCGTACAGCAGCCAGAAACAGAAAATAAACCAAACATTAGGTTTAGCTGAAAATCCAATCAACTGCCACAAATTAACTAGTGAAGCATAGTCACTTGGACCTTTATGGAGATTTCATGAACAGTTTCCCTATCTTTAATCTGAAGATAAACATGAACAAATGCCCCAAACATGGAAGTAATTCAAACATTTTAAAGGGCGTTTTATGTTAGACAGGTAAAAAAAAATTCAATTTCAGAGAATTGTTGAACTGAAATACTCATACTTTATCAGTCCCATTGATGGTAATAGAAGTAAACTGGCTAAAATTAAACAGCTCTGGATTAACTGTTTTGTGGGTTAGCCATTCTTATTACAAATAATTATTACAAATAGCATCCTTATTACAAATAATTGGAAGCACTGGATTATTCCATTCAACGGCTGAATGAATTTCAAGTGAGTAAAATCTGTTGACAGCCAAATAAAATTGGATTGTGGATTAATTTTTAAGAGAAGAAGGACAGATCTTATGATCATGGATCTTAACATTTGCACCTGTTTGGATACCAGCACAACATTTGTATATACTCCCCTATGTAGCAAGGATCCTCTTGCTAAATCAATAAATCTGAGGAGTGATTTCACTAAAACTTGAAGCTTATTATCAACCTATTGCCATCCTTCATAACATGACCTCACTAATTATATCCTAACTATCTGCAGTAATACAAAACAAAACAATCAACACACTGCAATGAGAAATGAAAAAAGCAATGAAAGTACTGTCAATACAAACTGCAGTTGTTAATTTCATTAAAGGTCACAATTTTATAACAGGAAGCATAAGGGAAAACAGGGGTTCACAAAATCCCTATCCCGATCCACATAAATGTCTAAAGGAATTATTCCATGAGGCTTTTATTTGATTAGAATACATTATTTTGATAAATATTTTAAAATCTACATTAAATTCCATTCTAGACAGCCAGAAAAGGCTTTTGAATTCCAAACCAAATCATACAGCTTTCCATTTCAAAAACTGAGGCACATTTTGGATCAGAAATTAAAATCAAAAATATGTGAGTGTGCAATATGTTTTCTTAACATTCTTACTACTAAAAGAATCACACCAGAGTAAGCTGCCAGTAAGTTGCACAGAGGATGCCATTTCTTTGAGCATCCAGTAGGTTCCCTATGGGTGCTGCTAAATCAGTATTGAGTGGTTCCCCACGAAGAGCAGGGGCCTAATACTGGGGGTTTTTTTTATGTGAAAACACCCAAGCCCCAGTATGAAAAATTCAAATCTCAAAAGGTACTTGAGGTAGCCATTGTTTACCATATTTTTTGCTCTATAAGACTCACTTTTCCCCTCCTAAAAAATAAGGGGAAATGTGTGTGCGTCTTATGGAGCGAATGCAGGCTGTGGAGCTATCCCAGAAGCCAGAACAACAAGAGGGATTGCTGCTTTCGCTGCACAGCGATCGCTCTTGTTGTTCTGGCTTCTGAGATTCAGATTTTTTTTTCTTCTTGTTTTCCTCCTCCAAAAACCAGGTGCGTCTTATGGTCTGGTGCGTCTTATAGAGCGAAAAATACGGTATATGGTTAGAAGGGGCACTGAGTTGGTTACAAAGAAAACACTAATGTTTGCCATGGATATAAAGAGACAATTCACAAAATCCCAATTCTGCATTAGCAGGTGTTTATCCTGATGGATAGCTTTAGTGAGTTCTGCTGAATCATGGAGGCAGGTGGTTTGTTACTTCACCTGGATGCTTTTGAGCTGGGAGGGCCTCTCTGGAGAGCATTTGGGTAGAAGTTGTAAAGCACAGTGGGAGAACCTTAGGAGCAGCTGTGCATGTCCTGAAGGATTTGGTTCAACTTGGTTATCTTGTTGATTCCGGTATAATTAGTATTAAGCCACAGGACAGGTTGGCACCGTAATTATCATGTGCATGAGTGAATGATTGAATGAATACCTGCTCATAGTGTTATTTTCCTGCTTATCTTTTAGGAGGTATGCTTACCAGATATATCAATTAATCTGACAGTAATTTTGTGGCTTTAATAACTGCAAACATTTTGACAGCTCCTTATGCAACTCTTAAAAGGTACAGGAACCCCTGTTCCCCATTGCACCCACCAATCTTAACCAGAAATGATCAGCAACTTTTGAGAATGCAATATTTTAAAGGTTCAGTTTTTAGCAGAATTTTTTTACACTGATTTAAAAAGGTAGGCTGGTATAAGCAGTGTTAGTTCTACTACAACCTTAGTGTGTTCACTGGATATGGTGGGCAGGTTTCTGTTCACAGCTAGCTATGCTATGGAATGTGTGCAAGTCTAAGGATGCAGTGCCAAGAATAGATCATTTCTAATTCAGGAGGTGAACCATTCTGGGCTGAAATTTATGGCAAAATTCTGCAACAGATTCATTCAGGATTGAGGAATGTATGTAAATTTTATCATGCTCAGCAATAAAAGGTTAAGTTTCTACACTTTCGCTTAATGCTACTTTATCACCAAGTGGTTAATGGATGTAAAAATGAATAGCGGGATCTTAAGACAGATACAGAAAGACTTTTGAAAACATCACTCACCAATAAGTAAGGTGTACAAGTTTTAAAAGTATTACCTCATACAAGAGACATCCTAGAGACCAAATGTCTGATTTGAAGTTGTACCCATTTTCATGGATTCTCTCTGGAGACATGTAATAAGGTGTTCCCACTGCAACCAATATGAAAATACAATTTTAAAAAATGAACACTTAAAGCTTCATCACAATGCTTTCAAGCAATATACATTTCAGGCAACCTTAGCCCTATTTTATAAAGTCGACTTCTATGATAAAATGTTTTTAAAAATGGATATAAAACTTGCAGAAATATCAGGAAGTGATTTAGCAATTCAGACCTTTATATAAATCAATATTAATGTTATGAATTTCCAGTCTCTTGTAATATTTTTCAGTATCCCATCCCTGCTGGAACAACAGAAGTATTTTTCAATTCATCTGCTTTCTATCATTCAAGTATGGGGCATTTCAATAATAATAATAATAATAATAATAATAAGGGCTGCAATCAAACACATTTTCAAGTGAGTATGCCCCACTGAACACAGTGGATCCTACTTCTGAGTAAACACACATAGGATTGCACTGTAAGAGTAACAAGTATTGACAGGAACGGTAAGGGGAAGAATAACAACTGGATTTTCCAGGGGAAAGTGGCGGGACAAAGGCAAATTGCCTCGGACATGTGCCTAGAAAGCACAGGACAGTCAGAAAACCACTTTCTAGGCACGAGACATGCAGAAGTGTGGATGAGCCTTAAGACAAGACTAGAACAGCAAAGCTCAAAAGCGGATTAGAAATTCAAAGGTTTCGTAGGTTATGGATAAATGTTCTAAAACTAACTAACTATCTCTCTCTCTCTCGGTGTGTGTGTGTGTGTGTGTGTGTGTTAATGAAGTCATGGTTCTAGGCCCCTTAAAAGTTTGTTTGCATACTTCCTAAAAATGTATGAACAACACCATTCTATGAATGCCCTCTCAAAAGAAAGTCTCATTGAGTTCAATGGGGCTTACTCCCCAGTAAGCATATGTAGGACTATATCCTAAAACAATATTGGCACGTAGGGCTAGTTTACATTTCAGGGCATGGGTATAGATCTCCTTTTAAGCCACCCTGCATTTCCACATGGCAAGCCACTCATATGCGGAAACTCCTCATTTGTGTTCCAGGGCTGCTTGTCCCAAAAAGCTAAAAGCATCTAGCAGGATGATCTGGTGTGATGAAAAAAAACCCAGCTTTATCTGTTTGCTGATCCAAACACTTCACAAAGTGGCAAGAGTTGCCACGCGCAGCAGTGTAAAAAGACTGTAATGTGTAGACAGGCCCCTGGGCCATTTTATGGGCTTTCATATTCCAGGAGGTTCTGATGCTGTGTCAAAAAGAAACTGAGAAATTTAAATGACACTGCAATTTAGCATGATAAAACTGCAGCATTCTTAAAATTAACTTTTTTGATAGTGATTTGAGCTGGAAAAGACTACCGAAAACTGATCTGCTGATAAAGTCACAGTTGTTGCTGTGTTTATGATACAACCTCCAATGACACAATTTGCTTCACAATAACAATACTAATAGCAGATCTGGCTTGTAACAGGCTACATAGCTGCTGCTTACAGGGTGAGGAATTGGTGGAGAAAGAATTTGCAGACTCTACAGGGGGCAGCTGCAAGCACTAAGGCTTGGAGGTTTGTAGTTTACCAAAAGCAAAAGTTCCTTTAACCAGTAGTTCTCAGAAACCTGCTGTTACATTAGGGGGTTGAGATGAGTGTGAAAGATTGATGACAGGGGGAAAGAAGAACAAATGCTTGAATTCTGCAGAGTTTAGCCTATTCTAACACTTTAACTATAATACAGACTGAAGCATTTAAATAAGAACCTTCTGACTTCACACAATAAATGGGGCGGGAGCGGGGAGGAGCTGATACGTCCTACTGAGGCAAGTTTAACAAAGAAGACAACTTAGTTTTTTTCCAAATGTGCTTTCTGTCACTCTTCTTTGAATACCAGAGGGTGTGGGAAGGCCATATACCAAACCTGGGTGATGCCAGGTAAAAGTAAAAGCAAACCTTTCTCCATCCACTGCATAATTAACCATGGAGTTCGTTGCCACAAGAATGGATCTTGTGAAGGCTACTAGCATAGTACCCTTTAAAGGCAAGTTATGCTAGCTCTTCAAAACATCCAATGGGGAAAGGTCTATCAGTAGTTGTTGGCTACAATAACTAGAAATGAAATTTCACTATTTAACTCTGCTTGTGAGCTTTTTCAAGAGCATTGGCTGTACTAGTCGGATCTTGAACATAGCTCTGAATGCCCGTTCTTATTATCTTTTTCTGCTGGACTTTTGCAATACGCCAATGCCAATTAGAGGTAAATTGTAAAATGTATCCGACATAAACTCTCTGCTCTATGATCAAGAGGAATCCACTGCAGGTCTGTCACCCCCAGAAGTCCACCACTCTAAAGGGAAGGAAAAGAGGGAACGCTGTACGAAACAAAAGTAGGGTAACCTGCAAGGAAGAAGCAGCCTGAGGTTCTTACTTGCATTTCCAAATTCAGATTGCTACTATGCAATCTAAAATAAAATAGGAGAGTCCTTCTTGGGGCCCACCCGAGTCCTCAATGTAAAAGTTGTAGGGTGCTGTGGCCCGGGGTTGTTATGAGCCACCTCTTCCATATGGGAACTGTTTACACAGTGGCTGCAAGAAACCTCAAAAACCACCACATCATCATCATCTGCTATGATTCCATGGGAATGCCTCACTTGACTGACAACGTCCAGGATTTCAGTCCCTGAAATGAGTGTCATCCTCTGCAGGGCCACTTCCTCTTGCTGACCCTTCCAGTAATTCATGTGGGGCGGGGAGGGCCATTTACTGGTGTGAACATACATCATTTTACAATCAAGGAAATCTCTCTGACCTAAAGAATGAGCAGCCGTGGTTTTAGAGCTGAAAAACCTTCCCAATCCAAGGTCACCAAGTTTTACTACTCCCGTAGCTGTAATGAATACATTTGCTGGCTTGATATCTGTAGAAAGAAAAATATTTCAACAGGTGACAGTAAAATATCCATGACTTGCGTGTGAGTGCACATCTAGTTTTGCTTAAAGTTAAACATATATGTATTGCTTTAAAATATTTAAAAATACCAATTATGCATACTCAATCCCCATAGGCTAAATTTTATTTTTTATTGTTAACTATTTTTATTATTTCGTAATAATTTATTAAATTTCTATACCATCATTTATCCAAGGCTCACAGGCACCTTACAACATAAAAACACGAAAAATACATAACATCATAACATTACCCCACCTCCACAGTTTAAAAGCCATAGATGGTTTAATCACCCATTTAAAAGAGCAGCATCAACCTCAACATACTTGAGATCAAAATGTAAATGTTTTAAAGGTAAGTTTTAAACAGGAGTTTTAAATTTAAGCCTCACTGATTTCAAGAGGAAGTAACATAGAAAAACCTGCTCTTAGGACTCAGGAACTGCCATGCAAAATTTGGTTACATTATCTTAAGAGGTGTCAAAATGTACAGGAAAGAATTTCTCACAACTAGCCATGATCCTCTGATTTCCTTGAATGCAATGAGATTTCAATGAGCACTAATGATCATAGTGCTATAAGTCAGTCTCTCAAATGCTCTCCCATGTCTCTGAAGGTTGATACAGACAAAGAGAAAAGTACCGTATTTTTTGCTCTATAAGACTCACTTTTTCCCTCCTAAAAAGTAAGGGGAAATGTGTGTGCGTCTTATGGAGCAAATGCAGCCTGCGCAGCTATCCCAGAAGCCAGAACAGCAAAAGGGATTGCTGCTTTCACTGCGCAGCGATCCCTCTTGCTGTTCTGGCTTCTGAGATTCAGAATATTTTTTTCTTGTTTTTCTCCTCCAAAAACTAGGTGCGTCTTGTGGTCTGGTGCATCTTACAGAGTGAAACATACGGTAGTTTCCCAGTTGTTTTTTGGCAGGAAAATAGTCATACTTCCCCCTTGGAGTTTTGTGGTAGGCCAGTCTCCTATACTTAAAGGGAAGTTGTGTGTGTGTGTTTAGCTCCCCCAGGTTAACAACACCTTTTAAGCACATCTTATTAAAAGTATATGGGTGCTAGGCCATGTTATTCTTACTCAAGAGTAGAACCACTGAAATCAACAGGAGCTGATTTACTGATTTCAGTTGTGAATAGTCTAGATATAACTAGCAATGGACTTCGTCCTGTGTATCTAAGAAGTTTGACAAACCTAGAGACTGTTGTCCTGGAACCAGAGAGCAAAAGGAAAGCACACTCTGTTTTTGCCACCTCCCAGGGCACTAAGTAGCCCTGACCAGTTGCACTTCCTGCCTCCCAGTCTGCGGCAGTCTGCTCCCATCCATCAGCCAGACAAGGAAGCAGCTGCAGAGAGCATACTACCCCTTCCCTGCCAGGAAAACACTCTGCTCCCTACTGCCAATTACCCTCCAACCGCAGAGCCAAAGGGAAGCGCACACTGACCCTATCCATCAGCCAGAGGGATAAGGGCTGCTAGTGCATGTGTTTGGTTTTTATTATTATTACCTGAATTATTTTGAGAGGCGCATAATCCAAAGATGCAGAATAAGTCTTCAAAAATAAATGATTTTTAAGAATCTACAGCATATACATAGCATGCATATGAATTGCAAGTTGTTCATTTTAACCCATAATATAGTCATCACTCCAATGTACCAGCACAAATATGTTTTAATGTGCTCTCGCTAAAGGAGGGACCCAAGATTATTACTGAGCAATATTTATCAAGTTACCTATCCCGAAGAGGAAAAGCAATTTGTAAAAAGCCATTGCAGTAATATGCACACTCACACAAAATCACATACGCTGGAAATATATTTTTCTTTCAACCTCTACACTGGAATGACATTAGCTTGATTAAATGCAATTAAGTTACCTCGATGCATGACGCGCCGTGAATGCATGTGCTCCAAGGCACTGCAGAGCTGAACAAAGTACTTCCAAACTGTCCTTTCAGGAATCAGTCTCTTCTGCTTCTTGAAATGCTTTAAAAAATAAGAACAATAAAATTAACTGCTGCCAAAGCGGATTTGTGAGTAGCCCAACGTCGCAAAGCAATAATTTGGTTAAAAATTATTAAAAGGATAGGATTTTAAACAAAATATTGCTACCCACCAAAGGGTCATGTTTAACCGATGAAACAAAAATCCCCACTGGACACACCCCCACACACTTAATATAAGTAGATACGAATAATCCCAGCTTGTACCCCTAAAGTGTGGCAGGTCAGGGTCTGATTGAGACCCCCCTTGAATTTGAATTTAACCTACAGCGTCAGGGCTGGAAGGTAGAGTTTTTGATGATAATGGCTGCCCCCTATCCCTTTTAGAATATGATTTTGCATTAGACCAGTTTTGGCAGCACAGTAAAACATGGTTTATCATGACCGGAATAAGCTGCAGAGAGCCACTGTACGCTCCACCTCCAGCATGGCATTGAAGGAGACCCTGAGGCAGTTCAGGCCTACCATGGTGCCTGAACCAGCTCATTGGAACACATTTCAGACTACAATGCTATGCCACAGAAACTTTGTTCTCGTGTTTTTTCTATTAAACTCATCCCCAAACTGCTTCCCAATGAATTTATTACAGTATTTTCTATTATTTAAAACTTTCTCTTCCTCCAAGGAGCACGCAGGGTTTCTAGGTCTGTCTAGAAACAGATATTTGACCAAATAAAATGGCAGGTGTGTGTGTGTGTGTGTGACTTATTTCAGTAACTGTAATGCCAGGACTGCAAAACAACTGCATGTTTTTCTTTTATTGTTGGCTGAGGATACTATTACACTGCCAACTCTAAAGACCTGCAAGCGTGGCAGGTGTAAGGCGGCTGTCAGAGCTATGTTCAAGCTGAGAAGAAAACTGCCACCCATAAGTCTGCCACTGATCTATCCTATTTCTATGATATCTTCCTCTTCCTTGACAGGACAAGGCTAAGTGGGATAAAGAAAATGGCCTTAAAAGAAAATTAACAGCTGTGTGCTAACTGAGTCAACCAATATTTGAAACAAATGTAATTCAAACCACAATGGCAACATATGTCCTTTAGGTAACAAAACCTTGTTGTCAAGGTATTGAAGTTGCACCCCCGACTCCGCTGCCCCCAAATCAGTTAAACATGCACTCACTGAATAGCAGAATCTGCAGAGTGTGGCACTCTGAGCCTAAACACATTTACCTGGCTGTAGTATTGATTTATTTGGAACCCTGAACAAATTGAAACATTTAAAAAAACAGCACAAGGTACTGATATTTTAGACTGTAACATTTTAGCATTAGGAGGTTATATGTTCAAATGCTTCCCTGTGTAAAAAAAAAAATGTTGCAAAACACAAGAGGTGTAGTATTAGGATAGCCCTGATGCTTAATTGCATTGCCTTTTACCTGCAGTCTTAACATTTTATCACCACATTCATTCTGAAGCATTAAAGTTCACAGGGGCAGGGGGGGAGAGAGACCATATAATTTCCCTTAATATTTTAATCAGCTCTCAATTCCAGATAAGGTTTCACGCAAAGGCGAAGAAGCCATATAGTCATCATTTGTTTAAAATCCAGAAATCACAAATTCATTCAGAAATGTGTTGCTGTTCAGAGGCTACTAGTGCGGTTCCTTCAATTTGCTGGCTCCATTTTATTATTTATTACGTTACATGCCACTTTTATGCCAGAATGGCTTCTAAGGAAGTTTAGAGCTATAAAATCAATAACATCAATCCATAATTAAAACATATCACAGCATTAAAACATCCGTAATTGACACATACAATTAAACAAACAATTAAAGACATGGCAATTAAAACAGTTTTTTTCTTAAAGTTAAAATAATAAAATCAGAAGTTCAGTTCAGGGGAGGGCTTGCCTAAACAGGTGTGCCTTCAGGATCTAGCAGAATGCCAACACTGAGACAGCCTCTCATATTTCACCAGCACTGACCCTAACAGTGAGGAAAGCTGCTTCCGTGTTATCACAAGCCAATGCTCATCAGGCCATGCTGAAACTGATTAGCTGATCATAGTCCCCTTCCTGGACAAGTGAAGGAGGAGGTATTTCAGGTAACCTGATCCAGGGTTATTTAGGGCTTTGTATGTAAGTAGCGGGACGTGGATGGCGCTGTGGGTTAAACCACAGAGCCTAGGGCTTGCCGATCAGAAGGTCAGTGGTTCAAATCCCCACGACGGGGTGAGCTCCCGTTGCTTGGTCCCTGCTCCTGCCCACCTAGCAGTTCGAAAGCACCTCAAAGTGCAAGTAGATAAATAGGTACCGCTCCGGCGGGAAGGTAAACGGCGTTTCTGTGCGCTGCTCTGGTTCGCCAGAAGCGGCTTAGTCATGCTGGCCACATGACCCGGAAGCTGTACACCGGCTCCCTCGGCCAATAAAGCGAGATGAGCGCCGCAACCCCAGAGTCAGTCACAACTGGACCTAATGGTCAGGGTTCCCTTTACCTTTACCTTTAAACCTTGTTGGAAACAGTGGGGCTGACTTTTGAGAATTTCACTGTTAGCTAAAGCAGTGACATCCTGAACCTAAAAAGGACTCAAAACCTGGGTCACAAAGGCTGCAGCCCTAACTGCACTTACCTGAGAGTAAGTCCTACTGAATCTAATAGGACCTTACTTCTGAGTAGACAGTAGGACTGCAGCAAGAAACACAGTTGGGAATTGGGGCTTTCTGTTTTAAGTCTCAACCAGAGAAAAATGTAATACTGGCGATTAGGGAGAAAGGAATATGAATAGATTGGGGGGAGGGGGCTGACGAGAGACCAAAAACCACAGGTAGTAAGACAAAGCACGCACACAGTTGCTTGGGGTGAGGACTGCAGAGGGACCGTAGTTGGGTTGTGTGTGTGTGTTTTTCAGAAAAACGTAGAATCGGAAGGGACCCTGCGGGTCATCTAGCCCAACCCCCTGCAATGCTTTTTAGCTTGCATTTATCTCAAAAACCTTCAGTGGCTTTTGGTTATTGTTGGATAGGCAATTAACAGGCTTGTTTCACAAATAAGGGAGAAGGAGGGTTGCTGGCCTGGCTTGGTTTGCCTTTGTTCTAGTTTTTAGCATGTGCTTAGTACCGTAGTTTCAGGCTGTGAGCCGCCCTGATATGGGTGGAGGGCTACTACTACTACTACTAATAATAATAATAATAATAATAATGGTGATGATATTTTTCACAGGGCTTGAGTGGGTGATGGCCAGCTGCTGGAATGAATGGGGTCAGTGCTAAATGGTTTGGCTTGCTTTATAACCCCATGGGACCTTGCTGGGGGGGGGGGCAGAGAAGGAGCTCACCCCTGAGGAAGAAGAAGAAGAAGAAGAAGAAGAAGAAGAAGAAGAAGAAGAAGAGCGAAGGAAGAAGGCTTCCCTTCCCCAGGATAGAGTTCCCCGTAACATTAAACACAGGGCATGATTTCAGGGGGAGAGAGAAACCAAGGCAGCAGATTTTGCGCATGCGCGAGCGCCGAAACCCGGAAGTAACCCATTTCGATACTTCCAGGTTCGGAGCGGTATGCAACCTGAAGCGTCTCTAACCCGAGGTATGACTGTATGCTGAGACACACACACTTTTAATTTCCTCAAAATATTTTCAAAAAATGAAATGATGCAATGTTTGGATGCAAGCTCTTTAAATGCTGCTTTCCTCAGACCTGGACTGAATCCAAAACAAACTCTGTATCTATTCTCCCCATAGCTGGGATTTGCATATCAGAGGACTGTTTGATGTCAACAAGATAGATAGGTAGATACCGGGTTTCTTTTCATTTAGAAACAAATACACAACTTCCAAGTATATGCATAGAAAGCACATTTTATTGTTTTTAAAATGAACCCTGCAAAGACTTTTAACAATGTATTTTTAGACAAACTTCTAACAAAAACTCACTGTACAATGCCAGCTGTTCCTATATATCAACCTTACTTGTCTCAAAATGTTCTCAAAAGTGTTATGTGCACTAATGAAATCAAATTTTACGAGATCTGGTGTGGTATGCTAACACTGGGGTTTAATTGTTTTTGCCCCAATGCAGAACCAAGTAGAGAAATGTATCTCCTCCAGAGCTTACCTGGAGGCTTGGACCTTCCAAAGACCAGGTGTCTCAAGGTATATGGTGAAGACACTTGACTGGAAGAAGGCAGTTGTTTCAGTCCTACCAAGGGATGTCAGGGCCTAGATCCAGGACCTTTTGAATGCATAGCTCTAGTGCTGAGTGGCCCTTCTGCTATGGCATAGAATTATACGGTATACAGTCGTACCTCAGAAGTTGAACGGAATCTGTTCTGGAAGTCCATTCAACTTCCGAAATGTCCGTTCGACTTCTGAAACGACTTCTCGCTGTTCTGTCTTCTGGCTTAGCCACGCAGCCTGCATTCGCTCCATAAGACGCACACACATTTCCCCTTACTTTTTAGGAGGGGGAAAGTGCATCTTATAGAGCAAAAAATACGGTAGTTAGCTATCTATCTTGATATATCCCTAGCATTGCTGCAAAATATAATATCCCATGAGTAGACCAACCATGTATTTGCCTCACATGAAACCTACATGGGCATATAAGGAAAGAGTCTAATAAAGGCTAAAAGAACAAGGCAAGCTTACCTTCCACAGAAAAAAATATTTAAGTAAGGTTATGATGATTTCCAAAATATTTAAATAAGTTTTTATAGAAAAAGAAAACAACAGAGAGTTTTGGGGTATCCTAAAGGCAGCAGTTTAGTATGAGCCTTTGTAGGCTAGAACCTTCATCAGATTAGAAAAGAGGGGTTCAAAGGCTAGCAAACAAATGGAACAGTTACATTTAAGTCTTGTAGCAGAACTAAAAGATAAAAATGCAAGAAACTGCACTTTGTGTCCCAACCACATTTAAGAGGGCAGAGTAATGCAGAGCATGGATACATTCATGATCCAGATCAGATTTAGATGTGTTCCACTTTTGCCAGAGGACACAGACTGTATCCCATTTATCAAGAAACAGAGCAGTTCAGTGTAGGCATTAGCAAAGACTGAACTTTCCAAGCATCCCTAGGTGGGGACAAAGGTATTACATTATCTGGCAACCAGCAACACTGCTACAGCAAGTGAAAACAATTGAAGCAGTTTCCAGACAGGAGTGCTTGCAGGGTTGCAGCTCCTGTCCAACTGCTGTCATGACAGCTCCAACCTGCTACTGCAGCAGTGCTGCTGGTTCTTAGAAACTGGAAAAAAAATAATGAGTTACAAAAAGCACACGCCCCTAATATATATATTAAAATGCTCATAGATATTAGTAGGGCTTGTCAGCACTTGGTGTCAGAGTTTGCATCAAGAATGATAGAATATATCTATATATATATATATATTCTACGTATGTATATGTATATAAGAATGAAAGGGGGGAATCACCTGAAATTACAAAGAGTAAAAAAATGACACAAAATAGGTACCACAGGTAGCTTCAAAACTTTTAACAGCAAACATAGGTATAGTCAGTTCAAAGCACTGCTTTATATTTCCTTTAGGAAGATGCTTAATAAAAAATATATTAACTCGAGACTTTGTTCTATAATTAATCTAGCTAGTGTTGCCTGGTGTACTGTTGAAAAATACTGGGTTTTTGTGTGTGTGTTTTGAAAAAAACAGCCTTTAAAAACTAATAAGAAAAGCTCAGAGGAGAAAGGTGACATAATGGCATCTGTAATGTACCATCTCAATGTTTGGATAATCAGTATATGGTACATATCAAAAGCATTTTTCAGTTCACAGTAGTAGCAAATGTCTTTACTCTAGCATATGCGGAAGTCTCAAAGAAAAATTAAATTTTTAAAGAAAGTTTTTAAAAATAAACTTCAGTGTTTAACAATAAAAAAATGTTGAAAGTGTAGATTTGGCTGGCTGCTCTCATACAGTCGTACCTTTGTTGTCGAACTTAATCCTTTCCAGGAGCCCGTTTGACTCCTGAAACGGTTCAGAAACCAAGGCACAGCTTCCAAATGGCTGCAGGAGCTTCCTGCACTCAATTGGAAGCCGCAGAAGCTGCGTTGGAACGTTCGGCTTCTGAAAAACGTTCACAAACCAGAACACACACTTCTGGGTTTGCGCCATTTGGGAGCCAAAACGTCCAAGTACCAAGGCATTTGACAACCAAGGTACGACTGTATTTAAGAATAGGCAAGGGAAAGAGAGCCGTTTCTTTCCTTTTGTTTCACTAATGCATTAACTAACCTCCAAGGAACCCAAGAAAAGGTATGTGAATGTGGAAACAGACTGCCCTCTATTCTAATCCAATTCTCAGTGTTCACCACACACTTCCCCAGCAAACATCTGAATGGAACCAGATTGGGAAGGCTGCCTTAAAGACCACAATTGAGGCTGTCTAGTTGTCCTGGTGTCCCCACCAGCTGAGGAAAGGTGGTTGGTGTCTAGAGAGAGTCTTCTCAGCTATGACACACTCTTATGGAATTACTTCCTCATTGAAGTTAAGCTTGTGCTAATCCTAGTACCTTTTTTGCACCAGGAATTGTTAAATTTTCCATTATTTTCTTTGTATTACTATTTAAACCATCAATTATATTTTGCTTTTGTATTTATCTTGTTTTTGCAGATCACCCTGAAAGTATTGCTGGAGGACGGTATATAAATCATTTAAATAAACAGAACAGAATAAAACGGACTCTCACCTTGACAATGTAGCCATAATACAATGTAGCAGGATTACTTTTCAAGTTATTAGTCAAGACTCTCACCCCAGTACAGTGCCATTCACACAGTACCATGAATTTATATGAACAAGTTAGGGTATAAATCACATCCCTGTTCTTCTTAGTTTTCACACCAGGCTCAAACATTATCATGCCTTCTGTAGCTTCAATCCTGCCTAGTCCTCACTCTAAAGAGAAAAGAGTTATTTTTCTTTACATGCTATAATTATGGTCTCAAAGTTTTGAAGTGGTTTGCAAATGTCCACAGTGGGCACTTGAGCATTCTCCAATATAACCTAGAGATCCATCTAAAGGACTCCTTTAGCCACTCAAAATTGCTCCTCCAGCCAGTATTGTGCAGATACAGTGATGCTAGGAAAGCATTCCTTCTTAGCTGCTGTTACCGCCACAATATAAACTATAAAGTGAGCTCTAAACTGTGTTTGGTCACACTTGATTCAGCTTTCCCTCCACATACATCTGGCGATCATCCCAACCAATTCATCATCTCCAAGTACTTGATGTACAAAAGAGCCAAGACAGTTATATACAGTGGTACAGAGTGCTTAAAAATCATCATGTCTACACAACAGGTAATTTCTGAATTCTAGAATGTGATTGAACAGGAATGAGAAGCATGCTAACAGAAAGGACTCTCAGGAATCTAGTAGCAATCATCCTTTCTGGTTGAGGAATTATATAACCTGCTGCACTTGTTGAGTTAGGAGCATTTTGGAATGACTGCAGCAAAAATCCTGGCCCATAAAAGATATGGCAGTCTAAGCATGTGTGTTGAAGTCTCCCCCCCCCCCAAACCACTGTTCTGTGGCTCCTCAAAACCAAAAACAAGACCAATCCCAGCAAGGAGACTGTTAGGCAGCAGGATGATATATGCAATAATGGAATTTCAAACTAAGTGCCTAATACCAAGTGCAAACACTCGAAACTGAATTTGATCAGACAGGAAGCTGAAGAGGGAGATGGGATAGCAGAGTGACCACCTCCTTCCTAACCATCAAGTCTGGGTCAGCATTGCAACAAGAACCCAAGCAGACAAGCTTGGAAAATCCAAGTCATTCACCCATCTCATTGATGCAGGTCAACAGCACAATTTGGGATTAAATCCTGGATGACAGCAGCAGCATCTCATCCAGTAGAATGGAGCTGCAGCCATGGCTTTCCAGCAGCAGCACTGCTGCTGCTTACCAGAACAGTGAGGGGAGAAGCATGGTGTCAGCAAAGTCAGGACTGTGCAGTCTTGTCAGTTGCGCTCTAGAACACTTTTTGTTTTATTTGGGGCGATGGTCATTTATACTCAACAGGCCTGGTGGACGGTCCTAGTGAACTGAATGTGCATTCTCAAACGTAGAATCTTCTATCCACTGCAATGCCTAGGTAGTTTGTTCACACACAAATGTATAGGAAGATGGAATATAAAATGAGATACTAAATACATTTTAAATGATGTGGAAAGGGGTCTCTGAGAGTAGGAAGTTGGGAAACCACCAACCTGCATGAATGACCTTATTCATAGGACTGTCAATATGGTGGCACCATCATAATGAGTTACCCATTTAAACTTTTAGACATCAGATTCTTTTTTGCTCATTAGGGTAAAGCACTCAATAGCACAACACTGTGCTGAAGATTCATCTGTATTGTCTAATGAAAAGAGAGTCAGTAGCCACTATTATCCTTATTGGATTCCAAGATCTTGCGCCTGACTCCTAATTACTGTGTTTCTCACTGCTCGTATAAAAAACAGCACACACACACACACATACACGCAGTGAGAGAAATGTTCTTATTTTTCTGTTGTGTTCTCATTTTAAAAAGAGAGAGCTGGGGGTGCATTCATTGTACTTCCCTCCTTCCCTCAATCTTTATATACCTAAAATCAACTCATGCTGATCCCACTACAAGAACTATGAAAATATGAGTATAGTGTGACAACTTATACATATTTAATCATAGCCTGATAGGCTGTCATTAACTTCAAACAGCAATCCGAGTTCACTACATTAAACATGATGCCTACGTTAAGAGGACATCATAAACTACTCTCAAGAAAAAGATAGGTAAGAAATAGCCACACAGCCAAATTGCATTGCAGGCAATTTTGGACATCTCTAGGGTAAAATCAGAAGAAAATGCATAAACTGGATTCGCAAGTAGATTAAATTATGACTTCAATAATCACAGATTTAATATTGTGGTTTCTTTAATAACAAAAAACTAATTATAAACCAGAACTGGTCTCTCTGAACAAATACTGGGTTAATGCCACTGTTGTAAGCTATGCCTGCCCTTCCATGAATCTGTGTGTATAAATTGGTTTTCAGTGCTAAAAAAGATATATTTGTATTTCTGTTAAAAGGAAAATGTTGCCTTGACTAAATATCCACCAAATGTATCACTGGATTTCAAATGCTAGAATGAAAGTAGTTAAATGGACAGGTTTGACAGTCCTAGGTAAAATAAAGGCATCAATAGGCCATAATGAAGTCTGTCACAGAAAGGGAAAAGAAAGAGAGGGCTCATATTAAATGTTATGTCAAATTGGAATATACAGAAGAGAAAACAAAACCTTCATATTGTAGCAAGTGTAAACCTACAGAATTATTAACTCATAAGCAAAATATATACAATTTGGTTATAAATATTAACAGGACATTGTCAATCTTTGTAGCACCACATTTTTCACCCTCTTGGCTTAAAAATGTCATCTTGGCAAGGAATATTCTTCAAAGCACAAAGATGCAGTTTCAACTCTATGCTGTAAAGCAAAGTTAATATTCCTTCTAAGAGTCACAAAAATAGTATTTTGAAGGCAGAGGGTGAGGACTAATTAAAAAGCACACTTTTTGTATCCAATAAACCTGAGACACTTACAATGCAGTGAAAAACAACAATAATCTAGTCTGGAGAACAAAGGACTTGTATTGGGGAGGGAACTGATTATTTGACAAGAAATGAATATATAAAAATAGAATGGAATGATCTACCCAAGCTTAAGTATCTTAAATGCAGCTCTTAGAGTAATTCATTTAGCTGAGTGCAAGTTAAGAAACAAACAAAAAACAAAAACCCCTCAACTACGATGAAGTTGTTTTGGCTTTTTAGCTTTGTTGTTTTAAATGCTGCCTATATAAATTAATAATAAATAAAGAATTAAGATTAGCTCGCTTCACACTTTCCCCCATACATAATATAATACAATTAACCCAACTGTGAACTTGAATACATTTAATCTAAGAACTAATCTCAAAATTTTGAACAGCTGGCTGTTGAAATCTTTCCAGTGTGTTACTACAATTGGCAAACTTACTAGTTTTTAGTGTGCTAAAAGTATAATTGGGCTTGTTGGAAAGTCTATTAGCAGTAATGGAAAATGGCAATCAATTGGTCTTCCTAACTTCCTTCCCAGCCTAAAATGCTCGTGGTCTTGTTCAAAGTTCAGTGCACAGAACAGTCATGTTCACTCCAGCACAGCCAAATAGTTCCCATTCCTTTCCCTAAACATTACAGGAAGAAGAAGGGTGGCAAAACTGGGTTGGGGTTTGTTTTGCTACAAAGCCAAATAGGTGGTAGTAAGCAGACCTCTGATACCACCTGAGACCTTTATTTCTGTTCCACTGGAATAGGTTAAGCATGATCTTGTGCCTTATTAGGATATCAGAATATGACTCAGGGTTCCAAAAATCTCTCAGAAAACCCTTGCTGCTTTATGGTAAACGAAGAAATGAATGTAGCTTGTGGAAACAACCTGGAATTCCACAGAAATATGCCAAGAGTGTTCACTGTTTATACATTCGTAAAAAGCACTTTGACAAAGGGTCACACATGGGCTTGTGCAGGCTTTCCTTCAGAGTCCCTTCTCACTGTCTGAAAGAAGCATTCTGTTGTGGCCAATAGAATAGGTTGTAGTGCGAGCTTGGTTCTGGGTGTGTGTGTACATATACACAGTTTCGCTGATTTGTTCAACAAGTCCCAACAGGTTGACTGTTCCTGTATTTTATTAATCTGAGCAAATATACAATAATTAGGTCAATTTAAAAAATGACTCATAACTTTTCCCCAGGGTTTTCCTAGGGTCAGGTTAGGGAACAAAGCCCTAGAAACTAACATGGGTGCAGAGTCCCCTAAACAGCAGAAGTGGAACAAGCCGAAGCCCTCCTGGCTGTGCCATGGTTATTTAGTTTAGTGTGTACAAATGGTGATTTGTAGTTTACTTTCTATTTGGTTTATTTTCTATTCATTTAGCTTCTACAAAAACTAATATTTTGGAACACTGCTCCCACTGAAATCACACAGGCACTCACAATTCTATCATTTCACTGCCTGTTGAAAACATTTCTGTTTAGCCAAGCATTTCAGTGTTGTTTTTTATGATTTTGTAATTTTATGGGGTTTTTTAAAAAAAATTGGAGGCCATATTTTTTTAATAAGTTGGTGGTTTAGAAATACTCGAATAAATGAATGGCTGGATGAATGAATGGACAGAACATCTCAAATGGTGCATTGTGGAGGGACTGCTGCAAATATTCTTCACAAGCTTGTACTTCTATGATAGCACTTTCAGTTTGGTGCCAAATCACCCAGCCAGCATTGCAACTAAGAGCATAGCAGCCTACTGTCTGATTTTTGAGAGGTCACTGGTGTAAGCTCTTTCCGTATTATCACTGCAATGACTTGTGGGTTCATTCCTGCTGGCAAAAATCAAGCGTTATGGAAGCAGCCTTCATAGGCTCCAAGGGCTTTTGATTGTTTTGCTTTGTTTTCACAACTTCAGAAAGAAACATGTTCCTACATGTTTGGATGGTCAGTCCCAACATTTTAAACATACAATCTGGTTTTACAGCTGAATTATTATGGTAAAAATCTCAAAGGGGAGAATTTATAAACAGAAATGCCAACATTAAATATTATGGCTGGCACAATGCCAAATTTGGAGTATAATGATGATCTCCTCCTCATCTATGTTTCCTTGCAATCATGCATAGCATTTTCAGATTAGCAGCAAACTTTGATAGCGAGATATAAATATGGACACTTCGATAGCTTGGAAAGGATTTACGGAATTGAAACCTGGAGTAGGATTTGCGGCAAACACTTATAATTTAGGGTACCTGAGAATCCAGAAATAAAACCAGAGTAATGAGAATCAAAACAAAATATGAAAAATAAAATATGATTTCTATTTATTTCAAACAATTAATATATTAAAAATGAAAGAAAACTCTCTGTTAGGAAAAACGCCTACCTTGATCATTCTAGATAGGTCTCCAGCATCTGCTAATTCCAGTACAATATTTAGTTCATTGTCTTCAATAAATGATGCATAGTATTTGATTACATTTGGATGATTCAATTGCTAGAAAAAGAAACAGATACTTCAGTCTACAGTACGTATAGCCTCAACTATTGGTTTCCGCCATTTAATCCTATATACACAGGGGCGGGGGAGAACACCCATTTCTGTACTAAAAGAAAACAACATTCATTTGTTCATTATTTGCATGCATTATTTTTAGATAACAAAAAACCGTGAACCAAGTCTAAAAATCAAACTTAACGAAGAGGATACCAGCCCCTTGAACTAAGTCAGGAAATAATACAGCAGCTACTACAGCATGTCTATTTGGGGGGGGGGGAGCCCCTTAATTAGTTAGGAATGGGGCACACAAAGCTATCGGATGACTTATGCAAGAAAGCCAAAGAACATGCCATTTAAAAAAGAAGAAAAAACACGTCTTCAACTTTCAATTGTCCATGATAAAACAAAAAAAAAACTTCATTAGCTTCTCAACCAATGACCATTGTAAAACAAAACTAAAGTAGAATTTGGAACCAGAAGAGGTTTTGCATTCTACACTCCACTCACAGGATTAATAAAGGTACCACTAATTTCCAAATGCATCCATTGGATTATTCTAAAATGGATATATTTGCAATATTTTGCTCTTTCTCAGAAGATTATTGAGGTTTTTAAAGCTGAATGCCTCCAGACAGACAAGAAAAACTCAGCAAAGCAAACTTTTGGCAGGCTTATGGCCAGGTCAAGAAAAGTAATAATAACAATCCACATAGAGTACACGTTGAGGAATGTAAAAAACTTATCACACTGTCTTAAATTTTGCCTCAAAAGTTTAAAAAAATCTATTTTGTATTCAAAGCATATAGCTACATATCTCTTGATATGTACAATGATCATGAAACTGAACTGAAAAGCTATTTCAAGGCATGATTATCAATAGGTGAAGAAATGAATGCAATGCAGCTATGAGCTTTTTCTAGTCCCTACTCTCTTACAGCAAAGCTTCCTATTATGTTTTTTGTTCCTGCCGGGCAGAATCACATGGGGCTCAGTCTGCCCACACAGGTAGCCTAGGCTACTACTTCCTAGGTGCACATCTGACCAAGGGTGGTTTCTGTAATCAAATCCATCATCTGCTCAACCACAGAGCAGACATCACAGAGAACCTCTCCAATACCATATCTTCCATAGACATAGCAAGGTCCTCCACAAAGTTGTCAGTAAGGTGCATGGAATTTTCTATATGTGCAATGAGGCACCTCCTACCAAAAATACCCATGTTCTATCTAACAAGGCACTCCTAAAAATATAAAGGAACAGTTGCTAGTACAGCACAAAGACCTACGGCTGGGGCAGAGGGGAAGCGGCAGGGTGGGAAGTTAGGTGCAGACACCTAAATAACCTTTAAAATCACAGGTAAGGTTTGTTATATTTTTAAAGCAGAGAGTAAGCACAATAATAGTCGTCAAGAAACAACATGTGTCACCTTCTGCAATCACAAAGACCAGAAACTTTCTTTTTAAAGCCCCAAAAACCTAAAACCTGGGAATTTTGTCAGAGCATCTTTCTGGTTGGCAACAACAAACAGGAAAAGAAGAGCCACATTCACTCCAAAGGAAAGCCCCCTCCTGTAAACTGTAACTCACCTTATTTATATAAGCATCTTTGCATCGTTCACAATCAGTATTCAGTAAGGCACTTTAGAGGAACAAAAAAGTTTGTGTGTGCACAGACAAGGCTTTTGTCCTTGTTTTACAAAGTGCATCTTCTCTGGATCACACTGCAGTCTGCTTTCGAGAACTAAGGATTCTTGTATGGCAAGTCTTCACCCCCACCTACATAACAAACCTAATTCAAAAACAGCTGTTTCTGATATAACTTGGTAAGGTGGCGGAAGGTGGGGAGTGGAGGCCAGCAGTTCAAAGGGAAAATCCTACAAGGATAAGCTCTCAGTAACAACTAGGGCAGCTCTTGGTTCCCACTTTAAACTTTTTAAAGGCAGCTTACAATGCAATGTGATATGGATGGGAGACTGACATGCATAAAAGGAATACAAAAGCACTGTATCTTTGTGTGCATGTGTGTGCACATTATGTGTTCTATACATATATTGTAGGGGAGGGGTAGTAGCTCAGTGGCTGAGAAAAAACTTTACATATAGCAGGCCCAACCTAAAGGGATTGCCAGGGGGCAGTCTTAGAAAAGCCCTCTTTCTGCCCAAGGCCGTGGAGCAACAGTCAGAATGAGCTAGATGGTCAAATAGTCTGGGCAGCATCCTAAATTCTTATGCAAAAGGCATAAATACAGTATATGCTGGAGAGAGCCTTTTTTCCAAGTAAACAATTGCGAAGATCAGCAGACAAATTCTGCTCCCAAGTTCCATCTTTGACTGAAGTGAGGGCAGCTGGGATGAAATGAAGGATATCTTTTCGGTAATGGGATGCTCATTATGGAACTCCTGAGAAATTCATTAGGCCAGTTCTATTTTTAACTTGTTCCTTAGGTTCTTTTCTACTTTCAGCAGATATTTGAGATTATGGTGCAATTTATTTTTTAAAAAAACAACAGTTGACCTGCCACCTGTTTCATGAAAAAGTAATCTTATATATTTTGTAGCAGGGTTTTTTTTTTTTTTTTTTGGAGGGGGGGCGGGAATTAATGAGGCTAAAGCTAGAATAGGTTCCTATCATTTTAGCTTTCATTTGTTATTTATTATGAACCTTGCTGCTGTTGTTGCTGTTGTCTGTAAGCTGCCCTGAAGGGCAGTGAGATACAAATCACAATGACACACACAGAGAAGTAAATAAACATATCAAGTAAGTTCTGCTCTGGTTATTAGCTATGGAGAGTCGAAATGCAACTCTATTGCCTCAAAAACCAGCTGAGGATATGCAAGCTTTGCGGCAGCTGCATTTAAAATACATGCATGCCCCTGTATCATCCTAAATCCACAGTGAAGACATTTTAGGTATGCCTTCTCCCAAATCTTTAGACTTGGGAATAATAAAAATCTGAACAAATATATGCTAAAGTTCACCTTCATTCAAGTAAAAAAAGAAAGTCATTGTACATATTTACCTTAAGAAGATCTATTTCTTTGATGCAATCAGCACGGGCTTTGGCATCCATTAAATCAAATATCTTGTTTAAAAAAAGGAAAAAAGGAAAAAACAGGATATATATAATCAATGTTTGCTTTAATTTCGTGCCCTAAAAGTAATGTTGCATAAGTGAGAAATCCCCAAACTATGTGACATGAAATATGCATTAAATTAAATAATTAATACCTGCTGTGCGTAGTACCCATTCACAAGAGTACAGTGGTACCTCGGGTTAAGAACTTAATCCATTCTGGAGGTCCGTTCTTAACCTGAAACTGTTCTCTCTCTCTATATATATATATACATATATACATATATGTTGAAATTGTTAATAAAAAAAATTATTAAAAAAAGAGAAACTGTTCTTAACCTGAGGTACCACTTTAGCTAATGGGACCTCCCGCTGCCACCATGCCACGATTTCTGTTCTCATCCTGAAGCAAAGTTCTTAACCGAGGTACTATATCTGGGTTAGCAGAGTTTGTAACCTGAAGCGTCTGTAACCTGAGGTACCACTGTACATAAACACGGAAGAGGCCCCCTGCTGCATCTCTGAATGCTACGCTGCTCTAGCTTTGCCTCTTCTAAGCAGCCTACACTGGGGGAGTGGGTAATTCTACAGCATCTCCATGGTGGGTGTGTGATTGCATCATTCAACCACTGTTCATGTAGAGAAGCAGCAGCAGAATGACACATTCTCAGGGGAGGCTTTCTGTTGTGCTTCTGCACAAGCCAATTGCTCTAAACTCATCTCCTTCCAATCACATGGCACGCCCAGATCAGCGACTCATACAGAAACTAGGCTGCACCATGGGTGGATACTTTTTAAATATAATTTACACACGCTAAATGTAAACCTTTGGGAATACAAGAAGCGTGCCTTGAATTTTAATTCAGAGAAAAAGCGTGTTTCAGCTATCTGACATTTCAGAAACATTGGCATAAAATGAACCGTGACATTCATTTTTTAAGCGCATCTGGCGTGATGATGATAATCAAGATAGTTATACAAGTCTAGATCTGGAGATGCATTTCTGTACATGCTATCTCATTTAAGAGGACCCCTAATGTCTATGTGACGACAGCTACTTTCCAGGGAGTCAGGACCTAGAGAGAAACCCCTAAAGGTCAGCACCACAAGAGAGTTGCATATGCCCCCCTGGAATTCTGCTCTTAGGCAACATGTTCATGTTCAGTGGGTCTTCCTGGCAAACAAAGCAGTGTTTCTTTGGCAAGGTTTTCCAGTGTTGTTGATGGGTGTCATCAGATACATGGTGATATGTGGATGTCTGATGGGATTGAAAATTGCAGGTGTGCTTTTTTGCTGTAACTTGAAGTGTGCACATATTGTGAAAGCAAATAAACAAGCAAATGAAAGGCTGCCTCTGAAGTATAAAACAAGAGCACCAAGAAGCTTTGCAACCCCCAACCAGCAATGCACTTTTTCATCATCACTTAGAAGCCCTCACTAGAATTAAGGTAGCAAGGACAGTGGTCCTGTCAATCATTTTCCCATTATGACTTTCTTCCAAAATCTGTGCTTGTTTGGGGAAGTTCTCCTATAGAAGCAAGGTAATTTTAATTGTCCCCATTTTTGTCATCCAAAAAAAATGCCCTAACTATGTTGAATACACACGGCCAGGGAAAGCAAAAACAAACAGCTTTGGCAACAGATGTTAACCAAGGAATCAGGATGCTGCGTAAATCTCACAGGACAAATATATTTTAACCAGCCAAATTGCTAAGAGAAGCGGAAAGACGAACTTTAGCAGGAACACACCCCAGGATTCTCACACCTCTGTGCATTGCAAATGCTGAGATGATAGAAAGCAAACTCTCTGTGCTGCAAGTTATGATTCAGGAAGGAGACTGAGTGGCAAAGCAGAACGATAGCAAGATAAGTCACATGAATGGAATGTTATGACGAAAAAAAATAGCATCTGACTAATAGAGTGGGGAAGGAAGGTCTAGCACTGTATAGTCAGTTTTGACTAAATATTGAAAAGCAAGCTGGTGTTGATGGAAAACACAGAAGCAAAAGTTTACGACTTGGGGTTTAGAACATGCCTGGCAAAAGAGAAATGTTGCAGCCCTCAGCTGCTATAAGTCTCAGAGCCAGAATGAAAAACACACTCTCTTGCTTAGATCACCTTGGCATTAAAATCCCAAGACTTGGCGCGTGTGATTAGCTTCCAAGAATCTGATTGCCTTTGGGAAAACACAGCAGGCATGTTCATGTTTTTTTTAAACTTACCAGACAGAAACCTCAACCCACCAGGTACTTCAGGTTCCTATTTGCCCTGTCCCCACCACTCATCGTGGTGAGACACCAACATCTGATCCCTGCTGTATCACACTGAAGGGGACAAGTTACGTTATTGTAGACCCCTTCCCTTCCTGGACACTGTGGTCAGGTTGAGTGGTAAGCAATAACGTCTAAATGTCCCCAATGTTAAACTCAGCAACAGAACCATCTATTTGCAGAAAACAGCACCCATCAGGGATTTTTATTTTATTTTATTGCAGGAAAATGGCATGGGTTACCTCAACCCTGCACCATGATCCCAAATGGCACCTCCAATTGCTTTTTGTTAAAAAGAGACATGCCAGGTCTCAATTATTCTAATAAAAAAAAAAAACCCTGAAGTGAAATGTATAGTTTGATCCCAAACCCAGGAATAAATTAGGAAGAAAGGACCTATATAAGGGAGAAAAGCAAATAAATAGTAGGTTAACTAACATTGAAATTCTCAAAAGTCAGACCCACTGTTTCCAACAAGGTTTAAAGGTAAAGGTAAAGGGACCCCTGACCATTAGGTCCAGTCGTGGCTGACTCTGGGGTTGCAGCGCTCATCTCACTTTATTGGCCGAGGGAGCTCCAGGTCACGTGGCCAGCATGACTAAGCCGCTTCTGGCGAACCAGAGCAGCGCACGGAAATGCTGTTTACCTTCCCGCCAGAGCAGTACCTATTTATCTACTTGCACTTTGACGTGCTTTCAAACTGCTAGGTTGGCAGGAGTATGTCTAGGAGTACAGCCTAAAAAATTAAGCAAGTTGACTAAGTAAAACCGGACAGCTATGGAAATTTACCTTAAAATGTGCAGCGTTAATATACAATATTTTACAATATTTCAGGAATACTGACTCACCGATTGTCATCTTACAGTTCTTTGTTTTAACACCTAGATCTTATGTTGCGCATATTGCATCCTAGATTTTATGTAAGAATGACAGCAAAGTATCCTTTGTATCAACATTTGTAACTTAAGTCTCCCACCTCAAAAGCTATGGCAATGGCTTCTGAAGTTCATAAGAGCCTTGTTAGAGAAACAGCAGAAATTATTTGGACGACACATATAATGATTTGTCCAGCTGCAAGTATTTAAGCAGCCGAGTGCTTGTTTTACTGGGTTATTGGCTAATTCACAAGATTACTGAGGAGGTCATTATTGGGTTAGAAGCTTGCATTGCACTAGTGGATACTGCACTCTTGTGATAAAATAGCTCTGCACACAACTGCTGGTTGGTAACAGAGAGCCACACTTTGCACAAGCATGCTACCATATTATGAAATAGTTTTATGCATTACTCTAGTTGCCTAGGGTGATGGAAAGGAGGTGTGCTGAAGGCATTTCTGTCAACCCAATGCAGTTGTTCCATGAACTAAAAGGGTTTTATGCTCTGAGATCTTCACATGAAGGGTGGTATACAAATTTAATTAACAACCACCACCACCACATCAACAATTATTGTCAGGAGCTGCTGGATCTGTGTGACACTCATCTATGTGGTGAACCACTAAATTACACACGGTAGAATGACTCCAGCCTCCGAGGTAGGCCATTGGATCTTTCTGGGCAGGAATGAACAAACAGGATTTCCTGTTCCTGCTGAGCCTCGATTGAGCAACATGGTCTTCCTAAGCTCTGGCATGTTCCTGTATGCTTGCTCTTCATTTGTGCTCTTCTAGACTTGCTCTTCAGTCCTGACTTTTAACTTGTCCAACAGCTTCTGGGTCCTGTCTCAGACTGCTACTCATGGCTAGCACTCGCAGGGTCCTCTCCTCTCTCCTCTCAAGTTGCATAATATACCAGTAATTCATTTTAAGTTCGCCAGGAGCGGCTTAGTCATGCTGGCCACATGACCTGGAAAAACTGTCTGTGGACAAACATCGGCTCCCTCAGTCAGTAAAGCGAGATGAGCGCCGCAACCCCAGAGTCATTCACGACTGGACTTAATGGTCAGAGGTCCCTATAAGTTCATAGGGGATTCAAAAGAAGTTTTCAATACAGAGGAGTGGAGTTGCTGTTTCAGGGGGGAAAGTGAAAATCCCCCCTTCTCTGTGTGTGGACAAGCTGTACTACACAAATAAAAGCTTCAATGAACTGTAACTACACTATGCCAAATTTAATGTTTCGAACAACACACCATTAGCAAAGTGAGCAACTATGTTCCCATAGGGCACATAAAACAATTTGATATCTAAAATGGGGGAGGGGTGCTACTATAAACCAGGAAACAGAGTCATCAAGGGATGCTGTTTAACACAGCTTACATACATTGTTGTGTAACACGATTTTTTCAAGAGAATCTGAAATTATGTCCCTGTGGCCTAAAGATACTATGTGCGACTGATCCCTTCCAAAGTCAAGTCCATGCTTCTCTTGCAATCGTTTTTTCTTGTTAGATTTAAGTTTTGTGATGGACATGATCTTTACCAAATCTTTCCCCAGTAAGAAATGGTTATATAGTCTTAAGTGCAGGAGAAGGAACAGTACTAAAATGATCACATACTGGGAGGGGGGGTGGAATAAGAAGTTATTTTATAAAGGACATTCTTTCAAGTTTGTCCAAGCAACACACAGCACCTGGTACTGATTAAATTGATTGCCTTAGGGAGAATTCCAGAAGCCCAGAGTACTATTTAAGAGTTGGTCTTTGTTTGTGTTTTACTATGGAAGAGCCCATTAACACAGTATTAATAAGGTCGGGTTCCCCATTTCCCCTGAACAATCCCAAACTATCGCAGCCTAGCAAATTTATGACAAATACATCCATTCTCGTTGGCTAATCAACAACTAGAAGCAAAGGAACTTCCATGCTAATGGAAGATATTCGTTGTTTATTTATACAGAACAATTTACTTTTCCCTCAAAGGAAGACAATAATATTGGTGGGGTGGTGACATTAAATAGCCTTAAACTGGGTGTTGTACTACTCAATACCTGATTTTTTATTCTACAAGAGGTTTTGTAATCATTAGTACCCTTAAAACAAACTTGTACAGTGGTACCTCGGTTTAAGAACTTAATTCGTTCTTGAGGTCTGTTCTTAACCTGAAACTGTTCTTAACCTGAAGCACCACTTTAGCTAATAGGGGCCTCCCGCTGCCGCTGCACCACCGCTGCACAATTTCTGTTCTCATCCTGAAGCAAAGTTCTTAACCCGAGGTAATATTTCTGGGTTAGCGGAGTCTGTAACCTGAAGCGCCTGTAACCTGAAGCGTATGTAACCCGAGATACCACCGTATATTCCACTTAGCATGCACACTTAATGTTTCCCTAAAGCTGCAGACATACATATCATGACTTAATAAGATAACATATGAACAAACCTCTTTGCAGTCCACATGCAGCCACATCACTCCTTCTTTCACATGAATAAAACAAGGCAGGAAATATTTGGCTACCTACAATTTCCCATTGCATCCAAATTAGGAAACCATGGTTAATGGCTCTGGAACAATCCCAGGATATCGGCCAGATTCAACCCATGGTTTCACATCCTGACATGTTCCAAATTCATTTTCTATTATAGACAATTTGGGAAAGTAAGGTTAACAATAGTTAACTGAATATTTCCCGGCTTGTTTGCTTGCTCACCCAAAGGAAGAAGCCAAAAGGCTATGTGCAGGGTACAAGGCTCGTTCATATCTCAGTTGATTAAGCTGATATATAATCATCCAGACATGACCAAATAGCCATGTACTAACAAGAGGGAGCAAGAAGGATGTTTTACATTTTACATTTCTCAAGACAATGTGTTATCAATATACGAACCCTGATGAATTACAAGTTTAACATTTTTTTGGTACCTGTACATTGCAGAAAAAAACTGCAAAGATAATAGCTTCTGCATCCAACAAAACTCTAAGACTAAATCATTTCAAGGGCATTTGTAATGACTAAGCTAATACCCAATCTTTGTCATTTTAATAGCTGAAAACAACTGTTAAATGATTTGAAAACACCTAACAAAAAATCAAGGCAATCTTACTGTTCTGTTCAGAAGTCCATGTACTTGCATATACTACACGATGCTTAAAGCTTACCGACAAATACTTCTAAAAGAACCTTGAAATCAATTTCCCACTCTAACTACAAAGTGTTAGAACCCCAAAAGGTTCATTAAAAAAAACTTGGAGTGAAAGGGTTTCAGAAATCTTCCACAGCTACATGGGACTTTTTAAAAAGTGTGTTTCATTTATTTTCATTTAAAAAAAAAATGATTTAGGGAGGGAAATCTAGTATTTTTCCTGGATAGAAAAACAGACAAAGACTTTCCTCACAAAAGAGGCTCCCTCAACCTTGGCCCTCCAGATATTTTGAGACTACAATTCCCATCATCCCTGACCACTGGTCCTGCTAGCTAGGAATCATGGGAGTTGTAGGCCAAAAACACCTGGAGGGCTGAGGTTGAGGAAGCCTGGCTTATACAGAGGAATGAATTAATTTGCACAAAAGAAGTATTTTCAGTGTGAGACCAGGGTAAAGCCTGAGGAATGTGGACATGTTGCTAGACTGGAAAAGGGTTGGTATCCATTTAGGTAAGAGGCATGGAGGAGATTACGTATGGGTTTGGCAGAATGTAGGGAATCTGAATGACAAGTGCAGTTTTCTGGACTGGAATATTTAAATCTGTTGTAGACTGTAAAGCTAAACATGGTTTAAACTTTGTAAAATGTTTAAAAAGCTAAAAATCCTGCTCTTCATTCAGCACCAAAATGACATCAACACTGGCACCAAACAAGCCTCTTAGGAGCTGCAGCCCAATGCGAAGAAGGCTTTCAGAGCTTCCCAAATCCTCCCCACATACCCCGCTGCTACACATAGAACTTATAAAAAGAGAAACAAAAGATCTTTCTTAAACCAGGAACATGTTTGCCAGTCATTACTGATCATGTTGACATGAGCCAACAGTGTGATGCGGCAGCTAAAAAAGCCAATGCAATTCTGGGCTGCATCAATAGGAGTATAGCCTCTAGATCAAGGGAAGTAATAGTGCCACTGTATTCTGCTCTGGTCAGACCTCACCTGGAGTACTGTGTCCAGTTCTGGGCACCACAGTTCAAGAAGGACACTGACAAACTGGAATGTGTCCAGAGGAGGGCAACCAAAATGGTCAAAGGCCTGGAAACAATGCCTTATGAGGAACGGCTAAGGGAGCTGGGCATGTTTAGCCTGGAGAAGAGGAGGTTAAGGGGTGATATGATAGCCATGTTCAAATATATAAAAAGATGTCATATAGAGGAGGGAGAAAGGTTGTTTTCTGCTGCTCCAGAGAAGCGGACATGGAGCAATGGATCCAAACTACAAGAAAGAAGATTCCACTTAAACATTAGGAAGAACTTCCTGACAGTAAGAGCTGTTCGACAGTGGAATTTGCTGCCAAGGAGTGTGGTGGAGTCTCCTTCTTTGGAGGTCTTTAAGCAGAGGCTTGACAACCATATGTCAGGAGTGCTCTGATGGTGTTTCCTGCTTGGCAGGGGGTTGAACTCAATGGCCCTTGTGGTCTATTCCAACTCTATGATTCTATGATTCTATGTTCTCTGGGGCTGAAGGGAGCTGTAATCCAGAAACATCTGGAGGGCCACAGGTTTCCCAGCCATGCTCTAGTCTAGCACATCCAAGGAACCCAGACACATCTTCAAATTTTGGGACTTGCTCATTACACAGCCAGCCATCAAGTCAGACCTAATCCATTGAATTCACGTGCATCTATCTACTGCGCCAGCAGTTAATTGGCAAATGCAGCACAGCTTTCTATCTGGAAAATGTGAAGAAATTGTGGCAATGGGATAAAGATAGAACAGATATATTAAAGGAGGATAAAAAATTGCTGAAGAGGACACCAAAAAGCCTGAGAGGGAGAAGCAAACAGGGAATGAGAAGATGGGTTCATGTTTTGTTTCTGTTTTTTCATGGGGCCTTAAGCCAAAGGCAAAAATCAGCATGGGGAGGTGGCAGTTTACATGTTGCAGGTGAGGCGATGATCCTTAGAGGTGGTGCTAAAGCTGGGAGCAGTAATGGGGTTAAGATGAAGAACCAAGCAGAAGGAAGCAGAAAGATGGACTAGCCCTCTTAAAAAAGAAAGTCTCCCCACATTAAATTCTCATTTCTGAATTCGGCATTTATTTCTCTCAGTCCAACAAATAGACTTTTGAAGTCTATAAAATAAGTCAGTTAATTCAAAAGGATGCTTCTTTTGAAATACTCCAGCTACAAGCTTTTTCCCCTGCAAAAATGTAATGCTGCTCTTAAGACCATTGGTGTTTGATCTCAGAGAGCAAATAGACTTTTTTATTCAGCATGTATGAACAGCACTCCGATCTTTGAAAAAGTGGTCTCTTTTGAATCGTAGAACTAAATGTTTTCAATATAGCGTATTTCATAAACCACAACCTGCAGAACCATAAAGAGCTATGGCCAAACAAACAAATAGAATTCCCTACAAAAACAAAAGCAATAAAATGATTACCAACCAGGAAAGTAAAACGGCCATAGTTTTTTTTTATAGCATAAAATAGAAATTTCTTCCTTAAGATTAATTAGTTCTAATTTAATCCTGAAGAAGCAATTCGCTGACAACGCACAATGAATAATTAATCCATGTGCCAGATAAAAAGAATCCTTTTATGATCTTCTAACACAAGGTATTAAGAGCTGAAATGAAAGGGGAAATGCATGGAACTACATAGGGCACAAAATGCAATGGAGCTTCTGGAAAGAATTCTAGCAAAACATTTCACCCTAACTCCCATGTAGACCAGGCTAGCCAGAAGTTCCATAATTGCATGCATTCTTAAAATAACAACAACAACAAAATAGTTACTGTTGCTGGGCAATTCAAAAACCTATTAAATTCTCAAGTTTAAAAATAGTACAGTAACAAACACACACACAAACTACCGTCTTCATTTAGATACACTTCTTTTGACATTTATGCTGCAATTTAACACTATCCTGCTTCCTTCTCTGCTCACCCTCGCACCCTCTGGCATTTCCATATAATAAAAGAGCTTATATATTCTGCTAGGTGACTTTTTTAAAGATGGAAGCTTTGAAACATTAACATGGCCAAAAAAAGTTTAGGAATCCGAATTACTTTAATGCCCCACGGACTTCCAGGCAGAAAGCATGCTAGCAAGTAATATAATGTAAATTTTGAAATGTCGTTGTTAAATAAAAGACAGCATTTAATCCTAATCATAATTGGCCCTGTAAAGTATTTAGGATGGGGTGCAAGAGCCACTCCACCCAAATTTCATTAAGATACACGACAGTGTGGGAGCGAGCATCACAAGCTAGCCCTGGGTGCCTTGTAACAGGGTGGATTTGCACAGGACAGCAGAAGGGCTAGGAAATGACTCACTAATAGATACGAGTCGGGACTTTCCACTGTTGTGAAGGCACTTTTCAAAAGTTACTCATTGTAACACAGTGCATAGGACTTGGAGAGAAAAATAACCCGCAGAAAAAAATGAAGCAATACTTGCAACACTATAACATCAAGAAAAACAATCCAATCTAACAAGGAAAACCTTGCAACAACACAGACAAGAGAGATCCCCTTCATTGCTGCACTCACAGGAAGTCTGGAGAGTGCAGGAAGGGGCTTGCTAGACCTTCTTATGCTCACATAAGGTCAATGTCTTCCATCCAAGTGAAGAAACTAGAGTGTCTTATTGCCCTAGAACAGCCTTGCCCAACCTACTAAACTTCAGGTGTCCTGCATTACAGTGGTGCCTCGCAAGACGAAAAGAATCCGTTCCGCAATTCTCTTCGTCTAGCGGTTTTTTTCATCTTACGAAGCAACCCTATTAGCGGCTAAGCGGATTAGCGCTATTAGCGGTTTAGCGGCTATTAAAGGCTTAGCGGCTAAGCTGCTAAAAGGCTATTAGCGGCTTAGCGGCTTAGAAAAAGGGGGGGGGAGCAGGAAAAAAATCGCAAGACACGCAAGACGTTTTCGTCTTGCGAAGCAAGCCCATAGGGAAAATCGTCTTGCGAAGCAACTCAGAAACGGAAAACCCTTTCGTCTAGCGGGTTTTCCGTCTTGCGAGGCATTCGTCTTGCAGGGCACCACTGTACAACTTACATCAACCACAGCTAGCATGGCCAACAGTGGGGATTGCAGTTCTAACCATCTGGGGGGAATCAGACTGGGGAAATCTGTTCAAGAAGGTCCCATACTGTAGACTGTGCTTAGATAATACTCTGCAAAGAAGGGCCTGTTATTTTATAATGGCCTTGGAACATTTGGCACAGTAGGGTTTCTGACTAGAGTCAATGGACTGGCTTTACTTTTAAAAAAACGTTGAACATCTCTTTTGAATGCATCTCTTTAACATTTGTACTTCTTTTTAATGCATTTCGCTAATACAAGCTAGCAGTTCAAAATCGTCTGCTCTGGAATGAAGCTCGTTCTTTTAAAAACGGCACACAGAGACTGCAGTTAGAGGCAGTGAACACATGCACAGCCCTTAAAACCTGGCACCTTAAACTTACGGCTTCACAATGCTACATGAAGAAGACAGAGGTGGTGCTATTGTATTCAGGGTTAGAAAAGCATTCAGAAATCCTTAGGTGGCAGTGGCAGAAGCAGTACAGCCAGCCTTGTCATCCTATTTTTTTAAGGCTCAAGTCTGAAACATTTTTTGATGTCTAAAGTTCATTGCACAATAATCAGAGAGCCAAAATATTTTGAATCCTGTGTCTATTACAAAAATGTTAGATCTTTCTTCCATTTACCCATTGCATAGCATCATAGCCTCCTACACTGCAGGTTTCGAAGGGTATCTGGTGAAGACAGCAGCCGCAGTGCAGCAATCCATGCTAGGCGGCCCAGAGTCACCATTTATATTTCCCACAATGCCCTGGAGTGACCCCGGGGCCATTGTGGATAATTTAAATGGTGCCTCAGCAGCCTCAGGAAAGGTGTCAGTGCAGCTATAAGCCCTGAAAGAATCCTGATACCACAAGTGCCTGCAGGTGCCACATGCTGATGCTAGGCTTCTTCAAGGCAAAAACTGCCACAAAAGTTGTGGCTGGTGAATGGGAGGTACAGGTACCATCAGCCAAAGGCAGCACTTGGGAGCAAGCGAAGGCTGCTAGGCCCTGGGCTCAGGAGGGACAGGTTCATGCTGTTGGGGTAAAAAATACATGTGACTCCTGATTTGCTGACATCATAAATGCTGTGGCTTTGATTGTCCAAAAAGAGCACATGAGAAAGCGGAAGCCCACTCTGCTGAGACAACCTCTGGAAGTGAGAGACTTTGCTGCCTGGGTAGATCTCTGGGTAGTGGATGGTGGATAAAAGTCCTGTGTGAACTGGTCCCTGCTCTCAGTTTGGACCATCTTCACCTGGCCTGAGAGCGCAAGATGCAGAATGACTCCAGCTATGAAAGTTGCTGCTACCTAGAGAGCATCAGAGTGGGGGTTGTTGTTGCTGTTGCTGGGGGTCAAAATTTAGTTTTGCAGGTGCGTAAGTTATGTTCTTGTATTTTTATTGCTAGATCTTATTAAGAGTTGTTATCAGTGTATTGTACAATTTTAATGTACTTTTATTAATATGAGAGTAGCCAATTTCTTATGTGATTATTTAGATTTTGTTATGACTTGTGAATTATGTAATTGTTTTGATGTTGTGATCTGCTTTGACCATAGTTTACTGTGGAAAAGCAGTGTAAAAATAAACAATTATGATTATTGTTTTTATAAAACGGTATTTCAACAATTAGCAAGGTTCTAAAACAATGTTCACTCCAATTGTTTTAGAATCAGCAGTGGACTTGGTGATAAGAGGCAGAATGAAAATGAAAACATAAGGATCCACAAAAGGGGGGCAGAGAAGTCAAAGGGGATATGATGTCTGTATTTTGTTTCTTTTTTGTTGTTACTGTTTGTGAAATGGAATATGCAAAAATAAAGTAACCCCCCCCCCACAAAGGTGCTAAAACAATGGTTACCTATTGACTTATATATAAAACAACATTAAGCAACCTTACCAAAAACAGTAGCTAAGTTTCTCATTGCATTGCTCAAGACATCCTTACCTGCACTTTTTTTAAAGCTACTGGCACACCGTCCAACAAACACGTGGCTCTGTAAACTTCACTAAACTGTCCACGGCCAATCTTCTTTTCTATTCGGAAGTTTGCTAAAGTATTGTAGCCCATGTCAGGTCGTAAGGCTTTCTGCAGTCAAGGATACAAGAAAACATAAGGTATACTTTACATACTGGAGGAGTATGTGCAATCATACTTTCCCCCCTCCCAACAGCCAGTTGCTTATACCATTAGCTTTAAGAACATGAATGTGAGATTGGCTGCACCAAGTACAGAGGCTTTAAAAAGGCAAGTATGTGTGCACTGGCAGAAATAAGCAGTACTCAGCCACAGTGTTCGAAAAACTATATGGGTGTATTTGTTCTGAGTTTCCTAATGTTTGCTTTGGAACTGCCTAGGTTCCTAACCCTGGAAAGTCAGTATGCATCCAGTTTGGAATGGATTCTAAGTTACTGGGTTTAAAAAACGAGAACTAACCCTTTCCTAGCTGCACCACATCACCAAGTGTCTGTGTATCAATACTGCACTGTCACTGGTTGGCAGTTTTCTTCTAGACTCAACCCAAGGTCCTGACTTTGAACTTCAAACCCTTAAATGGTTTTAGGTTCCAATCCTCCCAAAATGTTCCTAACCAATACCTTCAAGATTAGGTAGGTGCACCAGATAGGTACTCAGAAGAAGGCTTTTTCAGCTCTGGTACCTAGAATTTGTTATAGTCTGTCAAGAGAGACTGATACTGTTCCCACACAGTCTGTTTTCAGGTGAGGACTGAGGATAGTTTTATTTGTGGGGCTTTTTAAAATCATGGTTTTATCTGCCTTCATATTAAACTGTTGTTTCTATTGTTTACTTTCTGGGTCACATTCTAATTAGGTTTCATGTAAAGGTACCTTGTGTACTTTTTGTAAAAAGGAATATAAATGAATATTAATATTTACACACAAATGCAATTGACAAAAATAAATGAAAATTACATCCAACCCTATACATGCTTACTTAGAAATGCATCCCAGTGAGTTCAGTGGGGCCTATCTCCAGGTAAGTGGGCACAGGATTGCAGAGAAGAGTTCCTGTCAGTGGCAATTAGGCCTACAGTCCTTCCCCTACTGTAGACAAGTCCTCTGATAAGTCAGACTAGGGTGATAAGTTGTGATCAATAATACTGTTTGTTCCCATTTCACCTGATATCCTAAGGATTCCTTTTAAGGATTCGGGTCTAGTCCTCATATTGTTAAAATATACATGTATAGTTGTGGATTTTCAAGAGAAACATGATCATGTATGTGCTTCTGAGTGTCAGCCAATTTAACATTGTCTACATAGTTCCTAGGCGTAAGTGGACATTCTATCCAAGAGGTATGAGAAAACTTCCTAGCGTCCAGTACAGATAAGGAGAAAAGGATTACTTCTGAAAATTGTAGCTGAAGAAGATGGATTAGTACTGGCCTGGAATCAGAGCAAGTTCTGTCTGCATTGAAGGCATGCACAAATGCATCCTGCAATGTTATCTGTGACCAACCCTTTATCTACTACTGAGAGATGGAAACTGAGCAACCGTTAATAGATTGCTTTAGAGATCTGGAAATTGATGCAGAAATGCAGAGTTCTAAGATCCACAGTTCTTGATTATATTTAACTGTTTGTATTCTGAAGCTGGATATGCTCCATTTGATGTAGAATATATACTTGTAACTGGCTTCTCCTGTTTTTGGAGGAGACAGCAAAGATTATAAGGGAGAAAACTGAGAGTCAGTGATACTCCAGGTTGTTCTCTGTTCTGTTTCCCGAGCATTTTATATTTCAAAGTTTTGCATACCCTTGTGACATGCAGCATCCAAACAAAAACAGTAACAAAATGAAGGATGGCGACAATTTTGTCATTTTGTGCCCTTGCATTTCAATTTAAAAGCAAAAACAGCAGCAATTCTAAATGCTGTAAGTACTCAATTGGTCTTCTTTGAACTGCAGCGGGTGTTAGAAATGATTCTAGGGCTTTTGCCTCCCCGGGGCTCAGTTACACAATCAAAAATAAATTATTGTTCCTTAGAAGCACCTACATCCAAATACGTTGTTGCTTCGATAGTGATGGTATTGCAGCAATTCAGCTATGTATATTCAAAGTGAAGCCTATGCAGATTTAATGAGGTTATCTGCAGCATTTAGAGTAAAAACAGAGAAACTTGGTGGAGTTTCTCTCTTATTATTCAAATGTTCACGTTGCAGAGAACCAGGAAGTGGCTTCATTAAGCTACGGGGTTTTGTGGTTGTTTAACCAGCATATATTTCAAAATTTGAATTGGGAATTGCATCCTCTGTCTGCGCAGTAACTTGACAAACATTAGCGTGAACTACTAAGGCAGTGTGACAACCGCATGCTGAGAGCAAAGTCTCACTAATGTGTTTTGGCATGCAGGTTTGTAATCACACATTTACATATGCAATGACCTACATTTGCATGTCAGATCACACACTGTCTGGCTTTATTAAGACGGGGCACCTCCCTGTGTTTGGCGGCCAGAGTGGCGAGAGCGGGCCAGAGGGCGGTGTTTTTTTGGCAGTTGAGGGATGAACTGCCACCGAGGATTAGACTGATATGGCCTGAGCATTAGACACTTCATTAGAGGTAATCTGTTTAACAGTGGGCAGTGTATGTAAACTTCACAGCCCATTTGCAGCACCTCCCCCCCTGCCTCCCCAGCCCCAATGGCCTTTCTTCAAAGGGCAGTGTGGCTGACTGACAGCTTGTCTCATCTGCTCCCTTGTCTTGTCATACAATTTAGACGTGGAGACCTGACATGAGAAGGAACATAGCTGCACATCTCCCAACTATCACCCGGGCCTCCCTCCCAGCCACTATGCAATTTGGGAAAGCAATAAACTCATGCATAATGGGAGCATCAGTTGGTCAGAGAACATATTACATACATTTTGGTAAAGATCACACTGCATCTTAGACCAGCACATTAAAAAGAAAAGGAGTGGCAACAACTTCTACATCTCAGCTGGGGTGTTGCTTTTGGCATAACATAATCCATCTATTGAGCTAGATTATCGAGGCCCTAACCATTCTCTCCCATGTTCTGGGCAGACCCAGTGCTGGCTCCCTGCAAACCGCAGTTTGCAAATCAGAAGGCAGTCACAGGAACATGCTTTGGATTATTTATTTATTTTATTTTGTTGTTTATTAAGCATATATCCCTCACCTTCCATCAAAGGAGCCCAGGGCAGCAACATGTCAATGCAAAAATAATGCAATTAAAACTTCTAAAACAGTTAAAAACTCAAAGCAATCACCTACTCACAAAGCTATTAATTTCAGTGTTCAAATTATTTCAGGATTGGACACCTACACCAATGTGAATTATGGTTAATGCTAGCCTGGGTGGGTTCCCTTGTAACCAGATCAAGAAACAAGGGTGTTTAGAAATCCTGGTTAAGACAGTACCTTCAACTGGTATTTTGGTATCCTCAAAGTGAAGATGTGCACATACAAACACAGTGTGTGGACGTACATCAGACAGTCATGACTGGCCAAAAATAAGGGCACATCATCTTTGAACACATACATCTCCCCATCACACTTTTTAGTGTATGGGCGACAAACCACTGGTGTATAGCAGCGGAACATGACTACCACCTGAGGTGTAAATAGGCTCAAATTCCAAACAACAGCTGTGCTGAAATCTGTGAATGTTAACAACTTTCCCACTCCCCGTTTGTAACTTAAAACTTGTTATGTATCAGAAAAACATTTCATCCTTTTAATTAGACTGTTTTTTGCTGCTGTCCCGACACTCCGCTGAAAAACAGGGTTACACAAACTCATTCTTGGTATGCTTTTCGAAATCCAAGAAGAAACTTTGTTCTGCTACTGTTTCTTCCTTTATTTCTGAATACATAATTTGCACTGACGCAATTATGATTTAGCAAACTGCATTCTCTCTCAGGTCACTATTTGTTATTAGCATTCCCATGGAGCTACACAAAAAGATTATATGATACAGAAATTTGAGTTGTACTGGCACATCTGAGCTTCAAATTTTAAGGGACGTTCTTACAGAGCTGTCCACCAACTAACTCCTAAAGCTCCTACTGGTGGCCTCTCTACCAATCTCATTCACCACCAAAAGGTTACCCAAGAACCATATTGCCCTGAGAGGACAAGATAGAGCATCACAGAGAGCAGCTCCAGCTTCATGACTTCTGTCTGAGATAAACTGGTCCTCCCTCAACAACTGCCACCACAGGGCTTTTCAAAATCCAGCTTACCTTCAGGGTAAAGAGGAGAAATGTAGTTTTGAAAAAGGTTTTTTCTATTGTTGTTGAAGCTAGACTAGTGCTTATTGCGTTAATGTTTCTACAATAACTGATTCATGGTTCACCTAAAACGTAGTATACAGTTACAAACAAAAAACAAACAAACTGGAGTCCAAGTTGCAACAGTAAAAAAAAATGGAAAGGAAAAAAATCCATAGCACCATTCTAGGGCTTCAGTATGTAATGGAAATGAACAGAATAACATCGGCAAAATGTAAGTCAGAGTAAGTTCTCTGGGCTTTTAAATTCTGCATTAATGTACCCCTTCCTACCTAGTCTGAGCAACTAATGCAATGTCCTACCTGTGGCTGAAATTGAGGAACAGGAGGGCCTGGCATGCCTTGAGATTGCTCATCCATTGTTTCAAATCACAACACTTTCAAGTGACCTGTACAAAAATATGAATGACCTTTATAAAAATACGATACAATGAAATATTTTTGAATATAACCTTCCTCTTTGGTTTTATTTCCATAGCATCATTAGCTTACACAGGATTTTACAGGGCAGGACAAAGGACTTTACCATCTATTTATATGGCTGGTATGTTTTGTTGTTGTTTTTCCACTGATGTTATGTTTTTTGAAATATTAATATATTATATGAATCCCCCCTTTCCCCTCTGCTATTATATATTTTATATTTTTCTTTGCTGTAAGTTGCTTGGAAACCTTTGGGTGACAAGCAACTAATAAGTAGTTGTTGTTGTTGTTGTTGTTGTTGTTGTTGTTGTTGTTGTTGTTACAGTGTCAGACCACAGAAATGTGTAAGCAGGGGGGGAAATGTGTGCCCCTGAAGTTACATTTCTTGGTTCATGTAGGGAAAGATGAGGATCAAGGAGTTAAACTAAGGGGTAGCCTATTATGCCCTTATACATTCAAGTCCATTATGTGACATGAAAATACTCTTTAAGTCAGAGCTTTACAAACTTTTCATGTTGGTGACACACTTTTTGGACATGCATCATTTCGCGACACAGTAATTCAGTTTTGCATCATTTCGCAACACAGTAATTCAGTTTTACCAGCAAACCGGAGGTTAGGCTAACCCCTTTCTAGCCCCAGGAGGAGCGTGGGGAGCGTTTGTGCGATACACACCGACACATTGCAGCCGACACTCTAACATGTCGCGACACACTGTTTGGAAAGCTCTGCTTTAAGTGGTCAACCCTCTGAGGGCAAGTTCACACATGAATGCTCATGAATCAATGAAATCAACACTTGCCTGACAAGTGATTTTCAATCTTTTCAGACCCACAACCCACCTTTAGTCCTAACATTAATTTGGGAGCCCATTTCTTTCCTTTCTTTCTTTTTTAAAACCATATAACATACAACTGTATAGTGACCCACTTAGGTGGGGCTGCAACCCAACTCACCAGCTGTAAACCAATGGAAAAGACAGTCACAGATAAAATAATTCCCCCCCTCTCTCTATATATATATTGCTCATTTACTATCTTTAAAAAAACAAAACTAAAATCAAAAACCAAAATTCCCTTTAAAAATCCTTTTCGTCAAATGTGCATTTCCCAGGAGCAGAGTGTAAGAGAAGATTAGGTCTCATTTAAAAGAAAGAAAATTGACTACATTTTGTAGCCTGTCATTTTCTCTCAACATCGCTGCTTCTATTCATGTAGGTCTGAGATCAGAATCAAATGTGAAAGCATTCTGATCGATATAAAAAACCAGCTAGCTACAAAGAACAAAAAAGCTTCTCTACATATCCTTATTAAAACAAAACCAAAAATGCAAATATTTTAAACCTAGAAACGCTGAAGGAGTCTACCCAATTGGGAAACAGCATCAAAAGGAAAACACTTTTTAACAGACAAGTTACTTAAAAAAAAAAATTAAAACTGTTTCCTAACCCAAAGTTTTGGACATAGTGTAAATCATCTTACTTCTTTAAATGTCAGTTTTATGCTTTTTCTCTTTCCAGGAGTTTTTAAGCTGTGGAAATCGTTCAGAATAAGGGAAACATCAATATTTTGCCCTTTTAACTCTTAAACCAGAAGCAAAGCTTTTCTACAGAACTGTTCTTATTGGTCTTTGCCCTTTGTTGAATAGTGGCAATAAAACTGCTCCATAGCAAATGCTTTTCCCATCTACTTTGCATCTCAAAAACAAATGTCGTTAGAATTTTTACAATGAATTGAGTAGCACACATCTTTAAGATAATAGCTGGTACAGAAGCTGAATACAATCCAGCTTCGTTATGCATTATTTTTGTCCTGGCTGTCATGTAACAGTTTTTAATTCAACTAACAAAAGCTCCTCTTTAAATATTTCCCTCCTCTTAAAAAAAAACAAGAACTTTCAGACTAGTTTTCAAACTGCGTGCTGAGAAACCCCACAGGTTCTCTGGAAACTTATCAGATGATCATTCAATTAGAACATTGTGACAGAGTAATTTTCTTAAAAGTCACTGCGCATGCAAAACACTATCAGATAGGTTTTCGAACACATGGTTTACCCTGTCAGTCATGTAGGTCAATGGTGAGTCCAACAAGCCTGCCTAAAATCCCACATGTACTGGGAGACCACACCTTAGAAGTGACCCTAGAATTTCCTGCAATCTAAAGAGGTTCTGTTATAGATACAGAGGGCATTCAAGGAGTCGGGGGCAAGGAATCAAAATGGAAAGTGTTCTTGAAGGTCAAGCTATAGTTTCCAATGCTCTTATTTCAGACTTTTTGGAAATTAGTGCATCCCATTCATACATATTGCTTCACTTCCTCAGTGCCTGCTCAATAAGAAGGAATAGGTAAGGGCAAATATTGGCTTCAGACTTGGCACAACCAACACTTTTAAAAATAATTCTGCCCACTTATTCAAAAGTCTAGAAGGTACAATCTTTCAAAGGACATCCTGTGTATACCCTCTGATTACTTTATAAATGGGGAGGGTTTTACCAAGAATCTCTTAAACATTATTGTACCCTTTAATTCCTAACTGACAGGAACACCAAAGATTTAGTAGAACGCCTAAAACACAGAAAAAACTGAAAGTGGCGATAAGACCCAAATATTGCTGGCAGCGACATTTTTTTCCACAACGCTTGGCAAACACACTGTTATTTAGGATGCATGATGAGGTCAATGTTGGCAACTCTTTGCAAGATCCCAACAAGTTTTTGAACGTAAGGCTCAAAAATACAAAGAAGTCTTAGTGCAGTAATACTACATTGGAAAAATTAGATCTCTGTCTAGGCAAGTCTGAAAAAAACAGAATTTAAATGCCCAAGCAGTCTGCAGAGGAATTTAAGGCCACAAGTGTCTTAAACTATGATGTGGATATCACTAATTGGATCTGATACCTTATTATGTAAGCTTGCAGTAATAATCTCACATTTCTCTTTTAAAAAATCTTAATCAGGAAAGAATGACACCAGTGTAGCATAGCAGAACAAGTGCTGGACTTTGGGGGCACCTGGGTTCAAATCTTTGCTTAGCCATGATGCTACTTGGGAGTCCTCCAGCAAATTTCTCTTGGCCTGACCTACCACACAATATTACTGCTAGCATAAAATAAGATAACCCCATCTGAACTCCAACATGAATCTTACAATATTATATGCCTGCCACTAATAACATAGCTGAAGACTATAGTGAGTTTGGACAATTCATCTCAATTTAAGCTGAAACATGTATGCACCTGTTGCTTGCATGCACACCAAGTGTTGCTCAGCTTATTCCAAAGCTGTTGACCATAGTTTCCCAGATGAAACTGGAAGCTATGAAAGACTTCCTGGTTGGTTGGTTGGTTGGTTGGTTGGTTGGTTGGTTGGTTGGTTGGTTTGCTTCCTTGCTTGTTCAAGGAGGAGCAAAAGTCCACACTCAGCAAGAAGGCCCATTAATATCTCAGCTAATTACACGTTTACAGATACAGTTCTTTTAAATGTCTGGTTTAGATACAATATAAAATAGAAAGAAAGAAATTGTATAGGCACAGAAGGCAACAAAATCAATTCTCACCATTTAGCTGTATTCTTAGCATTTAATGGATGGAGTTGATTTCAATTTTCTGCTATAAAGAGGTAGACTAAGATTTGAACTAAACAGCTATCTGTTAACTCCTCTACCTTCCCATTATCATACATATTAAAGTAACACCTATACAAAGAAGCTATGCTTTGTAGTATGGCAGACTTACATTTTAGCAAAATAAATACAACAAATAAGGTGTGCGTGTTGTTAATTCCTTCATTGTTTTCGCAGGTGTGAGGACGATGCTTTGTATTTACAGCTTGCCACTAGCAAATCACAGCACACATTTTATTACTTCTGTTTTACATTTGTTTTAGGTAACCTGTTGGTTTTCAGGCTTTCTTCAGCCAGAAAAGCCTTTTCATTTTTGACTCATTAAGATGGAGCAACTTGTTACACGGTATCGCCAGCCACTGACACAAGGATCACACTTGACGTGACACTGGAAACATACAAATGCATATCTCTCTTTCTCTTTTTCCTCCCCCCCCCCAAAAAAAACACACCTTACAGGTAGCAACCGCTAGACGATGCAACAGATCCAGATCAGGACCTCATATTGGGGAGAGAGAAGTTCAGGATTCTGGTGAAAACTGCACCCCTAGAGGCCGTTTGCCCAGATACTACAGACTTACAGGCACAAAGGCTATTATCCCATGTGTTGCACCCAATCTTAGTTCGGCTCAGTGTACATTACCAACTTAGGTCCATCAATTTCTTTGCAGAACTCAGATATAACCCTATGTATTTTCAATTGTAATAACTAGTATTGCAACACAGAACACATCCAACACCCTTCTGTAGCTGCACACTGCAGGAAAAGATCAGTGGTGAGAGAACCAATAACTTTCAGGGGGTCTTGCAAGTTTTACTGATCTAACCACTGAGGAACCCATGTCCAGGTTTCACTTGGGGAAGTTGGGGGATTCCAATAATGCAATGCCGCCTATCTAATCCACATATTCTCAACCTGTGGGTTGCAGGTCAAAGCTAGAGCATCAGAACAAGAGAACAAACCATATGAAACCAAGGCTAGCCCCCGAAAGGCCCCTAACTACTGATTTTAATCCATTTGTTAGGTTATAAATTCTTTGGAAGGGGGTGTCATTTTTTTTAATGCTGCACAGTGCAAACCATGCAGAGAACTAGAACAGTCTGGAGGCATTAGCCCAACCTAAAACACTAAGCAGCACTCTTAAAAAGAGACTTCAGGGTTTTTTTAACATACCCGTATTTTTCGCTCTATAAGACGCACCAGACCACAAGACGCACCTAGTTTTGGGAGAAGGAAAACAAGAAAAAAAAAATTCTGAATCTCAGAAGCCAGAACAGCAAGAGGGATCACTGCGCAGTGAAAGCAGCAGTCCCTCTTGCTGTTCTGGCTTCTGGCATAGCTGTGCAGCCTGCATTCGCTCCATAAGACGCACACACATTTCCCCTTACCTTTTAGGAGGGAAAAAGTGAGTCTTATAGAGCAAAAAATACGGTATTTGCATGCAACCAAAATTAAGGCTCCACAATTACTGTGCTTACACTGGAGAATGGGTTCTCAAAATGAACCCTCAAAGTGACTTGAATGTCTCAGCATAACTTGGGACAAGCAGAATTGTATTTGTTTCCAAACCTCATTCTTACACCGGGAAAATTACAGGAAATTTAAAAAGCACTGGGGATAAATGTGTTACAGACTGCTTACTATTTAGTATCAGTTCAATGGTTGTGTTCTCTTCCTTTGGGCCCACGGGGTCAGAGAACACTTATTTATCATATAATACACATACTAATAGTGATCTCAATGTTCAGAGAGTCATTCTTTATGCAGTGAAAACAACACCATCTCTGCATAAGAGGGAGGCATCACCAGGCTTGGGGGAGCTCATATATTTGTATAAGTACAAAGAATCTTTGGGAAACAACCCAAAGGGGGACACACCCACCCACCCCCAAAAAAGCTTAATGGGCATTGAATATGCCTCATTGTTACAAAAGACTGGATCACTGTTGTGGATGGTGGGGGACTCAGAAAACTTGGTGGAGAGGGAAACAGAAAATCCTGAACCTAAGCGGGCCACGCTGCAACATTTTGTTGCAGGTACCACTCATTTATTTTGTAGCCTATCTTTGTTAAATGATGTAATTCAAGTCAGTACGCAGGAAGCACTCGGGTGGTCTCCTATCCAGAGAGTGACCAGACCCAGACCTTCTTAGGTATCACTTTTAATAAATCCCATTAGAAGAAACACCTAGCAGCTTTCTGCCCATCTTGTGCTATAACTGTATCTATGTACCATTCTCAATAGCAATAGTAAGACAAAACCAGGTACTGCAAGAGGGAAGGACTCAAAGAAACAGAGGTGCTTCCTCTTCCTTGAATTTAGAGCTACTGTGTGAAACAGTGAGCAGCTCTGATTCAGAGGCCCAATCAGCTACATCTGGAAGCATTTTGAGAAGCTCAGATGTCAAAAAGGAAAGAAACCCACCTATCTACACAGCCTGTTTGGGGGCAGGGGTGGATTCAACACTGACATAACAAGACTAGTCATTCAAATACATTTCCGGAATTTTATTCTAGATATGCACAAGGTAAGTGGCTTTTTTTTTAAAAAAAGTCTCTATTACTCAAAAAAGCACTACAAAGTTAAACACAGGTGGCAATTTAGCAATGTCACAACCAAGAGGTCATCTCTTGATGTATACTACAAATGGTTATTAAATAGCTTATGGAAGACTAAAGAGAGTATAACTCCCTCTTCTAAAAACATTTTTCAAAATCATGCTAAGTATATTTATTTTACATTATTTATTGAATTTATATACTGCCCTATACACACAGGTCTCAGGGTGGTTCACAGGATAAAATCAGAATATAAATCACAAAATACATAATAAAAAACCGCAATAACCCCCAATACCATTATCCTGATGAATAGGTTTAGTGTCACTGATGAAAGTATCTTACGTTACAACAAAAAAGTCACACTGGGCACAATCCAGCAAACAATGGTGCCTAAATGGGGGTGGGAGGACATGAAGAGGGATTCGGTCCACCTGAGCTCTTTGGTTTGAGCAATGTAGACTTTTAAGGTTCTGCAAATGTCCAGGGAATGCCAACTCTTTTCTCCTCTCTCAAGTTCTTGCTGCAAGTGGAAGATAGCAGCGACTTTAGGAAGGAAGGCTGGGTCGGTACAGATGACAACCCTCTCTTTGTGAAAGGTTCAAGAGTGCTCTCGGAGTGCAATTCTGAAAATCTGCAAGCTGAAGTGATGGCCGCTAATGAGGCAAGCTTGAAGGATGGCAGTTTGAGGGAGACCTTCCTCGGTGGTTTGAAGGGAAGCTTCTCTAAAACACCTTGTGGAGGTCCTAGAATGGGAATATGTGGCTGGTCAGGGGGCACTTTAGAGTTGCCCCTCTAAGGAATCGTTTTCAAAAGCAGATGGGAAGAGAGGCGGGCAGCAGAAGGTCATGACAGGATGGAGGAAAGGATGGTGGAATCTTCTGGTTTTTTGTAGGAGTGGCTTGTGGACACACACAAGAGTCAAAATGGTATCTAGGTGGATTGATATAAGCAGGGGGTGGAGGGCCTCCTGGAGTGTAGAAGCGTATCAATGACGTCTGCAGGTAAGTCCAGCTTGGTTAGGCATTGCTGTTCAAACTCTTAACAGTCAGCTGGAACCACTTGAGAGCTGGATGAAGAATCAGGCTCTGAAAGAGGAGCTCTGTTCTGTAAAGTGTCACGGAGGGGAGAATGCTAGGTGGAGTATTTGAGGGAACCAAGGGTGCTGAAGCCAGAATGGTGTAATGAGGAGAACTCTTGCTTTCTCTTCTCTGATTTTCTGGAGGACCCTCAGAATGATGGGGAGAGAAGGAGTAGAGAAGACCTGGTTGCCATGTGGAGAGCAGGGCATCCCATGCCTCCAATGATGACTGGAGCTGATGATTCCAGTCTGAGGCAAAGAGGTCCACTTGGCATTGGCCCAACTTTGACAGCAGCTGTTGAAAAACGGATGTATGCACTTGGTCCAATTTCCTGTGGCTCAGCCAGTCGGCTTGCATGTTCAGGAGACCAAAGATGTGCTCAGCTGTGATTGACTGGATGTTGTGTTTTGCCCAGCTAAGAAGGAGGGATGCTTCTGCCTGAAGCTCCCAAGATTGGGCGTTTCCTTGTCTGTTGATGTTGAATTTCACTGTGGTTGATTCCATGCAGATTAGGACATTGCTGAGTTGGAGAAGAGGAGCAAAGTGCTGTAGGGCTACGTGAGCTGCTCTCAAAGCTCTAGCCAACTGATGCTCATTGACACTTCCACAGCTGACCATAGGCCTTCAATGCTTGGATCTTCACAGTGAGCTCCCCCCCCCCCCCCTGTGAGGTTGGTAGCAAGAAGAGCAATGGCAGAGATCTGTCCTGTCCTTCCTACTGTCCCTTGCCATGGTGATGACCACTTGTTCAGAACCAAGTTAATAACTCCACTGAAAGGTTGTTTAGTCAGAAAAATACCATCAGTGCATTTTGAAGAAGGATATGATTATTTGGACCAAATCGTTAGCTGCAGTGATAATTTTTATATTTTCTTTCCTGTACTAAAAAAATTGAAAGGTGTCCCTACTGTGCATCTGTTTCTTCCTGTACCACTGCAGGCTACAAGACACAAGCTTAGCTTCTCAATTGACCTTTTGTACAAATATAAGTGACACCCTGGTCAGCAGCCCAAGACACCAAAAAAGCTTGGAAAGGATATGACGGTCCCCCAGATCTGATGTCAGAGCAAGTATCCAACCCAGTCACTGTAACCTGGGGAAAATGTTGTTCTGATCTCAAAATACAGTAATAAGATGAGTACATGAAATAAAGTCCACACACTCAATTTTCCTAATATTTTCTTAGCCCTTGAGTTGCACAAATTAAAACATCCTGTTTCTACTTGTGGTAGACAGCCAGTGGGAAACAAATATTTATTGAAGGAAATTACAGCAAATAGAGACTAGCGGAGCCCCTGAGCAGTTTTCAAACCACGTCCCAGGCAGCTGCATTTTCAAGCATTAGGCCTACAACGACTTCATCATTTTTCTCATTTTTCCATGGCATTGTTGTGGGGTGGAGGTGGGGACTCAGAAAAACAGCCCCCATCACCACAGCCAGTGGAGAGAGACAGATGATGAGAGTAAACAATAGCAGAAAATCAGTGGCAACAATGTCTGCCTTTTTGTAAAAAGAAAAACAAAGTTTCATTTCGTTCACATAAGTATAATGCTTGTCAGGCTTGATAGGCACCTCACGGAATACAGAAGCATTGGAGCCATGGCACTATTAATCCCCACCCCCAAAATTGCTGGACCAGATATGACTGGGTCATCTTGAGCTTACTGCAGTCTCTCTCACCTTGATCTACCCCACAGGGTTGTTGTGAGGATAAAAAGGACAGGGGAAGAACAATACACGCTGTCTTGAGCTGCTTGGAAGGAAGGTTATAAATGCAAGTAATAATAATACCAAGTGGTGTAGCACCATTCACTTCAATGGAAGTAACTGGTATTAAGAGAGAGTATCTTTTCAGTTCTCAAAACTTTTAAGGGGAGTGTTTTTTTATTTAATCTCGAGATTCAACCATTTCTCCTACATGCATTTCATGTTCTGCCCTTTCCTGTCAGGTACATTTCAAGAAATAAACATTGTTCGGTTCACAAGCCAAAAGCAAGCAAACAAAACAATGATTTTATGTCATTCAGAGGTGTCAAAGCTATGAAATGCACACTTCTGGAAGTATGGTCTCCTTTCTAAACAGATAGAGCCTGTAGGGGGGTTTTTTGTCTGGGCGGGGAAGATGCAAAATACCAAGTAGCCAACTATCATTATACCAGTGATATTAAAATATTATGCCACACATATATGCAAGCTATTTAACATACGTTAAAGCACATTTTTGGTCACATAGAGATTTAAATCAAATACACAGTGAAGAATTATTCACAGTGCTAGGGCTTCATTATTATTTTTTCTGCAATAGTATTCCACTGCTGAAGAGAAAAGTATGGTTTAAAGACTGGCTTCTCTCTTCAGGGGTTGGACTAGATTATTCTCGTGGTTCCTTCCAACTCTACAATTCTATGATTCTGCAGTGGAAGCAGCTGAAGTACCATATTTTTCGCTCTATAGGACACACTTTTTCCCCTCCAAAAATTAAGGGGAAATGTGTGTGCAGGCTGCGCGGCTAAGCCCAAAGCCAGAACAGGGAGATGGAGTGCTGCACAGCGCTCCGTCTCCCTGTTCTAGCTTGCGGACGGCTGCGCAAAGCCTCCGCAGGGCAGCAGGGTGTCTTTGGGGCTGGCGGTGGGGGAAAGCAGCACTTCCCCCCACCGCCAGCCCCACAAGCTCGGGGGGCAGTGGGAAGGCGCCGCCTGACCTAGTCTTTGGGGCTGGCAGTGGGGGAAAGCAGCGCTTCCCCCCGCCAGCCCCAAAGAGCAGGTCGAAAGGAACCCAAAGCCTCCGGAGCCCAGCGGGAATTCCCGCTGGGCTCCGGAGGCTTTGGGTGAACGCACCTTGAACGAACAGAACGCACCTTGTTTTAGAGGGGGAGAACGGGTGGGGGGGGATTCCTGTTCTCCCCCTCCTATGGTCCGGTGCGTCCTATAGAGCGAAAAATATGGTAGTTAATGATGCTCTGCAAGTGGTTCTCATTGATATATGCCTATCACCTTTTCCCCTCAGGTAGAATGATTTATCTCAGTGTTGAACAGCACATGCACGGTTGCACATTGACACAAGTTTCATTTTACATTAGATTCCTGGTGTAGGCCATGATCTAAAGCTGTGTGTATGTAAAATATCTGCTACACGTATCTAGATTTCACTGAGGCTTTCCCTCTCCACATTTTTTTTATATTAAAAATGGAATTTTTCTATTAGCTATTTTCACACCAACTCTTCCACCATTCCCAAACTTTTTAAGCACAGTAGACACTCAGTACAATTCAATATATTCTACTCATAGACTAGAGCAGAGATCATAGAGTTGGAAGGGACCCAAGAATCATCTAGCCCAACACCCTGAAATGCAGGAATCTCAGCTAAGGTACTGAGCTCAATGAGGTACTGTAAGTATAGATAGGATTTCTGCCTAAGTACAAAACATATGTGTCTCTAGTCTGTATCCAAAACCTAAAAAAATATAAAATAAAATTCAATCTAGAGTCTTTAAAACTAATCGAAGTAAAATCCCTGAATTCAGTAGCATAAAACTTGTAAATGTGCATTAGCTTAAATCCCACTTAAAACCAAAGAAAGTGCAATGGTATGCAACCAAGTGCTGAGTCTAGGCTGAGCTTTCTAGCCCTCATGAACGCAGGAATAATAATAAAAAAACAGAATTACAAATAGTGTTGGAGGCAAGTAACATAAGGGGATAATATTTTTTACCTTTTTTCAACTCAGCTGATTTTCCAAACCATATAACAAGGTAATCTCTATGTGCAAATAGATCCACAGAAGACGCTATCACCACCACTCTCCATGCTGCTCTGTCCCATCTGGAGCAGCCGGGGAGTTATGTGAGGCTGCTGTTTGTGGATTTTAGCTCTGCTTTTAACACTATCCTCCCCCATAGACTGGTGTCCAAGCTAGAGGCGATTGGACTCTCCAACTCCACCTGTCTCTGGGTTTTGGATTTTTTGTCAGAACGTTCTCAGAGGGTTAGAGTAGGGTCACATATGTCCACAGCCCTTAGCCTTAACACCGGCTCACCACAGGGTTGTGTGTTGAGTCCCCTGCTCTATGCTCTCTATACGTATGACTGTACAGCCATCTATTCCAGCAACAAAATCATCAAGTTTGCTGATGACACTACGGTGGTAGGGCTCATTTCAGGAGGGGATGAGTCCGCCTATCGGGACGAGGTGGAGCGGCTCTGTGTTTGGTGTGGAGAGAACAATCTGGCTCTTAATACGGCTAAGACCAAGGAATTGGTGGTGGATTACAGGGGAAAAAAAGGCGGACATTCAGCCCTTGTATATCAACGGGGAACGGGTGGAGAGGGTGGCGGAATTCAGGTTTTTGGGAGTAACTATCAATCAGGGCATGACTTGGAGCGCAAATACCACTGCTCTGGTGAAGAAGGCCCAGCAGAGAATTTATTTCCTCAGACTTTTGAAGAAGAACAATCTGAGTGAGAGACTGCTGGTGTCCTTCTACCGAGGCTCCATAGAGAGCATTCTTACATACTGTATTTGTGCTTGGTTCTCCAGTTGTACAGCTAGGGAGAGGAAGGTGCTCCAGAAGGTCATAACCACAGCCCAAAGGATTATTGGTCATCCTCTCCCATCTTTGGAAGAACTGTACGGTTCCCGTTGTCTTAGGAAAGCAAACAACATCCTGCAGGATTCATCTCACCCGGGACACAGTCTGTTTGCACTACTGCCTTCTGGCAGGAGATATAGAAACATCAAGTCAAGGACAAATAGACTGAAAAACAGTTTCTATCCAAGAGCTGTGGCCTTTTTGAATGCTGTAACTCGATAGTGTGACCTGGGAGTTTGATGGGTGTTGGTGTGGGTGTGGCTGGAATGTGGTTTGTTTGGTTGTTGTTGTTGTTTTGCTTTTGTTGTTTTTAAGGGATGGCATCCAATTTCGTTGCACTTGTGCAATGTTGCACTTGTGTAATGACAATAAAGAATCTATTCTATTCTATTCTATTCTATTCTAATCTCAAGGACTGGCTCAAGGACATCTACGTGTAGAAAAATAAAATGTATGTTGTCTACTAATTGTAGTTTGGCACGCACATGAAATCAGTTATGCAAATCACATTAATTATCTGCAAATAAGATATGCAAATTAGCTGCAGCCGCCTTTTGATTCATGATATATTTACGATGTGGCCCTCAGCACAGAGGAATTTGGCTGCCTTTTCTGATACGGCGATACAAAGGGATGTTTTTCCATTCCTTCCAAGTTCCCTACTGTGGAGTTGGGCAACTCCTCTTGTACCCAAGGGCTGCAATCGAACATCACTATAAAACCAGATCCCTACAGCTAATATGTACATGTAATTAAGTCCAGATACCCACAACTAGTACGTACTTAAAAGTAGCATAAGATGCAAGATTACGATCCTTGCTTTAATTTGGTGAATGCAACTAGTGAATGCAGTCTGCTTATTCCATAATAATATTCACTTGGAATTTGAGAAGGGGGGAAATCTCAAGTCAACTTCTCAAAAAGATTCTCTATATTTATCCTACATCTGAGCTTACACTGTTAACATGTTTTTCAAGTTGAGCTCTGCTAGAAAATATTGCTAAAACATTCTGATTTTCTCAAATGGAGCTAGGAACAGGGGCTTATCCTCCTGAATGTTTTATTTCTGAGCTCGGGTTCCTTCCTTGCTGCTCCATTTCACTTAACCAAAATAGCCAGGGGGCCTGGCTTGCTGCACATGTAGCTTGGGGATTTTCCTAGGGAGGCTGTTACCTCTTCCTTCCCTAAAGCAGAAGTCGTTCCTCCTTTCCTCAAAAGCTCCTCACTTTAGTGCCTCAGGCCAGTGACCACTGCCTTCCCCTCCACACCTCATAAGCAATCCCAACATTGCATTTAATTGCTAATGGCAACATCAAGTAGAAACACTTTTCGGTATTAATGGCTCCTCCCTCAAAACATATGACTTTTCTGCTTCTGATTAACGTCCATTCTCCCTCTCTCACATGCAAGGACAAATTCATGGAGTTATTCACAGAGCTATCAATGGCTATATAGTACTGGAGCAATATGCCTCTGAATACAAGTTGTTGGGGACCATGAGTAACAGAACTTAGTGTCCAGGCTAGTCACTGTGAGATTGAAATGTTGTAGTGAACCAAAAGGGCATCTAGTAGGGTTCTTCCAAGGTTCCTATTACTTTGAGGAGAAGGAGAGAAAGTCAACTCCATGTTATATGTGTGGGTTTTAACTCTAATTTTTTTAAAAATGGAGAAAAGTAGGATATTTATGTGTGTGTGTTTAAATTTGTATTAATGAAACACTGTTACATGTAACTGTATTTGTGTAACATTTTGTTTAAATTGTCTGCTGTTGCTTCAGATTTCTATACACAGCTTATATTTTTAATAATAATTATTATTATTTTATTATTTATACCCCAATCAACTAGCTAGGTTTTAATATGTTAAGCGGTATAGAAATTAAATACTCAATTCCTAAAGGTCATTTGGCTATGGAACAGATCTGCTCATCTGTAGTTATTGTATTTTTCCGTGTATTGGATGCCAATTTTGGGGGACTCCAAATTAAGAAATGGGGGGAGATTGACCTGAATTGTTGACGAAAATTGTTCACGCGCCGGACCAACACTGACAGCCACGCGCCTCAAACAAGCCGCCTATCAGCTGTTCCCTCGCAGGCAGAGCCAGACAATTGCTGAGCTTTTTTGGGGGGAGGAGCCCCAGAGTTGTTGAGTTTTTTGGGGGAGGTGCCGTTACTCAGGAGGGGTGAAAGGCGCGAGGTTTCTATGATGGGAAAGGCGCAGAGGGGTGATATTACTTTGATCGCCACAGCCAACTGGAGCGGCAGCGCCAATCGCGTGGACACCGCGCAGCACAAATGGACCGCCTTCAGCCCCCCTCCCAGCTGGAGGGCGGGCTGAGTGGGAGGAGGCAAGCAGACTACGGATGCCCCACAGATCGTCACTGTGAGGAGCTGCAACTGTCAGAGCATGTACAGTGGCAAGTACCATATGTATTTATATATTTAATTGCTATATTCCATGTATAAGACAACCCACATTTTCAAACTTTAAAAATTGGGGGGCGCGCGCCTCATCTTATACATGGAAAAGTATGGTATTTAGTGCCACTCTACACTACCGTAGTACCTCAGGTTACATACGCTTCAGGTTACAGACTCCGCTAACCCAGAAATAGTGCTTCAGGTTAAGAACTTTGCTTCAGGATGAGAACAGAAATCGTGCTCCGGCAGCACAGCGGCAGCAGCAGGAGGCCCCATTAGTTAAAGTGGTGCTTCAGGCTAAGAACAGTTTCAGGTTAAGAATGGACCTCCGGAACGAATTAAGTACGAAACCCGAGGTACCACTGTAGTTTCATTTACCAATTTTAATGTATGTCCTCAGTTTTCAAAATCAACAAGAAAATCTGTAGCACATGTTCCAACTGCATTGGCTAATAGTTTCCAGGCCCAATTCAAAGCATTGCTTTATACCTATAAAGCCTTAGGTGGCTCAGGACCCCAATACCTCAAGGACTGCCGCTCACCACATGAATTGACCCAGACCCTGCAATTGTCATCTGAGGCACTTCTCCATGCGCCTCCTCTACAGGAGGATCTGGAAAGTAGCAACCCAAGAACAGTTTTTTCAGTGGTGGCTCCTCACTTGTGGGATGTTCATCCCAGGAGGCTTACCTGGCGCCATCACTACATATTTTGCCGTGCAAAAACATTTCTTTTTTGCAGGCCTTTGGCTTTTAATTACCTGTGGTCTCATTCAGTGCATGAGCTGTCTGAATTTTGTCTTTTACAAATTGGGTTGCCTTTTGGATTTTTCTTTGTATTGTTTTATGCTGATTTTAATGCGTGTGTGTCTTTATTTACTATAAGTCACTTTAATTTACTTTTATAAAAACAATTAACAGGTTACAATAAATAATAATAAAAGGTTTGAAATGTTCTGCATTATGTGCCTTGACTCACTTGTGCCTCTTAGAACTATGTGATCCTATTCTTCCCAAGTGATTAATTCCTTCTCTCTCTTCCCTACTGACAGGAGATTAGACTGAACAACTTACTGGCCATCAGTTTCCTCCTCCAATATTGCGCTAACATAAAATTCTGTAAGTCAGTTCACACAACACAGTAAGCCAAACTATGGTTTAGTGAGACCACACAAATGTGCAGGCTCCCAGAGAAGAGTTTGTAGCCACTTTTCTACTCCTCAGTCCTATTTACTGCCATGCCATGCTAAATTAAGCCAAGGTTTGGCTTAGCATGTTGTTCAGTCTAAACCAGGACCCCTGGCTAACCTCTCTCAGTACTAACCACAAGCCATAACCAAGAAGGAACTATGGCTTAGTGCAATGCAGTAAAAAGGACCAGAGAAGAACTAAAAGCCCACACAATCTCACTGACTAAGCCGTAGTTTAGCTTACTGTGTAGTGTGAACAAGGTCTATGATTGCTTTGCATCAGCTTTATTAATTAATTTTAATACAAAGCTGCAGGAGTGTAGGGTAGTAAACGAATTTAAACACTCAGTTCTAGTGGGAACCTAGCGTTTTCAGCACCAGTATTCATGTCCCAGAACATATGAACTAATAAGTTTTTAAAAAGAATACCTTTGAACATGTGGTTTATAGGATTTAATTGGGTCAGTTTTCACTGCCAGACCCAAACCTCAGAACATGTGATGTGATAGAAGAAATAAGAATATTGCGAGCATGTTAAACAGTGTTTTCCCCACATCTATTTACCGTATTTTTTGCTCTATAAGACTCACTTTTTCCCTCCTAAAAAGTAAGGGGAAATGTGTGTGCGTCTTATGGAGTGAATGTAGGCTGAACAGCTATCCCAGAAGCCAGAACAGAAAGAGGGATTACTGCTTTCACTGCGCAGCGATCCCTCTTGCTGTTCTGGCTTCTGAGATTCAGAATATTTTTTTTCTTGTTTTCCTCCTCCAAAAACTAGGTGCGTCTTGTGGTCTGGTGCGTCTTACAGAGCGAAAAATACGGTAAGTATCTTGAAGGATATGTCCTTGTGAACATAGAATGCATGGGCACAAGCAAAGTTATCTTGGCTTTTTTTAAAAAACCACACACACTAAAGTCTTTAGCTTATAATTTAGATAACTGTGATTTGAACACCTACATTATTCTGTTAGACAGCCTTGAACAACTTCAATGTCGCCAGTCTTTCAGATTTTGTACAATTCAATATATGGCTTCAGACAAAAGAAATTAATGGCTAACCAGGAATTTAGGATATTAGTAATATATGAAGCTGACATATAGCAGGATCTACTCTTTCATGCAACCACAATGTGATACTTCTTTTAATTAGATTATTGTAACACTCTAAAAAAAAATAGATGTCAAAGTAATTTATTTTAAAAAACACCTTTGGCTAAGCTAAATTTAAGGCTCCAAAAGTGAGACTTCTTTGCAGATTTCAATTTAGTTTCTAAGCCATAACTCAAAACAATCATTTATTTACTCTTACATCATTGTGGGTCAAGACTTCCTTGTGCAGAACACAGTTGCATTTTACATTAGTGGCAAGACTGGAAAAAATGAATTAATGTAAACACCATCTCAACAATTTTTAAAAACTTATACAAGCACTTTCACTGTTACAGAGTGAACTTAGGGGACTCAACCTACGTTCTTTACTCACTGTTGATGCCAATGGAAGTTTCCCTCTCAAGGCAAACAATAATTGCAGAAGAGAGTTCATCAAGATGATTTTTACCTGCTTCCTTGCACACAGTCTCAATCCTAAATCACAACCATCCCTCCCCAGCAGCAGCTACTTACTCCTTGTTTAATTATCTAGATTGCTAAGTGCTGGTGTACAGTAGTAGCTAAGAGACTATGCTATGAATCAAGAAATCCCCACTTTGAATCTTATCTCTGCCATGAGTTTCCTGGGTAGTTTTAGACAAGCTACACACACATTCAGCCTCAATCTCTCATTTGCAATATGGGAATGCCAATACTGTCATAACTTACAAAGTTGTTGGAAGAATTACAACAAGAAATTGTAAATGAAGTGCTTTGAACAGTCTAATCACATTATATAAATGCTAAATATTATGATTAAAGGCATCCCCAGGTTAAAAAGAGCCATGGACCTTTTGGAGAAAGGTAATGATGAGCACTGATACTTCAAAAGACTGTCTGAAGCAAAACATACCGTAATTTATTTATTTTTTGGGGGGGGGAATCTTACAAGCCCAAATCAGTGGGTGTTTACTCTGAGGAAAGCCCCACTGTATTCAGCGGGGCCTGTTCTCAAGCTCAGCTTGATTTTGGAAACCCGGAAGGTTTTCAAATCTACATCTCAGGATATTAAAGCAGCTACCATATGAAACAGGAGGTCCATTAACAAAAATTATAGATAAATAAATTATGTGCAAGGGGAGATGCTGATGACTTACAAATAACAAATCTACAATCCTATATTTAAGGAAGGGAACAAGAGAGCAATACATGACTCAGCAGATCTGTTAGTTTGACCTGAGCCCTAGGACAAATGTTAAAATAAATATTCAATTGAAGACTTGCAAGAATACGAAGGCTTGCCTCTCTCCCTATGCTCCTATTCATATATTATGACCCATTTATTAACTGGATGCCACCACCATCCGAGATGAGGCCGATGGCTACCAGAGTCCCAATTGTGGAACACCCTCTCCAAAGATGTTCATCTGATACCTACAATTTTGCCAAGCTTTTTGGATACAGTTTTATTCCTGCAGTTATAATCTACTTCTAGGATTTTGCAGCATTTGGCTTAGTGTTATTTTTGTATTTATACTGAGCAGATCTTAGTTGGGTACAGTAGATGCACTGAAATTTATAGACTTAAGTTAGCCATGCCCATTGAATTCAGTGAGTCTATTTTAAGGATAACTAATGTTGGACCCAACCCATTTTACTTGTTTTACTTTTGTTAAACCACACTGTTAATATAACTTAAAGTATATAAGGCAATGAGCTGCCCCACTGCCTGTCTACCCCTAGTCTTGTGATATATGCTGTTCTCTATAATCCAAATGAAAGAGGGTCCATCTTAGTTCTTAAACTGTCAGACTTTATTATTTAAGATCATGTGACTTTTTATACATTAGCAACATAGCATTGAATTCATCTTCTTAGTTGGCCCCAATCTACAGAGAAAGAGGTCTGGGACTGGGGCGGGGGGGACGGGGACAAATGGAAAGTTTCGGTGTCTAAAAGCCAAGTTGTAAACAAACACAAGACTGTAGAAGGTCTTTACTGATTATGAAACATAGAAGTTAAGACAGGCAGCTTAACACAATTTCCATGCCTTTTGCTGCACAAGTGAATTTGTAAGCCCCTTATCTCCTGGCTTAAGCTAAAGGGGTTTTAATCAGGAGTCTATATGCCTATAGAAACAGAAATTACACAGGTAGTTCATATTCATACCTTCAAGTTTCAGTCTCTGAGAAGCTTGTCCCTGTCAAGTAACCTTCCTATGGTGAAAGTGTGCTTGTAAATTCAGCATTACAGGAATACTTAGCAAAAAAATAGTCTCTACCCTAAAAAATATTGGCTTCAAGTCAAAAAGTAATCCAAAAGGACTGCTGCAAGGTACTGAACTCTTATTTCCCAGTTGCTAAAAAAAAAGGATGACAGCAGGGTGGGTGGGATAATATCTATAGTTAAAACAGGGACAGAAATGCCAAAACTGCATTACATTAGTGAAGTCTATTTATTCCACCTCTAGAACTGTTGCATTTTATGGTTAGAACTATGTCAGATACCTTCCAGTCTTCTAAAATCTAACTTACTGTTGATTTAGCAGTCAACCGTTTCAAATGAGTACACAGCAGTATTTTATATTTGAGTGTATTTCAGACTCTGCAGCCCTAGAGACTTTTTCATTCAGGCACACACAATGTGGCAACAAAGCTAAATGCTACCCACCTGCCATATGTGGTGCCCCACCAGGGGCTTGATAAACCTATTTTTGCTGTCTGTCTGAGACTACAAAATAGGGGGCTGGCAGGCATCTGGCAGGCCACAATGCATGAGTAGTGTGCCGTGTTCAGGTTTGAGGGCAGGGTCACAAGTTGCCCAGCCTATTTAATCTATTTGTTCCCCAACATCTTATGTGTCAATACAAACAGCAAACATTAGGGTCCTTCAGCTATTGTTTATTTTCTAACTTCTACAGGAAATAAAACTTTCAGTCTGCTTTAGTTACTGAGGGTTATAATGTAAAAGAAAGTTTAATGCAAAGAAAACCTATTCATTTCCTCACCCACAGTACAGATATTATGGGGAATAAATGACCTTGGGGTGGAAAAGAAACAGCACAAGTAGCAGTAGGTAGGAAACTCATTAGCTGAACTAAAAGAACACTGAACAGTACTCCTGCCATGCATCAAAACTTTCTGGAGCATCCAACTGGAACATACAACAAACCGGGGGGTGGGAGGGAGGCTTGGAAGACTGGGGAAAATAATTTAAATCTTCAGCATCTAAATGGCAATCAATCTAAAGTGTCTTGGAGCACTAGTAAGATACTATTAATATATGCACTGTGATAATGTTACGACTATAAACAAAAGGCTACCAATTCTAAGAGTTCCAAAGTTTCAAAGACCTTAAGACATCCTGAAAATTATCAAATACACTTGTTCACTGGAAACCTAATTCCCACTAGTACCAAATAAATGAAGTAAGTGTCGCATTCATAGTCGACGCTCCACTATTCGCACTAAGACAACTAGAGACTCAACATAGTATTATCATCATAGTGAGGAAAATACTTTTCATTTCTGAAAAGGCAATAAATGATGGGCTGATTAAAGATGATTAATGGACTTGGGCTTCAATATTTTCCTTTGTTTCTTTGAAAGAGAGACACAATGAAATATATTTATCATGTCAAAAAAAAGTCTGCGGTATAAGAATTTTATAATTGGATGGAAAACAGCACTATTGTCACACAAAGAAAGCTGGCAACACATAAATCATTATAAGGAATTTAACATTTTAAGGATATTGGAGAAACCCTTAGGACTACACGGCAATTTTTAGTGTTCCATTATTCTGTTACTTTGAAAGGTTTTCCCCTTTTTGGTTGTAAATTCAAATAAACCAAGCTATAATTGAAGATAACATCTATAAGAATGCACACATGATTGCATCCAATATGGCACAATCTGTATCCCTGGTACAATTAAGGCTGTATCCCAATGCAGAATTAGGTGTGCCAAAACCTCTTGATTTAAAAGAGTGGCAATCCTAATCATGTCTACTGAGAACTAAGCTCCACTGAATTCAATGAGACTTGCCCCTAGGTAAGTGTGCACAGGATTGCAGCCTTAGGCATGGCTAACTCTGCATAGGATTGGACTGAAGAGAGATTAGGTAAAATCCAGTTCTGTTTTGTTATAACATCTCTGCTGGAACACAGGCCTCTAATATTGTTGTACAATGGTCCTAAATATCTTTGGGTGGTAGTCAGCCAAGTTATACTCAGAATAGACCCACTGAAATTAATGAACATGCATAAGTTTGATCTATTAATTTCAATGGGTCCACCTTAAATAAAACATAAAGTAAAGGGTAAAAGGACCTCTGACCATTAGGTCCAGTCATGACCGACTCTGGGGTTGCGGCGCTCATCTCACTTTATTGGTCAAGGGAGCTGGCGTACAGCTTCCGGGTCATGTGGCCAGCATGATTAAGCCACTTCTGGCGAACCAGAGCAGCGCACCGAAACGTCGTTTACCTTCCCGCCGAAGCGGTACCTATTTATCTACTTGCACTTTGACATGCTTTTGAACTGCTAGGCTGGCAGGAGCAGGGACCGAGCAACGGGAGCTCACTCCGTCACGGGGATTCGAACTGCCAACCTTCTGATCAGCAAGTCCTAGGCTCTGTGGTTTAACCACCCGCGCCACCCACGTCCTGGTAAATAAAACATAGTTGAACACAATTTGTAGTAAATTAAATAAACTATTAATTACTTTTCAGTATTTACCTAGTGAACAATTCAACTCTGTGTATGCTTACATAAAAACCCCACTGAGTGCAAGATTACAATCCTATGCAATTTACTCAAGCGTTAGCCTCACTGAGCTTAGTAGTAGCATAGCTTCAAGCTGTAAGTTTTTTCAGTACCAGTTATAAATCCTTAGTTTTTGGTTTTTTTTATTCCTGAGTTCCCACACTTACATCATAACACATTGTTGATATTTCTGGTTTTCCTCTCTGCCTTCTTCAGCTAAATGGGAACTTCTGGAAGGCTCATCTCTCACCAGAAAATGAGAGATGTGCTGTCACTGGAACATCTATTCACCAGGAACAGAATCCAAAAAAATGAAGAAAGTAAGAGCCAATTGTTTTTAAATACACTACCTTTAAAAGTGGTAGTAAGGGAATGGAAAGGGAACGGTGAGGAAAGAGGTGTAAGAAATCTCACCTTGTACCTCAACTGTTAGTGAAGTTAACAGACAACCATCTTTCTTAAAATGCTGCGAAGTCCAAGCCCTTTAGTATCCTGCACAATCAAGAGTGTTCAGCCACCAAAGATGATCTTGCTTAAAGAAGCAAAGGTGCTTGCTTAAAATGAATTTAAGGGTCTGCCTACACAACCACTTATAGTGTCACAATTTCCTGTCTTCAACTTTCCATTAATTTACATCATGTTTTTATGCGCTAAAATTGACTGCAGCCAATTCGCTGTCTGTAACCACCAGCAGTTCAACAAGCCACCTGAGACTGAAAACGTGATTGATGGACTGTTTACAGCTTTGGTGAGTTACAATGTACATGATGAAAAAGCTACTCTAAATAAACTAGAGTAAACACAATTAACAAGTCATTTCCATGAGATCTTGAACCGAGGTACCAAGGTCATGAAAGAGCTTCATCATGTGTACTTGACTTCCATGGAAGCATCTCAGAGATGACTCACCCTTCCATACTAAGCAACAGGCAATCTACTTTATAAGCACGCATCTCAGAGGGCTTTTGCCTTATACTGGCAGAAAGCTACTGACACAAAAGACTGTAGAAAACACTTGGAATTACTTCTTTGTTTCCTTTGGTATTGGGGAAACAGGCACATCTGTATTTAAATACCACAGGTCTGTATAATTTTCAGCATCTTATGCAGCTCTGGCTCCTCGACATTTCAGAACGTCAATACCTTGTTTATAAATGGCAAAGTTATTCAACTGATGCCAAAACAAGAAAACTGGTGTTTTGTGCAATGAGATAAAGAGTTGGAAGCTATGCATCCAGTAATAGGGCAAATTCAGTTCTTTATCAGTAACTGAAACATAGCAATAGCTTGCAAACAGGAAGATGAGAAGTATGATTTTCCTCCAGATAAGTAATTCACTGCTTTATACGTGCACAAACAACACAGGATGGGTATATTTAAGGCTGTACTTTACAACAGAGTCTAAGCTTACTGAATGTTGTAATCCTAACCTCACTTAACTGGAAGTATAACCCCACTGAATTCAACTGGGCTTACTTCAGAACAGGCAGTTAGGGCTAAACTGTAAGATCAGTAAAGTCTCTTGCTGCAGTGTAACTGCTAACCAGCGTAACATTGCTGGAGGTTTACATTAAAAGGGTTTTAAATACTACCACAGACATTTAGCAACGGCACAATGCCAGCACCAATACTTATACCCTCAAGCCCAGCTGGGAAACTGAAGGGAAGGGTGGAGATATTATAATCAAAGAACTGTAGAATTGGAAGGGACCACAAGGGTCATCTAGTCCAACCCCCTCAACGCAAGAATGTTTTGCACAACGTGGGGCTCGAACCCACAATCCTGAGATTAAGAATCCCATGCTCTACCAGCTGAGCTATCCCAGTGTACATCCAGTGTATAACAAAGTACAAGCCCGTAAGTCAGCGCACCCCAATTTGGATTACAGGGCTACATGGGAGGCAGAGGGGAGAAATTGCTTCCTTATGCATCTTAAAAAGCAGAGACATCACCTTGCCAACAAAGGTCCGTATAGTTAAAGCTGTGGTTTTCCCAGTAGTGATGTATGGAAGTGAGAGCTGGACCATAAAGAGGGCCGAACGCCGAAGAATTGATACTTTTGAATTATGGTGCTGGAGGAGACTCTTGAGAGTCCCATGGACTGCAAGAAGATCAAACCTATCCATTCTTAATGAAATCAGCCCCGAGTGCTCACTGGAAGGACAGATCCTGGAGCTGAGGCTCCAATGCTTTGGCCACCTCATGAGAAGAGAAGACTCCCTGGAAAAAACCCTGATGTTGGGAAAGATGGAGGGCACAAGGAGAAGGGGACGACAGAGGACGAGATGGTTGGACAGTGTTCTCAAAGCTACCAGCATGAGTTTGACCAAACTACGGGAGGCAGTGGAAGACAGGAGTGCCTGGTGTGCTCTGGTCCATGGGGTCACGAAGAGTCGGACACAACTAAACAACTAAACAGCATGCCGATGCACTTTTGAGTCACGCAAAAAATAAATAAATATGAATTTGCAGAAAAGAAAAAGATATGACGGCAGGGAAAGGACTGCTGGTGTCTTTTGCGAACCACGCTACGGGGCCCTCACCCCAAGCCTGCCTTCTGGACTGAAAGCCTCACCACCAGCATCAGAAATCCTTAGGTTGCCTGAGGAAGAAATCATGGGTCTTGAACCTCGCTGGGTGCTTCATTGTGGGGGCGCCTCCACACGCCACACTTGGAAGTGTGCTGTTGTCCCACCAATCCCTTGGCGCTGCTAACAACCCCCAGCCTGCCACTATAGTGCAAACAGACCAACACACACACACACACCCCCCAGCAAAAATAGTTTTGGCGCGAGTTCTTATGCAACTTCAGTGCAGATGGCCTTCTACCAAGGTTTCAATACGCGCCTGTTTACTTATGCAAGGGCCAAAGACGGAGCGGGGTGGGGGGAGGTGCGGAGGTGACTATGGTTGACAACTCCCCCCCCCCTAAAAAAAAAAGGAGGGGAGCCCCTATGAAGGAAGGGCATTGGGACAGAAGCCAGCTCAGAAGAAGACCGCCTTCCCTTTTCCAGAGAACTCTTTTCTCCAAAGCGCGCAGGCGCAGTCGCTTCCTCCCCCCCCCCATCTCTACACCAACACACCCTCGTCTTACTTACAACCAGCGCGTGAAGCGGTGGGGGGGGGGGAGGGAAGGAAACGGCACTGACGGCGACCAATGAGAGGCGGGGACGCCGTGCGAAGCAGCCAATGGAGATGGCCCGGTGGGAGGGCCGCGCTCACGAGCAGGTCCCGGGCGAAGTATCTGTGGCGGAGCGTGCGCGCGGGCGCCGAGGCCAAAAAGAAAAGAGGGTTGATGGGGTTCTTTTTGAGAGCGGGGGGCCGTTTACCGAGCGGGGCCTGCGAACTTCTCAGCCGTTTCCTCGCGCGGCGTCATTTCTCCCTCAGCAGTAGCAGCAGCCTCCTCCACCCACCAAGCGCGCGCGCGCGCGCCCCTCCGTCACCCCCCCCCCAACTCGGTACTTTCGGTTACCTCAGAAGGCTGGGCAGGCGTCGGTTTCAGTTATTTTTTAAATCTCCCTCAGGCGGGGACGCGGCAATACGTGGGAGGGGAGGGTGAGGGTTTAGTGTGGAGAAGGAGCGCAGCCCTCAGCCTCCCTCTTTCCCCCCCTCCTCCTCCTCCTCGCTCTCTCGCTCGCTCTTCCGTCTCCTGGTGCCGCCGCTGTCAAGGCTGTAAACATCCCGGCATCCCCGAGGACAAGAAGGCGGGGCCGGGCGCACCGCCTACCGGCCCTGCCTCCTTCCCAGCCGCCGGCCGGCCGCCCGGCAGGCAGGCTGGCTGGCTGGCCGTCGCCGGCTCCCCGCGCGCGCGGTTACTACACACGGGCGGAGAGCCCGTCCTGGCCGCCGCCAGAAAGAGGAGGCAAAAAGGTAACCGTGACTTCGCCTTACGAAAAAGTTGGGGACGCGAGAAAGGAAGGGAAATAGCGCGGGGAAACGGCTCCACGCCGTTTGTTTTCCCTGTCGCACACACACACACACACGTAATAATAGTAGTAGTAATAATAATAATAATAATAATAATAATAATAATAATAATAATAAATTATTTATACCCTGCCCATCTGGCTGGGTTTCCCCAGCCACTCTGGGCGGCTTCCAAAAGAATATTAAAATACTGTGATACATCAAACATTAAAAGCTTCCCTAAACAGGGCTGCCTTCAGATGTCTTCTAAAAGTCTGGTAGTTGTTCTTCTCTTTGACATCTGGTGGGAGGGGGTTCCACAGGGCGGGCGCCACTACCGAGAAGGCCCTCTGCCTGGTTCCCTGTAACCTCACTTCTCACAGTGAGGGAACCGCCAGAAGGCCCTCGGAGCTGGACCTCAGTGTCCAGGCAGAACGATGGGGGTGGAGACGCTCCTTCAGGTATACTGGACCGAGGCCGTTTAGGGCTTTAAAGGTCAGCACCAACACTTTGAATTGTGCTCGGAAACGTACTGGGAGCCAATGTAGGTCTTTCAGGACCAGTGTTATGTGGTCCCGGCGGCCACTCCCAGTCACCAGTCTGGCGGCTGCGTTCTGGATTAGTTGTAGTTTCTGGGTCACCTTCAAAGGTAGCCCCACGTAGAGCGCATTGCAGTAGTCCAAGCAGGAGATAACCAGAGCATGCACCACTCTGGCGAGGCAGTCCGCAGGCAGATAGGGTCTCAGCCTGCGTACCAGATGGAGCTGGTACACAGCTGCCCTGGACACGGATTTAACCTGTGCCTCCATGGACAGCTGTGAGTCCAAAATGACTCCCAGGCTGCAAACCTGGTCCTTCAGGGGCACAGTTACCCCATTCAGGACCAGGGAATCCTCCACACCTGCCTGTCCCCCAGAAACAGTACTTCTGTCTTGTCAGGATTCAATCTCAATCTGTTAGCCGCCATCCATCCTCCAACCGCCTCCAGACACTCACACGTTATGGGCTTCACGCTCCTCCTGCCTCAGTAAAGACTCCTCCTGATAGACTGGTTCGGTTCACGACCTAGGAACCGACTCCTAGTGGCCGAGGGGGAGTGTCTAGAACCACCCCAATAAAGTACAGTGGTACCTCGGGTTAAGTACTTAATTCGTTCCGGAGGTCTGTTCTTAACCTGAAACTGTTCTTAACCTGAAGCACCACTTTAGCTAATGGGGCCTCCTGCTGCTGCCGCGCCGCCGGAGCACGGTTTCTGTTCTCATCCTGAAGCAAAGTTCTTAACCTGAGGTACTATTTCTGGGTTAGCGGAGTCTGTAACCTGAAGTGTATGTAACCCGAGGTACCACTGTATTCCCCCCCCCCAAAAAAAGTTGCCATTCCAATGGTGTGCTTGCACCACGTCATGTGATCGATTATGCTGGGAAGGGCTCCCCCCCCCCATTATTTTATTCAAGTTGCCATCTCTGGATTGTGACATTTAGAGCAGGGAGCTTGCTTCTCCTTAAACATCACCTCCACCCCAGTCAATACACACGTGATTGTCCCTCTTTGAATGTGTGCACTTTGCAAGGGATGCTCCCCCCCCCCCCCCGGGCTAGAAATATCCCCAAATGCCCCATCTCCACAACAGTGGGTGCTGTTTCCCCAGTTTCCTGGCTTCAGAGGCAGATTACACCTTACAGCAAGGTTTCCCAAATTTGGGTCTCCAGCTGTTTTTGGACTACAACTCCCATCATTCCTAGCTAAGCAGGATGAGTGATCAGGGATAATGGGAGTTGTAGTGCAAAAACAGCTGGAGACCCAAGTTTGGGAAACCTTGCCCTACAGTGTTTCTCAAATTTGGGTCCCCATCTGTTGTTCCCACCGGTCCTGATAGCTAGGGATGGTTGTAGTCCAACAACAGCTGGGGACCCAAGTTTCAAGCAGTTGGAGGATTGAAAAAGTTCGACCAACTCTTATTTCAGATCTGGGGTGTATTCAGTTTTACAGTTTCCCTTCATTGGACTAGTTCTGCACATCCTTCTCAGCAGTTTAAACTGCAGATACATTTGCTTTGGCTATGCCGCTGGTGATTCCTGCAGCAGCACAGCTGGGTTTTTAAAAGTGCAGTCAGCAGAGAGCCAACTGAATGCAACACAGTATACAAATATTTAGACAAGCAGGTCTGTCTCTCACATACTGCAAGAAAGACCGGTCTTACGTTATTGTGCCCGCAATAATAAAGTGGAGCTGCCTTCACATAGTTTTATAAGTCCATATATAAATTTGTGTCTAAACCTATTGAAATCACTAGGCTTAAATTAGTCTAATTTTACATAGGATTGAAGTCATAATGGTTCGAGAGTGTGCAACTACACAACATACAGTTCCTTCAACTCTGTTGCACCAATTTTTTTCAGCCTTCAGTTCTCAAATGTTGTTGAACAACTATCAGGCTCAGTCATTTTAGTCAATGGCCAGAGATAGAATCATAGAATCATAGAATCATAGAGTTGGAAGAGACCACAAGGGCCATCGAGTCCAACCCCCTGCCAAGCAGGAAACACCATCAGAGCACTGGTTGTCAAGCCTCTGCTTAAAGACCTCCAAAGAAGGAGACTCCACCACACTCCTTGGCAGCAAATTCCACTGTCGAACAGCTCTTACTGTCAGGAAGTTCTTCCTAATGTTTAGGTGGAATCTTCTTTCTTGTAGTTTGGATCCATTGCTCCGTGTCCGCTTCTCTGGAGCAGCAGAAAACAGCCTTTCTCCCTCCTCTATGTGACATCCTTTTATATATTTGAACATGGCTATCATATCACCCCTTAACCTCCTCTTCTCCAGGCTAAACATGCCCAGCTCCCTTAGCCGTTCCTCATAAGGCATCATTTCCAGGCCTTTGACCATTTTGGTTGCCCTCCTCTGGACACGTTCCAGTTTGTCAGTGTCCTTCTTGAACTGTGGTGCCCAGAACTGGACACAGTACTCCAGGTGAGGTCTGACCAGAGCAGAATACAGTGGCACTATTACTTCCCTTGATTTAGATGCTATACTCCTATTGATGAGGCCCAGAATTGCATTGGCTTTTTTAGCTGCCGCGTCACACTGTTGGCTCATGTCAAGTTTGTGGTCAACCAAGACTCCTAGATCCTTTTCACATGTACTGCTCTCAAGCCAGGTGTCCCCCATCTTGTATTTGTGCCTCTCATTTTTTTTGCCCAAGTGCAATACTTTACATTTCTCCCTGTTAAAATTCATCTTGTTTGTTTTGGCCCAGTTCTCTAATCTGTCAAGGTCGTTTTGAAGTGTGATCCTGTCCTCTGGGGTGTTAGCCACCCCTCCCAGTTTGGTGTCATCTGCAAATTTGATCAGGATGCCCTTGAGTCCATCATCCAAGTCGTTGATAAAGATGTTGAATAAGACCGGGCCCAGGACAGAACCCTGTGGCACCCCACTAGTCACTCTTCTCCAGGATGAAGAGGAACCATTGATGAGCACCCTTTGGGTTCGGTCAGTCAGCCAGTTACAAATCCACTGACTGGTAGCATAGTCAAGACCGCATTTTACCAGCTTCTTTACAAGAATATCATGGGGCACCTTGTCAAATGCCTTGCTGAAATCAAGGTAGACTACATCCACTGCGTTCCCTTCATCTACCAGGCTTGTAATTCTGTCAAAAAACGAGATCAGGTTAGTCTGACATGACTTATTTTTCAGAAATCCATGCTGACTATTGGTGATCACAGCATTCCTTTCTAGGTGCTCACAGACTGTTTGCTTAATGATCTGCTCCAGAATCTTCCCTGGTATTGATGTCAGACTGACTGGGCGGTAATTATTTGGGTCCTCTCTTTTCCCCTTTTTGAAAATAGGGACAACATTTGCCCTCCTCCAGTCTGCCGGGACTTCGCCTGTTCTCCAGGAATTCTCAAAGATGACTGCCAGTGGTTCTGAAATCACATCTGCCAGTTCTTTTAATACTCTTGGATGCAGTTCATCTGGCCCTGGAGACTTGAATACATCTAGACTAGCCAAGTATTCTTGTACTATCTCCTTAGTTATTCTGGGCTGTGTTTCCTCTGCTGAATCATTTGCTCCAAATTCTTCAGGTCGGGCATTGTTTTCTTTATCGGAGAAGACTGAGGCAAAGAAGGCATTGAGGAGTTCAGCCCTTTCTGTGTCCCCTGTTTGCATTTCACCATCTTCTCCTCTGAGTGACCCCACGGTTTCTTTGTTCTTCCTTTTGCTACGAACATACCCATAAAAGCCTTTTTTGTTGCTTTTAACCTCTCTAGCAAGCCTGAGTTCATTTTGTGCTTTAGCTTTTCTGACTTTGTGTCTACACGTGCTGGCTATTTGTTTGAATTCCTCTTTGGTGGTTTCCCCCCTTTTCCATTTTTTGTACACATCCTTTTTTAATCTTAACTCAGTTAAAAGTTCTTTAGATAGCCACCCTGGCTTCTTTAGGCACCTTCCATGTTTCCGTCTCATTGGTATTGCCTGAAGTTGTGCTTTTACTATCTCCCTCTTAACAAACTCCCAGCCATCTTGAACTCCCTTTCCTTTTAGTATTACTGTCCATGGGATCTCACCCAGCACTTCCCTAAGCTTTATGAAGTCGGCTTTCTTAAAGTCGAGAAATTGAGTCCTAGTATGCTTGGCTGCTCCTTTCCGCTGTATAGTAAACTTCAGAAGAGCATGATCACTCGCGCCTAATGATCCTTCCACTTCTACCCCACTAACCAGGTCATCAACATTGGTTAGGACCAGATCTAAAATGGCTGTTCCTCTTGTTGCTTCTCCCACTTTCTGGACAATGAAGTTGTCTGCAAGGGCAGTGAGGAATCTGTTTGACCTTATGCTCTTGGCTGAGTTTGACATCCAACAAATATCCGGGTAATTGAAGTCCCCCATTACTACTATCTCCCTTCCTTTTGCATGCTTGGCCATCTGTTCCAGGAAGGCATCATCTATGTCCTCCGTTTGGCTTGGGGATCTATAGTAAACTCCCACAATGAGGTCACTGTTATTCTTCTCTCCCTTAATTTTGACCCAAATGCTCTCACTTTGGCTTTGAGGTTCTAAATCTTGGATCTCTTCACAGGTATACACATCCCTGACATATAACGCCACTCCTCCTCCTTTCTTGTCTGGTCTGTTTCTTTGAAATAGATTGTATCCCTCCATTATGATAGGAGTTGTAGTCCCAACAACGTCTGGGGACCTATGCTTTCAATGTATATACCATACCTATACCATATGGTGTGAAATGACCCTGTGACATAATGAACACAAAATAAATGCTGAAATGCAGCTTCCAAGTTAACACAAAAGCAAAAATGTACAAATATATACAGTGGATAAGCATACCCACCTGTAAAACATGTCTCCCTGGTGGTGACATTATTTATTTATCTATTTGTTATATTTTTATCCCCGCTTTCCTCCAGAGAGCTCAAGACGGCATACATGGTTCATTCCCTTCCCATTTTATCCATATAACAACACTCAGGTTAAGCTGAGCAGCCATGACTGGCCCAAGGTCACCCAGTGAACTAGATACGGTAGCTGTGTGGGAATTTGAACCCTGTTCTCCCAGGTCCTAGTCCACATTCAAACCACTACAGATTATTGTACCTCTGCATATCTATGAAGCAGTTAACTTACCAGTAGAAGGCATGTGATTGAAGGCCGTATCTGGAGAAAACTTGTCACAGCTTGCTTATGGAAGAATGGACCTCAGAAGCAAATTGTCCAACAACCAACTTTTAATTCATAATGAAACATTAATTCCATTGACAAGTAATGCACATTTCTCTTTCTTAAATCCAACTACAAGAGCTAATAAATAAAAGGAAGTAGTACTATGAATATGAGAACTGTTTCTACTGCATTTTCACTTTAGCAGGCAAAAATAATAATATTTCAGTTCAATAAGAGAAATATATTCCCCACAACAAAGCATCTTACAGATCTGGAAAGCATCACTGCAATTTTATTTAAGCAAGTTTGTAGAGAGATGAATGAATACCTTTCAGTATTTAAATGAGGTTTATTTCTTCACTTTCTCTCATGAAAATATCCCTTCTGGCCCCCTCGGCAACCTCTTTCATTTTTAGATCAGCTATTTATGCAGTATAAGCAATGATATTTCTAACAAAGGCCCTGAGGAAATTAGTAAGTCAGTTGGTCTCTCTTCTCTAGAGTTACCAGAATCATCAATAATTCAGCAAACGTTCTGTTTAATATAGCATTTAGGTAATTGGGTACAGTCGGCCAAAAGAAATGGACTTGAACATGTTGAAAAGCACTATGGTTCTGGCTTTAGAATGAGGTTCCACAGCAATATTTTAGAGAGCTTCTTCCTCAACTAAATCACAAATATCCAGAAGTGTACTTTAAAATCTGAATGCCACTGGTGCAAAGAATGATAGACCCACATGTAGAGTCTCATCATGCTTCCACTACAGTTTATAAAGATCCCACAACAGCTGATCAGCTACCAAGAACCATGAAAAATGGGCCACCATTGGTTCATCAATGTGGACAGCAATCTTAAAAACACCGAAAAGGGAGTGAGCTCTATTGAACACAGTAGGATTTACTTCCAAGTAAATATGCTAAGGTTCATTTGGAAATAACCCAACAAGGGAGATAAAAAGTTTGAAGAATATTCTTTCAGTTTTTCCTTCATATATTTGAGTAGCAAGGGGGACGGGTGGCACCGTCGTCTAAACCACTTAGCCTCTTTGGGCTTGCGAATCAGAAGGTCACCAGTACCAAGACCATGCAGCGAGGTGAGTTCCCTTTGCTCTCTCCTAGCTCCTGACAACCTAGCAGTTTGAAAGCATACCAGCACGAGTAGATAAAGAGGTACCGCTGCAGTATTTAAAAGATATTGTTCTGTTTTGGAAATACAATAATTATATAGGTCTTGTAGAGGGCAGTTAAGTAAACCAGCAAGAAAAGTAGAAGTAGCTATACAAACTACCGGCAGTAATTACTGGAAGACGACCAGAATATTGGTTCGCTAGCTAGTGTTCCTAAACCTCTAAGCTAATTGATTTCAATAGGACTTAGGTGCATCTAATGCTTCTCTGGACTGGGAACAGAAAATATTGGGACTAGTAAATAAGTCAGCGTGGTATTAAATTGATTTCAAAGGGTCTGCTCCAAATAGGACTTAGTTTGATATCACCCTCAACCTGCAGCGGGTCAAATCGTTTAAACGAAGCAGCATTGACAATGACATGCTTTTGTCATAATTTTGTAGTGATGAGGTCTTGAACAAGGCATTCTTCTCAGATAATGGCAATTACTTAGAACTCTGTGCCCATTGTATTGGACAGTGATGGAATAATGACAGTAGTGGAAATTTATGAAACCTAAGGGAAAGGAATTTCCTCATAAATTTGTTTTGGTTTCTCAATGCCTGCGCTTGCTAGAACTTATTATGACATTACATTCAAAGTCTTGGATGCAAACAGTTTAATCCCTAAGGACTCAATACCAGTTTTGGTCTGCTGAATAGATGGCAGGCATGCTGGAGGAGCAGTGCAGTCAGTGTATATTCCCTCCACATGGCTAACCATGTAACTTCCATGATGTGACTAGCAATGTGAAACCTTGACCCTGTTCTTAAATGTGAATCTTTCTATTTTGGAGGGGCAACGCATTAGGATAATAACAAATAGCACCTTACGTTTCAATATGATTTGCCATTACCATTAGGCTAGGAAATAATTTAGAGGTATATGGTGGAATTCTACTGCTACTGCTGTGTTAAGTATGTCCTGCAAGCTGCCTAGATAAGAGACCGTTCAAGTCTTTGTGTATAAAAAAATAAGATCAAGGTATATATTTATGGCAGGACGCAGGTGGCGCTGTGGGTAAAAGCCTCAGCGCCTAGGACTTGCCGATTGCATGGTCGGCGGTTCAAATCCCCGCGGCAGGGTGCGCTCCCGTCATTCGGTCCCAGCGCCTGCCAACCTAGCAGTTCAAAAGCACCCCCGGGTGCAAGTAGATAAATAGGGACCGCTTACCAGCGGGAAGGTAAACGGCGTTCCGTGTGCTGTGCTGGCTCGCCAGATGCAGCTTGTCACGCTGGCCACGTGACCCGGAAGTGTCTGCAGACAGCGCTGGCCCCCGGCCTATAGAGTGAGATGAGCGCACAACCCTAGAGTCTGGCAAGACTGGCCCGTACGGGCAGGGGTACCTTTACCTTTACTTATATATTTATGGCAGCATAACCTGTGTACTGGAATGCAGAGGATTTCTGCTTAGCAGAGGATGAGATGATCTAAAATGCAGGGAAGGAGTGGCAGATTGAATCTACTTATGCATAATTAATTTTCTGTAATGGGACTGCATGGCTAGAATTAAACCCTACTGGGAGAATAATGGCTAAAGAGAATCAGTTTCAGGAACAAAAGCATTGAAAGGGTTCTACACCCCATACCACCAGTCCATGCTGCATTGTATAGGAATTTGACGTGGGTTACCACTGTGCTGCTTGGGCTTGCCGATTGAAAGGTCAGCGGTTCGAATCCCCGCGACGGGGTGAGCTCCTGTTGCTCGGTCCCAGCTCCTGCCAACCTAGCAGTTCAAAAGCACACAGTGCAAGTAGATAAATAGGTACTGCTCCAGCGGGAAGGTAAACGGCATTTCTGTGCACTGCTCTGATTTCGCCAGAAGTGGCTTAGTCATCCTGGCCACATGACCCAGAAAAACTGTCTGCGGAAGCAGACAAATGCCAGCTCCCTCGGCCTGTAAAGCAAGATGAGCGCTGCAACCCCAGAGTCGTTCGCGACTGGACTTAATTGTCAGGGGTCCCTTTACCTTTACCTATATTCTCAGTACTAGGTCCTGATTTTGGATGTCCTTCAGTGAGATGCACTAGCTGCCCCCTGGTATCCCATCCCCTGCCACCAGGTCAGCTCACTGCCTTCAGATTCCTCTGTCAGTGACACTTCAGAGCAGCATGGCTCAGACCAAGCAGTATCTCCATCAGACCCTGCTGCCAGGCACCTGAGTTTGAGCCCACTACTGACTTTTGCTTCTGCTTGATGTCAAAATCAATGTGGGTGTCTTACCTTACAATTTCCATGCTTTTGTGTATGCCAGTTTTTGAGTGCCTTATTTTTTCGTTTAAATTGAAAGGGTGGTGGTTGGGTTTTTTATGTTATCATCGCTTTCATATAAATTATAATTAACCAGTAGACATAGATGTAGAATCTTACTTTTTCCTACCTTTCATATGCAGATCCAGATACACAGAGAAGACATTTTAAAAAGACACTTTAGTAAAGATTTGCATACGCCCTTGATCTTGAAATTATAAAATTTGACATAAGGTTCACACTTCTAAGTACAATATTTAATGAGATGCATAATTTTGAAAATGGCAGTGTTCACTAAAACTGTGTATTGTGGGATTTGTAAGGATGTCTACTCATTGACACGGGACATGGGACGCGGGTGGTGCTGTGGGTAAAAGCCTCAGCGCCTAGGGCTTGCCGATCGAAAGGTCGGCGGTTCGAATCCCCGCGGCGGGGTGCGCTCCTGTTGTTCGGTCCCAGCGCCTGCCAACCTAGCAGTTCGAAAGCACTCCCGGGTGCAAGTAGATAAATAGGGAGCGCTTACTAGCGGGAAGGTAAACAGCGTTTCCGTGTGCGGCTCTGGCTCGCCAGAGCAGCGATGTCACGCTGGCCACGTGACCCGGAAGTGTCTCCGGACAGCGCTGGCCCCCGGCCTCTTGAGTGAGATGGGCACACAACCCTAGAGTCTGTCAAGACTGGCCCGTACGGGCAGGGGTACCTTTACCTTTACTACTCATTGAGGACATTATATTTGGTTGGTTAAGAGTGATCATCACCTTGAGATAAGACAATCAGTTCAGCACAATCTTACATGATAGAAAAACCTCCAGGGTAACCCAGTGGTCTAAGATAGCTTTGGAGTGTGGTTGGCAAAAAACTAGGTAGAGATAGCTCCTATGCTTTTAACAGCTGCATGACAGATAGAAATATAGATGAACCTCTTCCCATTACATTTATTATAGCAGCTATGATTCCAATTGCCTAACATTACGGAATCTTTTTAAGATTCTTATGGTGAATCTTTTGCCACTTAATAATAAAAAAAATACCCAAAACTTAAGATGAGTTTATATATTGGTTAAGTTGACCCGTTTCCCCAGACTTTGACTGCATTTCTCAATTATTATTTAAAATCACAAACACAAAAAGTGAACTTTAATAGCAGACTTTATTCACCCTTTTAAAATATGCCTCTTTTGCATCTTTCTGAAAGCGAGATAATCGTGTCATGTTCTGAACTGCACAATGATTGATAGTCTCAGTCCTTGGGTTGCAAACAATTACCTGCTTGAAAGGAAACGGAACAAAACCAGTGTACATTGACATTTAACTTATCTCTATGGTTACAATTTAGTTTTTTAAAATAAATGCATCAGTTTCTGTATCTGACAGTGCCTATTTAAACATACAATCCCATCTTAGAAAATCAGGAACTGGAAGATGTTTCCATATCAAAGGGGCTTTTAACAAAGGTAGAACTGAGGTTTTAAATGTCACAACTTAACTATCCAAGGCCTGGCATGTTTCTCTGACTAAGGTATTTGCATTTTATGAGAAAACACAGCTCTGGAAAGCTTAGCCAAATCCACAACAACATGTACGGTACTTGCCTATGACATTAAACAAAACTATATACTTTATTCACTTAACAAGGCTGCTTCTGAAGTAAATGTTGCTTTATTTACACTTGGGCTGGTAAGTCATATGAGAAACCATTTAACTATGCCATATTTATGTATATTATGCCTCCATTAATGCTTTGCTCCAGTGGGTAAAACCCAAATGATATTTCCATACAGAAACCTAATTTATAGAATATAGTATAGCAAAACAGCCCAATAATGGAACTGATAAGCCCCACCTTGTGTCATAGAACCACAGAAGTGTAGAGTTGGAAGGGATCATGAGTCATCTAGTCCAACCCTCTGCAATGCAGGAATCTTTTGCCCAACATGGGACTCCAGCTCATGATCCTGAGATTAAGAGTCACATGCTCTAACAATTCACTATCCCTCTTCAGAACATTCAGCTCATTATTAACTGCTATATAGCATGGAAAGCTCAGTTTTTTTACCAAGGACAAATTAGACATTACATGCAGATACACATAAGATTACAACAACATCCAGGGCTGTGGTGCTTGTGGCCCTCCAGATGTTGGACTCCAAAGCAGCCCCAGCCAGCATCATCAGTTATCAGACTGTAGTTTATTAAGGCTACCAGGAATTGTAGTTCTGTGAAGCATCTCAACAACTCTCAGCACCCTTAACAAATGACTGTTCCAAGAATTCTCCGATCAGAAGGTCTGTGGTTCAAATCCCCACGACAGGGTGAGCTCCCGTTGCTCGGTCCCTGCTCCTGCCAACCTAGCAGTTTGAAAGCACGTCAAAGTGCGAGTAGATAAATAGGTACCGCTCTGGCAAGAAGGTAAACAGCGTTTCTGTGCGCTGCTCTGGTTCGCCAGAAGCGGCTTAATCATGCTAGCCACATGACCCGGAAGCTGTACGCCGGCTCCCTCGGCCAGTAAAGCGAGATGAGTGCCGCAATCAGTGGCGTAGCGTAGGTTGTCAGCACCCGGGGCAAGGCAAGTAATTTGCGCCCCCTAACCCGTGGATTTGCGCCCCCTAACCCGTGGATTTGCCCTAACCCCAGATGTTGCGCCCGGTGCGGCCGGCCCCCCCTGCACCCCCCATGCTACGCCACTGGCCGCAATCCCAGCGTCATCCGTGATTGGACCTAACGGTCAGGAGTCCCTTTACCTTTACCTTTTAAGAGCACTGTGGATATGTTCTGCAGCCTTCACCCAAAATGTTATTTTTATCGAGTGGTAAGCCATTCTGGGAGCTTTTACAGCTGAAGATATAAATGCTTTGAAAAAGTTACAAATAAAATCACCAAACTGTAGAGTTGGAAGGGACCCTGAGGGTTGTCTAGTTCAGCCCCCTGCAGTGCAGGAATCTCAACTAAAGCACCTATGACAGATGGCCATTAAACCTCTGCTTAAACACCAGTGAAGGAGAGTCCACTGCCTTCCAAGGGAGTCTGTCCGACTGTGAAACAGCTCTTACCATCAGAACATTCCTGATGTTTAGTGGGAATCTCCTTTCCTGTAACTTGAATCCATTGGTTCAGATACTACCCTCCTCCAAAGCAAGAGAAAACAAGCTTGCTCCATCTTCCATGTAACAACCCCTAGATATCGAAAGATAGCTATCATATCTTCTCCCAGTCTCCTCTTTTCCAGGCTAAACATACCAAACTCACCTAGATCTTTTTCACATGTACTACTGGCAAGCCAGGTTTTCCCCATCTTATATTTGTGCAGCTGGCTCTTTCTGCCTATGTGTAGATCCTTCCATTTGTTCCTACTGAAATTCATTTTGTTAGTTTGGGCCCACTTTTCCAATCTGCTAAGATCACATTGAATCGTGAGTCTGTCTTTGGTGTCATCTGCAAATTTGATGAGCATCCCCTAAATTCCTGCATCGAAGTCGTTTATAAAGACGTTGAACAATGGGCCAAGGACAGAACCCCACTTCCCACTTTTTTCCAGGATGACAAGGAACCATTAGTGAGCACTCTTTGGCCTTGGTCAGTCATCCAACTACAAACCCACCTAACAGTTACCTCATCCAGCTCACAACTTTTCTGCAAGAATTTAATGGGGGAATTTGTCAAAAGCCTTGCTGATACACTATGTGTACAGCATTCCCCTGACCCACCAAGCTTGTAACATGAAAAAAAAGAACAAGAAATGAGATTCAACTGGCATGTCTTATTTTTGAGAAACCCTTGTTGAGTCTTAGAGCATCATTTTCTAAGTGCTCATAGTTTAATTATTGTGTGAAAGCTACCATATTCTGCATGGTGTAGCAAGAGGTTGGGGAACACACCAGGAGACAGGCTGAAAACAGTGCCTTCTGTACAATCTAGAAGTTTTGAGTGAACCTCAGAGTTCCTCCAGAGTTCATGATCTCAATTTGTTTCCATATAAATATTTTGTGGACACGTATTGTTACACAACAAAAATGAAATAAAAAGACCAGTACAAACAGTAACCAGAATAAATGGAGAGTGGAGTCTTAGCTCAGCTGATGTATGCAGTGGTTGCTTTGACCACATGGCTTCGCAACTACTTTTAAGACCTTTCAAGCCCTCATACATGGCAGAAGGGAGAATTCTCTAAGAACAACAACAAAATTCTATCTGCAAGAATTTCAAAATCTCCAATGATATATTCATGATCTGTGCACCTTTTAAGTAAAGGATAGAATTTGGATGTTCAATGCTGGATTAAGCACAGAACTATTATATGGTATGCCAGTTTGGATAAATGCCTTCAGCCAGGCTACTGAAAGACTGAATTTTTCCTTTGGGGGGGGGATGGTGTACCAAATTGTGTCCCCTATGCTGCCCTATGTCTAGAAAGAAACCAAAGACTTAGTAACAAAAGCATGGCTGCAAACGTTTAAGTTTTGGTTGTAGCTGCATTATAGATCAGAACCTAATAGTCTTGCTGTGGCCATGTTAGCTGAATACAGTGGTACCTCTGGTTGCAAACGGGATCCTTTCCGGAGCCCCGTTTGCAACATGAAAGGAATGCAACCTGCGTATGCGCGCGCGGGGGTCGCGATTTGCTGCTTCTGCGCATGATGTCATTTTGCACGTCTGTGCATGCGCGAGCAGCGAAACCCAGAAGTAACCCTTTCCGGTACTTCCAGGTCACCGCGGGACGCAACCTGAAAATGCACAACCTGATGCAAACGTAACATGAGGTATGGCTGGATCAATAATCAGGATGGCTAAGAAGGATTGAGAACAAAATTAAACAGATAGGTATCTCACTAAACTCCTTGTACTGCTTATCAGGAAAACCTGCATTTGAGATAATTAAATGCAGATTGTTAGACAATGAAATTCAATAACTTCGTAGCCAAATCAAAAATAGCTAGGGTTCCCCCCGATGCCATTTTTACACCTGAAAACCAGGACCTGTCAGGACCTGACATATGGCGAGTCTAGAAATAGCATCTGTGCAAGTCTGGGGATGGTGCAATGTGGACAGCCAATGGCAACTTATCTCTCCCATTTGACCAACCCAAATCAACACAGGTCGTACATGCTCGCAAGACTGAATGTGCTTCCTTCGGCAATGCTACAGGGGAGATTCCAGAAAATACCACTTGCAGAGAGACTATGCACCTGTAGACAGAGTCATATAGAATCAGTCATGCATGTTCTTTTGCATTGCCCCTTGTATCAGACGATTTGATCTAACTTCATTAATCAGTTGGTTGTTAACAGGAAGTGGCATTCAGATGAATGTAAGGTAGCCTTCCTTATTCTTACTCAGGATGGGGATAAGATGGAGATAGTAACCAGGTTTCTGCAACAAAATGAGGATTAATGAATGTTATACCATTATTTTAATCACTAGATGCAGATTTTGCCGAGTGATTTTATTGTACTGAACTTTACTGGAATATTGTCTAGATGAAAATAAAGGTTTGAGAACTGGGATAGAATTGAAAGCACTGCAGCCGCAAGACTTACATCCCCTGCAATAGCACTGTGGGTTTTCTATTTGTATCAAGAAGGAGAAATACAGAAGTGTCAGAGCTGACGACTGCTGCATTTACCGGTATCTAGGATCGGATGCCACTTTACCAGGACTGATACAATCGAGGTGATTTATGCCATAATAGCTGGAGTACTTCCATAGGATATGGCTACCAAAGGGGACACGGGTGGCGCTGTGGGTAAAAGCCTCAGCGCCTAGGGCTTGCCGATCGAAAGGTCGGCGGTTCGAATCCCCGCAGCGGGGTGCGCTCCCGTTGCTCGGTCCCAGCGCCTGCCAACCTAGCAGTTCGAAAGCACCCCCGGGTGCAAGTAGATAAATAGGGACCGCTTACTAGCGGGAAGGTAAACGGCGTTTCCGTGTGCGGCTCTGGCTCGCCAGAGCAGCGATGTCACGCTGGCCACGTGACCCGGAAGTGTCTCCGGACAGCGCTGGCCCCCGGCCTCTTGAGTGAGATGGGCGCACAACCCCAGAGTCTGGCAAGACTGGCCTGTACGGGCAGGGGTACCTTTACCTTTACCTTTACCTATGCTACCAAGGCTTCCCTTGGTGATTCCTCTTTTTTTGTTATTCTGCTTCCCTTTAAACACAGGTTCAGTTCTCTGTAAGTTCTCTGTTCTCTCAGTGAGCAGATCACAATTTCCAGGGATCAGGTAAATATTTTTTCCCAACCAAAATTGTCACCCATACATTATTTCAGTCAGCAGAGTACTCACAAATGTTTCCCTGTTCACATTGCTTTGAGCATTTGAGACATGCCACTTGTTTTGTTCATAATTCATTTCTTTAAAATTCCTGTGGCTGAGTCGCTAATGAGTTGAGTTCTTGACATTGCCGTTCTTTGAACGTGTAAATCACTATGAAAATATCATTAGAGTCTGTAAAAGGAGTGGAAAGAGAGAAAGCAAAAGCCAGGTATAACTTATTAATTAGGTCAATGTTAAGGATAAAATTGATAACATTGCCAAAAGTTTAGCAGCACTGGAGAAGAAAGAAACAAGTGGTGTAGATGGAACATGCATCCCTGTCCTTCCAAAATCCTGCCTGTCAGAGAAATAATTATTATATGAAAGAAGATGTTCACCTACTGAACTGATTTAACCATTGGTTTTTAGGACCTTTAGCAGTTTGAAAGCACGTCAAAGTGCAAGTAGATAAATAGGTACCGCTCCGGCGGGAAGGTAAACGGCATTTCCGTGTGCTGCTCTGGTTTGCCAGAAGTGGCTTAGTCATGCTGGCCACATGACCCGGAAGCTGTACGCCGGCTCCCTCAGCCAATAAAGCGAGATGAGCGCCACAACCCCAGAGTCATCCGCGACTGGACCTAACGGTCAGGGGTCCCTTTACCTTTAGGACCTTGGAGCTTGGAAAGCCCCTTCTATGGTGGCTCACCTCAGAATATGGTGGCTGTTTTACCCCTTCACATGGCAGATAAAAAGCTATACAGACTCCCTCCTTGTTGTCTTCAATGCAGTTCTTACCACATTTACTTAGAGGTAGATCTTGCCAATTTCAGTTGGATGTCAACCTTCATGCTACAGCACCAGGGGTGAACCATCTGGTTAGTCCTCTCCTCTCGTCACTTTCCTACTTCTTGGCCTGCCTTTTATTCACTACTATTCCCCCCCCCCTCCTTCATGCCTGCTTTTCGTGAATGGTAGAAGCAGATGCATAAAGGTGTATGGAGGAACAAATCTGCCAATTTCAGCTCTCTCCATTCCCCATTTGAACTTGGGACCTGTTGCATTCAAAGCACACACTCTCCCAATCATACACAACCCTTCCCAATGTTGAAATTAGAAATACAGATGCGAAGATCTGTTTTGCCCATGAGATTAGAGATGGTATAGTGTCATGACAAAAAAATGGCTTTCCACATTTGATCTGTTATACCCCATAACGGTAGTAATTTTAAATTCTCACAGCTGTTGTACCCTCAATTCACTTCTAGGACCAAAATTTATAAGACTTCTGAGGCCAGCACTGGGTATGCAAAGCCACATCCAAATTATTAGATGTCATGGTTTGTAGGTGGACATGAGTATCAACTATTCCCACATTAGCATTTTCACCTACCTTGCTTTGCAGGTAGATTGCCCTGGAGAGGAATTGTGGGGAATGCCCTGCCCTCCTAGCCACCATGGATAGGCTGAATTTGAATTCTGGGTTTGGCGGGAACCCAGAAGCCATTGCAATGGCCATGAGGCCAAGAAGGAAGGGGCATGGCTGCGGTAGGATGGGAGCCCCATGCTGGGCCACAAACATTGCCCACCATTGGATTGGTGAGCAGCCATTGAGGGAAATACTAGCACTCTTATTTCCTAATTAAACACAAAAGTGTGAATGTAGCCAGATATGTTCACAGTATTTCCTGGGATTTTGATCTCGTGAGGTTAATCAAAGAAAAGGGTTATACAAATTAATTTTTTAATACATTATTTTATTGCCCTGTGTGCACAATAACTCTCTGGATTTTCCACTGACCCCCTTTTAAAAATCTTCAAGGAGAATATTTAACTCTGGGGTTGTTTCTTTACCTCCACTGAAGCTTTTTTTAAGAGACTGCTGAAGGTTTGTAATGATGAAGCAAGATTATAAAGAAAAACAGTCATTACTCTTGCAGCCCTTTTTTCTTCAATTAGTATTTCTAATCACATTAGACATGTTTCCAGTATCCAGAGAGGATGCCTGATCCCTACAGCTATCGTGAACCATTAACTTTAATTAAAATTTACAAGTCTAATGTTGTTACATCTGCTAAAAGCATTAACTGCCATGTTAATTACCAAAATGTTAATGTTGCGTTAAAATATGAATGTTCCCTTTTGACAGATCCTCTCTGGTCCCACACTCCATACCCCCACCTTACTGGAACGTGTCCTAAAAACTGCAAAATCTGAAGGAAAAGCATGAGCAGGAACTGAAATAATAAACAATACCAGTAAAATCTTTATCTGAAGATAAAGCTTCCTGGCCAAAAATCTGGCAAAGATCAGTGTCTAAAATAAATACGTAATGATTATTTCATGTCTGACATACTATGTTAGAATTGCAAAACTTTACTTAAAAATTACTCCATAAGGTTGGGATAATTGCTCCATAGAGGAACTAGATACTTATACTGCATATTCACACAATGTGGATTTTTTGGTTTTATTTTGCAGGTTAATGTAATACATAAGACTTAATTCTCAACTCCTTACAACTTTTAGGGTATTTAAGTTCAGGAGGGAGAAAGAGGAAATAAACCCTCCTTTCATTTATATTACTTTGGGAGTGGGTCTCAGAATTCATATTTGCATGAATTAAATTATATCCCTTGTCTGGGATATAAAGAAAAGTGTATATTTACGGAATGCATATTCAGCTATTAGGCCTCAAGTGCAGGTCTGTTCACACGAAGTTGCAATTTCACAAACAGATTTCCTATAGAAAAGTTACAAAGGAGACTAACCTGGATCATTAGCAAGAGATGCAGACATATCACTAGTTGGCACAGTTCCCACAAAGTGTTTGCACAGAAATGAACCTGTAACATATCACATATAAAAATAAATAATCATTATTGTATAAGCATGAAGTATATGCAATGTGCAAGAAAATTCCCTTTCGGTGTGGTGGATCAATTTCCATGCCAGATAAAGTAATGTGGGTAGCAGCCCATACTTTTCACCTACATTCATGTCTGAAGCTATAGGAAAACCTAGGATCTGAGCTCTAAGATTGAATTCTTTTCTTTGCCATTTTGGTCTACTGCAGAGCAAAGATATACACATGGAAGCTCAGGAAACCAAAACCCTGATATTCTAATTCCTTTTCTTCTGATTTTACAGGGTCATATGCATCACTTGATATCTAATTACTCCACAATTGATGGATTGCCACTGAATTGTTCACAGTCCATTGAAAGGCATTATGTTGAAGTAAGCAGAGGCGATAAAGTGAGGTAAGGTGATACAGCTGTTAGTGTCTGTTCTGCAATGGCTTCCACCAAAATGGAGAAGACCTTACAGGTGCATAGGAACCAAGCATAGGAAACACGGGCCTCGGTTTAGTCTTGTACACTTTGAAGCTATCCTCTAACAATGGTTTCCTTCTATGTCTTGACTTGTTCCTACATACTAGTTTCACTTGATGCCAAACCATTAAATTATAAACAATAAATATGCATATATAAACCAGTCCTTAGATCAGGGATGTGACGAATTGGATCCTCTTGTGTTGTTGGACCAGCTCCCATCATCACTGATCATTGACCATGCTGGCTAGGGCTGATGGAAGCTGGATTCTAAGAACATCTGGACAGCCAAAGGTTCCCCATCCCTGCCTTCCATTATACACTTTGGTGTAACTGCAGTCTTAGATGTCACTTCTCTAAATGCATTCATATTCTTCAAAAAGTAACACACAAAGTGATTGCGAGAGAAAAGTGCATTCTGGCTGAGGCCCAATGTGGACTTTAAGAAGTAGTAAGGGCAAAAGAAGCAAATTTTTCAGAAGGAAAAAGAAAACCATTTCTCAGTCTAATACAGGCGTTGCCAGAGATGGTGTGAGATGTTGGGAAAGTACTGCTGGTGTTGTTGGGTCTATGGTGGCTCCTTCACACATTCAACCCATCACCTAATGCTGTGGTCACCATGTGATAAACATTCAGGTTTATCACCAGCTGTTAAATAAATGGTTGGAAATAAAAGTTGATATCCACCTTAAAAATCAGCAAAAAAAGTCCATCAATTTCAATGTGATTATGTTGTATGTTTTCAGAAGGATTTCTTTAAAAAAAGAGAGAAAAGATTATCTGTGGTGCATAATAAGCCAACTCAAATCATGAGCCAAATGTGTGATTATTTTATTCCCTGTAAAGAACAATGAGACTGTCATAATGTAGCTGTTAAAATTAAGCAATCAAGAGAACAGGACGCTGAAGTGTACACTTCTGACAAGCAGCATAGAAGATCTACAGGCAAAATTAAGATTCACGCCCGTAAATTTAAAATATAGGATATGGCATGGAGTTTAACAGCACTTATTTGCAATCATACTGAGAAATTAGGTGGCATACTGTTAACTTCAGTCATTAAAATAATTATTCAACTTAGAAGAGATGTAACACAATTATATGCTAATTATGAAATTCGCCACTATCTTTAGAAGTTCAAAGATTGAACACCTTCAAAAACTATAATACATAGACTCTAACAAATCTGTATACTAGGCCAAATGTTGTATTAGTTGCAAAATGTAACTTCTGTCTAATAATTATTTCTGGGTTCCATATTTCTTGCATATTCAAAATACAGGAAATAAATGGCTTGGGATGGATGGGAATCTCCTATAACTTCTGGTTTCGAGGAAGCAAAATCAAGTTATGTTCTGAGGAGGAAGTATTTTTTGAGGCTATTTTCTCAAAGCTCTCCTAGCATGGTATGATTGGGTTTTAGCACAGTTCAGTGGAAGCTGGTCCATTAGGGCAAAGTGCTCTGCTAACTTCATTCTCCACCTCCTTACCTCCTTACTTACAAGCCCAGGAGGTCACCCTGGCTGTCAGCTTCTTCCTTAGTCTCAATGTTGCCCTTGTAGAGCTCTGCAGGGAGATGGATGGGGGCAGAGCTAGAATTACTTGACTCCGCCTCTCATTGGCTCTGGCTTCACTTACTGTTGCTCTCACTGCCTTCTCCCTATCAGCAACAATGGGCACTAGCCACCACTGGCACAGATGCTGTGTTGGGGAAAGGACTTGTGCAAACCACTCAACCTAAAAACTGGTACCTGGAACAGGGATGAGCTAACTTCTGTCCTGTTTGGCCTCCTTTCTTCCCTGCACTCCCTGTACTCAACTGCTGTATGTTGTATTTACAACAGGAGAATACATAACCAGGATGCTTAAACAGTTAAGGCATAATTAATCTGTGTTGAGTGATCCTAAATAGGCATGCAAGAAGTGGTGCCTTCTAGATGGATTAGGTTATTATCCACCGTTCCAGGGTTCTTTGCAAGAATTCAGCTAGCAGCAAATCAGCTTGGCCCTCATCATTTGTCTTTCACCTATGAAAACCAGATTTCTCGTTCTGTGCTGAAATCCTAATTGCCTAGCAGCAAACAATTATATACCCACAACCCATGGAACAAAATGACCTACAACTTTGACTGTTTCTCAAGTCTTGTCTGCAGACTCTTTATCCCTCTGGAAAAAATGGTTTGCCAAATTCTCATTTTCAAATGGCTAGCAAATACCAGTGGTGACATGCTGGCAGAAGTTCCTCTTGCCCTGAAGAAGTGCAAGTAAAACATAAAGTGCCTTCTCCAATATTAAATCATCTGCTGCCTTCTGCCCTTTACGATCAGTGATACAGATCTTGTTCCATGTTTCATCTGGGCTAGGGAGTTCCATCTTACCGCCCTTTCTGTACTGGCACCTCAAGTCATACTGGAAATCAAGTCGAGTTCTGATTTCCACTGCCAATCATATAAAAGACACATCTAAAACACTGTTTACAGACATGGATTGGTGGATTCATTTTTAATGGATGCAGCTTGATTTGTGTTGAGCTGTTTCTAAGAAATACGGCATTGTGTTAATATTCTGTTTTGCCATGATAGAAATAGAAATCCATAATTTGATGGATATATTGTCCAAGGTTGCTGCCAGATGACCTGCCTGTTGAGAGTCCATTCTGATTTGTTTGGACAAATTTCATAGGCAGTTTATATGACATTGGCTGTTCACTGAGCATCCGTCCTGATTTGTTGGTGAGGAGGTTATGCAATGTCATGTCAAGCAGTTGTCATCCCATACTTTATTGTACGCTTCCCTGTCACTTTTCTTAACTGCAAAACATCCATTTTTTAATGGAAGCAGGTTTGATACACAGGTGTTCCATATCCACTTCAGTTGTGCAACCTGAATTAGCACTGAAACCCACCTGCAAAACAGCATGTGTCTGGAAGCACCCCAAGACACACAAGGGAGAAAATGATGGCCTGAGGGAGTTCCATTCCCTCTTCACACGTTTCAGTCCTGGGATTCATAGAGAAGTGATTTAAAGCACCAACAATCAAACATTCATTTAAACCTGGCATAGGCAAACTCGGACCTCCAGATGTTTTGGGACTACAGCTCCCATCATCCCTAGCTAGCAGGACCAGTGGTCAGGGATGATGGGAATTATAGTCTCAAAAACATCTGGAGGGCCAAGTTTGCCTATGCCTGATTCAATCCCAAAATGCCACAGGCACATGCGACTTCCCCTCTCATCTACTGTAACAACCCGCCTGGCTGGGGAAGAAAAGACTTGCAGGACAAAAAAGAAGAAGGTGGCTGCTTGAGCAAGGCAAGCTGTATTTACTATTAATTTTTTTTTAAGAGGCCTTCACAGAGAGGGGATCAAGAGAGCTCAAGCTTGCCCTACCACGAGATGCAGTCACCCCTTTGCAGCTTTAGCTTCTGCTACTTTTAAGCATAAATCAGTTCCCTGAAAGCACCTTTTATTTATTCTGCTCGACTGGAATAATTCAATGGATGATTCACTTCAGTGAAGTTACTTTGCATGTAGCCAGCCCAAACCCAAAGGCAATCTTCTCATGGGCTTCGCACAACACATTTTCCACTGAAAAGGGTAACAACAATAGTGATTACCCTTTTTTTCCTTTTTAAAACATGAAATGGGTGTCTGAAAATGTTTCCTAATTTCATGCCAGAAGGCAACTCACTTCTGTGGGCTTTGATTAGCTTGTGTACTGTTCACAGCCTGGAGCAATTTCTGTAAAATTAAGTTGGGGTTGGGCAGAGGAAAGTGGCCTCTCTCAAGACAAGTGCCAAGAGATGGCTTTTTGCTAAATCTCACCTCTAAACTTCATTTTGTAACTTGGGTACCAAAGATTTAGAAAAATAGTGGGCTAAAGCAGAAAGAGCACATTTGCTACAAAATAAGCTCCATTCTGTTCCGTGAAAAAACCGCTCAGCTGCTGGGCGAGGGGGAAAAGAGTGCGGTCCCTGGGCGTGCCTGGCCTTAAATAGCTCAGGCCGCGCCTCCCCTCGCCCGCCAATTGGCGGGCTGGGTTGCAGGCACGCCCAGGGATTCCCCAGCTCTCGCGGGGACAAGGGAAGCCCCCGCGAATGTGGGAGGGTCCTGCCCGCAACACCCTCTCCTCTGCAGGCTCGGAAAGGGCTAAAGAGCACATTTGCTACAAAATAAGCTCCATTCTGTTCCGTGAAGTTACTTTGTTCTCAGTGGGAATTTATTTTTAATTCTATATAAGTCCCATCTTTTCCTCCAAGGAGCTCCAGTTGGCATACATATGGTTGTCCGCCTCCTCATTTAATTCTCACAACAACCATGTGAGATAGGTTATGCTGAGAGGCAGTGACTGGCCTAAGTCACCCAATGAACTTCATGGCAAAAATAGGATTTGAGCCCTGGTCTCCCATGTCCTAGTCTGACAGTCTAACCAGTAGAGGCAAACCCCCTCCTCCCACTTATGTGAGGGTTACGTTCCACGTCATCACATGGGTACACCTGTCCCGTTCTGTCCTCTTCCAGTGCCAGTTATGGCATTTGTGTATGCAGTCACACATGCATTGAATGTAAACAAAATGGGAGTTGCCTGTATTCCACATTGGCTGGAATCAGTTGGAATCATTCCTTTGAAATGGGTGGCATGAGTGCAGTTTAAAATAGACTTTTTGGATACAAGCACTACCAGAATCTATGTAACTTACTTTTAAGTAGGTGTGCTTAGTTAGGGCTGCAATCCTGTATCCAGTTACCTGGGAGCAAACCACATTGAGTTAAATGTATAGGATTGCACTGTAAGATCAGGGCATTTTTTAAAATTTTTATTGTCTTGGCTTTCAATTGCCTCACAACTGTTAAGCATTGCTGAAGGTTTTATTCTTCCCATGTTGTGCTGTATGAATTTCATGTGCAATAAACTGTCCTCCAGCAAATGTCTTTTCGTATAGATCAGTATTCCACAACCTGAGGTCCTCAGATATTGTTGAACTACGACCCACATATCCCCAAGTCAGCATGACAAATGGTCAAGGATAATGAGAGCTGTAGTCTAACAAAAACTCAGGATGAAAAGTTGGAGGAGGTTGGTTTGGGTTTATTAAATGTCTTGCTTCCCACTGCAAAATGTCCCGAAGTGATTCACAAGCAGAGCACAAAAACAATAATTAAAAAATTACACATTGGCTTGTTAAAAACATACAAACATCCAATTATTGGTGAAGCTCAAATGCCTCTCATCAAAACAACTACAGAGTTGGTGCCCATCAATGGATGCACATGAAAGCTAAGTCACAATGCAGAGTGCAAGCTGCTGTTTCTAGAGACCCTGGGAAATGACACCTCAGGCGACGCACATTAACAAATGTTTAACAAGCCATTCTCAAAGCACAAAGTAAGGACTGTGATTAGCCAAGGGTAGGCGCTAGAAAATAACTATCCTGATAAACAGGGGCAGTGTGAGCATATGCTGTCAGGAAAATGGACCCTTTGCTGATCTTGAAGCCTAACGTTGCTGATCTTGAAGCCTACTGTAACTTTACCACCTTCTGAAGCCATTTCTGGAGGTGGAAGCAAAGGACTGGCTGGTATTCACTGTAAATGTAAAGATAAAGGGACCCCTGACCACTAGGTCCAGTCGTGGCTGACTCTGGGGTTGCGGCACTCATCTCGCTTTACTGACCGAGGGAGCCAGCGTACAGCTTCCGGGTCATGTGGCCAGCATGACTAAGCCGCTTCTGGCGAACCAGAGCAGCGCACGGAAATGCCGTTTACCTTCCCACTGGAGCGGTACCTATTTATCTACTTGCACTTTGACGTGCTTTCGAACTGCTAGGTTGGCAGGAGCCAGGACCAAGCAACAGGAGCTCACCCCATCACGGGGATTCGAACCACCGATCTTCTGATCAGCAAGTCCTAGGCTCTGTGGTTTAACCCACAGCGCCACCCACATCCCATGGTATTCACTGTACTTGCTGCTTATATTCTCTCCCTCTCTCTACCTCCCTCCCTCCCTCCCCCCACTCTATTCCAGTGCAGTCCTGCTTCAACAAGCAACAGCTGGAAATTACCACTGATGCTCCAAATCGCAGTGAGGGATCCCCAGCTGCTGCCAACTGAGCTGATGCTCTCCAAAAAGCAGGCAGCTTAGGACATGTTTCCATGCTTTCCTCATTATAAGGCTGTGTGTTGGTGAAAAGGCAACTGCCTTTTTACAGGAACAAATTAAGCCTTACAAGCCTCATAATTTCTAATTGCAAACATTTGTCTCGCTTTGTTTCCTTTGGGCACCCATCTCTTCCCCCGCTCCCCCAGTCTTCATTTCGGCACACAGACTGACTTTGAAAAGCAAACTAGAAGCACCTTTTGCTTTCAGCAGTTGGTGGGATGGGGCAGGAGAGAGACTGGTTGTCAGAATGCCGTCTAGTAGTATAATGCACTGGAGAGCCATGTTACTGCCTTGTAAAACAGTGAAGCCTTCCTATTACTGGTTAATTAAAAGGCCAAAGTAAGGACACACTTTTATTACCTCTTTTAAAGATATGTTCACAATGCATGTTATCAGGGAAAACTTCAAAGGTGCATAGTGCTCCCCCCCCCCCCCGCCACTCCCACAGTATAAGCTTTTACTTGAAAACATGCTCAGAATCAATGGCAGGCTCTTGGCACCGAGCCTTCCTGAACTTGGGAATTAACCAAACTATTTTAATAAACATATGAAAAGTCGTGTTGCTTCTAAATAAAACTGAGCCTTTAAAATGCTACTAGGGTACTCAGAAATGTCCTAGTGAGTTCACTGAGACTTACTTCCAGTTAACTTGGTATAGTAGGGTGTGTGGAAGCTCCAGTCTATGGACCAAATATGGTCCTCCAGGCCCCTCTTCTTCGACCACATAACTCTCCCCAGTCCACACTGTTAGAGTTGTTGCAAATCTGGACCATGTGCAGAGTAGAAATGAATTTGCTCTCCACCACAGGAATGAGTTACAAAACATTGCAGAACAGTCTTAAAATAGTTACAAATGAACATTGCAAGATACAAGGTAGCAAATTGCTCTTAACCAAGCAAGCAATGTTGTCCCATCTTTTTTAAGTCCTTAAAACAGTTCAATAACTTCCCTCTCTCTGATCCCAGAGAGCTCCTTTGCAAGTATCTGGCTTGATCATCACCAAGCTTAGCTTCTACTACTGCTACTGCTGGCTTTATCACTGAGAAAACAATTTGTTCTCAGGTTTCACTTTCCTGAAGAGAAATTGTGGCTTGGGTATCCAGCTATGAACCATCAATTAGCCTGAAGACTGAAATGGAAAATCTTCAACCTTTTCTGCCGCATTTGCCAGAGTGAAACCTCCTGCTTAATACAAACGTCTCTGCTTTACAAATGCAAACCTTTACATAAGTTATTCAACTTCAGTATCTATAAACATTACATTTTATGCATATTAAATATTATATATTTAATACACAAACCCTCACTGGCCCCACTATGCCTCCTGTGTATTTTTTCTTAGAGTCTGATAATACTTGTTTGTTTGTTTGTTTGTTTGTTTGGCTGGGTGGGGGATAGAGAGTGTGTGGAAACTAGTCTGTGATACAGATGCAATATTTACATCCCTTGTTCCAACCCTTTTTGCCTCTGGCTCCACTACCCTCTCCCGACAGGGCTGCTTTTTGTTCTGATTAGAAAGCTTCCCTACTTTGTAATATTTTCAAGCACAAAGAGAGGGTCATTTTATGTTTTGTGTAGGGAGGTGTGTAAACGCTTTGGATTCTTTAAAAGTTACACTGTTTCCATCTAGTGTTATGCAATGTGACTTTGGTTGGTTTGCGAACACTATTTCTGCAAAACTATGAGTGCTATAGCAGGAATGGGATGTTTATTTATTTATTGTTTTCATGGGTGGATCACTGCAACATTCCCATATAACCCTAGGTGGCCAGTGGACCTGATTGCTTTGTGTGACTTAAAACACGGATGGGGAACCTTTTGCAAGCCAAGTGTCATATTTCCATCTAGGGAAACTGGGGGGGGGGGGGGCTATGCCAGCAGCAAAAGTGGGTGGAGCAATGAATGTAACTTTTACCTTTGTACAGTAGGCTAATTTCGCCACACACACACCCCTCTCTATCCTCCATCCAGACAAGCAAGAAGCATTATTAGAGCACAAGGATTCATTCTAACTAGGCAAAACCACTCATGGAGGATGCAGTGCAGAGCCAGTAAGTGCTGTGGCTGTCATGGGCGTAGCCAGGATTTTTGAAGGGGGGGCAGGCTTTTGTTACCGGAGCAGAACCTCTGATTTGTATTGATTTTTACTGATTTAGTGTCTGATGGGCAGGCCTGGAGAAACATATCTGGTTCCCAGGCCTTAAGTTCCTCACCTTTGCCATAGAGAGAGAAAGAGAGACCCCGCAACACACACCCTTTTTGTCTTCCTTTGAGGAATCTGATCATCCCTGATACAAGAGACTTAACTTCTTCCAGAACCTCCTGCCTATGGAAAGTCTTGTATTATTAACAGAGTAAATTGAGACAGGTCTGGCTCTAACTTCCCAAATACAGTTGTTTGCTCCTGGTGACATCATTTCTATATAAGGCCAAGAGCTTAACCCTTTCAGCTACAAGCCTCAGCACCACACATGTCTTGCGCAATTTCAGTTGCCTGTCCTGCATCTGTTCCAGAAGAATGCGATCCAAACAAGAACTGGAGAAAGATCATTAAGAACCAAACATTTGTACGTGTCTGCCTAAACAAAAATTAACATTCCCTCAAAGCTTGTTCTTCTTCTGACAGCTAATACTGATTATTAATGAGGCTGACATTTGCATTTCACAATGAAATTCTCTGCTGCAGAATTGACTGGATAATTAGTGCGATTTGGAGCTGCTCCAATGCTATGGAGGTCCTGCATGGGAGGAACATGAAAACCGCGTACAGAGAGAGACATGCAGGGCCAGCCCCAGAGCTTTTGCTGCCTGAGGTCAAGTACGAGATGGTGTCCCTCTCCCACATTCCATGTTCAGAGGCCAACCAGACCAGAAGCTGAATCAACACTGTGGATGGGATAGCATCCTCTGCTGCACATGAAGTCAGCATGCTAGTTTAGAGGATGTGCCTTGGCTGGGGGTGAATTAGGAATGGAAGTGAGAGCTGGACCATAAAGAAGGCTGATCGCCGAAGAATTGATGCTTTTGAATTATGGTGCTGGAGAAGACTCTTGAGAGTCCCATGGACTGCAAGAAGATCAAACGCATCCATTCTTAAGGAAATCAGCCCTGAGTGCTCACTGAAAGGACAGATCATGAAGCTGAGGCTCCAGTACTTTGGCCACCTCATGAGAAGAGAAGACTCCCTGGAGAAGACACTGATGCTGGGAAAGATGGAGGGCACAAGGAGAAGGGGGCGACAGAGGACGAGATGGTTGGATAGTGTTTTCGAGGTTACCAGCATGAGTTTAACCAAACTGCGGGAGGTAGTGGAGGACAGAGGTGCCTGGCGTGCTCTGGTCCATGGGGTCACGAAGAGTCGGACACGACTAAACAACTAAACAACAACAACAACAGAGGACCTCAGTTGGTGTGAAGCTGGTTTGAGATACAATGCATGAAACAGTAGTATCGTATAACAACGTACAGGATACATATGCATTTTGGATAACATTGTGTGAACAAAGATTAAAAACTCAGCACTATAAACCCAGTGAGTTTACCATAAGTGGGAGTGCGAACATAGCCGTGTAGTCCAATGCCACATTGTTGTCCAGAGTGTAAAACATTGCAGTGCTAAACCTTACTAACTACTTTGCAATACAACTGATTGATTTTCAGATTTCATCAGGGTTGGCAGCCACTCATTGATTGTGAATTGGATGCAGGAAAGAAAAGAGAAAAAATAAGAATGCACTGTCAGGGCTTTTACTGTGCAACGTCTGGATGTTTTTAATGATTTTTTAATGTTCTGTTGACAGGCATACGAAAAGCAGTGCAAAATGCAGAGATGATAAGACATCCCTGCAGGATTTACATAAGGGGGGGGGGGAGAGATCATTTTCTATAGCACAGAACACAATGTAAGCACAACAGCAAAATTCAGCAGAATTATTTTTGCAAAACACAGGCGTGTTTCTTGTGTTTGGTTTCTAAGATGTTGTCGTAAATCAAAGTTCAGGAGAAGCTTTTCTTTTTAATTCAGGCACAAATGTGAAGGAAGGTGTTGCCTTCGCAAGCGTGTGGGTTTCCAAAATAACTGGATTCCTGTTTGCCTAGCCCAGGAATCCCGCGGTTTGTCTGTGTGCAGCTGGTTCAGCACTCCTTGTGGCTTGAACAAATGGAGCACTGCTGCTGTGAAGGAACACAGAGCACATTCAGACACAGGACTTCCCTGTGGAAAAGACTACAGCTTAGTGGTAGAGGAACTGCTTTGCATGCAAAAGGTCCCAGGTTCAATCCTCAAGCAGGGCTGGGAGCTGCCCCATCCTAGAAACTCCTGCTAGTAAGTGTAGACAATACTAAACTAGACTGAGCAATGGTCCTGTGGGCAGCAGTGGCCCAGGAGCAGAATTCTGAGGGGGCGCAACCTGGTGCCTCCGCAACAGGCTCCCTTGCCGAGGCTGTGTGGCTGCCACCTTTTGGAGCTGTGTGGAGGTGATCTGCACCCAGATGAGGCTTTTGGGACTGCAGTGGCACCTCCTTCTCACAGCTGGTGAAAGGACGCCTGTCCCTGCACAAAACTCCTGCCAACCAGAGCATGAACTTTTCCGGTCCTTTCCCAGCACCTCGCTACCAGCATGTGTCCATGTTGTGGCTCTGGCACTGCTGGGATGCTGTCAAGCCTGCCAATGTGCGCCACCTGCCGCTCCCACTGGGAGCTCACTGAGCTGAGAGGGTGAAAACGGCAACCAGCAAGCAAACTCTAGTGGCTGCCACACAGACACAGCAAAGTCCGCCTGTTGCCTCCCATGTGATGCCCACAAGGAGGTTAGGGAGCAAAATCATTTCCTTGACCTGGGCACTGCCGACACTGCTACGCCACTGGTGGGCGAGGGTGGCAAGGGGAGGTGAAAGTGTATGAATGCAACTTCACTTCTCCAACAGCAGGTGACGGCACCTTGGCAGAAGTTGTGACCATAAACCTTTGACCAGCATTTGCTATCGCAGCCAGAATACTGAATTGTGACCTTGTGTCCTATTGCAAGTAAAATTCCCCATTCAAAGCATCTTCTGGATTTTGCAGGGATAGCAGCCAATTGCCATTTTTCATTTGCTGCTCAAGCTACCCTGGTGTGCAGCATACATGCAATATATTGGGGGATATCTTTGGAGAAGGGCCATAGCTTAGTGGCCCTTCCAGCTTTGATTTCCCAGCATCTCCTGGTAGGGAGAAAGCCTCCTGTCTGAAACCCCAGAGAACTGCTGCCAGAGTGTGGGCTCTCCATTTCCATGGGTGATGTGCATCAGCATGGGACGTTCTAAAACTCATTGTGATTATAGCAAACTGTTCACCAGTCTCAATTGCGCCAGTCTGGGTTGAAACGTCAAGGTGGTCCTAGTTCTTTCTTGTACACCTCAGTTTTCTGCTTTGGCTGTCTTCCTCCTTATCTGCTTACCTCCTCCCTCCTCTTCATTCAACCTGCTGCCCTTGATTCCTGAAGGGGCATTGCTAATTATACAGTAACATTCAATTAGAAATATGATTGCCATGTTCAATTAGGCATGCTGGTTTACCAGCTATTGCTTGCATTTTTTAAAAAAGCACATGAAGGAACATTGCCTTGGTTTAACAGTGTCACAGAGTGAATTTATTAATTGACGGCCACTTGAAATGCCATCTTGATTGTTGGTTAGACCGCTACTCAGTTTTCCTCCAATAACTCCAGCCTCTCGCTGTCTTTGGACTATTAAACCATGCGGCCATTGCTATCACAACACAACATGGCAATAGGGGGTGGAAGGAAAACCAGTTGTAGGAGAAACTTTCTGTAGATGGCAGCAGCACTTAAAAACAACACTTTCTACACTCCTTCAGCCATATTAGATTGGCTCCAATGCCACATCATCAAAGACAATAATTATCATTGCAGTCACAGCCTGCTAGAGCCTAATGTTAAAGAAGGCTACGGTGAAGCATTTTTATTCTCATGTACTATATTCTATTTTATTTTATTTTGAGCTGTCTAGGGAACTGCCAAATGAAAAGGCAATATAGAAAACTGTCTATCCTCACCAGGGGCCGCTGATTTCAATGGATCTACTTGGAATATGGCTTATACCGCCACTGTTGCTATTCTTAAAGGAGGAAACGGTCCCGTGCATTTAATGCATGGCATACTTTCTCCCTGAGAAGTTAAGCGTAAGGATTTGTGGCAACCGCAGTCTTTGAGGATTCTAACACAAATAGCCCATTTGAAATAATTTATGCAGAAGCTAGTTTTATTGATTTCAAGCCTCCATGTATAGACACTTAGAAATGTAGCCAGGATGGAAACATTCTTTCAAATGTCTGTCACATCAGAACCTCTTTAACGCTTGCTCTTTCCGCACTGTAATGTTGTTAAAGAAATTGCCTGGAAAAACCGGATCATTAAAACCAAATCCAACAAACGACGCTGTATATAAAAACGCAACAAGGAGTTTTTTAAACTTTTCGAATGGCAGAAGTAACTGTTGGATCTCACTCTGGAGCACTGACGTGATGCAAGTTTTAAATCCTCCTGTTGAAAGATGGTCAGGATTAAAAACCACCAAGTTTATTTGCAACATCCATCTCTGCTGCTGTAACGTTAACTTTAGTCTTTTCAAGCATTCAGGTTGTGAGAAATAACTGGAACAATGTGTGTGTTGGTGAGGGGGAAGTATGAAAATTTATTTTGCCCCCTTCACTCTTAATCATGTTCAGAGTTGAGTGAGCGTTGTTGTTTATATAGCCAAAACAGCAAATCTCACACATGGGAGGGAAGTATCAACAGGCCTGTGGAAACCCCCAACTTTGGAAAAGTATTTTTAAAAAAATATTTGAAAGGGGGAGGAATCCCCAAACAGCCCAATGGGGACTGAGCAGTCAAGGAATTCTAGCTGACTGTTGCAGGGCAGGGTCAGAATATGCAAGAAGAGGCATGGTTGAAGAAGAGCACTCCAGATTGGGACATTTTCCTATAGGTTCTACTTGTAGAATTAGCTTATTAGCAGGAAAATGAAATCCTAGTTGCTCAGCTAGCAAGTTGAGGTTGTGTTCAGGTACTTACTATGAACTAATGTTAGACGGGTGCCATATCTCTTGCCTTTCCGGCACTTACTGAAACCTTCTCTTCCAGTAGAGCTGTCTCCCAGGCTGCATCTGTACTGGAACTTTCACTTAATTATTTTATCCAGTGCTTTCCTTCTAGGGAAAAATGGTGCTGGCGCTCACCATGAGGTTATTACGGTACGTGCCACACTTTTAACCAGTGCTTTTCTTCTAGAACCGCCTCTCCCCATCATGATAAACTGTCCCTTCATCATCTGAAGCCCTTCTTCGTGTGCCTCTTCCACGTGAGGTCCAGAGGGTGGCAACATGAGACAGGGCCTTTTGTGTAATGGCTCCGTGTTTGTGAAATGCTTTCCCCATGGAGGTTCGCCTAACACCTTCATTACATATTTTCAGGTGCCAGGTGAAAACAGTCCTCTTCAACCAGGCCTTTGGCTGATTAATATCCTACAGCCTTTTAAATGTATCAGTGGGAAGGCAGGTTATTGTTTTGGTTTAATTATTTTCTTGTCCTTTATCTTGGATTTTATTCTGTGAAGTGCCCTTAGATCTTGGGATGAAGGGTGGTATATAAATTTAATAAATAAAATAAATAAAATGGGGATGAGGTGCCAGTACTGCATACCCTTGAGAACCCCCACAAAAAAAACCCACTGTTTTAATCTATCATTTGTGGAAAGGTGGGGTATAAATTTTAACAACAGCAACATTAACTAGATGACATAGTATTGCTATATTATCCACATTTTATTTATGTTCCACCTTTCTGTTATAGCTTAGGGCAGCATACACGGTTATCTCCCCCATTACCTTCATTTTATACTCACAGCAAGTCTGTGAGGTAGGTTAGACTGGGAGATAGCAGTAGCATAACTGGAGAGGGCAGCAATAAAAATACAATGAAAACCAGCAATACTAATAATAATAATAATAATAATAATAATAATAATAATAATAATAATAATTTATTATTTGTACCCCGCCCATCTGGCTGGGTTTCCCCAACCACTCTGGGCGGCTTCCATAGAAACCAAAAATACACTAAAATATCACAGATTTAAAACTTCCCTGAACAGGGCTGCCTTAAGATGTCTTCTGAATGTCAGGTAGTTATTTATCGCTTTGACATCTGATGGGAGGGCGTTCCACAGGGCGGGATACAATCAAAAATCACACTGTGTCTAGCAGAGCAGATTTACAGTGGTTACAATGGGCAGAAAAATAATTACATAGTCCCTCAAGACCCTCAGCAGTGTTCATGTGTTCCATGGGTGGGGAAAATGTTGGGACCCACTGGGCTATAGTGACCGGCAGTGACTCTCCAGGGCATGGGTAGCCAAACTAAGGCCCGGGGGCCGAATCCAGCCCAATCGCCTTCTAAATCTGGTCCACGGACGGTCCAGGAATCAGCATGTTTTTACATGAGTAGAATGTGTCCTTTTATTTAAAATGCATCTCTGGGTTATTTGTGGGGCATAGGAATTAGTTCATCCCCCCCCCCAAAAAAAAATATAGTCCGGCCCCCCACAAGGTCTGAGGGACAGTGGACCGGCCCCCTGCTGAAAAAGTTTGTTGACCCCTGCTCCAGGGTTTCAGACAGGGAATGTTCCCCAGCCCTACCTGGAGATGCCAGGGACAGAACTTGAGAGCTTTTGCATGGAAAGCAGATGCGCTGCCACTGAGCCATGGGCTCTCTCCCTTCTTTAATTTGTAAAACACCTAGTTGTAGGTGCTATATAAATAGAAAGAGCAGAGCAGCAGATGTGGCTAAGAGAGAACGCACTCATTTTGCAACTGACAAAATGCCTTGCCACCTCATAGACAGCAGAGATAAGTTACTTTCTCCATCAACTTAGCCAAGACCTGACGAAGAAAATGACCGCGGTTTGACACTGCCAATTTTTGTAAGTAGCTCCTTAGGAATTGTGTCTTCTACGAGCTTCTCTTAGCTTTCGTTTCTTGAAATGAGTCAGGAAACATTAAGCTTGGAGATACATCTCTCCAACTTAAAAAATAAACGTATAATCTCTTTTCAAACTCCATTGTGGCCACTTTCAAACGGGGGGGGGGGTGAATATCATTAAACCACTATCCTTTCATCCCTGTTGCTGCAATTAACTGTGAGCTGTCAGTAGGCAAAGCACTTTTCCTGTGGCTAAGAGAGGATTCAAATTTCATATTTAAAAATCTCCTCTAATGAAGGAAGCAGAACAGTAAGAGGATTATCTCTTTCAGATCTAATACAGAAAGGCTGGAGGGCACTTGATTTGTTTTTCCAAAGGCCGTCAACCTCCAATGCCTCAATGCATTATTTTGACCTATTATTTATGGCGGCACTTTTAGCCCGAGACTGGATTCTGTACACATTTAATGAACTGGGGTCAGAGAGGGAGGGGCACTTTCCTCATAACCCCTACTCTCTACCCTTCAAGAGCAGATCTTCTGGAATATTTTGATTCTAAGAACTAATTTGCTGCACATTCCAAAGAAGAATGTTAGGAATTCTGAGTGGGAGAATGCTTTTACACTCATGCCATACTTTTGGGTTTCCCACAGGCACCTAGTCAGTCATTGTGGGTACAGGATGCTGGACTAGATGAGTCATTGACCGGATCCAGCAGGGCTCTTCATTTCTTCTTAAGAGTTAAGAGAAGAGGCATGGCTAACTTTATATGTCCATCTCTTCCCACAGTTCCAAAGACAAGTGATGTAAATGCAGGGAGCAGTGCTGTCCTGAGACATTTTGTTTCCTTAAGCAAAGAACAAGATAGTACACACACACACACAAATTTTCACACACAGAAGCTCAACAGAATCTTCCACTGCACCTGTAGGCAACAGACTAGCTTATGGGGCACAGGGCAGGCCACAGTGACCTCCAATATCTAGTCAACACTCTTCCGCTCAGCATGATCTGCCGCCTAAGGCCTCTCTCTATGTTTCAAGGTAAGGTTGGCACCTGCAAGGAGATATGTGCAGTTTGTATCTGCCATGCAGGAGCCACCCATCTCGCCCTTGGGATGAGATCTGGATTGAAGAACAGGGAGCCCTATATGGTTGTCCTCTTGAGTCATGGTGTTCCTCAGTGAAGCTAGCCCAAGCAGATGAGAGAAAACACCCTTCCTTAACCAGATGTTAGCCTCACTCAACAATCTTTGTTTCCTTTCCAGATCTTGATGCACTTCAACATCAGGAACGCTGCATGAGCACTGAAGGACTTGGCCAAGGTGTGCCTTGGGGTGGAGGAGTTATAGCTAGACTTCTCACTGCGGACAGTCATGAAGGAAACAGGTGGCCAAGGATGGGCAGTCCAAGATTAGCTCAGCCTATGCCAGGCTAACAGGTTGTTCACCCTGAAGAGCCACACCGGAGTCAGCGGCATTACAGAACCAGGGCATGGAGGCTGTGAGCTGCCCAGATGACAAGACCCCACACCCAGCCTCACAGACATGGTCTAAAGGAAAGCAGAGCGATACGTTTGACACCATCTTGGCTGCCAGAGTTGCCAAAAGGATGCAAATAAGGTGCATCCAACCATCTTTGGGACTCTCACTCTGTAGGACTACTTAAATACAAAGCTTCTGGAGTTTTCTATTGGCGGGGTCTTTAACCCTTTGTAAACACAATGTTATCTTTATAGGAGCAGCATGGACATGATACTGCAAGAAATGAGGTTGTCTGTCGTTTCTTTGACAAACAATGCAAGAAAATGAATAAACAACACTGATGCATCTTGGTTCAATCCAGTGTTGACAGCCGACATGCATAACCAGTTGCGATGACATGCACGGTGTCAAGTTATTGTTGCTGAGTTTCTAGGGCAGTTCACAGTTCCAAGAGGACATCCTGCCCTTCTTTATTTGGTTGCTGAACAAGACGAAGGATGACAATTCTGGAAACTCAAAGCGAAGATTTTCGCAGGGAACTGCTGTTTCCTTAATGGTCTGGGTAATTATTATTCAACCTTCTCTCTCAAGGTATCTGGAGAGATCAGAGCTGCTGATGCCAGAGGCAGCTAAGGATAATACTTCTCAGCGCTGGCCCTTCCGCAAGGATCTGTCTATGGAAATAATCCACCTTCCCTTCAGTGGGATTGTTTGCCATTAAATATACATGCAAGGCCTTGCAAGGCCTTGATTAGACAAGGCAATTTAACATTATGTTTTTCATTGCAGAGACGCAAGCATCAGCATCTCATCTGGCCCCGCAGTGCGATCAAACAACCGATGTAAAGATAAAAAATAAAAATCAAGGACCTGGTCCAGGTATTTGAGCCGTACCTCTCTTCTGTAGAGTTTTCATTTGCTCTTTGAAAAGAGCACCCTGACATCTCTCTCGTTTGAAAAGCCACATGAAATATTCCCTCTTTCTCCCCCACCCCCTCTCCCCCTCCCCACACATTGTGCTTGCATTGGATCAGCAAGAGTTGCAAGCACAGAGTGCCACACCAGCATTTGCAAGGATTTGCTGCAGGCTTCTCATCCGTTTCCAGTGACTTAAGCATTTCTTCACTTCTAGGGTGGTGAGCCCATCGTTTTTAAAATGGCAGATCTCAGGAAGTGAGCCGGAAACCAGAACAATGCTGATTGCTAGAATCATCGCTAAATGAACATAGAGGAAGGCAGGATGAAACCCACAAGGTCAGCGAGGTTTAGGGGTACAGTGGTACCTCGGGTTAAGAACTTAATTCCTTCTGGAGGTCTGTTCTTAACCTGAAACTGTTCTTAACCTGAAGCACCACTTTAGCTAATGGGGCCTCTTGCTGCTGCTGCTGCTGCGCCACCGCTGCACGATTTCTGTTCTCATCCTGAAGCAAAGTTCTTAACCTGAGGTACTATTTCTGGGTTAGCGGAGTCTGTAACCTGAAGCGTCTGTAACCTGAAGCATATGTAACCCAAGGTACCACTGTATATGCCAAAAGCAAAGTATAGGCCGAAGACAGTGAAATTTTCAGGCTGCAGAGGACAACTGAGCAAGATGCCCTTTGGCATCACCACCCCAATTCTTGGCATCACGGTCACCCTTCCAGTGTTGCTCCACTGGAGCAGCCGTACATATGAAAGGGATCTGGGGGGTCTTTGTAGACCACCAGCTTAACACGGGTCAACAGTGTACTGCAGCAAAAAAAGAAGAAGCTAATGCTATTCTTGGCTGCATCAACAGAAGTATAGTGGATGTAATAGTACCACTCTATTCTGTCTTGGTCAGACCATACCTGGAATATTATGTAAAGTTTGGGGCACCACAATTTAAGAAGGATATTGACAAGATGGAACAGGTGAAGAGGAGGGCAACCAAGATGATCAAGCGAACCAAGCCTTAAAAGGACTGGTTGAGGGAGCTGTGTATGTTTAGCCTGGAAAAGAGGAGATGAAGAGGAGATATAATAGCCAGCAGGACCTGTTGAATTGCTTTTGGTTTGCATCTCCATGACATACTGGCTTCTGAAATTTATCTGCTGACACCTTTTATTTTTAAAGTTTTAATCATATGAAAAAAGGTGTTATGAGCATTATTTTAATGGAAAGGTAAGTTATAAATATTTTTTATCATCTAACATTTGATAACTGGATTTTGAAAGTTTCATTTTATGAGCAGCAGCACAACTGCCTTGGAATCAGAAAGTTTCAGTTTTACCATAGCTATGTTCAGGGGCTCCAACAATGAGCTGCAAAATCTGAATTAAAAAAACAGTGAGAGAGAGAGAGACATAGACAACATGTTGTAGATGGTGTTAGCTAATGGGGAACTAGACCCTTGATATGCAGTGATAAATGCCATTGCGGTTCTGAAAACTATCTGTCAGACTTGAGCTCCTTCCCTTAAGAAAAGCATTTATGCTCCTTAGGTTTCAGCAAGTGCCCTCTGCTGTTTTAGATTGGTGCTATCAGCATGTTACTCTTTATTCGGCATTAGTGCATCTGTGGCAAGGGTGTCATAGCAGAGGATACCCTTCAAAGTGATCTAATCCTAAACTCCAAAGGTGCTTGGTGCAAATTTCTGTCGCATTTATGCAAGGGATCCAAGCCACATTCTGCAAAGTGGAGAGACATGCTGCTGTTCGCATGCGGATTGGATTGGATGGGAACTTCTGGGCTGGCAGAAGATTTTTTTTTTAAGGCCAGCATTGCCAAGAAGTGCATTTGTAGAGGAGCAGCTGGGTAAGCATTGTGGTAGTACACAGCTTATGCTGGTTATGATGGTTATGCTTTCCATACAGAAGGTCCCAGGTTCAAACTGCAGCATGTCTGGTTTAAAAGATCAGGTAGCATATGATGGGAAAGGTATCTTTCTGAGACCCCTGGAGAAATGCTACCAACGATCCTATGCCAGATAGAAAAATCTTCTAACCTGGCAGGAGGCTGCTTCCTGTAATCCTGTGACAGGAGTGGGGAGCCTTTGTCACTGAACTACAACTTCCCAAGGGTGATGGGTGCTGTGGTTCAGCAATCTCTGGAGACCAAAGGTTTCCCCCATCTGCCCTATGGAGTACCTGGCCCCTGAAGACACTGGTGGTGGGAGAGGACAAAGTTAATTTAAACTTTCTAGTGTTGGGTGCAGAAAGTTGGGTGTTTCATCACTCATCGTGATGAAAAAGCTGCTAGCCAGCCGTGGCCCATCTCAGCCACATAGTTGACATAGTGCAACCAACAAGAAAAGACTCTCAGCTGTAAAAAGTTGTGGAAAGCATTTGGGGAAATGCAATATATTCCTCCACCAGAATTGCTCCCCTGTGAAAAGACACCTAGATCCTGCATGATTAGCCACTGCATCTATTGATTGATTTCTGCACACTGAGCATGTGGAAATACACATTTTGCCAACTGCAGCCTCGCTTACAGGAGTCATGTGGCCCCAGCAGGGGTGGGCGGAGATCCGTGGGGGCATTGCCCAATGGGAAACCACCACCCAAAGCGGCAGTCCTATTCAGGCATTTATACATAAGAGTAAAAGCAACATGGAACCAAGGAAAGGAGCCATGCTGAGTAGTCCATTCACTGAGTAGATCCCTGCCCCCCGTGTCTGCATGTATAGCAGAAATGTCTGCATGAAGGACTCATATATTGAAATGCCCTCTTCCTACAGACACTTGCCCTGTACGCATAGAGAGCAGAAGGCATTCCTCGTTTGGGAAGCGGGGCTACTTGGCAGAGCCCCTAACGTGTTGTTTCACTCATGAACCCAATACCTGAATAGGACTAGTGCAATATTAGACATATGTACTCAGAAGCAAGCCCTTCTGACTTCAGCAGGCCTTACTCCCAAGTATGCTTATACAGGATTTCAGCCTAAGGGCCATAGGGTGGTTTAAAAAAGTGGGTATTTTGCATCCTGAACGTGATCAAAACCATATTATAAAGGAGACAGGGATATGTATAGGCTGTTTAGAAAGAATATTAGAATGAAAAGGTGATAATCCTATTTAATAGTTGTGGGGTTGTTTTTTCTAAGATGAAAACTTCAATTAACAGGGAAAGCTAAATTATACAGGGGCATGGGGAAATGTTAATTTTTTAAAAAAAAAACAACACACATGTAAAATGAGCTTGTCATTTCCTGCAGGGAACGAGGGTGGGGGTGGGGGGGACCAGACAAAAATAAGTGAAGTTTGATCTGTTTTGCTGTACTGTTTCATCTGAAAAACACAGACTGAAATCTTGCTGACAGATTCAGGGCACACCTTCCAGCAGTTAAAAGTGGTGAGTACTCCACAATGATGCTTCCCATTTTCTTCCATGCAGTTAACGACTTGCATGACCTCTCTGTCTACACCTCCTGAAAAAGGATTCCAGGACACCTTGCAAACCAAACCAACGTGCCCTTTTCCCAGTCCCACCTCTGCTGAGCGGCACGGCAACTCAAACTTTCCTCGATCTCTTTTTTATTGCCTCTTAATTTGTTTCCCAGCCTCTAATCCTGCTTTACCTGTTTTCCCTCTGTTAAAAAAATAAAATAATGCTACCCTGCCTGCGACACAGCAACAACTATTTGCTTTGCCTTTTTCACTCTTTCAATCCTGCAAATAAGTGAGACGGAAACCTTCATTAAAATGCAAGTGTACACCTGATAATGACTCCAGTCGCCAGCTAATTTAACCCTGTAACCTTAGAAGAGCAGGTGGAAGCAATCTGGACAATGACAAAGATGGTGGCTTATAGGTTATACCCAGTGCTATTTTTCTGGAAGAAAAGGTGCCGGAACTCACCATGCAAGCCTCCCTTGTTCTCTTGTAATGGCAATGGTGCCCACCTGAGAGATGCTGGAACTGAGTTCCGACTGGAAAAAGAATCCCTGGTTATACCTCCCTATCCTACAGTAGTGATTCCCAACTTCTGTGTTGTGAGAAAACTGTTCATGTGCTTCGAGAAATGTGTTCGTTAAATCATTGCCTATCAAAGCAAGTGTGGTGCAGTGGTTAGCAGAGGAAGCAAATGGGACACTGGCCCACCAACCTCAGCCTGTGCTCAGCAAGCCCCCACCTGCCTGCCTTCTTCCTTACAAACACTTGGAGATGTGTGTGGCTGCACTTCCTGCTGGTCTCCCTGCCTTCTGCCCCGGCCCTACCAGTCCTAATGGGCATCAGCCACCACTGGAGCTTAGAACAAGAATGAAGAATCTCCAGGCTTCTCCATCCAGCCCTTGGTATTCTCCCTGGGAAATATCCACTCTTGCTTTGCCCTGATCTGAACCCTCCTCAAGTGCTGGAATTGTCCTTTTACTCCTTTTACTGCCTGGATAGTTCGGGTAGTTAGAGCATGGTGCTGATAGCACCAAGGTTGCAGGTTCGATCCCCTCATGGAACAGCTGTATATCTCTGCATCACAGGCGGTTGGACTAGATGATCAACTCTTTGCGTAACAATAAAAATCCTTGCCTATAATGCTGGTGGTTGGAAATATGACAGGGAATCTTGCTGTCGGCCAGCTAAATCTGTGGAAAGAGCCCAACACTTTCCACTCTCATTCCCTTTACAAAGACCTAAACTTGGGAGGGTTGATATTCAACAAAGCAGATGAGGAGACAAATCATATGAGGAAATCTTGAGGCACTGGGTATGCCTGTCCTATGGAACAGATGATTAAAGGGGGATATATGTTGACCATTTTCAGAGACTTAATAAGGTAACAGTAGAGGAGGGAAAATAATTGTTCTCTCTGTACAGCGATAATTTTTTTTAAAGCGTTTTAACTGACTGAAAAGTTAACACAGGGATCCACCTCTTTGTTCTGGGAGTGCTGGAAATAACAGGCTTTATGCTTAAAGAGGCCCACCCAGACTGGAAAGTTTAATGTCTTGGACACATTGCATTCATCCAGCCAAACTACTTAGTACTTCTTCATGGAATGGATCTGCCAGAGGGCTGATTTAGACACTTACCCAGTCCAATAATATTCTCAACATTGTGGACGGATACAGTCGTGGCATCAGCACTTGAGATCCTTGGGCAGAATCAGCGGCCCAGATCCACTACTCTGACAGGGCCCACAGCCAATGCCTTCCCTAGCTTTTTTAGTGCCAGGCAGCTGGCTCTAGCCGCCATTTTGATTTCCACAACCAGCAGTGAACCACTGATATATTGTTGTTGTTTAGTCCTTTAGTCATGTCCAACTCTTCGTGACCCCATGGACCAGAGCACGCCAGGCACTCCTGCCTTCCACTGCCTCCCGCAGTTTGGTCAAACTGATGCTGGTAGCTTCGAGAACACTGTCCAACCATCTCATCCTCCTTTGTTCTCTCATAACGGCAATGGTGCCCACCTGAGAGGTGCCGGCACTGGGTTCCGGTGAGTTCTGGCTGGGGAAAAGTCCTGACAGCACTCACCAGGGGGCAGCACTTGTTTTGCTGCTAATGGCAGCCATCTTGTGCTGCCACTATAGCACTTTTTAGCAATGTATGGGTACCTCATACGAGAGCCAGTGTGGTGTAGTGGTTAAGAGCGGTAGACTCCTAATCTGGGGAACCGGGTTCGCGTCTCCGCTCCTCCACATGCAGCTGCTGGGTGACCTTGGGCCAGTCACACTTCTTTGAAGTCTCTCAGCCCCACTCACCTCACAGAGTGTTTGTTGTGGGGGAGGAAGGGAAAGGAGAATGTTAGCCGCTTTGAGACTCCTTAAAGGGAGTGAAAGGCAGGATATCAAATCCAAACTCTTCTTCATATTTTACCAAGAAAAGCCACTGTGCATAACATAACATAACATAACATAACATAACATAACATAACATAACAACAACATGCTGGGATAGCTCAATCAGTAGAGCACGAGACTCTTAATCTCAAGGTTGTATTGGACTAAATGACCCTTGTGGTCCCTTCCAATTCTACAGTTTTATTATTCTATAATATATGGCACAGGCCTGGTTGACATGATGTTTTCCCCTCAGACAGTTGTTCAGACAATACTGATACTATAGCATTCAAAGCATCTGAAAGAATATCCATCTATACATTGTGACCAATACTCCAAACAACGTCTCTCTTACAAACAAGAGGCCACTTTTATGCAACCTCCATGTGGAGCAGAGGCACCTTCACTATACAATGAGAATCATTGGGCTGGGTGAGGAGGTAAACAAGCCCATGGATACTATAAAATGGGGGAAGGAGGTCAAACCTTGTTCAGTGTAAGGGCCACATCCCCTTCTGGCCAACCTTCCAGGAGTGATGTACTAGTGATGGGCAGGGCCACAGGCAAAACTGGCCAGAGCCATGTATGTAAATTTTACCTTGATACCATAGGCTAGTTCCTTCACACTCCCCTCTTTATCTTTCATCCAGGCAAGCAAAAGGATTTTCAGAGGACACATTCCAGCCAGGCGAAACCAACACATCAAGATGCAAAGCAGAGCTGGTAAGCTGCGGCATGGCCTGGGAAGTGCGGGGTGTGACTGGGGAGGGGATTTGGCCTGGGGAGAGTCTCAAGGGCCAGAGAGAAAGACCTGGGGGGCCTGCGTCTCAAGTAGGGATGGGAGACTCTGGCAATTGCGGTGTCTCTCTTGACTGGAGACATTGCATTCAGAGAAGAGCAGATTTTGAAGGAAAGCTGTGTTTCATTTCTTAGCATGAAATTTGGAAATTGCAATTGGGTAAAAGGTAAAGGGACCCCAACCATTAGGTCCAGTCGCGGACAACTCTGGGGTTGCGGCGTTCATCTTGCTTTATTGGCTGAGGGAGCCAGCGTACAGCTTCCGGGTCATGTGGCCAACATGACTAAGCCACTTCTGGCGAACCAGAACAGCACACGGAAACGCCGTTTACCTTCCCGCCGGAGTGGTACTTATTTATCTACTTGCACTTTGACGTGCTTTTGAACTGCTAGGTTGGCAGGAGCAGGGACCGAGCAACGGGAGCTCACCCCGTCGTGGGGATTCGAACCACCAACCTTCTGATCGGCAAGTCCTAGGCTCTGTGGTTTAACCTACAGCACCATCCGCGTCCCTTGCAATTAGGTAGATTTGCCTTTAAATGCAAGCTGAGCTGAATTTATCCCCCATGCCTAGTCCCATCTCCCTTAAGTACCTAGCAATGCCCCTGCTTTTTGGTTATATTAAATGGCCATCTGCAGCTAGGTTTTTGCATATAGCCTGTCACCTAATGGGCTGTTAAGTCTGAATTACTGGTTTTGATTGCACAAGGCTACTCCAAGCTACTGGAATATGTGCCTAGGTAGAAGCAGAGGATGTAGTTTTTGCAGTATGACACTGGGAGAGAGTAATGAAAATAACCTTTGAGTTGAGAGTTTACTGGGAAGGTCGCTAGGAGGTTTCTGGCTGGCAAGAATTGGCCTTTGTGTGTGCAAGTGCTTTTCGGGGACTGGTGCTGGCTTGTACTAGAACTGCCTATGCATATTTGCTTCTTATCCACTCATGAGGCACGTTTGTAAAATCTATAGACACTTTTAAGCCCCCACAAATCTCTGTTCACATGGGAACTGACCTTTTAAAAGGCGACTCCAGAAATAAAATAAATAATCAGATGGCAAAACTTCTATGTAAGATAACAATATCCTTTGCTTCAGAGTGAATGACAATGAGTTTGGGCTAACTAACCCAGCAGCATATCAAATCCTCAGGACAGAGACTGTGTCTTCTTGTAATGAGTCTTCTGCGCCAAATGCAAATAGAATGTATCATTTGTTAGATAAGCTCTAACGGTGCCTAATAACGGAAAACAATGAGATCAGATTTGCAAATCTGACTTAGGCTGTGTATCACTTTTAACCACTAATCACTCACAGGATGAAATATTAGTATTAGTATTAGTGTTGTTGTTGTTGTTGTTGTCGTCTGTAAAGGTAAAGAACCCCTGGATGGTTAAGTCCAGTCAAAAGCTCATCTCACTTCAGGCCGAGGGAGCTGGTGTTTGTTCACAGACAGCTTTCCGGGTCATGTGGCCAGCAGGACTAAACCGCTTCACAGAAGCCAGACTTAACTGTCTTGGGGTCCTTTTACCGTTACTGTGACTGGCAGCCAAGGTTTCAGGAAGAGGTCCTTCCTACTTACTGGGCAACCCCACATTCTAGTATTATGGCATTTCAGGCTTCCTCCTAAAACCAGGGAGGGAGGGAGCTCCTACAATGAAACACTCCCATATCTTACCTGCATTGTCCAAGGTAAGCAGAACAGCTCAGGTGGCTGCAAGCTGAAACCGCTGCTGTGGGAAGAGAATTCACCAGCTCTGCCTGCATCAGGTTCCTCTCCCTCCCTGAAACTTTCCTTACCAAATGCATTGAACTTACATACCCAAGGGGACCCACAGCAGCGTAGCTAGCTGCTTGGGTGCCCGGGGCGGCATGCGTGCCCTACTCCTGGGGGTAAGCCAGGACAAGAGCTGCTTGGTTTTAAGCAATGAACACCATCAGAGCTGACCTTTCTTCAGCCTTAGAAAAAAGTCCACAAAGGTTACTTGTCTGCAGAGCAAACAAACAAAATTACTAGCTGCTAAGAGGGGAGTATCAATCAAATCTTTATTACGGTTCAGCATAAATAGAGTGAGGTACAATCATTTAAAATCTATAAAACATTTTGGAAATCTAATGTTATTAAAACAGAAGGTATATGTAAAAGACTATAAGAAACTGAAAGAAGCTAAAATAATCTAAAAGAAGGGTTAGGAGCATTAAACGAATAAGGAAGAGCATAAAAGGTTAGTATATAAAAGGTTATGACTATCAATTTACAAAGAAATTTACACAGCACTCTGATATGAGTATTCATTAAATCTAGTTTGTGGCACAAGTCATCAACCAATGAATTTTGAACGCTTCTATGCAGAACCTGGCAACACTGTATGTTGTAGCATGGTTGGTATATAAAAGTAGCAGGGAGGTACAGTCATACCTCGGGTTACAGACGCTTCAGGTTGCACGATTTCAGGTAGCGCACCGCGCTGAACCCAGAAGTACCGGAACGGGTTACTTCCGGGTTTCAGAGCTTGCACAGAAGCGCTAAATCGCATTTTGCGCATGTGCAGAAGCGCCGAATCGCAACCCACGCGTGCACAGACGTGGTGCTGGGGGGGGTGTGGACGCTGCGGGTTGAGAACATGCTTCCCGTACGGATCACATTCACAACCCGAGCGTCCACTGTATAGAATTGTCCTGTGCGTCCTGGGTACTTATGGAGTCGTGGGGAGATGAGGATAATACGGATGTCTCTATAATATAGGCACTGGAGAAGCACATGCTCTGTTGTTTCTATTTGAAGAAGGGAGTAACTTCTGTTTTCCAGGGAAGCCCATAGAGATGAGGAAACCTTCTACATTACAGGCAGGATACAAATGCAGGCTAGTAGACTCTGAGAAGGCTAGTTAAAAAACAACAACAGCCTTTGACCAAACAGTTGGGTATAGTTACTGAGTTAGGATGCCTCCTGAGTTTTCCCAGCACTAATGGACTACCTCTCCCCATATGAACTGACCCTGTGATCATCCTCTGAGACCATTCTTCATGTGCCCACTACACAGGAGGCCCAGAGGGTGGCAACACAAGAATGGGCCTTTTCTGCAGTGGCTCCCCTTTTGTGGAATGTTCTTCCTAGGCAGGCTTGCCAGAAGTCTTTGTTACATACCTTTAGGCAACAGACAAAAACATTTCTCTTTAGCCAGGCCTTTGGCTGATTGGACATTCTATGGCTTTTGTGGGTGATGAGTTATTGGGTGTGTTTTGTACTTGTTTTATTATATATTTCGTGTTCTCATGTGGCTTCTTTATATTGTGAACTGCTCTGTGATCGTCAGGTGAAGCATACAGTTTTAATGAATAAAAATTTGTATACAATTTTTTTAAAATAACAATAAATAAATATAATAATAATAATAATTCTGAAGATTTGCCTAGCTGAGCCCTTAATTATAGGAAGATTGTATAGTTACTTATCTCCTTGGCTCGGGGGTCACATAACTCCAAACTCCCTGTTATATACTAAGCTTGGATCCTAGAACAATAGGCAGGTAGGATCCTAGAATGCAACAATTGATCGGCTTGCAGGAGAAGACTAATCAGGCTCCAGGAGGAGGTTAATCAGCCTATTAGGCTGGTAGGATCCTAGAATGCAAAAACTGATTGGCTTGCAGGAGAAGACCAATCAGGCTCCAGGAGGGAAGCAGAATCAGCCAGTCATTCGGAACTCACTGTGTAAATAATGTATATAAAAGCCTGAGGTTTGGGGGGAAATTTAATCACTGTTTTACAAGCTGCAATAAAGAGCATGAAATCACTGCAGGACTCGGAGTAGATTTCACTCCCCAACAATTCTCTGATTAAATTAGGAACGTCCTAAGGAAAAGTGGGGGACGCGGGTGGCGCTGTGGGTAAAAGCCTCAGCGCCTAGGACTTGCCGATCGAAAGGTCGGTGGTTCGAATCCCCGCGGCGGGGTGCGCTCCCGTTGCTCCGTCCCAGCGCCTGCCAACCTAGCAGTTCGAAAGCACCCCTGGGTGCAAGTAGATAAATAGGGACTACTTTCTAGCGGGAAGGTAAACGGCGTTTCCGTGTGCGGCTCTGGCTCGCCAGAGCAGTGATGTCACGCTGGCCACGTGACCCGGAAGTGTCTCTGGACAGCGCTGGCCCCCGGCCTCTTGAGTGAGATGGGCGCACAACCCCAGAGTCTGGCAAGACTGGCCCGTACGGGCAGGGGTACCTTTACCTTTACCTTTACCTTAAGGAAAAGTGGGACATTCCAGGATCAAATCAGAAACTGGGACGGATTCTGTACGTTAATCTGGGACTGTCCCTGGAAAATAGGGACACTTGGAGAGTCTGCTTCTTCGCTGGCCATTTGTACAATAACAAAAAAATACCCCCAACTATTCTGCAGTTAAAGGCAAAGCTACGTGTAGTATGGTCCTGGGAGACCTGCCCCCACCAAAGCAAAGGGGCACAAAAGCAAACTTACCAGCTTTCTGCTCGTCTTCCTTTTCAAGATGTTGCTTGAGATCGACTCAGCTCTCCAGCACAGCACGTACCTTTCATAATCAAAACACCCAGAAAGCTCTCCTTTGGATAGAAAAAGAACAAAGGAGGAACCTGCCCACCAGTGGAGGCATTTGGGGTGTGTGTCTTTCTTAACCTTTTTTATGGACTCCTGCACTGCTCAGGAGCCAGCTTTACCCAGGCTGACATCTCTCTCCATAGAAACATGAGTGGGAATGGCAGCTAGCAGGAGACCAGTTAGATCTCTTGCTTACTTCAGATGTGGCTGTCAGGAGAAAGATGAAAGTGCCATTTATGGCCCCAAACACCACCCCTGGATAATGAGCAAGCAGAAGCAACAACACAAAAGTTTCTCCATTTTTGTCTAAGGAGGAGGAGGAGGAAGGGACGCTTTAAGAAGAGGCTAAGCATCATTTGTATTCCCGTTCTAAATAGATAACTGAAAGGTGCCAACGTCACGGGAAAGAACAGCTCCAATGCAGCATCTGCCCAACACAACATGCGACGGAATGGCCAACCTGCAGAATAAATTATTTGTTTTTAAGGCTGTGCATGTCACTTGGCACTAACATCTAACCGGCAGCTAAGAAGTGTCTTAAGAAATAAGAAGGGACAGCAGAGAAAACAGAAGCTCAAAGACAGGCAAAGAGGGGAAGAGAGACAGGCAAGGCATGTCGACAGCAAAGTTTTGATTCTATCAAATTTATTAGATGACAGGATAGAAGCTTGCCTACATGAGACTAGTCATCAAAAGCATACCTTGGCCCTATACGACATTACTGCTAATTATATTTGAAAGGATTCTTTAAAAGGCAATGCTTTTAATTGTTAGTATAGAATCCTTATATTAATCCCCACAACAGCCCTATCAACTAAATAATGAATATCCACATTCGGCTGTTAAGATTTTGGTGTAAAAATGAAGTAACATTGTCAGTTTTCAGAAGGCTTCTTCTTAAGAACCAGCAGTGAATTTTTTAAAAAGGGTAATTGGAGATTTGACCTGTTATTTTGACAGGCAACATATTTCCTACATCTAATTATTATTAGCAATAATTGTTGTTTCAGTTTAGTTTAGTTTTTTTTAAAAAAATCCAGAGAGGCAGTTAATGTCTTGACTGATCCCTCTTCTTGGTTATTTTTGCTCAGTGCAAAGAGTCACTTGTTATTTCAGTAGGAGATAATATGAAAATTGAGAGCGGCATACCCTCACAGAAAGGGTTCAGAAATCACCCTTATGCTTAGGATGAAGCTGTAACCATGTGAAATGTAGTTATTTATAGAAGGCTGTCTTATACCAAGTCAGACCGTTGGTCCATCTGAAGCAGTTTTGTCTACACTGACTGGATGTGGTCCTCAAGGGATGTGGTCCTCAAGCAAACCTTCCAGGAGAGGGTAAGGGCCTGGGACCTCCTTTCATGGGCTCAAACCCTGAGCTTTGGTGCTTCATAAATACATCAGACCCCTTAGGAATACAGTAAAGTCTCAAGGTAAGAGAGATTTAAATGGAGAATGCAATATAAAAAAATAAAAATGCTAATAATAGTTTGATGTACCATTACCACCCCACCCCAACCTCCCCCTCTTCCCCCCTCTTTTATTCCCAACCTAATACTGTATGCAACACTAATATCTCACAACAAATGAAACTGATCTGTAGAAAACACAACTTGAAAAAAGAGACAGTGCACCTATTTTTGTAAACTAAGAAATCTTTAATATTTTTAACAACAACAATAGTTTGGTGTGGGAAGTGCGGTATGTTGCTTGTTAAAAAACAGGTCAAATCTCCAATTATTTGTATTTTAAATTTCCCTGCTTTTTCTCCAGAAGAAAAGTCTTCAGGAAACTGACAGCATTACTTCATTTTTACACCAAAATGTTAGCAATCAAGTCTCGATATTCGTGATTTACTTCATAGGGCTGTTATGATTAATACAAGGATTTTATTTTTTAAAAAATACAGATCTTATCAACCTGAATTCCCAGACCCTTTGTATTAAAGTTACATTTTCAATGATCCCTTATACTGAACAATTTTTATTGCGTATTTCTGCACACACCACAATCTCCAAGCAGTAAGATTTCAGGGGTGCCAGTGCAGGCCTCCGGTTTGGCTTCCATGGAATGGAGGTTGCTGGAGACAGTGGGGTCTTTGATATAAGACATAGAGAGAGGCAAAGCATAACATGGAAAGGCTCAGAGCATCAGCACTCCCCCATTAGGTTTTTGGATTTGGCACAGAGAGTAAACCAAGCCTTTCTCGGTTCTAGTTCAAAATATGAGACTGCCCCAGGTATTTTGTTACCTTGCACAATTGGTTCTGGTTTTCGTAGCGAGGAAGGGGAGAAAGAGCTATACATTTTACGGAGGCCACATGGATAACCTCTTGACATACACGGCACCAGCTTTTGAGATTTCAGCTGGGGATCTTTCAAGCCTATTTTTTCCAGCCAAGAAGGGATAGAAGCTTGCTGTTATTCAAATGAGACTTTCTGAAGGCTAGATTCTGGAGTCCATCCTGCACTCCTTGTAGAAAGGCTTTGTATTTTCCATAGTACAATGCCATACACTTTGTGTGCTCCAAGAATGTGACACTCCCAGAAGCGACATATCTTGTAAGTAGATCATGGATCTCAGCCGTGCAGTTTTCTGGGCATGGGAGTTGGGAGGCACAATCCCACAGAAAAGCCTTTGCAGACAAGGAAAGATGCTTTGGCTCAGGAGGGGTCAGGAGGTGGGGCTTGTGTTGTGATCATGTGGGGAGATGTGACAAAATGTTAATGGGATCCGAAAAAGATAAGATTTCTGTGAACAAGACTATTATTGGCCTTACAGGGTTTGGTTTTGTCTTTAACTGCTCCCCCAGGAACCACTTTCCTATTAGTCAGAGACAGAACAGTAGCTGTTCCTCTGACATATGTCAGCTCTGAGGTTGAACAGGAGAGCAACGATGCGGCTACTGGCATGTGTACCAACAGAAGAATTATTCTAACCACATTTTATATCCAGAATGAGCTGACAATCACCACACAGCAGATATTTTACACCCTAGTCTAGGTGCTATCCTACAGAGGGGGCATGTAAGAAACAGGGATTGTTTGTCCTTTGAAATGTTATTGTCATTCATTCCCATGAATAGATGGTACCTACCACATTGCTCCCCTCGAGAAATGCTACTGGTCTCTTCTTGTCTGTAGACACAGGGGCAGATGGGCCTAGGCTTAAATATTTAACTTCACCAGCTTTTCCCATTCATGGCTCAGTGGGAATAGTGAGCTTTTGACAGACAGGCTTACCAGTTAGCCATTCTGGTCACTCTGGCCAGTTACCAGTATGGGAGCATAGGAGTCAATTCCCAGGGGCCAAGGAGTCTTTGCCCCTCTCAATAAAACATTTAACTGTGTTATGCGATTGATTATGCTGGGTGTGCCTTACCTGCCCCCCCCCCATATTTTATTCAAGTTGGCACCCCTGTATGGGAGTAAATAAACCTCAGAACTCACTTGACAAAGAGGGGGTTTTGTTGTTGTTGTTCATCCCAGCCTGAGATCCGAGGAGGAGGAGGAGGAGGAGGAGGAGGAGGAGGAGGAGAAGGAGAAGGAGAAGGAGAAGGAGAAGGAGAAGGAGAAGGAGAAGGAGAAGAAGAAGAAGAAGAAGAAGAAGAAGAAGAAGAAGAAGAAGAAGAAGAAGAAGAAGCAGCAGCAGCAGCAGCAGCAGCAGCAGCAGCAGCAGCAGCAGCAGCAGCAGCTTGGCCAAGGTGGGATTTCTGTTCCACAGAGTACTCCACCAAATGATGCCAACAGCAGAAATCATGACCTAGGAAATATTTATACCCTTGTGAACTCATGAGCCAGGGATGGTGGAAACTACTTCAGAAACATATGGAGGGCACCACATTCACTACCATTGGTGTAAACCATTCCTCTTGAAGGCTCAAATCATAGAATGATCTCTTGCTCTTTGACTCTTGGCATTTCCCTTCTGGTCATGTTACCTATACATTTCTTAGCAATAGCTGTTGCAGTGCTGTCATCAACCTTGTGGTGACGGACACGTGTTAGGCAGCACCTGTTAAGATGCATATAACATTCCTGCTTACTTTACAAATTTGATCTATGAAAAAATTTACTGGCACAACATCTCAAGAACAGAACAAACCATCACGTTTTACTGTCTCCAGAGCAGGTATTCTGGCGTAATTTCTTATTCATACCACAACTATAAACCTGACTTAGCTATATAGCTACTGGCTACACATATTGTGATATCGCTCATTTGTGTCATTTCCAGGGACGCTCCCTTAAAGAAAAAAAATGCTTTACTCCTTTTATCCACTATGACAGTCCCATTTCTTCTTAAAAGCTTCTAATATATTCTTGCACGCCACCACAATCTCAGAGTGGTGCAAGATTCCAGGGGTTCCAGGCACTTACCCAGGGCTTGGTTTCCTCGGAATGAAACTGTGGTGTCTTTATGATGTATGTTATATTTATATTGTATGTTATATGTTATATTGATGCTTTTGAATTATGGTGCTGGAGGAGACTCTTGAGAGTCCCATGGACTGCAAGAAGATCAAACCTATCCATTCTGAAGGAAATCAGCCCTGAGTGCTCACTGGAAGGACAGATCATGAAGCTGAGGCTCCAATACTTTGGCCACCTCATGAGAAGAGAAGACTCCCTGGAAAAGACCCTGATGCTGGGAAAGACTGAGGGCACAAGGAGAAGGGGACAACAGAGGACGAGGTGGTTGGACAGTGTTCTCGAAGCTACAAACATGAGTCTGACCAAACTGGGGGAGGCAGTGGAAGACAGGAGTGCCTGGCGTGCTCTGGTCCATGGGGTCACGAAGAGTCGGACACGACTAAACAACAACAACCTGAGCCTATGATGGAGGAGCTCACAGCATAAGGTCTTGCTTCTCCCATGGCCTCAGCCTTGGATTCAAGCAGAAATCAAGCATGTCTCTCCCTCTCAGGCTTCTCCCTGCAGCCTGCTTCTAGCCCAGCTCCTTCTAAGTACCAGTCAGTTGAGGGAGGGAGGCCCACGCATTGCCCCCTGGCGCAGAACCATTTCCTTTGTCTTGCTAACAACCCATACTTAGGGGGCCATTACCAAGAAGCTGGCCTGGCTATTCCAACAAATGAATCCTTGCTAGATCCAGGAATTAGAAGGGACTCAGGCGTACAGCTTAACACACACACCCCAGCAACTCAGTACAATATTGTGAGGCTCAGCTATCTTATGGGCTGGCTTGACATTTAGAAAACAACATGTCATTTGTCTTTGAGGGAAAACATGCTTTGAGCAGGCAACAAAGAAAATGTTAGCATAGCAAAGAATGCTATAAGCAACAAACACATCAAAGGCTTTCCTGAATGGGTGTGTGGGGAGGGAGGGAGAGATTATTCTGGGGGGAGTGGAGCACCCAGGTAACTTTTATGATAGAATGAAAGCTGGTTTACTTTGGAGAAAGAACCATAGCTTTGCATTCAGAAGTAGCAGGTTCAATCCCCAGTATCTCCAGGTGGGACTAGGAATGCCTCCTGCCTGAAAACTTGGAGAGTCACCACCAGACAGTGTGGACAACTCTGAGCTATACTAGTCTGACTAAGTATAAAGCAGCTTCCTATGTCCCCATATGAGCCCACCTGTCAAAGAGCAATCCAGCAGTAAATCACATGTTCAGAGCTGGAGTTAACTATTTGCAAATGCACATATTCGCAGAACTTGGCCGAGTGTCAGGCCAAATGAGCACAGTGGCTCATCTCCAATAGGTCCCCATGAAAGTACCCTCTTCCCGACAGCTGTTGGTAAGTTTCCTTCTCACCAGGGCTTTCCCCAAGCAATCAGATACTGCGCCTGCATGCAGCCTATCTGTGCTGGTCCCGAGGGTTAACCGTGCGGCGAGGTCTGAGTCCAGTCTGAGGTCGAGGGTGCGGTATGGAGGCTGTCCGTCAAAGCTGAAGCTGGGTCCTAGTCAGGTGAGGTCAGGAGCTCTGGCAGAAGAGCAGGACAGGGTGCAGGCAGGAACAGGCTATCCACAATGTTGTTCCCACAACCTGGAACTGGGGCCGGCTGGCTTTTATCTGCCCCGAGGCATAGGGCGGCCCCGGTCCACAGGTGACTCGCCTCTCCTGGCCTCCACCAGTTCCCTCCACCTCTCTGCCCTGAGCCTCTGCAGCTCAGGAGAGGCTGGAGGGTTACCGGACCCAGAGGCAACCTCAGCTTCCCCTGACGGGGCTGAGAGTGGAGCACCTGCAGGCAATCACCTCAGGAGCCAGAGCCAGAGCAGACTTAGCTGGTGCCTGCACCTGAGGATCCAGCACAGGTGAGGACCCTTCAGGCTCAAGCCCCAGCCCCGGCTTAGCTGGTTGTGGAGGCGGGGACTCCTGTGTGGGCTGGGATTCCTCAGGTTCAGCCTCAGAGTCCGAATCCCAGGCCATCACACTATCACTGCTCCGTCCTTTTTATGCCTCTTCTGGTTCTGGGAGACAAGGGGGAGAGGGGAGTTTGTCGCAGCAGCAGGGGGAGACACCCATGACTCTTCACCAGCCTGGCTCATCTCTGCCTCTTGGCCTCCCTCCCGGCCTACTCAGGAATCAAAGGTTTTGTGTCTCTTTTGTCAGAATTGTATACTTTTTTGTGCATTCTGCAGAACTGGCTTGTGCCTCTGATTCTGGACTTCTCTCTGCCACAGACTCTCCCAGCTCACTAAACCCTGTTAGCTCTTCAATTTTTGACACCTCATCTTCCCAGTCTTCTCTCTCTCCTCCCTCTGATCATCATCCTACCACCACTTCCTGGGCTCTGAGCCTTCTTCCCTTGGTGGTTTCCCCCACAATTCCTCTGCATCCACCACGTAAAGAATTCAACCTGACCAGGTAATAGTAAAAAAATATCCACACCAACCACACTTCGGTGTCCTTGGGTATGCTGGCTCCACCACTCACTTCCAGCCTTCAGGGTCATAAGAGGAGGGCTGCTACACACAGGAATGTTGTCGGAAGTCCTCAGGTGCAAACCCTTGGCCTCCTGCACACCTATGCATGGTCAGGTGACGCACCCAAAGAGGACTGCTCTGTTTCTCTTTAAGCTTGATTGTGTGAAAGTTTCATTCAAAGCTGTTATGCTGAAGGAGAGGACCCTTAAACTGCCGTGTTTGATATAGTGATCACAAAGTTCCTGATTTAAAGATGGTCTCTGGTCGTGCTTGTTTTTCCTTCTTGAACCCAGCACTTTGGCACTGCAAGATGCACCATCCTCCTCCTACAGACTTTGCCAACTCAAGGGCCATATTCCCTTTCTCGGCAACCTTCTGAGGGCCACACGCCTGTGGTGGGCAGAAGCAAAAGTGGGCAAATTTCTACACAGACTCACTCACACACACCTCTCTATCCTCTGTGCAGGCGTTATCAGAGTTCAAGGCAAAAATAATCAAAGAGGGTGTGGCCTAGGGTGTGGGGGGAGTGGCCTGGAGAGAGGGGGAGTGGCCTGGGAGGAGTTTCAAGAGCCAGAGAGAGGGCTGCAAGGACACATATAGCCTCCCAGGCCTGAGTTTCCCCAGGAATATATATTCAGTGTCTAGGAACCCTGAGCTCCTGTGCTTGAATTAAAAGAGGACAAGGGGTGTGAACTGCCCCATTTTTTTGTGATGACTCCCTGAGATGCAGTGTTTAGAAGGCTATGAGAGAGCCATGATCTGGCTAAAACAGCTTGGGAAGCAGGGCCAGCCCCATGTTGTTTTCTTACCTGAGGTAAAGTAGCAAATAGTGCCCTCCCATCATGGAGCATAGTACCCAAGCCTCAGCTTCCGGAGGCTGCACTGAGCTAGCTGTGTCTGCAGATATGTAAGAAAATATTGGAGGTGATCGTGCGCTGTCTCTCTGTTGCCAATCCCTTCTGTCTATATCTTTTAGAACCTTGACTGTTAATGAGAAAGACACTTGAGGGTTTTTCTTCCTAAAATTGTACAGCTGAAACAAACAGTTGGGACATTTTGGGATCCAATCAGAAGCCACGGTGGCTTCTGTAATTCTGGGATGTCCTGGGAAAATCAGGACACTGCTGAAGAATGCAGTCACCTGTACCAGTGCAGCCCAGCCTGAACTCACTAAAGAAGGATAGCTATGTTTCGGTTCCTGTCTTGATTTGGGAAGGGTGGATTATGTATGTTTGCATTAAGACACAAAGCAAAAGGGACGCGGGTGGCGCTGTGGGTAAAACCTCAGCACCTAGGACTTGCCGATCGCATGGTCGGCGGGTGAGCTCCCGTCTTTCGGTTCCAGCTCCTGCCCACCTAGCAGTTCGAAAGCACCCTTAAGTACAAGTAGATAAATAGGTACCGCTTTAGAGCGGGAAGGTAAACGGCGTTTCCGTGTGCTGCGCTGGTTCTAGCTCACCAGAGCAGCTTCGTCACGCTGGCCACGTGACCCGGAAATGTCTCCGTACAGCGCTGGCCCCCGGCCTCTTAAGTGAGATGGGCGCACAACCCTAGAGTCGGACACGACTGGCCCGTACGGGCAGGGGTACCTTTACCTTTTTTTACAAAGCAAATAAAGTCCCCCTTCCCTGCCCATAACTCAAAGTCCAACTTCACCTTCCAGCATGTTTGCCAGTGCGCAGGAGGGCACAAGAATGGCTGGCAAATAAGCAAAGCAGCACTGCCAAAAAATGGGCATATGGAATAATTCGGGAAAGACTGTCCTTCCGAATGCACCTTAACTCTGCTTTTTCGAGAGTTGAGTGGTCATTTTAACCAGTGCTGAAAAATGCTCCCTTGCCAATGTAAGAATGAGTTCAAGGGCTTGCGAGAGGTGTGGTGCGTCAGACATGAAATAAAGAAAAAGCAGCAGACAAATATTTCCGGCATGCATACTTTCTATTCTGTTGTAAAAAAGAAAGAAAGAAAGAAAGAAATGTAACCCTATACAAATGCAAGTGTTTTTGTTCAAAACATCTAAGCTTTTTAGCACTGCTTTCCTGTAAAGCAAAAAGGAAATGTCTAATGTTAAAATTACAACTTCTATTACATTGTGTATGGAGGTTTTATTTCCGTTTGAATGACTTCAATTAGAATGAGTGTGTTCTGAGTATCTGATGGCAAGCCTGGGAAATATGTATATAAGGTTATGTGTTTGGAGAAGGCTGCGTCAAGCGAAAAGCCTATAATTGCTCATCAATGCTCTATAGCTGAGTAAGTTATCTGGCACGGTAGCTGTACCAGGAAATAGCAATCATACGATTCCTGCTCTGTATGTGGAGCTGGAAGATTTCCGAAGTCAGTTTTAACGTTCGTGAACGATGCGAGCTCAGCGGTTCGGAGGGAGGACATCTTACTCACAATTTTGCCATTTTGGATGTGCCAGCATGTCCCGCTTGTCAAAATCAGGCTGGGGCTGTGGGTGTCTGTACTGGAAGTCAATGATTTGGTAGGCTATGGGAGCAAAATTGCTGATGGGGGCAGGGAGAGTTAAGGGCTGGATGCTTGCTGAAGTGCAGCATGCAGAACCAGGCAAGGACACAAGGGTAGACTCCTGTGTATCATGTCTGTCTAGAGGCTTCAAGATTGCTAACCAATCATAGAGGCCAATTTTGGACCATTAAACCACAGAGCCTAGGACTTGCCAATCAGAAGGTCGGCATTTCGAATACCTGCAACGGGGTGAGCTCCTATTGCTCGGTCCCAGCTCCTGCCAACCTAGCAGTTCGAAAGCACGTCAAAGTGCAAGTGGATAAATAAGTACCGCTCCAGTACGCTCCAGTACCGTTTCCGTGCGCTGCTCTGGTTTGCCAGAAGCGGCTTAGTCATGCTGGCCACATGACCCGGAAGCTGTACGCTGGCTCCCTTGGCCAATAAAGTGAGATGAGCGCTGCAACCCCAGAGTCGGCCATGACTGGACCTAATGGTCAGGGGTCCCTTTACCTTTATTCCCTTTTCTGCCTTTAGGGCTGGGTGGCCTAAGCTAAGTTCATAATACTAGTTCAGGGGTCTCCAAGCTTTCTTTGCCTCGGGCTGGTGTCTCTAGCGACGATTGTGTGGCGGGCTGGAGGGTGGGGGAGCGCGTGCCCTATACGTGCGCACATATGCTATTTCCGGTGCATATCCGAGTCAGAGGTAGCCCGTATGCATGCGCACAAGCTATTTCCAGTGCTCCTCCAACCCAGAAGTGGGTCCCTGCGCCGCGCTGGAAAGAGCGGGCAGCGGGGGTCACCGCAGGCCGGATAAACGAGTCCCTCGGGCCTTATCTGGTCCCCAGGCTGTAGGTTGGTGACCCATGTACTAGTTCATCCCTTGACTCCAGGGAATCCTTAGACTTCCAGTATGGAAACAATGGCTTGTTTGGAAACAGTGGCAAAGAATTCTCAGCACAAATTCTTTGGTGGGAAAACAAGGCATTTAAACTGCTGTAAATCCACTATATGTTCACAATGTAAACAAGTTCTTCACTGAGTTCTTAGGAAATCATGTTGATAATGATAATCTGAAAACAACAATTATAATTATTTACTGACTGTGGTCCAGAAAAAACTTATTTATTGTAAATTATTAAACCCTTCCCCCTTTTTTTATCTGTCTTGCTCCAGGTGTATGAATAGAAAGTGAAGGTTTTTGTGTTTTAAAAAAAATCCACCTCTTTTTTGAAACATAAATTACATATGTAGAAGATGTTACCCAGTTAATTCTAATGAAATAACAATGAATTTTAATATGTGTGTGTGTGTGTGTGTGCGCGCGCGCATATATATATCTAGGCATGTTGTTTGGGGAGGGGGGGACCCACATTCACGACCAAGTTGATATGGTAGCTTAAAACATGAAAAGTTGTGAGTTTGTACAATCTAGGGTTGCCATATTTCTAGAAGTAAAATTCAGAACACAAGAAATTCCGGACATATTGCAACCCTAGTACAATCACGATCTAAATCCTACAGGGAGCCTATTTATGAAGAGCTGGCTCCCTCCTGGCCAGACCTTTCTCCTAGGTCAGGGGTCTGCAACCCGCGGCTCCGGAGCCGCATGTGGCTCTTTTACACCTTTGCCGCGGCTCCGGGGCAGATACTAGCGAGGGGAGGAGGCGCATTGTGCGCCCCGACACTCCCCACTGTGGCGGGCACTGTACTGGCTGTGACGTCGCATGGGGGCGGTGCGTGCATTAGTCACGCACCATCCCGACGTCACCTTCCCGCCCGCCCGCCCACTACATTGTAAGGGGGCATGTACGCTGGTCACTGCATTGAAAGGGGGCATGTACGCTGGTCACTGTTTTGAAGGGGAGTGAAGAACACACACACAAAAAAAAGGTAAGTTGTTAATTTAACGTTTATTTCTATGAGGAGGAGTAATTCTGAGGGGTTAAACAAAGAAATAATAAAAAAGTGACAAAAAAGTTATTTTTATAATGACGAGTTTTGCGGCTCCCAGTTTTTTTTTCTTCGGAAACGGGTCCAAGTGGCTCTTTTTGTCTTAAAGGTTGCAGACCCCTGTCCTAGGTCTTCCACTGAAGCCAGAGGGCACACATGGTCAATGAGCATCCAACTGAGGGGCAGGGCTAGTGAACGTGTCCCCACTTCTCTTCCTCAGACAATTGGGGAGAATGCCTGAAAAGTACCTGTGTTTCCTGTTTTTGTGCTTCAATACAAAGCGCTGAGCGTCCTCACACAGGGTTGCACTCCTCTCCTGCTTGCAGGTCACCGTGAGAACAGAATTCTGGATCTTTAGCCAGATCCAGCAAGGCTCTTTGTAAGCTCTTATTTTGGGGCCCATGCATCTCCACCCACTGCGGATGTTAACTTCAGCCCAGTCTCAATGCATACCTTACAGAGAACCATGAACACAGTGCACAGTACTTCACTTTCCTCGGATTATTGAAGGTTCAAAGCTAAAACTTACCTGCCTACCATATTCCACAGACCCTTCAGTGTCCCTATTTTCCAGGGACAGTCCTGGATTTACAGAAGCCATCCTGGTTTCTGGTTTGATCCAGGAATGTCCCACTTTTCCTTAAAGGTAAAGGTAAAGGTACCCCTGCCCGTACGGGCCAGTCTTGACAGACTCTAGGGTTGTGCGCCCATCTCACTCTATAGGCCGGGGGCCAGCGCTGTCCGGAGACACTTCCGGGTCACGTGGCCAGCGTGACAAAGCTGCATCTGGCGAGCCAGCGCAGCACACGGAAACGCCGTTTACCTTCCCGCCAGTAAGCGGTCCCTATTTATCTACTTGCACCCGGAGGTGCTTTCGAACTGCTAGGTTGGCAGGTGCTGGGACCGAGCAACAGGAGCGTACCCCGCCGCGGGGATTCGAACCGCCGACCTTTCGATCGGCAAGCCCTAGGCGCTGAGGCTTTTACCCACAGTGCCACCCGCGTCCACTTTTCCTTAGGATGTCTCTATTTTCATCAGAGAAATCTTGGAGGGTATGGAGTCATGCAACCTCCGAGCCAAGGAGATAAGTAACTATACAACCTTTAGAAGACATCTGAAGGCAGCTTTGTTTAGGGAAGTTTTTTTTTTAATGTTTTATTATGTTTTTATATATGTTGGAAGTAGCCTAGAGTGGCTGGGGCTGTTGTTGTTGTTATGGAACAGGACTTCCCTATTTTCATCAGAGAAATGGTGGAGGGTATGTATTCCACTGTCTAACTTCTTCTTACAGTTAGGATGCATCCCATCATAGCCAACGTAACAGCTGCCCTCGTATCATTTTCACACGTTACTTCAACCTTTCAAGCCCTAGTAATACATTGATTTCTTCCTCTCTCTTTTTTGGAAACTGTATATCCAGGCATGTTCCTGGATCCAACTCTTTCACGGGAGATGCAGAATTCTGTGAGAACAGACAACTACCACCATTCCTGGATTGGGATTGTTTGACCCCGGTTGTCCGTGGATTAGAAACCTCACAAGTTGTGTTCCTGCAATGTGCTCTGTGTGCAAACACTCTGTTTTCAGGATTTGCACTGGCTGCAAATCTGCTACCAGGCTAAGTTCAGGGTGTCGATACTAACATATAAGGCTCTCTCTCCAGCTCTGGACTAGGTTAAGTGAGAGACTACATTATCTCTTATACATCCAGTAGATAGCTGCAGTCTGCGGGAGAGTATCACCTGCAGGTTTCAAAGATCTCAGAAACCCACCTTGCAGTAACTCAGAGCAGGGCCTTCATTGTGGCTGCCCCTGATCTATGGAATAGCATTCCTGTCAGCCCACTAGTTGCATTTTATGAAAACAACTGAAGGCATTTTTTCCTGACAGGTTTTCCAAGCTGGATAAATGGGTATTTTCCAGGGCCTGTTTTGTATGGTTTTGCCTTGGCTGTTTTTGTGTTTTAACTGTTTTCAATTTCAATACAGTACATTGAGACAGGTGTTTAGAAGGCTGTTAATAAATCGACAATGATGATGATGAAAGATTATTCCCTTTCAACCTTTCATAATCTGTCTTATTTCAGAAAATCCCTCCATTGTCTTTGCTTCTTCATATCTTACCTTTTCCATAAACGCGAGTGTGCTGCAAATCCTCCAAAATTTCATTTAGCAGGAATACTCCACTGTTCCTTACCTTGAGTTTTCAGCATTCCACTGATAGCTGCCTGAGCAATCCTCTTCCACTCTCTGTTGTGAAGACCACCTCTTCTCTGCCGGTATTAACTTACTGTGCAAAAGCCTGCCCTGCGCGGACTTCCAAAGCAGATGTGCAAGTAAAAAGACCAGCCAGCTTACACTCACAATTCATCTGGTGGTTACAGAACAGCTTCATTTCAAACACATTCAGCAACCTTCAGTACCTGGGACAGGCATCAGGGGCTGGGTGAAAGGTAATCCATAAACTGGCATTTAGAAACTAATGTTCCCAGGAAATCATGTGATTTAACTGTATCTTGAGCACACTGCAGAAAACAGATTCTGTTAAACTCTGTGTGTGAGGGAGAGAGCAGGAGGCCTCATAACGTACAGGAGTTAGGTTTTTGGTTCAGGAAGCACCTTTCTAAAATAGGCAGCAGTGGTAGTTTTAATTTCTGCTTACAAATGGGGAATGAGTCCTACCTAGTGAATTCATGTTTGGGCTGAGATTTTCATAGCTACTGTACTGCATGATCTCTGCAAGCCTGCTTTCAGGCATAACATTTTAGGCAGGCCTTAATGCAACAGGCATTCTTCCAAATTAGCATATAGATTTCAAATTCTTCCAAATTAGCATATAGAATTCCCAATTAGCTCTACTCAACTCAATAGAGGTTTACACACCAGGAATCAGCATGAGTAAAAGGAGAACAAAAAGCAAAGGTAGCTATTCTGGCCAGTAAGAAACATTCTAAAAGGTTGGGCAATACCTTTCTCAGGCCAACCATAATGAATGAGAGAACGAGCGGGAAAATGGCAAATCCAGTGTAAACCAGTGTAAAGTGACATATGTTGGAGCAAAAAAAAAAAGGTTTAATATCACAAACATACTCATAAGATGTCAACCCAGCATGCACCGGGCCGTGAAAAAGGCAATTCCATGCCAGGGATTATTAGAGAAGGAACTGAAAATTAAAGTGCCAATATTATGCCATTATACAAATGGACGGTAGGCTGCATTTGAGTACTGTGTATGGTTACGTCACCTCAAAAAGGATATTGTAGGTTAGAAAAGGTTCAGAAAAGGGCTACCAAAATATATATATTCCAACTGGTATTTGTCTCCATCCTGAGATGAAAGACACAGATTCCTTGACAGGTGGAAAACAGAAATGAGAGGGGAACTAGTTGAATGTTGTTGTTGTTGTTGTTAAAATTTCCTTGCCGCCCTCCATCATTTTAGGTGATACACTAAGTAATAATACAAATGGTATGGCATGTTCAGTGACCCAGGTGGTCATTTTGAATTGATGTAATCGTCACTTAGCTCCAGACTTGCCACTTGGCAAATGGAAGGGCTCCTTCTTTTTTCTAGAGGAATCTAGCTGAAGCTCCCTGCTGGAAGAAGAGGGGAGCCCATTTTTTTCCAGATTGCCTCTGCAGGCCACAGAACCACTCTCCCCCACTGTGCCAGAGAGAGCCCCCCAGCCCTTTGAAGCAGCTGTTGTGAGGCCACAGGGAGGTGGAGGAACAGACCAAAAAAATTTAAAATAAACTAAACCCCCAAAGCTGTTCCCTTCCTCCAGTACAAGCAGAACTCTGCTCATTGCAAGTCTAGAGCCAGCAACCGAGCTAACTTTCCTTAAAAAAATAGCTTCTGTTTCAGAGATATCACATCTTCTCAGCCCTCAAACTGCTGTTTGAGCCTCCTGCTACTGTAGCGTTTTGTGACATGCGACGCTATGAGTGTCAAGTGTGCAGAAAGGTCAGGGAGGGAGATTGCGATGTGTTCTGTTTTCATCCACATTTCGTGAGTTCGCTTCCATTGTTTGGGGAGCGCCTTTTCAGGTGTCCCGTTTCCGAAGGAACTTTTGCCACGACCACCCGTGTGCTGAGCTACAGCAGATTCCTCATGTGTTGCAAAGGATTCTGGGGCATATCCTGGCAGCTTTGGGCAGCCGTCAGGGCCCACTGCTGAGTGGACCCCCCTGGAGCCCCATTTTTTAATAAATAATAATAATAATAATAATCCAACCCAGCATTCAGAGCAGCATTGGCTTGCTGAGCCAAGCTGCCAAGCCAGTTTCCCACAATGCAGCTGGCATAGCTTTGCTCTGGGGCATTGTGGAAAACTCAGCTGTTGGCTATACTCAGAGACCTTGGGATGCTACCAGATAAGTCCAAAGGGTCTCACAGACCAAGGAAGAGGCCTACCAGGATTCAGTTGGCCTAAGTCCCCCTCAGACCTGGAAGCGACCCCAAACCAACCTAGTAGGCCTCACCCCACATTGCCTATCCGTGAATTGAGAGTATACCCTTCACTCAGACTGCGTGTTGTGGGGAAGGCGGACAGTGACGGATTATGTTTTTAAAAGCCAGGTAGGTTTAGACACCATTGATTTTCTCAGCAAGAAATTCCCTCACAAGCTCCAGTACTCTTAGGAACACGGCTTGAAAACCACTGCTTTGAGGAAACCATGGGAGTATTTGTGTAGCTTTTTAAAAAGGGAGGGTGCGGAGTCAAGGTGGACAGAAATTTAAAGTTCCTCATTCCCTTTGTGGCATCCCCCCTGCATTTTGCTTTAAAAGATTAAAGGTCTTTAAAGGATGGTGCTCCCTTCCTGCCTCTGAATTTCACATCTCGCTCGATTCTTTTGAATATGTAGGAAACACGAGTGCGGCCAGGCTTCTCTTCTCCATTATGTGGGGCGCGTGAAAGCGCACAATTGGTGCAGGATTGCTCATATAATCGTACACGTTAATATAAGGAAGGTCCCTGCCCCAAAGGAGCTTACAATCTGTATTCACTCAAGATAACATCCAGAGTTTCTTTTTTAAAGGGCAGTCCAGTCCCATCTACGCCTTCTCAAAAATTCAGTGGATCACTCATTCCTGGGAAATGTGAGTGTAGGATTGCAGCCTAAAATAATCCAAACATTGTGCGATATACCTATGTTTTTCACCCTACTAATCTGGATTGAGATCACTGTACAGTAGTCACATTTTCAACAGAAAGCATTTTTTAAAAGTTGGTCCACAGTGTTCACCGGTAACTGAGAACTGTTATTATAAAAGCCACAACCTTATTTCTGGTGTTCAGAACATTACTGAAGTAATTTCTTTGTAAATTTGGTACTATGTTGTTCGGAAAGGCGTAGTTTTCTTTCTTAATTTCCCCCCGGCTTTCAGAAAACCAAAGCAGCTTAGGAAAACATTCAAAATGCTGAGCATACACACATAAGCGAAATATTTTAATGTCAGTTCATATTCATAAAAGTTACATTGTTTACATAGGGTTCATTTGTATATAATAAAATTTCATTTGAATGAAAAGGGATTATTTTTTCCTTCTTCTTTTTTGGCAAGCCTGTTAAACAAATTAACATATGCTTTGGATGTACAGCTTAAGAGGAATATAGTTATCCAAAAATCTTTTGCAAGAGAGGTTGCCTTTGAACAATTTCAAGGCCTTCGTTTCTGAAGTAGTAATAGCATTTTAACCTTCATAGCTGAAATTCAGCTATGGGTTGGATGGCGCACAGATCAAGTCTTCTATTATTATTATTTTAAAAATTGTGAAGTGAATTTCCTCATTGCATAGTGAACATGTAAACTTATTAGGGATCGTTAGGTTAACACCTTTAATGGTGTTATATACTGTATTATGTTAGCCTTCCTAAAATGATGGATAAAATAATGTAGCAGGAGGGTAAAAATCCATTAGCCATTGCCACCTTAAATACTGGCAAGGAACGAGGGTGTATTCCTCATCCACAACTCTCTCTGGCTGCTAGAAAATCTTGCTGGTTCCAAATTTTGGGAGGAAGAATTACACCACTATATCAATTTTTTTTTAAAAAAAGCCATTGGAGAACAATCCAGCCAAATTAATCATTCTACATTCCCATAGATTTGAATGGCAGAAATGCAAGCTGAAAGTTGGCTGGATCATGCCCATAATTCATGATGGATATTCAATATCTATGTCAGTTGTGAAGAAGAAAATGGGAGAAGAAAATGAAAAGCAGGAAAAAATTCCAAGGAAGTCATTTTACATTGTGCAACGTCCTTCGTTTGCTATCTAAAATGGTTCCCACACCCTTTGCTTTGGTGCGAGGGAAATGTACTGTTGCACCATTTTTGTTAAATTAAATTAATTCCAACAGTTATGTCTGTGTTAACTAGGTTTGCATCAAGTAAAATATTTATTAATGAAACTACTGTACAAGAAACATCAAAGCGAAATGCATCATACAGAAAAAGTACACTCTAGGTGACAGATGAAAAAGTGCATGCAGATTGCTTTAATTTTATTTATTTTTAAGTCAGAAAACAGAATACTAATCTTGATCCCTATTGTCTTGAATTGGTGAGAATTTTCTTCTCTGAATTTACAAAATGTCATTGAACATATATGACTAATACACATTGGCAAGCAAGATGAATGAATTTCAATTTTTGGATTTTATTTTACAGGTATTTTTGCTTGACAATTGTGAGTTCTTTTAAATATTGTGTTTGTTTGTTTTAAAAAAGGAAGAATCTTCTCATATTGGACTGGGTGGTACTGCCAGGTTGCTCTGATGCCATACGCAGCCTTCAGGTTTTTAGTTAGACACCGTCAAATAACATATGTTGTGTTAACATTCAGGAAATGACATTGAGTCTATTTTTAAAAAAATTATTTTTGGCTCAATAAATTTTAAATGTATGGTTTATCATAACCTAATATTGTCTTTGTCTTCACTGCAGTGGATATCCGATCAAACTTTCCCCTTCTTTTAATACTTTAGGGAATTTTCAAACGTCGGGATGTTTGGCTGTAATGCCCCAAGATTTGTTCTCCCTGAAAGAAATCATAGTGACAATTTATTAAACTACAGAGCAACCTGGCTTTTAGGGGTCTGTACTTTTAGATTGTGCTCAATATACCTAGCAACTAAATTGTGATGCATTTCATCATCATTATTTGTTATATTTTTCATGCAATTACTTCCGCTTCTAAAGTGCCTGGGGTTGGGGGTTTGGTTTATATATATATTTTACTTTTAAAAGAACATGGTCAACCTGACCCTAAACACAAAAGGCCACAATCCAGTACGAGTTGCTTGTGATTTACAACATAATCCTATACACATTAACTCAAAAGTAAGCCCCATTGAGTTTAGTGGGGCTTACTGCCAAGTAAGTGGGTATAGGAACGCAGCCTAAGTCCCACTAAATGCAATGGCATCCATTGATTTCAATAGTGCTTCGTTTTCACTAACATTTCGGATTGTACCCCACAATAGCTTAGAAGTAGGTCCCACTGATTTTCAATGAAACATAAACTTCCAAGCAACTGACCCAATCCACTTAAAGTTAGTTGCATTTGCTTTCAATGGGACTTGACATAGGCTAGTCGCAACTACTTTATCCAATTCATTTCAATTGGATTTAAGCACAACTAATGTTCATTGCATCAAAGCCACTGTGTTTAGCATTGCAGCCTAAGACAGGGTTATAATAATCAAATCAGTGGGGCATTACTTTTCTTTTTTAAATAAAAACCTCTGAAATTTCATCATGGATATGTACTAGGAAGCAAAAACTTTAAAATAAATCCTGTTTTAATATAGCACTAAGATTACTGTGTCCACCATCACACACTCACACATACAGTAAAAGCAACACAACACACTGCCATGGGTAAGACTCCATTAAAAAAAAAAAGATGAAGACAAAAATTGATGGTAAATAAAACTCCTTCAATTCAAAATGGTTTATTCACACAAATTTAATAGGATATATCACAATTGTTTGGTCCATAAATATTTAGGGGAAATAGTTTCTATACAATGCATTTCTCAATAAAACAAAGAAACATGGACAAGTTTGCTAGACCACTTAACTGTACTAGAAACACGAAGCTCAATATATAAGATTATTGAATTTATCAACTATATCCGAAAGAGTGCACAACTGCTTTCTATGACATGTTTGTCCCCTCTACCAGGATATACACCATAAAAAGAGTTTCAGAAATAAGAGGTAAAACAGTACAAAACTAGTGAGGTGTCAAAAGGGCTTAAAACAGTTAATTTAACAAACAACACATATATATCCTGATTTTTTCCCCCACAAGCTTACTCCCAAGTTATCGCATAAGGCACATTGTAGAACTGAGTTATAATTAGTCTACTTAATAAAGTAGATCTATAGTACCATATAGTTGTTCTGTCAAAGAACAAAATTTATAAGTATCAATATTTTTTTTTTGTACCTGTAAAAGTGTATTAATAAAGATCTCAGCCTCTCCAAGGTTGTTTGGTCTGGTTAGTGGTAAATGCCCATAAGGTAAGAGAAACAGGAAACGTCCAAGGTTGGCACCTCAATCCTAAATGTATCAACTTGGAAGTAAATTCCACTCAAGTCATTTGAACTTACTTCCATCTAAACACGCTTCAGGTCAGCAAGCCTTAAGCGTTCTAGAAGATGATGACCACACTTGCTAAATATATAACGACAAAGACACATTTTCCTCTGTTACAGTGTTAACATCTCTTCCATTGTTTTTTTTAAAAAATAAGCTACTTTTCTGTGCTAATTTTCTAAAAACCCTGAGCAAAAGTTACAATAATGCACTTTAATGTGGGCAGTGAAGTGTCAGTATGTATCCACGCATTAGTAGAAAACAACAAAAAGAATTCCTTTCTTTTAATACCAAAAAATAATATTTAAAATGAAAAAGGAGATTCTACTGAAGGGAGGTTTGGAGGAGGAGGAAGGGGTAAAATCCAAAGTACTTGTGCAAAAGTTAATCTTAACAATCCACCCAAAGCAATATCTTCTTGGCGGATTTTGGTTTAGTTCTGGAGTGTCTCCCGTGTCTAATTAGGGGGTTACTGGAATAAAGGATACAAATGAACATTCACCACTGCCCAGACCATTCAGACTTTTAGCTTAAATTAAAAAAATAAAATAAAAACAAACACTTGCAAATGTAAACTAGGAAAGGTATTTCCAATTAGCAATGCATCCACAAGGCTTCTGAGTTTGGCAGCTTCAATGATTGCCAGCTTTAAATCCCTAGGGGTTCCCCCCCCCCCCAATGCATTTTCTCTTCTTCTACATTATTTTTTAAGGGAAAAAGCTAGATTTAGCACAGAGCCCTTTAATTTAAATGGGTTCAACATGCTTGGATATGTTGCCAGTGTGTCTATCAATGTACATGGTAGTGTGTTTATTATATAAATACAAGTATACACACGTATAGAGATATGAACTGACGATTTGTAGAGGGCACCGTTTAGCAAAAGTTTGCCATGATTCTCGCTCCTTTGGAAGCCACGGAACAGAACTTCGTAACAACTAGCCGAAGTTCTGTTGATTTTAATGGGCCTTGTTTAACCAGGTCTGATGCATGTTTACTTGGAAGTAAGCTCCACTAAGTTCAAGTGGGCTGACTTCTAGGCAAGCATACAGCTGCAGTCTTACATTTGCTGGTTTGTGCCTTTTGAAGTTAATACATTAACATGGCAGACAGACACCATCTCATGGGAAAAAAATCAGAAGGATGCTCAAGACAGCAATGAATACAAGATACTGGAATCAGCTTTTAAACGTCTTAAGAAATTATATTTTGCTTATTTCCATCTGTTACCTTAATAGTGGGTAGGAACACTCGAGCCAGAATTGTGTTTGTGATTTTGTAAAAGAAAAACCAACAGCACCTCCTCCCTGATCTCAGGTATGTTCCAGCCAGTCCCATTAAAACCTAAAAGTGTTTCATGTATGCTGGATTTCAGGCGCAGGAGAAAAACCCAGCTCAGAAACGTTTCAATCTTCAATTGTTTAGCCACCATCCCCAAGCCTCTTAACCCAGAGCAATCTAATTCATTTCAATGGAACTAGCCCAAAGCAAGCATATAGAGGACTATAGCCCTTTTTATAATACCCAGGCTTGCTATGAAGAAATATTGTCCTCAAACTACCCAGATGATGCAAGCACTATTCAGTGGCCCTCCAATTTTAAACACTTTAGGAGTGATCCAGCCAAAGCTAAACCCAATAAAGACTCCTAGTAGTTCTGTGGGAGACAGATTTAACTCTCTTGCTGAAATCAATGGGACCCAAAGTGTTTAGTTTTGTGTGGAGTGCGCCAATTACTTGTTCCATTCTAAATCAATGAAATCTTGATCGGATATTTGTTTGCTCCAAACAGGGGTGCCAACTTGAATAAAATATTGGGGGGGGGGGGGGAGGTTAGCCCCGCCCAGAATAATTGATCACATGCCACAGTGCACACACACCATTTGAATGGCAATGCCCATCAATTGGGGGGCGCGGCCCCCTCAAATATTTTATGGGGGGCAAAGACACACACACACTGCCCCCTAGGAGTTTGCTCTTGTGGCTCCAAAGTAAATCCCACTCATCTGAATTAGGAATATTCCCAAGTGTGCATAGAATCAGGGGGAGTTGCATCTAAAATGGGTATGTTAGAAGAAAGTCAAGTTGGTGCTGTCTAAGCAGTAGGAACTTCACAGCTATGAAGTGCGTATACTCAGCTGGGATTTTAAACATACCAAAGAGTTGTATAATTGAACTGTGGAGTCTTTCTCACACAGACACAACTTCTGAAAACAAATTGTCACTTCCTTCTAGGGAAACTCTGGGGGAACTTTCTACAAATTCTTGATGAAAATGTGGTAGTGGGAAGTTGGATCTGGCCTCCAAGTCACTAGCTAGTGACCTGAGCTGGACCCAACCATCCGTCTAAGAAAGTATGTAGGACTTCCCACCAGTGACCGCTAATATGTGAAGACTTGATTTCGTAGTTTCTTGGATTTATACTCCACCCTACCCAGGACACACTTTCCCCATCTGATTTCCTAACTCACCTACATTAGGCCTGATAATAACTGTGCAAATTTCAATTAAACAAACTAACAAAAAACCCTACTGTTATGCATTAACAAAAATCTTACAAGGGTTTTGTCTGCATAGAAAATAAAAAGCAACAAAATTTAAATGTCCTGATCATAAAATAATAGCCAGCATTGGTGATCTATATATGTTTTTGAACCCCAACTCCCATCAACTGATGGTGGCTGATGCTGTCCCATCAATCTCTGGAGGGCATCACTTAAGTTGCCCCTGCTACAAAATGAGGATTAGGAACCTACAACTTAAAGTTGTTCCCATACAATCTTTCAGTGGTGATATACTGGTGTTGATTGAAAATGGCCACAGTGTTTTATACTAAAAAAAACCTGACTGGCCACAGAAGACTAGGCCAGAGTGAGGACATACTGACCTCAGGATATTAAAAGCACAGACCATCTACAAGTCAAGGTGCAGATGGTGGTATTTGAAGGGTTGAGAACCCATGTTTACTTGCAAACCAGCCCTACCTCCAGGATTCTTGATATCCCCATGTTTGAGGGGGAAGGCAGACCCAGATCTCTTACCATAGCCCTATACCTGAGGCGGGGTGGAAGGAATCATTATTCCAAGTAATATGGAGATGACCTCAGGGTGAAAGAACTCTCTGTGAGTATTGACTCTCTAGTACCTAGTCATCTGTCTGCACCCCAGTTCACATCCTATGCAGTAGCTACTTTCCCCTTCCGCCTTCGGTGGCTCTCTTTGGACAGCACCATCTGTCAGCTGCCTGCCGGGTTGGCAAGTCAGCACACACCACCACTCTGGTACAACTGGCAAATGAGTTGGAAAAGTGAGCCACCATGGACCAAAGAGGAAAGAGGAGAATATCTGACATAAGCTCAGCCGTCACACATGTCATTGTGACTTGCAAACTGTTAAGAGGTATATACTCCTGACATCTATTTTAATTGCAGAAGCTACCTGTCTGCACTTTTGTAAATGAGTCGGATTTAGAGCAGAAGTTGTTGAACTCCAACTCCCATCAGCCCCAGCTGCAGTCCAAACAACATCTGGAGGGCCACAGGTTCCCTATCTCCGATTCAGAGGCAGCTTTTAAGGCTGCAAGTTGGACCACGTGCATACCATACATTGAAAGCACATTTATACCACTGTAACAGTCACGGTTCCCCACCACCGCAAGAAACCTGGGAACTGTAATTTTCCCTCTCACAGAGCTACAGTTCCCAGCACCTTTAATGAATTACAATCTCCAGGATTCTCTGGGGAAAGGCATGTGCTTTAAATGGACGGTGTAACCTATCCTCATTTACACAGAATTATGTTCAGCTGATGTCAATGGGAGGCCTAGCCCTGTTATGTGGCAGAAGGGAACAACTGCCTCAGGTGGCAGATTTGGGGGTGCTGAATTTGCTGACCTTTACTGCCAGACTTTCTTTCTCAGGCACCAAAACACCTTAACCTTATTTGACCGACAGGAATTTCTGACATGTTTATATGTTCTTTAAGAATAAGTTTGAGGATAACAATCCATGCCTTTTTTTTTTTAATAACACAATTTTCTGACTTCCATGGTAACCATTCACCCACCCCCATAAAAAAGAAATCTGGAAATAAGGAACATACAATTTTAAGAGGCACTTAATAGAATGATTCAATAGTTTCCCTTTAATTAGGCAGTGGTTTAAAAAAAAAATTCCAAAGACAATTTAGAGACAAAGAATACGTAGTTGTAGAACAGAAGTCTGTTACTGCAAACTCATTTACCAAGTGGCTGCAGATGCTACCGACCAAGCTGGTTTTCCCCAAACATTTTGTGGGTTTGTTTTTCTTTCAAAAAATAAAAAGTCTTGCAAATAATATTATTAATAATATAATTATAATAATAATGGAGAAAGAAGAAGAAGAAGAAAAAAGTAAGAATATTTCTCTTTTTTTAAAAGTCAAATGTTAGAAAAGGTTTGTTAAGGTAGTTTGTGAGGGGCTTCCGGAATCGTGGCTGTCCAAGTTAGAGGTCACTGATGACACTACAGTGATAGTGGGATTGGTCAGGTCTGTTAAAGTGGTCGCAGTGCCGGGTGGAGTGAGAGCGCCGCTGTCTGCTGAGGGCGGGGCCGGAAGCGACGTGCCGTCAGCTTTATCAACACCCCCATTCTCCTGCCGCAAAAGGTTCCTTCTGAATTTGGCTCGTGCGTTTTGGAACCAAACCTGCAAACCAATCCCAGTTGATTTCTTTACCAATGTTTGCCTTTTGATTTTGATGGTTTTCATAGAAATCATAGAATTGTAGGGTTGGAAGGGACCCCGAGGGTCATCTAAGTCCAACCCACTGCATTGCAGGAATCTCTTCGTTTCTCTCTCTTTCGTAGCAGTTTAATGCATTTTAAGGGGTGTTTCGGTGGCCCTTTTATAATTATTATTAGCAAATCCTCTCTTCCAGGCTTTCCACCCATCAATTAACTCTTTTGATACCAACTTGTCTTATGGGAAATGCCTTCAGGCCCCTGTGTGTTGTGGCTGATCCTAGGGCATGGTCACTTCAGGCACAGCACTACCGAGGCGGCTGTGGCGCCTTCATTGCTTCGTCTGAACTGAGAGGGCAGTGCTCAGATTACATGGGGGGAGGGCCTTGATGAAATCTATAATCCGCACCCACTCATCCACCCACTTTTAAGCTTAGCTAAAAGCTCAGGCCGCCTGTATCATTTTTACATCGTAAAAATGCCCCTCAAAACACACCAACACACAATACTTTCCTGCAACTGTGCATTGCAGAGAGAGTTTGATAGAGGCAGGCAAGGAACCTTTCAGAAAAGCTTGCTTGCCATTACCTTCTCCCTAAGGAACCTCTGATGTGTTCCTACGAAGTCCCAGTTTCCCTGGGACACAGCTGGAAAACCACCGATCCACATCATAATTGGAGTCATTATTTTTTGGCTCAGATTTCTTCTGTTTAGAATGCTAAGCCGAAATCTATAGCTACTAATCCATGTCTTTCTCCAGGATACGGTGAAGCGCTGCTGGAAACTGACCTGAGAAATTCTGCTCAACTATTCATGCTAGAAGATCATTGTTTTGATGGGTATGTAATTTAGCTCTTTTCTCATCTCTGCTACAATATCTGGGTTTACTACCCCAAACACAATTCTTAGGGTGGAATTCAGTGTCACATTATGGTGATTCTCCTGCCATCCCAAGCATTCCTGCTTGCCAGATGGAACTCCCCTCTCCTCCCACCCCAAACCCCCCCACAAACTGTTCTGGGGGTTCTCCAGAACTCATTGCACAGGTTCACATTCATGCAACTGTTTAGTTGAATCCAGCCCTCGGTGTTTTATCCACCAAAGTGGTCCCATCAGTGCAAGGACTTCCACCTGCACAATGGTGCTTTCCCTCCTCTCCTCCCGCCCCCAACTCTCCCAAATTACTTCTGGGGGGTTTGAATAACCCTCAGAACAGAGGAGTGGGGTGCAGGGAAGGGAATTTATTTTGTGCAAGCGGAAGTCCTTGTGCTAACTGGTTAACTTTTTTGGACACAGCCCTAAAAGTTGTATTTGGGGTGGTTAACTTACACAGACATTTTAAAACATGAAGAAGAAATGCAAAGAGAAAGAAACTATCTCCCAATAATGAACTACTTTTCTTACACTCTTTGCATTCTGTTTCACTATCAGGTGAGTTAATGCTTTTGCTCAGACACTACTTTCCCTTTGCATATACTTTGCTTAATTTTATTTAAATATCTTCCATTCATTGGTGGTGGTGGTGGTTGATGGTTTCTACGAAGCTGGCTTACAAGATACGATAAACTATGGGCAATTTAAAGGTATGATTAATTTATTTTTTACAAATGGGGGAAAGCCGCCCTGAGTCTAATTATCATTCTTGCATGGTGATCATTTATTTTCACTGAGTAACTCAGCAGACAGACCTCAGATCTATCACATTCCCAAGAATAACCCATAGTTGATCAATGGGAAACATTCCTAAGAAATGCTCAGTTTGTGGGAAAAGTCAGGTTAAAGGTGGGTTTTTTCCCTACATAATCAGCAAACCTGTGAGATTTATCTCTTGCTGGATTACACTACTATGGGCTTCAGGAGTAGCAGGGTCAAATGTTTGAATGCGCCCCAAGCAGAGTGAAAATTAGCATGTAAAGGAGAAGACCAAGCTAGCACCTCCTCCCTGACAGGCTAGCTCTATATGTGGAGACAAGTTATTTTTTTCTGGAAGGACACTGAGGAAATCTATCCCCTGCCCACATTCTAAAATGGTACAATCCAGCAACAGATGTGTCACATGGGGCTGCTGATCATGCATAGCAGCCTTCCATTCTGTTTAATAGGGAGGCCCCTTAACGGACCAAAAAAAATGGGGAACTTCCATAATGAAAAATTACTATAGGGGGAAACAAAAGTTTGCACTCAATGGCTTGACTGGATGCCCAAGAATTGTAACTTTCATTTGCCTTCAACAAAGCCTACTAGTTCCTGTTTTGGTTAAGAAGGATACTACAAGAAGGTCCTACCCTGATGAGAGCAGAAGATCTGCTCTTCTGGGGGCTGGATGCTCCTTCAGCGCTGGGAGGTGTTGGCCCTGGAGGGTAGCATCATGCTTCCCTTGAGCATTCCCTGGGTGCATTTGGATCTGAAGGTATACATGTTTAGCCCTGAACCCTCTGTATCTATGGAGGGACACAACTCAATGAAGCCTAGCACAAGGGTGATAGAAGGCGTTGGAAGTAAGGGATGTGCTATTTTGAAGTGGAGGGGGGAAGTTTTGTAATGGAAGGCTCTTACCTGCAGAACTCTCTTAGTTAGGCCCGTCTTCTGGGCAAGCTGCTTGAGGTCCTTGGCATCTGGGTTGTGGTTAATAGCAAAGTAGGACTTCATGGTGCGGAGCTGGTGGTGCTTGAAAGAAGTGCGCATGCGCTTGGTCTTCTGAGATGGGGGATAAGGCTGCTGGTCTCTGTCCAGGTGGTCTGCCTCGTTCTCATTGCAACCTGTTTGGAGAAGCCACAGAAAACGCCCGAAGAGTTGGGTGGAGATCCTACATGAACATCTCAAGCAAGCAGGTGCCATGGAGGGGAAGGGCCATAGCTCAGTGACAGAGCATCTGTTTGGCATGCAGAAGGTCCCAGGTTCAAGCTCTGACACTTGCAGGTAGGGCTGGGGAAAGACCCTTGCCTGAAACTCTGGACAGCTGTCAGTGTAGACAATAATGAGGTATATGGGCCAATTGTCAGACTCAATATAAGGCAGCTTCCTATGTTCCTAAACCTTTTTTAAAAAATAAGGGAGAAGAGAAGGCAAATATATTTCCCCTAAGTATGGGATTACATGTTTACCAGGCCCACATAATACTCTGGTGTGTTACATTGCCTGAATGCAGTATTATTGCTGCCCTCTGCAAAGAGCACATCTATATGTCACGCCAAATAAGATGGTACAATATTGGACTACCACACTTCAGACAACAGGTAAGGGGAAGTGCATTTTTGAATGCTCTTGCAGGATTAAAATAGGAATAAAGGTGGTGCCGGAATGTAATATACTAATGTATCCGAGAGAAAGATTTAATATAGCATACCCTGCAACATTTCTCCAATGCAAATAGGGACATCCTATTTATTATTATGATTATTTATACCCCACCCATCTGACTGTGTTGCCCCAGCCACTCTGGGCGGCTTCCAACATATATAAAAACATAATGAAATGTTAAACATTAAAAAACTTCCCTATACAGGGCTGCTCTCAGATGTCTTCTAAAGGTTGTATAGTTATTCATCTCCTTGGCTCAGGGGTCGCCTACATCCATACCCTCCAAGATTTCTCTGGTGAAAATAGGGACTTCCTAAGGACAAGTGGGACACTCCAGGATCAAATCAGAAACCAGGACAGTTTCTGTAAATCTGTGACTGTCTCTAGAAAATAGGGACATGTGGATGGTCTGACGTAGACCTCTCCCTGATGCATTAGCTTACAATATGCAGGGAAGCGTTTTGTTTTATTCTTAACATGGGGAAGCATTAAGAAATATGACACGGAGGCCATTTTCATTCCATGGACATAGCTAGGGAGTGCAGGGGGGCAGCTGCCTCTCCCAAATCAAGTAAACATATAAAAAATACTTAACAAAACTGACCAACTGCGTCACAGATAACTCAGTTCTGCCCCCCCCCAACATAAAGCCTGTCCCCCTAAAATAAATCCTGGCTACGCCCATGTTTCATACCGTGCATTTAAATCACCATGATACCACTTTAAACAGTCATGGCTTCCCCCAAAGAATTCTGGGACCTATAGACCCCTATTCCCCACACAGAACTGCAGTTCACAGAGTGATTTATCGGACAGTCTCCGTTCTCAGGGAATTCTGGAAATTGCAACTCTGAGAAAACGGGTCTCCTAACAAACTACATCTCCCAGAATTCCTAACAAACTACATCTCCCAGAATTCCTTGAGCAAAGCCATGGCTGTTTAAAGTGGAATCATGGTGCTTTAAATGTGTGGTGTGATAGTGGCCAGGGAGAAAGAGGCTCCACCGGCAAAATGTTGAGACAGAAGTGGTACAGTCCATAATTCTCCCATTTCATTTCACATTAAACCCCAGAATAGTAAGCGAAATCACTTGTGGGTGCAGGGGGAGAAGTGCTGTTTAGGCGGAAGTGCCAAAGGGTCCACCTTGGCCTTTTCCTGTTTTAAACATTTATTATGTTCACTGCTTCCACATCTGTTAAGGGAGCCGGTGTTTTGAGAAGAAGCCTGCCAGGTTTCACTCCTTTTGCATTATTATTTAAGGGAAGCCTCTTCCCCGGGGGCAAGGAAGAGCTTTGCAGCATGTTCCCAAGGAATTGTTTAAAATCTCGCTCAACATTTTGAACAGCAAAAGGGAGGAAAAATTCACTCACAGAAATCGGCCAACTGTGGCAAGAACTGAACGTTGCACAGCCCTCTCATGTGCTGCTGCCATCCTGAGACCCACTTTCTCTACCTGGCACAGGAGGGGGCAATGGGCACCAGAGGAGGAGGAGGCCAAAAGTGACGGGAGCAGTTAACCTCCCCTCAACCACCACCGCTCCCCAGACGTTTGCCCAACATTTCTCTGATTAAAATAGGGGCGTCCTATTCAAATAATAATAATAATAATAATAATAATAATAATAATAATACTCCAGCACCAGCACAGAGGCTTAAACATGACCTCTGCTCTGTCTCTCCCTTTAGTTCTCTTAGATTCCCCTCCCCTTGGCCTCGGAAATGTAGGAGGTGTCAACAAGCACCCAGTTTCTCCTCTTCCATGCATGAGACTCTTAATCTCATGGCTGTGAGTTTGAGCCCCACATTGGGCAAAAGACTCCCACATTGCAGGGGTTTAGACTAGATGACCCTCGTGGTCCCTTCCAACTATGATTCCTTGCCTCCCAGAACTAGAGCAAAAGCCAGGACTGGATCTTCCTCCCACCTGCACCTGCCATACGTAGGGCTACAAGCATTGCAATCCGACAAGCGTTCCCTGGATGGATGCTTACACAAGAGCTTCTGTTCTGCAACTCTGGTAATGCATCTTGCTTGTCTGAGTGGAGGACGTGAGGGGAGCGCGCACAGAAACCTGTGATTTGCGTGCGGCTGGAATGTAGCCCTACCAGTGTTGCCCCCATTGCTCGGCCCACGTTTGCCTTTGGCTGCACCCCCGCTGGCATGTGCCTCCCCTCAAAAGTGGCAGATGAGGGAATGTGACCCGCAGGAAGGGTTCCCCATCCCTCACACACACAAACATTTGAGCAGCAGCTTCAAGAAACTGGCATGTAGACTCCCACATCCTGGGATAGTCAGTTGGTACAGCATGAGACTCTTAATCTCAACATTGTGGGTTCAAGCCCCATGTTGGGCAAAAGATTCCTGCATTGCATGGGCTAGATGACCCTTGTGGCCAACTCTACAATTCTATGTCTTTAGGGTTAAAAACGTGGTTGGTTGGTTTCGTGTACACGCGATGAGCTGTGACTCCCAGCATGTGTGCATTCTAAGTAAAACAGCCTGCATCTCAGATTACTATGCAAGTTGCATCCTAAACCTATACTGATATGGTGGCAATAGGAATTCTGCAATGTGTAATGATGCTGTATACCAGGCCTGTGCAAATTACAAGCCTGGATATCAAGTGCAGACTGGCTGCCGTTAAGGGCAGCCTATTAGGAGCTGAGCACAACTTTTTGTTTCACTGCCTTCCAGAGATTTTTTTTTGGGGGGGGGAGGGGGAGACCAGTAATCTTACTCAGTTTGACAGATCCCAGTTCTGTAAGCCTGGCCTACATGCATACTAAACCAGGTCAGATTATGAAGTGATGAAGAGTTGTTTTGTACAGTATAGGATTCTAGGGTGGAATTAACCCTGTAAGCAATTCACACACAGCTGTGACATTGAAAGTCCTGTGTGGGGGTAAGAAACAGACGTGAGTTGTTGGCTCACGCCTGCCACCACGACACTTAGGAGACTAGATCACACCAAGTCAGATCATTAGCACAGTATTACCTACACCAATGGAGGAAAGGTTATTCAGGGTTTCAGGCATAAGAGTCTTTCCCAAGGCTGGTTCATACGCAGCCACAGTATGTAGCACCTGCACAGAAGTAACCTTCTGATTGGTGGCTCCACCCTGCCACATATGGAACACAAATGTGTGCCACAAGGTCCAAATAAACCCACAAGCCTCATTCACCCTTGCCCGTCCTTTTCCCGACAGCAATTAGCCTGATGGGTCAATCCTACACACACATGCATGGATTCTTCTCTCACTGTATGCTCTCATGCACCCGTCCCTGATAGTCTAGTGCAGAGCTTTCCAAACTGAGTATCGCGACACGTTAGCGTGTCGGCTGCAGTGTGTAGGTGTGTCGCGCGAACGCTCCCCATGCTCCTCCCGGGACTGGAAAGGGGTTAATTTAGCCTCCAGTTTGCTAGCAAAACTGAATTCCCGTGTCGCGAAATGATGCATGTCTAAAAAGTGTGTCACCAACATGAAATGTTTGTACAGCTCTGGTCTATTGCCTAGGATTAGTCACTTTCGCAGTTATGACTCACTCTTTGAGGAAGGGGTGGGACTCCATGGCAGCGATTTGCATAAGAAACATCTCCAGGGCTGGAGATGCATCCACATGGGTGTTTATTCTGGGGAATGGGTGCTCCTCATGCATGCACCTTTCTTTCCTTTTTTGCAAGGTCCACGCAAAATTATTGTCATTAAAAATTACCAGCCTGTTTTTTCTTCTTCTCATTTTAATCCAGATTTGCACTTCCCAAGGGAAACTTGCAATATCTCAGCAATCCATTTACAGTATTAAGTCCCCATCTCGAAGCACCCAGTGGCGTAACGTGGGTTGTCAGCACCCGGGGCAAGTAATTTGCACCCCCTAACCTGTGGATTTGCGCCCCTAACCCATGGATTTGCGCCCCCTAACCCTAACCCCCAGATGTTGCGCCCAGTGCGGCTGGCCCCCCCTGCACCCCCCACGCTACGCCACTGGAAGCACCTATAGTTTGGATTCACAAATGAATAGGTGGTAGTACTAGAAAAAAAGGCCAGTGTGGAAGCTCCTGCTTCAGTTTCCAGCACTGATAAAACAGGAAGAAGAATAACCAGCGTCACAGGAAGCTCCTCCACACTTCCTCTTGTTCTGCTGCTTTCCCCAGGAAGCCCACTCCTTACTGATGAATTGGAGCAAATGCCAATAGAGTTTCCCACAGGTTGATGTTGGCTCCGATTCAGCGGCAAAGAGCAGGCTTCCCCAGGAATAGCAGCAGGGGGAACAGAAAACCGTTCAGCTTTCTAGGCATGGGACAAGCAAAGTGGACAAACCCAGGGTGTCTGAGAAATTTGGTTGTGCACTAACAGCACAAATCTGTGCATGCATACCCAGACGTAGGCTCAACTGAGTTCAGTGAGACTTAACTCCTAGGTAAGTGTGCATGAACTGCAGCCCCAAACTGATACATATATTAATTAGAAACCATGGAAAAACTGACTGCAAAGAGATAGCATTGTCAACTTTAAAGTAACATAACGGTTCTTAAACTTTGTACTGGGGATCACTATATTCCAGCTTGCTTTCTCTCTGTGAACCACCTTCTGTGTGAAGGTGCAACAAAGGTCACCTTTCCTCAGTTGCTTACAGCTACCAAACCTGATTCTGCCCACTTGGTTCCTTTTCTTAAACATCCTTCAGATAGATAGATAGATAGATAGATAGATAGATAGATAGATAGATAGATAGACTTTCCCACTGTACTGCTGAAGAAGCAAACAGTTTCAAGGTTAGATTTTTACAATTAAAAAAATGCCTTGCCTCTTCATGTAGTGAAAGCTTCTTTAAAAGCTCTGGCTCTTCTGTATTTTCTTTTAAGCAATTTTTTCCTGGTCTCAGGGATTATTTGAATGCATGGGGCACTTGAGCCAGCCTTTCACAGTGGCGCTGAGAAAAGCAGCTTTAAAATGCTGCAGGTTATTTTTTTTTCCTTTTGGAAGGAGAGGGTAAATGCAGATGTGAGATGCTTTTGCCTCTTTTTAATATATAAACTGTAAAATCTAAGTCTCCATGGACTGATGTAATGTGCAGAGTATAATGTATGCTTTTCCAGCTTTTTCTCAGGGGTTGGGGGTTGGCTTAAGCTTTGTGAATAAATCCAGCCAACTGTTGGGAAGCAGTCCAAGGTGTCTCTCTGTGTGCAAATCAGATGATACACACACACTCACACATGCTTTAAATATGGACTAATTAAATTCCTTTAGAGCCAATCATTTCAATTAAACTTAATTCTCATTGTTTGCTCTGTGACATAAGCAGGGCCATTGAAGTCTCTCTAGCTGTTCCCACATTGAACAGATCCTGAAAAGTGATCTAATTTTTCATGCTAAATAGTTAAAACAAGTCTGCTTCCCCCACTCCAATTCCTAAATGCATTGCATGATATCAAGTCCTGTTGATCTCTACAGGGAATCTTTCCACATAATAGGATCAGGGTGTTAGAAGACGGCTAATTTTGTAGGTTACCAGCTCGTTTTATTCATTTTTTAGCGGTGCAAGATAAGCTACAATGTCTGTAGCAACTAAAGACCCATGAAACAATGGACTGTGATAGACTGTTTTCCCCAAAGACCTAACCCTTTTGAGAATACAGTGGTACCTCGCAAGACGAATGCCTCGCTAGACGAAAGGGTTTTTTGTTTTTTGAGCTGCTTCGCAAGACGATTTTCCCTATGGGCTTGCTTCGCAAGACGAAACGTCTTGCAAGTTTGTTTCCTTTTTCTTAACACCGTTAATACAGTTGCGACTTGACTTCGAGGAGCAACTCATAGAACGCGGTGTGGTAGCCTTTTTTGAGGTTTTTAAAGACTTTGGTGATTTTTGACCAACACCGTGCTTCGCAAGACGAAAAAAATCGCAAGACGACAAAACTCGCGGAACGAATTAATTTCGTCTTGCGAGGCACCACTCTATTGTTTTAGGTTTCATGATGCAGTGGCTGGTTTTGTACAGAATGAAAATCGACTATCCGTTCTAACCCACTTCCTCTCATTTCTCCAGATGGTTGTGTGACTTATTCTTAGCATGTTTGGGGCTTTCCATAGACAAAATAGTTGAGGTCAGAGCTAATGTGACACTATCGCCCCACTTCATTTGTTTGTAGAGTTCCAGTCATGCTCAGTCAGTAGAGCATGAGACTCTTAATCTCAGGATTGTGTGACCAAGCCCCACGTTGCGCAGAAGAATCCTTTGTTGCAGGGGGTTGGACTAGATGACCCCTGTGGCCCCTTCTAACTCTACAATTCTATGATTCTATGAAAAGGAGTATAATCTCAACCCATTTCCACTACCTGTCTGTCCCTTCTTCTACGTTGCACATCCTAGAGATGAAACTAGAGCATTTCTCTCTACAGATTCACCAAGGGATGAGGAATACATTTTTAAAAAACACTATTTTCAGTTCAGATGTTTCAAGTGTAGGTTGCTGAAAATATATCATTTTAATTTGATGAATCATATGGTCAAATGGCAGCGTAAAAATATTTCATATACTATGGACTAATCTCCTGCCAACCTAACAGTTTGAAAGCACGTCAAAATGCAAGTAGATAAATAGGTACCGCTCTGGCGGGAAGGTAAACGGTGTTTCCGTGCACTGCTCTGGTTCGCCAGAAGTGGCTTAGTCATGCTGGCCACATGACCCGGAAGCTGTACGCCAGCTCCCTCGGCCAATAAAGCGAGATGAGCGCCGCAACCCCAGAGTCGTTCGCGACTGGACCTAACAGTCAGGGATCCCTTTACCTTTACTATGGACTAATAGCAAACTCATTGGATAGCCAAAAGGGCGTCCTCGATTCTCAAGACAAGAGGGTGGTTATCAGCAGACTCAAGAAAAAAACCCAGGTTTCAGAAGTACAACATTGTTTTTAAAAAGACACTTGGGGGAGTAAGTGGGGGGAACAGCCCAGTGCAGACTCGGCATGCTCATTGCCCATGGGTTGCTGCTTGAATGCTGGAAGGGAGAATAGAAAACCAGGAGTATTGGCAGGGATGGGAAAAATCTGTCCATTTCAGCTCCTCTCCATTTCTTATACTTCCACTCAGTTTTCTGCATTTCCATGTTGGTTTCCAGGGGCGGGGGGCAGGCAAGAATTGTTTAAGTCCTCACAAAAAGTTAAAAAGAACTTAGCTGGCTACAAGGGCTCTTATCCTGCTTGGTTCTCTTGCCCGCTGTGTTTCCAAGACAGGACTGTGGCTGATGCCAGGTTAGAGCTCCCTCTTGCACAGGCACACCCTGGGTTGGCTGCTTGGTGGATGCCTTTCATTCAAAAGTATCTCTGATTGGCACTGAATGGGCCAGATTAAGCATCCGTAGTGGCACTGTCTGGAACAGAGAAGCCTTTTGTATTATTTGGGAGCTAGTTCCCTTCCGGGAATCCTGTTTCCAGATTGTTCCTATCCAAATCCCACCGCTTAGAAGATGGCATCTGTTCTCTTCCCAAGACAGGCAGAGGCAGTGGTCTCCCCTACCTACCCCTTTCTTTGGAGGCAACACTACTTTAAATAGAGATGCCCTGGCCAGGAGGAGAAATGGAATACCTTCTGTACCAGAGAAGGTCTTCAGGACTTGCAGGGAGTTGGATTCAGCAACCCTTTGGGTCCCTTTGAACTCTAGTGTTGCACTATTCTAACCCAGGGGCTTTCTTCTCTCCAGAGAAGCAGCAATAGCGGAACTGTGATGAGAAGGCACAGCACCAGGTTGCATGTTCTGCAATTAGACTAGGGATGCCTGCGGCCTTCTGTTGTTGGACTTAAACTCACATTTTCATCATCGTCATCAGCATCCCTCACTGGGGCTAAAGGAAGTTGGAATCCCAAACATCTGGAGGGCACCAGGTTGAGGAAAGTTGGACTTCACCCTGTCGGTTCCCTTCCAAAACTATTTTAAGAACAACACCTTGTCCTCCGTATATTTCCTTTTCAGCCTAGAAGAGCAGAGCATTTGGTAAAGGGATCACGGGTTCAAATTCAGAGCTGGAGACATTCACATATCTTTTGAAATCCCAGTATGGCAGGCAAGGAGGCAGGAGCAGCTCACACTGCCCCATCCCTCCCAGCTCTGACATGCACCCCCCCTCCTGCTTGCTGTGTGGCACACCTGGAAGTCTGTGAAGGGGGAAGAAAACAAGGCTGGGTAGGGAATGGGCAAGAAAAGAAGCTGTGGCCAGCCACACAGAAGGGCTGATCAATAGGAACATTGGGAAGCTGCCTTCTACCATGTCAAAGCACTGATCCATCCAGCTCAGTATTGTCTGTACTGACTGGCAACAGCTGTCCTGGGTTTCCAATTGGTTACATTCCCAGTCCTGGAATTGCTATTGGGGGTTGAACCTGGAACCTTCTGGCTGCAAAGCAAAGGCCACTGAGCTATGGATGTTCTCTAGATTTAAATCTGGCACTCCACTTGTTCAAGCACCAATCCATCAATATCCAGCCATGTGTGGCAGTCCCCTGCAGGCTCAAGCAATCGGCTCTTTATCCTCCTGCGCAGAACTGCAAGGATGGAGGAGATGTTGAGCCACATGATGCAGCAGGTGTGCTGCATTTGATTGAGGAGGGCCACATATTGAGCCATCCTCCCCTAGAGCAGTGTTTCCCAACCTTGGGCCTCCAGCTGTTTTTGAACTACAATTCCCATAATCCCTGACCACTGGTCTTGCTAGCTAGGGATGATGGGAGTTGTAGTCCAAAAACAGCTGGAGGCCCAAGGTTGGGAAACACTGCCCTAGAGGATGAGAAAACAAGGTGCCGTTCCCCCTCTTCCCCATCTACAAAACATTCTGTAATTCTGCAAACAGAAATGTCATGCAAATAGACCCTTTGCTTTCTTGAAACCCTGTAGGCAGAGATGAGGGACCTGTTTCAGATCCTTCTAGACTCCATCTCCCACCAGCCAGAGCCAGGAAGTCTGCCAGTCATGGATGATGAGATCTGAAGTCCAACAACATCTGGAGGACCACAGGTTCTCTGGCCTGTGACATTTGTAACAAACAGCCTGTTGACCATGCGTTAGGGAGGTCTCTCTGCCACACCACATATTCCACTGCCATCTTTTGCTACTTTGCATTAGGATTAGATGCTTGATACCAGCTCAGACTGTTTGTATATCTAGACCACTAATGTCTACTCTTGGCTCTATAGTCTCAGGCAGATCCCTGCAACTTTTGTTCTGCCTAATGAAGATGTAGTGGTTCCACCTGAGACCTTCTGCAGGTCACTTAACTATAGTCTCTCTCTCAAGTTCTTCTGCAGCTTTTGGTGCCATATATTGTTTTGGCAGAGGGACGCGGGTGGCGCTGTGGGTTAAACCACAGAGCCTAGGACTTGCTGATCAGAAGGTCGGCAGTTCGAATCCCCGCGACGGGGTGAGCTCATTCCCTGCTCCTGCTGTTCAAAAGCACGTCAAAGTGCAAGTAGATAAATAGGTACCGCTCTGGCGGGAAGGTAAACGGCGTTTCCGTGCGCTGCTCTGGTTCACCAGAAGCGGCTTAGTCATGCTGGCCACATGACCTGAAAGCTGTACACCGGCTCCCTCGGCCAATAAAGCGAGATGAGTGCTGCAACCCCAGCGTCGGCCACGACTGTACCTAATGGTCAGGGGTCCCTTTACCTTTATTCTTTTGGCATTTGCACAATCTACTCAGGTTTCAGCTACGAAGTTACTGCACTCTCAATTAAAAGGAGACTTCTAAAGCAACGCCTTTGTAACACCTTGTCGGGAAAAGGAAATTGCCTGGACTTTGGAGAAATTCTGATAGGCACTTGTCTTTGTGCTATTTCTCAGCTCTGGACAATATATTGTCACAAATAGTCTCCACGTAAAAACACTACATATAATACACATCACGTAATATAACTTGCTATATCACAGAAATAACTAACATTGACTGCACAAGTGTACAATAAAATATTACTATAGTGCAAGATCACAATCCATTGCAGAGTTAAGCCTAGCTGAATGCATTGATTTTTGCAGGCAGAGTATGACCAAGAAGGCGGAGTGACTTTCTCCTTGCCCCTGCAGACGTTCACTATTCAATTTAAGTTTCCTACTGACCACACACACTAGAGGAGTGGGGGGTTGGCCAGACCTGCTCTTGTGCCTTTAACAGCTGTTATAAGCTACAAAAATCAGCAGCTGGAGCCTTTTTGTAGAACGGAGATCAGCATCATCATTTGCTATGTTTGCCGTTGAAGCTATGGTTGATGTCAAAACTATAGGGGCTGGCAGAAAAGTTGGCAATCCTTCCTTGCTATAGAATTTGAACTCTGCCTTGCACAACAGAGACTGGCACTGCAGGGAGCAATTTAAAGTCACCTCCGTGTGATACGTTTTTCATTCATCCCAACCCTTCCTCGGAAGCACAAGGTGGACATAATCTGAGGCTGCCGTCCTGAGCAGACACATTCTCTGGGCAAAGCATTTAGGATCAAACTTCATAGGACTTACCTACACTTCCTCTTGTCCTGCTGCTTCCCCCCACCCTTGGGAAACCACTCTTCAGCACTTAATCAGAGCCCCTCCATCGTGTCCCCTCCCATTGCCATTTGTTCTGACCTATCGCTAAGAAGCAGATTTTCCCTTTGGAAAGGAGCTGGTCAAGAGGAAAATCACTCTGAGCCATGCTTTCCAGGCATGGCACAAGAAGAAGAGCCCATAGACCAACACACACACTTCCCTCCCCCTTATAATGATAATATTTTGCTCCTCGGATCAGCATGTTGCATTCCTTTTTTAAAAAGGACAAAATAAAAGGTTGGGATAACAGCAGTATGAGTTTATTAAATCCAGGTATCATGATGAGTAGAATCTTAACGTTTTCCAGAGTTTTGTTGATTGGCTTTCAACTTCCCCCTCCCTATATTAAATCTATTTTAAGCCACTTGGTATCCCTTTTTAGAACAAACCAGCTCACTTGGACTGTGGTCTTTAAAAAATCATATTCAGGAGTCTACAATCCTATACACATTTCTGTACATTCATGCAGGCATGCCTGCAAACTGGACTGCAGGTCCTCTTTTCACATACCTTTTTAAAAAGGTCCTCTTTTTTTAAAAAAACATAGAACTAAAGCAGAAAATGGAGAAAAACCTAATTTAAAAATAACTCCATCTACAATGTTTGCCACCTGATTGTGTGTGTGTTTACTCAGAATTAAGGCCCACAAGTGAGACCTGCAACAAATTGTTGCAGTGCAGAGTGTTGCTTCCAATCTGGCTTTATTTCTGGACACTCCATTTCATTCCCTCCCCCCCTCCCCCCGCACTAAGTCAGCATTGCTGAACATTATCATAATGTGCTGGTCTATGCTTGCACACTTAGGGTTCCCCCCACCAAAAAACCTTTGTTCTACTTTTACAAACATTAGGATTCCCTCAAGCATGCTGATAACTTCCTTCTTATGTGTGGCTGGGGCTGTTTTTGACTACATAATAGCCTGCACTTAGAGAATGGGCTCAGTGTTAACATGGAGGGTTGAGCCCAGTGAATATGACCTCCAAAGCTGCTCAGATCAGGAAAATAAAATGGGATGGGCTAGAGCTTGCTCTGTTATTCTCTGCCCCCCCCCCCCGAGATGTGAAAGCCATTAGTGAACAAAGGCCAGGTGAGACTGAGGAGAGGCTCCTGCACCTGTTATTGTCCTGCAGAGGTGACATCAGCAGGTGTGGCTTTTGCATGACAAGCTACCCCACTGGAATCCCCTCTTCCATACAACTATTAAAGGTTCGGGAATCCTGGCCTCTTTGGCATCACGCCGCCTTACTTAAAGCCTTTTCAGCCTCCTGCAATTCCCTACCTAGGAAAAATCAACCAAGCTGCTACTTCCTTACTTGATTCCTCCCAAAACCAGGTGAAAACATTCATAAACAATCAGCTTTGCTGTTTGGTTTTTAGCTGGCATGTTAATTGTTTTAATTTACATGTTATATGGTGTACACACACACCAATATATATATTTAACTAAGATGACTAGATGAAATAGAAACCTTTTTTTCTGTCTTTGTAGCAGAAGGAATTTCAGTAGGTGCAGCCTGTCAATCAAGATGCACCAATGGGAATTACTTCTACCCCACAACCATCAAAGGGGTAGGAGCCCAGTTTCCTTTTTCATTTAGCCACCCTACTTTGAAAACTTGTTTTCATGAGAAAAGAGATCAGCTACGCAAACCTAAACCATACCTACCCAGAAATTACCGTAAATCATATTGACTTCAATGGGGCTTACTCCCAGGTAAACAGATCTGCAGGCTAATAGTTTTGTTAGCATGATGAATAAGTGATCACAGGGCTGCAGCTATGCAGCCCGATATGTTAGATGAGAGCTTGTCTGAGTTTTACTCCCAGCCAAGTAGGCATGCTTACACAGGACTGTAGTACCCCAACCATGTTTTCACATGTGATGCTTTCATACAAGGAAGCACCCTAGAGCTATTCTTGTGCTTGTTATTCATAGTTTGCATACGAAGGCTGTTTGTGTGGAATTAAAAGCAGGAAAAGGACCCTTTTTAAAACCCCAATGGATATTCTAGCTGTAGGTTAGGCTTTATCCCTGTGACTTCGTATTTATATACAGATTATAGTCACATCATGTAGGATTGGCAGCTTTTAAATCCGGTTGCCCCTTTACAACAAAAATTTGATATGTGGCAAGTAAAAATATTTTCCTCCACACCTTGAGCAGTTTCACATCAATCCGCGGTTTAAAAGACACATGAACAGACCACGGCACTTGACAAACCTCACGTCATGGGTGAAAATGCTCTTGGAACCTGAGCCATCATGCAAGTTGATGCTGTATAAAAACAGCACTCCAGCTCACAGGCTCTAGGCCAGGGAGATCTCTTATTCACAAAGCAGCCAGGTGGTAAATCATGACATCTAGATGGGGAACTAACAAAACATGGCAGAAGTGTTGTCGGGGAATTATAGGCACCGTTCCCAAAGATTGTAGGAAAGTGTACCATCTCAAATGGGACAGAGCCTTTTGCTAGCTTTTTCCTCTGCCTCCTCAACTCACACTTCTCTTCTTTAAAAATAAATAATTCAAATATTCACATCCTAAAGGAGTGCCTCAGGAAGGACATTTGTTGTTGTCCTTCTTGTTATATCATTAAAATGTTCTTTTTAAAAAATAAAAACAAAAATAATCACATCCTAGAACCAGAGGTAACACAGCTGCCACTGAGAATTGGATAAAATGAATTAGTGGGCCAGAGTTATTGGTCTGATCTGGAGAGAACCTTTACGAATGTACATTTTAAAACTGGATCTGAATCAAGCCACATTTCCTAGGAAAGGAACAGTTGGCATCTAGCTCATTAAGGGAAACAGAACTTTCTCTGATTATTTTATAATTGACCTGGGTAGGTCACTTTGCCTCACCACTATAGTTGGGAGTGGAGGGTGGGCAGCATACCTGGCAAAAATCCTCCTCCTACACAACACACGAAAAGCACGCAAACCCCTCAAAGTCTGAACACACACAACAGCCTCAAATCCAGTCAGTTTCTGAACGTTGCTCTGAATATAAGGCAGCTTGGCAAACAAGAGAAAGTTGGCCTATTAAAATATGCCATCTTTTCTTCGCTGTCTCTCACATTTAAGGCCAATGCAGCAGCAACAGACAGCTCCTACACCCCACCCCCCAAAAAACCCTACTTTTTTAAAATAAATATTCTGCCTCCTCTCTCTGAGAAAGGCTTCTCCCTGCAGAAGCCACCAGAGGTCACTGCTACATTCTTTTGACAACTCCTAGCATGTTGGGAGTTGGAATTTCGGAGGAGACAGCAATCTTTTTATTGGTGGAAAATGTTACTACTTCTGTTTTAGCTACAACACCCGAAAGCGGTGTGGGAGTCGAGGTCAACGGCCACATAAATTCTGCTCAGCAAGGCCTTTTAAAAATAATAATAATAATAATAATAAAGAAATAAGCCAATCCCAGTCTGCCTTTCAGTTATCTCCTTTCTGTTCTGTTAAACCCGTTAATCCATCATGCAGGGAGCCATTGATCATGGGAAGAAGAGGGTTTAGGCTGTTATTCCCATGTGAAAGGGTTTGGTGCACTAGATCTGAATATTTCTGAACCTATCCTGCACAAGTTTCACTCAAAAGGAACGTGTTCAGTGAGGGCTGATCCACAAGCGTCCGTTGGGACGTAGCCTTAAAGGCGCAGGTTCAATTATACAATATCATAACAATACAGCGGTACCTCTGTTCTCATCCTGAAGCAAAGTTCTTAACCCAAGGTAATATTTCTGGGTTAGCGGAGTCTGTAACCTGAAGCGCATGTAACCGAAAGCGTATGTAACCCGAGATACCACTGTAATTGTCATGCCATTTTCACACGCTGCATATATATCAACCCAAAATGCAAAGGTGAATTGGGGAAGAGAGGAATCTGAAAACAAGCATGACAAGAGCCCAGCCTGACCATGTGAAGGAATCAGCTCCTTGACCTGAAGCGCCAAAGGGCACATTCAAAAGTAATGGAAAGGCTGGACACAGACCTAGAACTAAGTCTAACTCAACATCCATAGCATCAGGCTGTGGCCTGATATGTGCTTCTTCAATTGGGAAGAAGTCCTGTTGAACTCAGTAGGCTTTTCCGAGTAAACAGGTCAAAGATTAGGCTGCAAGAATGTCTCTTGGCTTACATTGTGCCACTTGTCAATTATTAATTCAAGAGGAGAGAAAGCAGAACAGAAAGCCATTTGGAAAATCAAATGTACATCATAGCCAATGGCCAATGTTGTGGTTTTGCTTGAAAACTGCAAAGGCAGCACAGGTGATTAATAAAATGTGCCATATGTTTTGAAACTGGTCCAGGGTAACAAAGCACCCTAACATTGCTGCCCGACAGGTGGGCTTTGCCCATGAACAGGAGATCTTCCCACTGCAGGGGGGAACCTTCGAACTAGGAGAGGCCCCTCAACCCTGTAATTAGCCAAATGATGCCATAATATGGGAAACTGGACCACATTGCAGTCAGCTTGTAGTTCTAAGTAACAATGCAAATCTATGCACATTTTCCAAAAGGCATGTCCCGTTTTATTCAATGTGACTTCAGCTGCAGTCCTATACACACAACTGGGAACAAGTTTTATAGAGCTCGGTGGAATTTCCTTCCAGGGTTTCGCCATTACACCCAAAGATGCATACACAGAATTCCATCTGGAACCTGCAATTTTACCCTGGAGCTTGCATCGCTAGGAATTAGAAATCAGGGATGCATTTGGCATGGGTGGAAATCTAAAGTGGCCCATTACAGGCAAGTAGATGGTTCTCTCTCTCTCTCACACACACACACACACTCCCCTAACAGCACATTGGAACCTCATTCCCCCTATTTGTGTATCCTTTAGAATCTTGTTAATGGGGAACAGAAAGCAGAAGGTAGCTGTTTCTAAACATGGTACCTACTTTGGTCAGATTTACCTTTGCATTATAGGTGTGGGGAAAATGAGAGGTGGCATTCTGCAAAGATGACCTAGGTGCCAATCCTGTACCCATTTACCTGGGAGTAGGCTCTACCGAACTCAATGAGACTTACTTCTGGGTAGGCATGCATAGGATTGTGCTGCTAAGTGGCTTATCTGACTTGAGATTTCATAGGCAGTACCTTCACATCTAATGAAGTAGGCTGTTGCCAGGTTCTTTCCTCCAGCTAAATCAGGTATGGGGAACCTTTAGCTCACCAAATATTACTGGATTACACCTCCTATCATTCCTGGCCATTAGGCATGCTTGCTAGGGCTGATGGGAATTGTAGTTCATTAACAAAGGTTCTCCACACCTGTGCTAAATAAACCAGTTCCTCTATTATTACAGGCCAAGTGAAGACAACAACAAAACTAAGGGAGAAGGATGACAGCCTTGACTCTCTGAATGCACTCTTGCCTTCCGATTCTTACTTCCTAGTAACTCTGATCAGAAACAGAGTAGAAAGCTGAGATTTAGCTTATCATTTCTGTATGATTATAGCACTTGCTTATTTCTACATCCTGAAATAAGGAAGTGCTCTGTATTCATTTTGCACGCAATCTAACCAACGTTAAGCACTTAAAAAAAGAGAAAACATTCATATATTTGGGCAAAGATGTAAGCAGGTGCTTCATTCTCCTGTTGAAAACCATGGGACCTTCAGACCACAATCCTGTCTGTAATTAATGTAAACGGCCCTTATTTCTGCAGATATCATGTGTGTTCACGATTAAGGTTTAATTCTCTGAAATTAACTCAGCAACATTCTAGGCTAGTCCCTTCTGCCTCCCTTTGGAGACACGGATCTGCTCTGCAATAAATAGCAGAGTTATTACAAAGAGGCAGGTTGTCTAATTTGAAGACAACCCACTCCAGTGGTTTGGGGTTTTGCCTTTCACTTTTCCAGCCAAATTAGAGTAAGCATCAAAAGATGAACAACGCCAACTTGACTCCTCTTTCCCCCACCCCCTCCCTATCCAGTTTATTATATTTAACCGGTTGTGGACATGATCCTCAGGGAAATTCTCCTACACACGACATCCAAACGAATGAGGGCTGATTTTCATTTGGAGAGAAGTTGGAAGCCCTTAAACTAGCGCACGCCGCCTTGGTATAGTCTTTTCCATCTGTCTGCTCTGTCTCTCGCTCTCTATCTCCAAACTAACATGACTTTCCAGAAAACACTGAACACTTTTTCTTTTGTCTCCTTCTGGGGGAAAAAGTGCTCTGTTTTAAGAGCGATTTTCTAGGGAGGGTTGCTTTGTTCCTTGAAAAAGGAGGGAGGGAGAGAGCGAGCGAGAGAGAGAGACGCTCTGAAGCGAAAAGGAATGATCGCAACGAATCCGATGCTCCCAAGCCTTTAACGAAAGTTGCCCAAGGCAGGAACTTAAGCCTTCACTGAAATCAACTATTTTCAAACAACAGGGGGTCGTGATTCTGGTGTGGGAGGAAAATGGTACAATCCAACCTGGTCGAATCACTTTGATGGCTTCTGAAGTCCTACGTACTTTTTACCTGAGAGTAATGTCTGATTCTTTTTTTCTGAATAGACGCGCATAGGATTGCGCTGTTCGGCAGCGAATTTACTCAGAAGGGAAATGTCACTGTGTTCTACTGGAAAGTAGACCCAGGCATAAGATTGCAACGGAAAGCTCCTCCGTACTGGGGCTTTAAAAACATGTTTCCATTTCGGCTGGATCGTGGCCCAGTCCTGTTCAAAAGATAGCTAGGATTCTCTGTCTGGCAAATATGTTTTGGGGTCGTTCGGAGCTGGGCAGTTGCAGGAATTTTTTTCCCCCGAGCGGGCAAAGTAAAACCTTGAAACTGAGGAGCAGTCTACGTTTTCAGTGGGAAGATCCGTACCGTTTGCCTCCTGTCTCCGGTTCTACAAATGCTAGAAACTTAATGATTTTTCAGAGTAAAAACTAGAAAATGGGGGGTTGAGGGGTATGGTTTAAGGTGAGGGGCAACAGGACTGCAGCCCAACCCCACGATTTCTGCCCATTCCAAGATTGTGTGCATGCATTGTTTGAAATCTATATTCCATATATAGGCTGGGGTTATGTTAGTTTGGGGTGGGATGAATACGCACCACGCTCTGAAAGCAATCCCAGTGCCTTGCCCAGCCCCCCAGCCCTTCCTTCAGTCTCTCTCTCTCTCCCCCCCCCCCACTCCTTCTGCCCAGCCCCCTTGGAGAGGAGAGGCGCCTCAGCGCGCGCTCTCGCTTCGCCTTCCTACATCTCGCCTAGCCTAGAAGCGGCTCCGCTGCCAGAGATTCCAGTGTCATCTCCAATTAACAGCCAACAATTAAAACTCGGCTTCCTCCTCTTCTAGCTCCCCCTCCCTCCCTCCGCATCAGAGGACACGAAATTGCCTCGCTCTTCCTTGCCAAAGGTGGGGGGGGCGAGGAAAGAAGGAGAGGCTTCGTGCCTCCAGCTAGCGCGGGAGAGTGAAATCCGAAGCAAGGCGCTTTCCAGTAGACAAGCAAGCAAAACTCGTTTAGCGCGGATTGGAGCAGGAGCGCACTGGCACAGCATCTGTCTGCTTTGCAGGCAGGAGGTCCCGGGTTCAGGCCCCGGCATCTCCAGGCAGGGCTGGGAATGCCCTCCATCTGAAGCCCTGGGGGAGCAGCTGCCAGTCTTAGTGGACAATAGATGGCAGAATGAGGCAGATTCCCATGTTCGTTAGGAGAGCGGAGCGCATCATTTCAGGTTAATCCGTATTGCAAAACAGAAACCCCGGGCCCTGACTTTCTTTTCCCTGAGAATGGTCCAGATTCAACAGGGTCAACTCTCCCCCTACCCACCCAATTTCATTCCCGCCCCCTATGAGCTCAGATTCTCTCAAACATACACCCAGCTCTGTGTTTAGCTTTAGTTGCGCGTATTCACCATCCAGCCAGGGACAAAACAACGCGGAGCGCCTCTATTCGAGCAAACCACAAATTTCATGCTCAGGGACCTCCTCCGAGGGGGCGATTTCACGGCTAAATTGGAGGTCGCGGCACAGTCTGCGGGGGCCCCGCCGAGGCTTGCGCTCCCCTTTACGCATCCGACGGGCAGCCGTCTCGGTTTCGAATTGAGGCCAATATATCCTGAAACCTGGAAGGACTCTAGGCTCTTAGAAACGGGACTAGACCCGGCAGAAAATGGGGTTGGGCTGTGCGTCCTGATGATGGTCACACTATCACCAGAAAATAATTCTCACTTGCGTTTCAGGCGGATTGCAAGTGTTGTTTATCTCCCAAACAATACATATGGTATTGCTGATATTTCAGCAAGTATAATTGATCGGGCCGCCTAATTCTCAGCCAGCCATGAGAAGGGAAATGGCTGAGAAATGGACTTTTCGTTGCTATAGCTTAGTGCGTAAATTTACGCGCGTCTTCTCCTAGGTCGGTCCCATTGAGTTAAGCGAGGCGCGCTATGCGCATTTAGCTGGGAGTAAAGCCCGTTTAACACTGGGGAACCTGCTTCTGAACAGAGATTCAGAGGATCCCGTCGTAAGAAACATATCCGATTCCCCAGCCCCGATCTCTCCTCTGCCACACAAACTTTAAGGGGCTTCAAGGAAATCCCCCTCTCCTTCGCTTTTATCTGTCACCTGGGGATCATAATAGTGGCCTACCTTACAGGGCTGGTTCAAGGATTACAACGAAGTAATAGGTGGAGGGCTTTGGACATTCGGAAGCACTAAAAATTAGCCCCCCAGCCGCCGCCGCCACCACCTCTATGGAAAGCAAGCTGCTTCTGTTCTGATTCAAACTAAACTCTCGTGTCCCAGTGAAGTCGAGTTAAATTAAATCAAAAGGTATTTGTGTCCTATCTTTAAAGTCAAAGTAGGTCGTAATTCGGTCCTCTAGGAGCAAAAAAAGAGCGTTCTAGAGAAAATAAGAAAGATCCCGGTAGTTTCCCCTCCTTAGGTCAGTGAGCTGCTTGGAATATTTTTTTTTCTCTGTGCGGAATCCTTAACCTAAATCTGAAAATAAATGCCAAGGGCGGGAGGGAATTCAGTGGAGCACGCGTTGCGTCAGAAGAACTAAGTCCCATGGAGTTGAATGGGACGTGCCCTCTTTACACCGAATATTTTACCTACGCTGCATCTGATTCTCTCTAGCTCACAAAAAGCTCATGCAAGCCAGTTTGCTAACCTTTAAGATGCCACCCCTTCCCCGCCTTTCTTCTCTGGAACTAAGCACTTCCCAGGGGGGTTTCAGAGAGGAAGCAACCCGCGGGAAATCGAGCGAGTTTGCCACCCTCCCCGTGTCGGCGGCGTGTCACGTGTGAATCGGCCTTTATAGGCGTGTAGGGCGAGTTTGAGGCCCACGCCCAACCCAGTTAGGCGACTGGTTCCTCAAGGAAGGCTGACCCCTCCCTTCCCCCCGCGGTAGCCCCGGAGGCTAGTTGCGGGGTCGCCACCCACCTGAATTGTAACTGACGAGGTCCACGCCCAAGGCCGGGCTCTTCCTCTTCCTGGGCCGGCCTTTCTGGACCGTGCCGGTGCCGTTGAAGTAAGGCAGCGCCAGGCCTCCTCCCTTGGCCGCCAGCTCGGTGTAGCTCAGCTGCGGAGGCGGGTAGGAGGCAGGATCGGTGCCCTGCAGCAGGCTCTCGAAGTGCGCCCGGCAGTAGACCACGTTGTCCTTCATGCCGAAGTGGTCGCCCGTCGTCAGCGTCTTGTTGCACGTGGTGCAGGTGAAACAGCTCAGGTGGTACACCGAGTCCCGGGCGCGCATCACCATCTCCGAGGCCGAGATGCCCAGGTGGCAGCGGGCACAGCGCTGCACGGAGAACCTTCTGAAGGGAAGAGCGCACAGCGTTAGAGCCAGCGGGCGGCAGGAGGGGCCAGCGGGCACGCCGAGCCCATCCAGACGACCACGCTTGCGGACCTGGTGTCGCTTCAAGCGGCCTGCGAACGCTCAGGAGACCGAGAGGGGAAGATGCGCGTAGTTTTCACAAGAAACCAACCGACGTGGTCGTCTGCATGGGCTACACGCGTCAAGGGCTTGTGAAGTTGTGGCGAAGGAGAAACGGGGGTCTTGGTTGGGCAACGGATGGCAAGGGTTTCGTTTTTCGTTTATTTTATTTTTATTTTAAAGCTTTTGCAAGAGTGGCCTGGCGCTCTTCTAAATCCGGAGTAGCAAGGACTTAAAAAAAAAAAATCGGACACAGAAATGAGACTTCAGGTGCCCCATTTCAAATATGGGAGGAGAGAGAGACGATAAATCAGTGTTTTTTGTTTTTGAAGACAGAAGGAAAGTGAAAGTGAAAAAACACACACAGTAGAGTGGATATGACCTAGCTCAAGGGGAGGGGGATTTTTCCGGTTCTCCTGCTCCTCCCGGGGCGCCCCGTTACCTGCGATTACGCCCCATTGGACCCAACAGGCTTTCCTTCTTCGTCCACAGGTAGAGGAGAGAGAGGGGTGCAGAATAAGGCCACAGTTCAGTTCCACAGGGGCCTGGAGAGGTTAAATCTCTCCTTTGGAATTAACCGGACTTCTAAGCCATTCCTTTGGGCCGGATCCTGCCCCCAAACCGTCACAGTAAGCTCTCTTAACATGCTCCGGGGTCCCCACCTGTCTCCCCCCGTTATCTCATGTGCCTGCCTGAGTTCCCCATTCCTCCCAGCGATTGTAGCGAGACTATCCAGATGGCAAAAATGGCGGGATCCTCCCCCGCCCCCGCATTTTTAAGGAGCAAATATGCTTTATGCCCTTGGCACACGTGCTGGTTCCTACGGTTGTCACCCGATTAAAAGGACCGTCCCTCGATTGATCACACTTTCCAATCGGCATGCATTGGAAAGGAATAAACTGAAGGGGAGGGAACGAAGTGTGTCAGTGTGGTTGATGGAGGCCTCACCCGAGAATGAAAAATATATAATACACTGTACAGTACTATATATGAATATTTTTGTTATTGGAAACCCTAGCACCAGTGTATATAGGCATGCATCTTTCAAGCGTATCAACGATTCATCTAACCAGTTGATCGACTAAACTTTTGAGGTTTGCTTAGCACGTCAGCCCACATCTCCGTTTTTGTAATGAAAGAGGGAGACAGCCCACAGAACCAAATATTGTGACGCCCCCCATCAGGCAAGGAGTCAACTCATACACGTTGCTGGGAGGGGGTCGAGGAGTCTCTGGGATTCAACTGCGCACCGAAACCTCAGATATGATAGTTCCACGGTTGCCTTTTCAGTGGCAACTGCACTTTGCACGCATTCAGACGTGCTCTTTACGACGGTTTAAGCTGACAGGCTCAATTAAGTCTTCTAAGTGGGAAACCTAAAAAAGCTCTGAATCTAGATATACTGAAAGTTCCTCCTGACAAATCTCCATAGCTCTCGAAACCCAAATCTGATGCTCCAGGACACTTCGCTATCCACCCCCCCCCCCCGGATCCGTTTCGTCCCTTTTCGACTGGAAGAGGGAGGTAGAGAGCAGGGAGCAGGCTCTGAGTTGACAACCGCAGGACCTCCAAACTAAGACAATCTGTCCCCAAGGGCGGAGGAACACGCTTCCTCGTGCCCTGCTCCGAAATAGGCTAACTTTGCTCATTCCATCCCGAGAGAGGAAGAGTTTCACACATTGCACCGGTATACACTGATCATGCTCTCCGGGGAGGAGTTCTGTGGAGCCGGGAAGCTGGTGTGATTCTAGGCACGCATATTTATTTTGGCTCTATCAGGATCATCTGAGCCTTTTAGCAGATTCGTTTTGCGGAAAGGCTGCGAAATAAAGCTGAGAACACAGCGGGACATCGTCTTTAGGTTTAAGTTTCGTTCTGGGGATCTCAAAAGCTGTCCAAAGAAAAGGAGAGGGAGAAGGGGGGGCGAGGGGGCAAGTAAACAATACCCTTTCCCATAATTTTTGGAAGATTTCATTAACTGCAACCCTATGCCCCATCCCTTCGAAGTCGGTCAGTGGCACTGACTCCGGATTGCACCTCTGCTTCCAGGCTCTTGGAGTCCATTTCTCTTGGTTGGAAATCAATGGGCAATTGTTCTAGCTTCGAGCCGGGGTGTAAACAGGAGTGTTATAATTCACTCGAAAAGGCTGGGAGGGACCTGGCGAAATCCGGATGCGTCTCTTTAAGCAAGGGGGGGGGGGTGACACACAAACAAGGCCTGTCTGAGGGCAGCTCAGCGCTAACAAGAGCGCGCGGCCAGCCTGCCCAGCGGGAGGGCCGGATCCGGTTCAGCAGCGAGGGGCTGGCGGAGCTGCAGGATGGAGAGCCAAGCCAGGCCAGGCCAAGCTGTCGCCCGCCTGCTGCGGGCTCAGGAGAGCGTCTCCTCCGGACCAGCAGTGTGGCCCGCGCCGCTGGTTTCAAGGCCCGCAGTATATGACACAGCCGGCTTAATGAGGGCAGCAGCCTTGCTGCTCAACAGGGACTAGCAGCGCGATCCTAACGACTGAATCGTGCGATGGGGCTTTCTTCCAAGCAAGCAGGGTTAGGGTTTGCAGCCCAGCAAATCTCACTGAAATTCAACGCAAGGAGACTTGGCTTCTTGAGCTGCAAAACGGCGACCCGATTCAGGTTTGGAAGCAAACTCGGATGAACACACAGCTTAGTGTGCGTGTTGGAGGGGTTTTTTTTGGCAGGAATGTTTTGGGAAGGATATATCCCGCCCATGCCTAGGACCGTTTTTCAAGCCTCCCTCCCGCTGCTTTGAATTGTATCCCGATGCTCTGGAAAAGGAGGCACTTTCCCTGCCAGCGTCCCATGCGGAAGTGAGAGAGCTAAGGTTGCCCTTCCTCTACTAGCAAGGAGTTATTGGGGCGGGGGAGGGGGTGATAGCCGAATTTGCATTCTCCAAGCCCTCTTCTAGGATGTCCTTTGCACTTAAGCCGAGGCCTTTGAGGGCGCCTTTACACGTGCGCAACTCGAGGGGCGATTATTTTGCACGTGTGAATGGTCCCCTCGCCGACCAAGCGCTGCCATCCGCGCTTTCTTTCACACCCACCCAAGTGATGCACGCATTCCTTCTGAAATCTAGAACAGGACTTTTATATGACCCGATGTTTGTTCGTTTCCGCGCCGCAACATTTCACACACACACACACACACACGCTCAGTGCTACACGCGGACGTCACGTGCGTCACTTTGATTTCGCCACCCCAGCATCTAAGCGCCTGAAGCGGCGCCCTCGAAGACCACAACAATCGGGGAGGACATGAAAGCTCTTGCTGAGCTTCCCACATTGGGGGGAGGGGGGATGGTTTCCACCATTCGCACGTGAAAGTCATTTTCAGCGGGGCAGTTGAACCCCAGTGTGTCAGCAGTTGAGCCAGCGCAGACTGATAAACCCGTATCTGTGCGAACGCGACCCAAGTGGAAATCATGCACGTGTGAAGTTGCTCCTCGGCTCCTGGTTGATTTCTCCCAGGAAAATCTAATTGGGCCAGGATTGTGGAGGCACCTTTACTGGTCGGGAGGAGGGGGGCGGTCTTTTGCAGTCCCAGAGGGCCACGTGGCGCTCCCCAACCGGGGTCCCTTCTTCCCCCCTCCCTGGGGTGCGTTACCTGTAATAATCCTCCTTGCAGTAAATGCTGCCGTCCTTGGCGAAGCAGGTGAGCTCGGACTCCAGCGCCAGTTTACATTCACAGCACTTAAGACACCGCAGGTGCCACTGCTTGTCCACCGCCAGCAGGTAGTATCTGTCGGAGATCTTCCCTCCGCAGCCGGCGCACAAGGCAGGCTTCTCCGGGCTCAGCGGGGGCATATTCTGCGGAAGGAGAGCCACACTCAACAACAACTCCGGGAGGAATGGGAACAAAGCAGGGCTGCAGGATCAGACCCACCCAGGATCTCCACGAACCCTCATTAAGGCCATACGCAGTGGGTCTCAAGGAAGGGCAACGCCTAAATAACTTTTGCCAGGAGAATCTACAGGGGTTTCGCCGTTTCCAGCACCCAAAGGCTATTGCTTAGCCATGGCCTCATTTCCCACTACAAGGCGGTTTGGGTGGCTTTTGCGTCGCGTTTTTCCAGACTCTGCGCTTTCCAAGGACCCAGACTTGGGACTTTCAGCCGGACGGCCTTAGAAATGCGAAGAAGTCGCTCTTTTACCGCGGAAGATCTGGACTTAGGGAGCGGATTGTAAAGCAAGGTTTTACTTCTGCGATTTTCTGTGCTCCAAAGATACCGAGTTTAACTCCCCCCCCCCCACTGTTTTTGTGCCCACCGCCAGGATCTTTTTATTTCCCTCATTTTTATTTTTATTTTATTTTTATTTTTTGCATCCTACAAAGGAGAAGCTTCTTCCCAAGCAAGACCTGAAGGCGGCAAACCGAAAGCAGCTCCGTTCTCTTGCAAATAATCAGAGGCGAAGCCTTTAAAAATAATCGGTCTGTAATACTTCATTACGAAAAAAAGGGGGGGGAGCTGAAGGGCGGCTTCCCCGAGGAAGTCTGGCTCCAGACTAAAAGTAGGATTTTAAAAGCTCCATCCAAACCATGTTTACTGGAAAGAAAATCCCTTTTATCACACCGGGCCTAACATCTCTTGAGTTGGACCGGATTGCAGAAGTTTGGAAAGAAAGATCAAATTGTTCAGAGTGGTGGAAATGCCAAATAAAGACGAAATGTCCTGCTAAAACGTCGTTTCCCACCCATCTCCCACTTCTATATAATATATATAAATATATATAATATATAAATATCTAATCGCCTGAATTTTTGCATCCAAAATGCGATCAGTCAGGAAGGCGGGAGAAGCTCTCCCAAGCCGACGACATTTTATGAAAATCTGAATGGATGCAGGGGGTTTGTGTGTTGCTTTTGTTTTCTCCAAAAGTTTATCTTTTGAATGAAAGAAAGAAAATCAGAGGAGTGCAGAGAAAGGATTCTTTTGGGAGACGCCACTAAGCCTCCGGCTGATTAAAAATACGAATACCGTTGAATCCCAAAAAGAGAAGAAGGGGAAATCATCTGCCTACCCCACCCCCCCCCCCAAAAAGCCCTGGGAGGAGGGAAGCGCTTGAAATGCCAAGCAGAGCCTCCCCCCCCCCCCGCCTGCTCCAATTCCTTAATGAACTTGGTGGGGGATGGGGAGAGGACCCAGAGGCCAGTTCAAAGAGGCGAGGCTGAGTTTTCTGCAGGCCATTCCTTCGGTTCATTGTGGGTGCTCAACGGAAGCTCTGAGATTTAGGAGCAAAAGGAAACTTCCTTCATCTTACACACACAGAGAGAGTTCTCGGGGAATTAAACCATCTGAAAGGAAGCGGCTTAGCCTGCGTGCAGCTCTGGATTTACTTCATGCTCCTCAATGCAATTCCGGTGAAAATTATGAGACATTTTTATTACCATTTCCGGAAGCTGGGGGGGGGGGCGGCGGCGGAGAGAACCAGCCCTTTCTCTAAACTTAATATCACTACCGATTTCTGTTCTGTTTGGGTGCTGTACTCCCCCCCGCCCCCCCAAGCTGCGCCGTTAGGGGTGAAAAGCGAAGGTAATCTATATATTAGCCGAAAAGAATTCCTTCCCAGCATTCGAAGAGTTTAGAAAGAGACTATTTCGTTTTAAGTCGGGTCTCTTCACCCTCTCCACAAACACTATGTGTTGGTAGTTACGTTGGACTTTAAATGGGCCTTTGCAGATTGTTCGGGAGGAAATCTTGTCCGAATTTTTTTGGGGGGGAAAAGTCAAAGGAAATGCGTTTATATAAATGGCGATGCTGGTACCAAGATGTTGGGTATTCGGGTGGGAGTTAAACTCCGCCAAGGTGTAGAAATTACGGCAGCGCGCAAATTACTGCCTCCGCTTCTTGCTAGACACAGAGATATTAAACATTACTTCCAGCCCTGTTGCAATCAGATTTAATCCATAACATAACAAAGGGCAAATGCTCCCGGACTTGCTTCCGAATAAATGCGTTTTATTAGGACCCGGCTGCTAAGCTTATACTGGACTGTATATATAAGTGCATGCATGCGTGGGGTAAATATATGGTTTTAACCGCAACCTGCAATGATCCAGAACAAACTTGAGATTCTTTACTCGGAAGTAAGTCCCACTCAACTCAAGGGGAGCGCCTTCTCTAGTAAATTTATATGTTTTTACTTAATTCAGAGGGGCTGGACTTTTTGATTGGATCCCGCTTTCGTTTTTATTTGCATCGCATTTTTTTAAAAAAAACCGAAACAAAAACAAACAAACAAAACCACCACGAACGGGACTGAACTCTTCCTTGACCTCACTTGGAATGAAAACTCAAGCTGATTTCACAATATTCGTAGGCTCTTGCTGCAATATATAGATAGTGAAATGTGGCTATTCAAAACGGCCGAATAAAAACCCTCCCGAATTTCCAAGTGGAGAAAGGCTCTTTTTAAAACTGCAACTTTCGCAGAGTTCAGGGAAGCCCGCGATCTGGGCAAGCTCGGCTTGGAGGTAAACAAGCAAAAAGCTGACTTTGCGAGGAGAAACTGTCGGGAATGGGAACAAGAGGCTCCGATGCCCCTGCAATATTTGGGTTGATCGATTCTTCTAACTACACTTTAATTTTTTCTCCCGCTCTGCCTCATCCATTCCCTTCCCGTCCCTCAGGCTGGCGACCCGCGTCTTCCCCCGACACCCCCTATGCCCCTATGACTCCTTACCGCTTCCCGGCCGTTCATCTGGGCGCCTTTGGCCAGGCGCGACTCGGTCTTGGACCTCCTCTCCATCTCCTCCATGATGCCTTGGATGTGGCCTCCGGAGATGCCGTGGAAAAGCATGGCTGGGGAGCGGAAGGGGCAAGCGGTTCCTTCGGCTCGACACCCCACTATTTCCATATACAGGCCCCAGAGTCTTGGGCTACAGCATCCGAAGCGCCGGGAGGCGGCGGCGGCGGCGGCGGCAGAAGAGGCGAGACAGCCCGCAGGGAAGCAGCGTCGCGGCTCCGGGCCCGGAAGGCAGGCGAGGCGGGACGGACGGACGGCGAGCAGGAGGAGGAGGAGGAGGAGGAGGGTCTCTTGCGGGGCTGCCCCCCGCCTCGTGGCGCAAGGAGAAGGCGCCTTCCTGGGCGTGCAAGGAGGGAAACGACGCCGGACCCCAAAAAAAGGGAGGAAGGAGAGAAAAAAGTGTGAAGAAGAAGAAGAAATAAAAGGGGGGAAAGGAGGGATTGGGCAGAGCAGAGACGAAGCAAAAACCCACGAAGCGGAGACTTGTCTTGCAGCTTCCTGAACTAGAAAAACGGGAGTTGTTGTTTTTTTGTAGGAGTGGGAGGTGAGCAAAAGCTATGATGGCCCCCAAAAGGGGAGATTAATATACTTATAAAAATCAAAGAAATGCACAAATTAAAACCAAAGAAGGGTTTGTAAGGGGGGGTGCAGGGGAAGGGGGGGGGTCGGTTATTTCTCCAAGCAGCGATCCCTGGTTGCTTGAAAAGTTCCCACTTGCCTCTAGGTCGGATTTGGGACTGCTGCTCTCTGCGGCTCCGTCCAATTTGTTGGAGGCGAAAGCCAACCCATTTTGGATAATTCAGGAGGAGGAGTTCTCGCCCGCGAGCTGCCACCAGCTCCCCCCCCCCCAACTCTCCCTCCCTCCCCGCAAACTCCCTTCTTATACAGACAACAAAGAGCTGTCAAACTCCTCTCAGCCCCCACAGAGATGGGCAAGAGCGGTGACAAATATTCCTAGGGGGGGAGAGCCAGACCCCCCCCTGCAACCACGAGGAGGGAGGGGGTCTTTTTTTTTTAGGGGGCTGGCTTGTGTGGGCCCAGATTGTATTCCTGCTCCTCCCACCCTCACCCCCACCCCTCCTCCTCCAGTCCATCTCCCTTCCTCAAATCCCCATCCGGCGTTCAGTACTCAAGTTCAAAACGCATTTTAACAATGGGAAAGTGTGTGTGTGTGTGTGTAAGTGAGAGAGAAATAAGGCGGATTTCTTTGAATGAATCTGGGCTTTGGAGGGACTTTGCTGGAAAGAAAGAAAGAGGCACAATCTTCTCCACCTTAAGCAAATCCCCAAGTCCCACCTTGAGCTGAGCAAGCCGGGGAAGCACGTGGCTGCCATCCTGCGCGCACCTTCTTGGGAGGGAGGGAGGGTTTTAAGATCAATCCACCGACCGACTTCCTGGCCAAGGTGCACAGGATCGCACTGCGCACATTTTTACGCGGTTAGCAATCTCACAGATGCTTGCGTTGAGCGGGATCGCGCCCCCAAGAGTGGCAAGTCGGTTACTCCGGAGGGGGCCCCTGTTTCGCTTCCATGGCCCCCAATTCCACGCGAAAGAACCGAGGGAGCAGATTTAAGAAATCTCGCAGGTTGGGGGTCGGGAAGCGGGACTTTGCGCGTGTTGGGGGACGCCTTTTCTGGAGGAGCCCTTTTCATCTCTCGTAGGCAGACCCGAAAGAAGAAACTTCTCTGTTTCTTACCGTTTTAGTGTTTAAAAGTATGGGTTTGATCTAATTCCAGACCTCCTAAGATAAAAAAGGCAGGGGACGCGTGGTATAATGTTAGAGTAAGGGAAGAACTGAACCGAGAAAGACATTAACCTCAATTTGAGAACATATTTGAAGTAAGGACTAGCAGGTTTAGGGAACTCCCTAATGGGGTGGGGTTTAGTAGTTGAGGATTCAAGTCTTTAATGGCTTTCAGCCATTATCATGTGATCGAGAAAACCCCTTTCGTTGGATCAGCGGAGTTGCTCAGCTGTGGGGCGCAAGCTTCCAGTCCCACAGCGCTCTTCTCCAGGCAGAAAGGAAAGCGCACCTGGGAAGCCAGCTGTTTCCGCCCTCCGGACACAGCTTGGTCCATGGCATTTGCCGGACCCTTCCACCTTGGGAAAATCGTATAGGTTTAGGGCCAACACAGGAATCCTCATCTCTTTCTCTCCCCTCTCTTTGGTACATTTATTTCTCTTTTTCGCCTCCCTGTTGACTTTTCACACCGCTGCCCCGACCGGCTGTTTCCTGACCTCCCCTGAAGCAAGTCTCCCTTCAGAAATACCCGCCGCAGAGTCTAGTGTGACTCCTGAAATGGCATCAAGAAGCCTCCACTGCCTTCCCCCCAAACACTTTCCTTCCAAGCCACGGACCTTACAGGGCTGGAAGAGATAACCTTCCTTCCCCCACTGTTTGTTAGTGGTTCTTTAGTCGTGGGGCGCGAGGGTGGGATGGAAAAGGGCGCCCTTTGCGTGTGGATAGGTCTCTCCCTCTGCATCAGCCGGTCGAAAGGCAGAAAGCAACTCAGAAAACACATTCGAACCGAGAAGAGAAAGCCAATCAAGTGAAATAAGCTTGGATTATAATTTTTTGAAACACACACACACACAAAGAATTCCTCTCTTTCTGTTGGCACGTCACAGCCCAGAACAGCAGGGCTGTCTATTTACTGTAAGTAATGCAATTAGGAGAGAAATCTCCCATTGAAAGGGGAATCTAAGACGCAGAAACCAGTGGAGGAACAGAGAGAGAGAGAGAGAGAGAGAGAGAGAGAAAGGACAGACCTAGGACTTTTCACGGGTCAAGCTTGTTTGTGGCAGGACCTACACACACACACACACACACACACAGAGAGAGAGAGAGAGAGAGAGAGAGAGAGAGAGAGAGAGAGAGAGAGAGAGAGAGAGATTGGATGGCCGGAAAAGGTTACAATGGAAAGACTTTCCTTGGGCGCAATGCCGCCCCTCTGGAATCCTAGAGGAGAATTGCGATGGCTTTGAATGGAGCAGAACCTGCAGCACTATGAGCTCGTTCCGGGGAATCCCTCGGAAGTCCCACTGTGGCTCAAGCCTCTCCGGACCCACATATAAGTGTGGCTGCGGCCTCCGCTCTCCGTGGTAGTCAGGCACGTCTCTAGAGAAACATGTCCACTTGAACGCCATGAACAGGCTCTTCCGTGGGCGTAGGATTGCAGCCTAAGCGCGCAACCTCAAGTGCGTTTTCTGAAAAAGGCCCACTGCATTAGATGGGGCTGGCTCCCCGGGAAGCGCGTACAGGATTGCAGCCCACGACTGGAGCTGTGTTTTGAGCAGACACGGACAGGGTTAAGCTGATCTACAGGAATGTGAGGCTAGGAGTGAAAAAGAGGGGCAGTTTAAGATTTGCTCCTTGACGGGACGGATCAGATTTTGTTAGCAGGAAAAGTGCGGGTCGCTCTGTCGTTTGGATGTTACCTGAACCGCCAGGTCTAAAACCGTTTAGTAGGTGATAAAAACCACACTTGTTCTCGTTGTTTTAAACACCTTTACAGATCCGGGGTCAAAAGAGGGTATGTGGATATTTAAGAGGTCGGAGCTGTGGAGTCAAAAGGAGCTTCGTTCTAAAGCTTCATAAGGTATTACTGTCAAGCGCCTTTGGCACTCCAGCTGAAAGGCGATATGCACTAAAAACAACAGCAACCGTGAAATTCATTTCCATTTGATGTAATGGAAGGGCGGGTTAATACTGGCAACTGACAAGCAAGAAGGCAAGTTTGACTCTCATTAGGAAAGCCACTTTCACAGTCAGGACAGGATACCGAATGCTTCAGTCACATGATGCCCATTGGTGGGATAAATGGTTTTTACATATACTGTATATATTATCTTCACCGTCATTTGTTTGTTTGTTTGTTGTTATTTGCTAAAATTAAAGCCAGCTAGGGGCAACAGCAAAATGGTACAGGCCGCCGTCTCCCTCGCGCTTCTTGAGCGCGCAGAGACACTTGGCCGAGCGCAGTTGGAGACAGAATGCTGGGCTCCAATAATGGGAAGGGACCTAAAGCTATTCTTATGTTCCTCACTGGGGCGCTGGGCTAGGCCTCGTCCTCGCCGCCCTCTCCAGCCACTCTCCTCTTGTGACACGAACCATACTTTGCATTCTCTCCACAGAGAGAGAGACTTCTAGGCTGCTTCTGCGCATAAGGGTCGGCGACTCGAAGTCCTGCTGCGCTCGAAGTCAGGGCGCCGAAGGCTCAACCAGGTCCAGCTTGCGGGCTTCCCAGAGGCATCTAGATTGCCATTGTGAGAGCAGGCTGCTGGCTTTGGGTGGTCGCTGGTCCGATGTCCAGTAGGACTCTTCTTAGGTCTCCAAGCACACTTACATGGTTGCTTTTAAGTGAACATGTTTAGGGTGCAACACTAAGCCCAGGTTGCAGACCGGGTACCTGCAGTTTAAACCATCAACGCGCAGTTGATCTCCTGGTTCCCAAATGATGACGGTCTAACTATGCTGCCTGTCTGCCTATCTTTGCTTTCGCCTTTTCATCTTTCTGTCTTGGAACTGGAGATTCGGATGGAAAAAGTGATCTCTAGAAAAGTGAGTTCTCCGGGTGAGCGCTCTGGAAAGGATTTGAAGACTCCCTCTTCTCTCCTGGAAGCGGGTCAGAAGAACCCCAGAAGAACCATTTCCGGGCTGAAGCTCTTTTCCTTCCTGGGTCTGGAATCAAAAGCGAGAGCACTTGGGAAGTTGCTTGCTTCTCTTCCCTTCCCCCTCCAGACTCCTTTGCTTGTTCTTGAAGGTAAAGCCGGAACGGCGGCAGGAGCAGAACAAAAAACGCTGGGTCCTTCCGAGGCGCTGCAGCCGCTAGGTGCTTACATTCTTAAGGCGCAAAACTGAAAACTGAAAAGCCCAGGGAGAGTTCTCCCCTTGAAACCAATGAGGATCTTGACAGAGCTTCACTTTGGCTACATCGTGTCCTAAATTTAGACGGGGGGGGGGGCGAAATAATAACGTAAACAAAACCCCGCCTCCTTTTCTCTAGAGTTGGGCACGCACGCTTCATTCATGAAAAGCAACCCTAAAGTTGTTCTGGGTCAAGTTTCGATAGTTTTGAGTTGACTCCCTTCGGTGCCTGATCCTTCACACAAAACCTACCTCGCGGTGTTGTTGCAAGGGGGTGGGGTGGGGATAAACACCTACAGAAATGACAGCAACGTGTTTCCTTTTCTGCAAGAACTCAGCCAAGGAGACCCGAGTGTCCCCACCTTATCTAAACACACTCATCCAAAACCCATCGTCCTCGGAAGCAACCCCAAACACTGCTGCTGCTCTTGCGCAAGGGCGCAACCCGATCCTATGCTTCTCTGCCCAAAAACGAACCCCACGCCGACTTTAATGGGGGTTTCCTCACAGGTCAAGGGCGCAAAGGATTCTCGCCATAAGGTGTGTTGTGTTAGACAGCAGCACCTCCCGGGTCTTCCCCCGGAGAAAGGATGTTGAGGAGTTTCCTGCGAAGAACCGGCGAGTTTCCGAAGGCCTTTCTTTCAGCAGTCAAGGTGAATCTCCTTCAATTTCTTTTTACCAGATCTCCCTTTTTTTCCTCGAGAAGCTGGAAAGGGCTGCCGCTTGCAGGAAGGCTGGAGGGGGCGAAGGAGGCGTCTCGGAGGAAGAGCTGGCAAAATACCCCCCGGGTATGTGAGCAATTGGGGGCAGGAGGAGACAAGTTGCTGGTGGGAGAGACGGAGAGATACAACCGCGCTCGGGAAATCCTAGAGGACGCACAAGGTGAAAGCCAGGGGCTAAACGAGGGTTGCCCTGTTTGTTGGCATATACTTTGGGTTTGGAAGAGAAGGCCCTTCCCTATCTGGGGCCTGCAGGGAAACAGAGCTTGTAGACGCCCCAAATTAGGAAAAACATTTTTGGGGGGGTGTCAAGCATTGTGGAGCCACTGGGCGCAGAAGCTCCCGGACGCTCTGTATAAGCGCGGATTTATTTATTATCATAATTATTGCCACCATCATAATTAATAACAAACAGAGTGGATTCCTATCGTTGTTGCGTTTGTTATCATAATTATCGTTTCGTATAGATGAAGCGCCAAAGGGGAGGGAACCAAGCCTGTTCTTACAACAGAATCTGAATATAACGGATAATCGGCGCTCCTTGTCGGAGCGTTAAATGGTAGATAGTGACAAGCGTCGTTTTCACACGGCCATCATGCTTGTCCATTGTCGTAGGAGGAGAAGGGTTTTTTTGGGGGGTGAGGGAGCGGAATACGGGGGTGTAGTGAAACACAAAAGCTCCAGATTTTGCACTCCGCGCTTCAAGGCGCGTGGAGGATGGATGGGGGCGATTTGTTCGGCTCGGGCTAATCCCCCGGTAAACGGCTCCCCCAGCCTCTGCAACAAAACCGTTGGCGGCGAGCCTGCGAAGCAGCCGGGCTTTGGCACAGGCGAGGAACATGCTCCGGCGAGAGGGTTTAAAGAAGTAAAATAGAAATCCAAGCGATTATCAAGAGAAGAGAGGAGATGGGGAGGGGAGCCACTGGAACCCTCCGTCCGGCCCCTGTTCCGCCACAGGCGAGGGTCTAAAGCCTATTACAGCGTGAAGGGGGCTTGTCTTTGGCTCTAGGACAAAGTATCCACGTGCGGATTAATAACTGACCAACAAATAATTAGACAGAGGAAGGATAAGGAAACCCGAAAGCGGAGACGGCTAATCATTTTGCTCTACGCACTGGCTGCCTCTGAACAGAAAGTAGCCTGGCTCCGTTTTAATAGAGCAGTGGGGGACCTGAAAGTGTGTGTGTGTGTGTGTGTGTGTGTGTGTGTGTGAGAGAGAGAGAGAGAGAGAGAGAGAGAGAGAGAGACTCAGAAGGGTGACTGATTCTATCCACATCATTGCGTAAAGGGACAAGGCGAGTCACTCTTCATTGTGTGAGTGACTGTGGACCAAAAGTCACCAACAGATTCCTCCTTTCAGGGGAATCTTGGATCTCAAACGTCCCCCAGCCTTTCAAAAGACACCGCTTCCTGATCTTCTCCTCTGCCAGAGGGAGCTAACGATAGATCTAGCTATGTTTGGAACGCTATAATCCCTGTTCGGGGCCTCCAGAGCTGGCTGGCGATGAAACATAACTGTCTCCAGGTTGGCTCCAGAGTGCGATGATGGCATTGAGAAAGCAAAAGGTCCCAGGGTGTCTTCAGTGGGGCTTACTCTCATCCGAGTTGGCAAAGGATTGCACTCTTAATCATAGATGTATAGGCTGAAGGGACCCTTAATATTACGGTTAAGGGTGCAAGCCTACTCACACTTCCATGGGAGTAAGCTCCACTGAAGATGCATCTTACAGGCACCTAGTGAGCACAAAAGTTCAGGGCTTCCTTGGATTCAACGAAGCACGTGCTCAGATCCTTTCCTTGACATCAGTGGGACTTGCTTAAGTGCGCTTGGTTCAAGCCCATTGTATCGAAGAGCTCAGCACACCTATATTTTAGAAAAACAAAGGAAGCGCCCAGAAGGAGCAGAATTGTTTTGGTAGTCGCCTCCTGAATCTCACACGCACATCAAGCGCCGGAACGGAATCAAAATGCCAAACAAGGCAAACGTGGCAAAAGTCCCTCCAAGATAAGTCTCCCCTTCTTATTAGTCTTTATTGGGGACTCCGTTTCAGGGTTGTTGTTTTTTCAATTTCAGGTTCCAGAGGTACTAAGCTTCGGCTCGCCTTCCTTCCCCTGTCTGTTTCCTCCGGCTGTCTCAAGAACCACTTTTTTTTTGCTGTTTACTGAGGTTCCCTCATTATTATTTTTTAAAAACTATTACTCATTTGTGCCGGGACCAACGGGCAAGAAGCAAAAGAAACCTTCCAAGGATGCCCATATTCAGATGAGAAAGAGAAATAAAAGTTTTCTCCTACCGGATTAAACTGAAAGGAAAAAAAGGGATGATTTGGAGCAAAGCAACGAGGGGCTTTTAAGAAGCGAACAGAAAAGCCCCTGGCGCCGGATTGCAGGTCTCCAGCCCCCAGCCAGAGAAAGAGAAGCGTAAAAAGGGGGGAGGCGGCGGCCGGGTCTCTAACGCGAAGGGGGTTTCAAGAGAAGGGCTTCTGAAGCTAATAATGGAAGCTCGCCTTGTATACCTCGCCCGCCTGCGACTTAAGCCAGTTTGCCGGCGAGGCGAGGCGAACCGAGGTAGGGAAAAGGCGCACGGGGAGCGCGTAAAAATTCACATCGCAAAAGGAGGGCTGGTTTTATTTCTGGCGAGTCCAGATGCAAAACCCCCGCGGCTCAAAGAAACCCCTTCATCCCTTGAAGCAGCCCCCAAACCTGCCAGCTTGACTTCTAAGCTCCACAACAGACCGGATCCTGTCCAGATAAGGCACCCCCACCCCCACTCAAAACACGTCTCCATGCCTCCAATGGGAACACACCTGAGGAGATGCAGGTTGCTGTTGTAAAAGTTATTGTTCTTATTTTTATCGCCATCATCATCGTTATTAGCAGTAACAACCCTGAGATCCGTAGCAAACGTTCAAGGCAGCGTCTTACCTGAAGAGCTCTAGAAAGGGGTGTTTATTTGGGGGCCCCCAAAGTGGTTCCTCCTTAAGGGGTAAGAAAGGGGGATGGGTTTGGGGATGGAGGGACGGAAGGGAGAGACGCGGTGATGTAACCAAGAGGAGGAGGTTGGTCCTTCTCGCAAAGGATTCCTGCGTTAATTAAAATAAACAAGCTAATTGGGGGGTGGGGGTGGGGAATGAGAGTTCCGCTCTTTCTCTTTCCTTTCTCTCTCTTCCCGCCCGCCGCCCCGCAATCGCAATCTCCACCGCACCTCTATGGAGAACTGGCGCAAATGTCTAACCTCTGGCATCTTACCACAGCACCTTGCTTTTGAGGGGATCTATAATCCCATGTAGAAATGCGGCTAGTAGTAATACTAATAGATAGAAATTTCCCTTCCCAGCAAATGAAAAGCAATAATAATAAATTAATTAATTAATAATAATGAAATCGGACCCTACCTGCCAGTATTCGCAAAGCTGCGAGGTCTGCCTGCTTAGCACTCCATCAGTGATCAGGTGAGGGAGACCTTGCGGTAAAGAAAAACGAGGGAGCCAAGAGCGTGATTGGAAACGAGGGATGAAGGGAGCTGCCAAACGTCTCCTCCCCACCCCACCCCCACCCCCCGCTCCCCAATAGACGCATCAAGGGGGGGGGGAGACGCTGTTTGGCGCACAATGCAACCTTCCTTCGCTTTGCCTGGATTGAGGTCTAGGTGGATTGATTTACAAGAGCGCCTCAGCCTCGATTCCTGCGCGCTCCTCTTCTTGTCTGAAAGTGCGCGCTCTGTGTGTTTGTGTATATTGAAATACATATATATATATATATTAAAGGGGGGGGGAAAGACCACTGTTGCTAGCCTACGGGATGTCTGATGCCTTCCCATTAAAGATAACTCCTCTCTCTTCTCTCTCTCTCTCTCAATCGTCAACTTGATGTGATCTGATCTGATCCGCGGATGCGGAGAGAAGACCTGGCTTGGCCAGCTAAAAAGGAACTTGAAACACACAGGATTATTCTAAGGAAAGCAGGGAGGATTGCAGAAGCACGGGCCCCATCTTAACTCAATTAAAAAAGAATCAGGTGCTTGTAGGAACGGGATTCACTCTTGCTGCTCTTTCCTTCCTTCCTTCCTTAGGATGACAGCAATGCCCCTGAAAGAGAGATCCACCGAGGCCAAAGAAACAGGGGAGACAAGGCGAGGGTTGGAAATCACCTTGTAAAGACTTGGGGAGAATCACTGCACAGACTTTATTCCCGGGGTTGAAAAGGGCAAGGACGCAATCGACGCGGGGGAAAGTCTCCTGCGCAAGCCCCCGCCCCTTCGCCCAGAAATGAAGGAGGTTAGTGGTTTTGCTCGGCTGATGGCGCCCATTTCAACCGCGCCGCCTCCGCAGGTGAAGTTCCCAGTCGATTGTCTCGCTAAGCCCATCTTCCTCTTGCACAGGAATGTCAACTCGAATAAAATATTTGAATGGCAATGCCCATCAACTTGGGGGGGGGATAAAATATTTTATGGGGCGGGGGCGAAGGGACCTCGGCCCTTAGGAATGGGCTCCTTTGCCCCTGCAGCTGGTTATTTGCAGCCCGACCCTAAGAACGCCTTACTTGGAATTTCGATGCCATTCAGTTAAAAACAGGAACTAGGAGTGGAATAAAAATTACTTCCCAAAGTTACATGTTTACGACCAACCACAAAAAAAAATCGCGGTTTCTATCCACAACAGGAGGGAGGGGGGAACTGATCGCTGATCAATAATGAGAAACCGTGGTCACTCTCCTCTCGTTTGCTTTTATCTCTTGTGCAACCTCAGTTCAGTTCAGTTCCACCTCATAATTCTCTGTGATCAGCTCCTTCATCGACTGATGATGGATGGGATGATCAACTTTGTTCGTATCTGGGAGGAATGGCTTTTAAACAACAACAACACAGAACGTGAATATATTTAATCAGAGTTGAGTGGGAAAGAAATCTGTCTCACGCGAGTGGGCGAGACAGCGCATAAACTTCTTCTTGTTGTTTATTTTTCTCTTTTTCCAAAAATAAAAAAATAAAACATCCTGTATTGTAGACACTAAATTAATCGTACCACCAAGCCACCGAACCACCGTCACTTTCCAGTTGTCAAAAATACTGGGCAAGATTCTAAAACTCATCGATTTCAGTGAGTGGCGTGTATATGTGTTTGTGAGAGAGGGAAAAGTCTTTGTGCCGAGGCACAGAAGAGAGTGGCATATGGCCACCTTTCCAAAGGGGGTGGGGGTGAGATGTGGCGAGACAAGCGTGGTCCCACTTTAGTTGGAGGAACTAAGTTGGTTTGGCTTTAAAAGCACGTCACAAAGTGTTTTCCCTACTGCTGGAATAAGAGCTTCGAGGTCTCCATTTACGCTCCAAAGACAAGTAGCAAACCTCCGAGCAGAGGTCTCCTCCGCCCTACTAAGCGCCGTCCTATACGCCTCAGAGCAGCTAAAGAGTAGGGTACCCCCCTCGGCTCCATCTCTTTACGCACGATAAATTCGACGCATTAGGCAGAACGAGGTGCTTGGATTGTGGACTGTACCACTTCAGGTGTGTGAATGGGGCGCGGTATTGTGGACATAGCCTCCGATGTTTACACAACCCCCCTCAAAAAAACCACAACTTCCTTAACCTCTTCTCCATTGTGTATTAATGTACTCCGCGCAGAGTCCTTTGTACGGGGGGGAATTTCTTCTCAAATCTGATTTCGCCCCCCTCACCAGCAGAAGGAACCACCTTAAGTCTTGCCACTTCATCTTGCCTAATGGCGTGGTGGATGCAGTGTGTTACTCACGTGGCCTTTTAAATAATAATAATAATAATAATAATAATAATAATAATAATAATAATAATAATAATAATAATAATAATAATAATAATAATATGAGGGGTTTTTTAGTAGTGGGGAGGAGCCTTGCAGTGGACCTGCCGCAGGTTATAGCGCTTGGAGTCTCTCTCTCTCTCTCCACCCTGCCTTCTGTTTGTGGGATAACCAGATGCTCCGGGTTTTCTTCTGGCGTCAGAGGTTCCTTAAAGTTAAAGCGGGGCGGGGAGGTAGAGAATAAGAAGAACCGGGAGAGAAAGAGGGCAGAACCTTATGGGCCGAATCCTCATTGTTTTTGAAGAGAGCAGGGAGGCTTTTCAGCATGCAGAAAAAGACAAAAGGCATCTACATCTACATCCTTCTCCAAAGCGCCGGACGTTAAACAAATCCTACACAATCTAAAGGTTAACAAGATAAGACCAGTTCTCGGATTACTCGTTCTTACTTCTTGTAGTGCTCCCTTTCACCCCCACCCCACCCTTCGCTACTGTTTGGGGAAAGGCAATGATTTGGCTAAAATTGAAGACAGCCACGGAGGAGCGGGGCTTGTGGATTTCATTAGGGGCTCCTCGACCTTTCCCACTCGCCCTTCCCGCTACGCGCCCCCAATAATTGAAGCATTGGGAAGAACCGTAAAACAAGCTATTTAGTAAGGGCGGGGGGGGGGGGCAGCGGCACCGCCACGAGATGTCCTGTCTCAGTGAAAAGCAGGACAGTCCCTACAAGCTGCGGAATAGCCAACATTCAAATCTTGCTTTCAAAGAGGCTTCAACAGCCGTCTAAAAAAGGAAACGTGCGGAGTCTCTGCAGCAAGGGCGTTCCAAAGATTGAGCGGCGGCGCCGCCACCACCAAAGAGGCCCAGTTTTGCTTTGGGGCCAGTGGCATAGCGTGGGTTGTCAGCACCCGGGGCAAGGCAAGTAATTTGCGCCCCCTAACCCGTGGATTTGCGCCCCCTAACCCGTGGATTTGCCCTAACCCCAGATGTTGCGCCCGGTGCGGCCGCCCCCCCCCTGCACCCCCTACGCTACGCCACTGTTTGGGGCCTCTTTTTCTCAGTCCTACTTAGCATAGGAAGACAATTTCAGGGGGCTGTGGGTGCTTGGGCAGCCACAATAATATAATTTGGGGGGGGGACAGGCACCCACAAACTCAATGAAAAAAGCCAGCAGGGAGAGAAGTAGTTCAGTTCTGTCTTTCGCAGCCAGCGAGCGAGGCATTTTTTTTCTGGGTGGTGGGGCTGGGGAAGGGAAGCAGAGTGTCTCTGCCTCAAAGTCCCTCACCGCATAGAAGGGTGCCTCGCTGGCTGTTGGCTGCATGGCATCACACGCACTAGGTGCAGGTGTGTCCGTGTGATGTTGCACATCCATGTGGGGCAGCGGGCAGTGCACACACAATCCTGAGGGCAAGATGGCGCCCCTGCTACTTGGAGATGCCGGGAATTGAACATGGGACCCTCTTAATTCAAAGCAGACGCTCTGCTACTGAGCTAGGGCTCTTCCTCGCTTGCATTCTCCAGGCAATGTGGGGATTAGGGAGGGAGAGAGGGAGAAGGACCTCCGTACGCCGGCTCTCTCACTGTTCCAAACCCTTGCAAATTGTTTCGTTCATTTCACTCGCCCGGGGGCTCAGTCTATGCAAAGCTACGACAGAGGCCGCAGCTGCCCACCTGCAAGGCAAGGAGGCGAGCAGGTGACCAGGGCAGCAGACGCTGATCGAAGCGCTGCGTCTAGCTTAAAGCAGCTCTTTGAGGAAAGGCTGGCAGATGGTTTTGCGCAAGGAGAATATAATGGGAAACGAAGAGAGTTGCTGTTGCTCTCCCGACTATGGACGGCGTCAGAAATTGGGTGCCACGGGCTGCAAACCTGACGCCAAGCTAAATCTGCTGATGTTTAGGGTGTCTCGAGACTCAGCGCTGCGGCAGGTTGGAGGGGCTCCCTGTCTGGAAACGCCATGCAGACTGTTTCCTAGGATCGAGTCCTACACGGGCATCGGTGGGGCTTGCTTGCGCGGGATTGGGCAACCTTGCGTTCCCTCCCTAAAAGTTCCCTTTGAACTCATTTTGACACGAAGGGGAAATGTGTGTGTAGCAGCCACGCAGCTACAAGACAGCTCCTTCTGTGCTCGCTTTACTGGGGAAGTGGGTCTTACTTCTGAGTAAACAGCAACAGGACCACGCTGCATCCGTGCGATGTGCAGGTCCATGGGAGCATCTGCCTCCTGCGGGGCTTACAGAAAAGGAACCTCGGAGCCAGAGAGAACGCGGCCCTTCAATGCACTAGATGTGGCCCTCAACCCGCTTCCCAGGCTAAGCTCCCTTCTTATGCCACGCACCCTCACGGACCCTGCTCTTGATCTTCCTGGGGCGCTTCTGCCTGGCTCTAAAGTCTCCTTGAACTGTCATCATGCATTTTGCGTGGAGGGCAGGTGATGGAGAAACGTTTTTCCGTGTGCACGGAGCTAACTCCGACTTCTGGCCGCTTGCAACGGGGAATGACCCCTTCCTCGCCCCGCCCACTTGTTGCTTCTGCCCCCCCCCCCCCACCATTGATTGGCATGTGGCCTCCCGAAAGCAATGAGGCCCCCTGGGTTAAGAAAAGCCGCCGCCCCCTGCTTTCTAGCAAACCATCTAAACCACATAGCCAAATTGAAGCGGGGTTTGCTCCGAAGTCAGTCTCACGGTGTCAATTCCTATGTGAAGATGGCAGTCCAGGTCTGGCAGGAAACGGAACCCTTTGCGGTGATCTGGAGGAGCTGAATGCTGGATCCTTTGCTTGCGCAAAGCAATTTTGAACCCTCCCTCCCCAAAGAAACGTCTTTCCTTTGACCTAAAGGTGGATAAAACAATCATCAAACTTACCGCAGTGCCCACACAGCCATGTGGCAAGATCAGGAAAGGTGCATTCACACGTGCACGGGATGCTTGCAGCACCAGTCCCGAACTCTACGGGAAAGCTTCCTGATTATTACGCACAATCTAAAACGCAGTCCTTTCCCATAGAGAGCGTTTACACGCTTGTTTAGCGAACAGTCACCAAACGTTGAGACCTGTATGTGTGGATCGGGGGTCTTTAACGTCCTGCCAGACGGTAGGAAGAATGGTTAAAACCACTGGATTACCCATTAGGTATGGCGAAATGCTCGTTTTTATCGAACCACCCACAAAAGTGCTTAGGGAAGCTAGTATTCATAAACACAGTCAGGTCACTTTAACGCTTCGGAGTTGCTTCTTGCGATGCACCCGCGCTGCATTTCCTTCTTTAAAATGACACCGATTTCCAAGGCAGCCTTGGGAAACCACTTCTTTCTTGAATTCTCCATTTCCTAGATGTCAGACGCCGCTCATAGCGCCCTGGGCTTGCGGAGAGCCCGAGCAAGAGAAGTTGCTCTCCATGGGAACAGATGCAGCGAGCAAGGCTCCGATCCGAAGCTCATCTTTCCCCTTCATCTGAAGGCAGCCCAGTTCAGGGAAGTTTTGAGTGCGTGGTGTTGTATTGCGCTTTTACTGTTTTTTGTTGGGAGCCGCCCATCAACGTCGGAAGAATTTAGCAAGGGGTGGGATTTCCTATTAAAGGCAACTGAAGCCTGCTGCAATCCTATATAGTACACACACTTCCCTTACTTCTGAGTAGACACGCGTAAAAGGCTTTCGCTATGTATTTCTTCTTCTTTTCCTCGGCTTAATTAATTGCCCAGAAGGGAGAAAGGAAACGCGGCCTGCCGCCAATGCTACCTGCTGCGGCCGGCCTCAATAATGGACTGCTCCTCCTTGTTTGTCCCTGGAAGCTCAGGAAGTGGCCTCAGTAAGACTCGCGCAGGGGATCCATCCAAGGACGGGAGATTTCCTGGGCTGGAATCTGGGAGGGAGAGACGTCGCTGCTGTTATACTAAGCTGGATCATGAGTAAGCAGTGCATTCTAAGTATCTATTAACCCGTCGAAAATCTTCACTGAATGCAGTGACTTGCTTCTGGTGGGGTTGCTCAAAGAGAGCCAGTGTTGCCCAGCTGGACTAGAGCGCGGAGTTCAAATCCGCAAGTAGCCGTGAAGTTCAGGGGATGATCTTGAGCCAGCCACCAGCTCTTAGCCTGACCTACCTAACCGAGTGATGGCGAGGGTCATGATTCGGAAGAGGAGCGGGAGCTATATAACCATCTTGAGCTCCCTGGAGGAAAGGGTCGGGTCGGGATGCAATAAGAACGAAAGTTTTCTCTGGAGAGAAAAGTGCTGAGGATGACGCCGTCTTGTTGTTGTTTAGTCGTTTAGTCGTGTCCGACTCTTCGTGACCCCATGGACCAGAGCACGCCAGGCACTTCTGTCTTCCACTGCCTCCCGCAGTTTGGCCAAACTCATGTTGGTAGCTTCGAGAACACTGTCCAACCATCTCGTCCTCTGTCTTCCCCTTCTCCTTGTGCCCTCCATCTTTCCCAACATCAGGGTCTTTTCCAGGGAGTCTTCTCTTCTCATGAGGTGGCCAAAGTATTGGAGCCTCAGCTTCACAATCTATCCTTCCAGTGAGCACTCAGGGCTAATTTCCTTAAGAATGGAGAGGTTTGATCTTCTTGCAGTCCATGGGACTCTCAAGAGTCTCCTCCAGCACCATAATTCAAAAGCATCAATTCTTTGGGGATCAGCCTTCTTTATGGTCCAGCTCTCATAAAGAAGGCTGATCTCCGAAGAATTGACTAAACGCGACTAAAAAAAATAAATTTGAAAACATTGGAAGTGCGCCCCCTAGCGTTCAGTTCCATGGGGAACCGGGCAAGGTGTGTTACAGGCCCCATGTAGTCCACCATCTCGTTCTCACAGTGGCCAGCCAAATGTCGGTGGGAAACATGCAAGCAGGACCTGAGCCCAACAGCACTCTTCTCCCCCCCCCCCACCTGTGATTCCCAGCGACTGGTATTCATAGACTCATAGAGCTGGAAGGGACCAGCCCCCTGCAATGCAGGAATCTTTTGCTCAACATGGGGCTTGAACCCACAAGCCTGAGATTAAGAGTCCACGCTCGACGGACGGAGATTCTAAACTGGAGGTGGAGAGTCTGTGGCCCACCAGTTGTTCCCATCATCCCTGACAATCTCTGACCATTGGCCAAGCTGGCAGGGGCAGCTGGGAGTTGTAGTTCATCAGAGACCCAGTGTGCTGCTGTGGGAAGAGGGAAGAGTGCTGGACTAGGACCTGGGAAATCAGGGATCACATCCTCTCTAACCAGTGAAGCTCACTGGGTAGTCTTGGGCCTCCGAAGAGGCGGATTTATTTCCCCCAAAGCCTCCCTTTGCATTTTCAGTGGGATACATATGCAGAGAGATGGTAGAATTCAGAGATGGCAGAATAGACTTAATACAGTGGATGCTCGGGTTGCGAACGTGATCCATGCGGAATGAACATTCGCAACCCGCAGTGGCCTGTCTGCGCACACGCAGGTTGCGATTCAGCGCTTCTGAGCATGCGCAACCGCCGAAACCCGGAAGTAACCCGTTCCGGTACTTTCGGGTTTCGGCAGTCCGTAACCCGAAAAAATGCAACCTGAAGCGTCTGTAACCCGAGGTATGACTGTAATGGGAACGTCACGTTTTTGAATGTTGCAGCAAGTTAACTAGTTCCTACTTGCAGGAAGGGAAGTAGATATACTCTGTAATTGGGAAGGGCATGTAAGCTGTAGGGAGGTTGTTGTGTAAGGGGGGGGGAGCATGGAAGAGGGACACCGCTGCCCACCCTGTCCTGAAGTGGCACAGTCCATTCTACGACTGCAGGATTTCACCTGATTGTGCTATGTTTGTTGATCAAACAAATAAGCACAACAAAAGCTGAAATGCATCAAAGGTCACACATCTCCCCCCTCCCAGCCTCTTCCCTCTTGAGCTGTGGAGGCAAGAAGTCTGATAGTGCAAAATGTGCCCTGCTTTGTATGGCACGTGTGAGTTTGATTGCAGCCATAATCAATTCAAAAATAATTCAGGAAGATAAGACATTTTACAGGAAGGTGGAAGCAGTAACCACCCCTTCCATTTTGGGTGCAACAGCAGCTCACAATGAACTATTGTCTCACTTTTCCTTGAATAAGGAGGGAAGGTGTGTACAACTGTGGAGTTTATTTTTATTTTTATGTGTGTTAGAAATTATAGATCTCAACTTTTTAAAAAAAATTAATGAATCCTGGTTTGTATATTCATCAACCACTGTCTTTTCCAAGGTCTATAAAAGATACTGGCAATTGGATCCATAATTTATTGAAGCCACATTTCACAGTGGCAGCACTGGGGGGGGGGGTGGAATCTGGGGGTACACAGAAAGGGCAAAAAGTGTATTTTTAGATGTGTGTTGTATTCTGCCCAGAGTGGCTGGGGCAACTCAGACGGGTGGGATATAATAATCATGATGATGATGTTCAGCTCTCTGAAACAACAAAAAAAGTATTTGTTAATGACCAAAGTCTAGTAATCTAATAATAATAATAGGTGGGTGGGAATGAACTCCTAGTTTGTGGGGGAGGCACTTGCACCCTGCTCCTGCTCCTGCTCTGACACCAACCATGTTGCAGCATACATCCTGCTCATGAGAAGAGTGATTTGGAAGCCAGCCTTGCTGACGTCCAAGCCACACAAGTGTGTGTTGAACATTTCCAGCCAGGCATCCCAATCCTGAGGCGGTTGAGCTGATTGACTGAAGCATTAAGACAGGTCTCAACAGTGGAATGGCTTGGGCTTAAATCCAAGAACGTCAGCTGAAGACTGGCTTGTGCTTGTGTGTGTGTGTTCATCATCACTGCAGCATCAAAAGCGCAGGGATGGGGAGTCTGTGGCCTAAATCTGGCCAGCCATGTTTCTCACTCTGCCCCCACCCCCACCCCCACCCTGCACGGGCCACATACTTTCTTCCTCTGCATCAGTTCCACTTGCCCTCACCAACTGTTACATGGCTTTTGTGGTAATTGTGGCAGTTGCCGCCACTTGCAGATGAGAGGAAGGGCTGCTGCTGAGAGGGCAGGACCAAGCTGGCTATGCAGGCAAAGGTACCAGTTCACCTGGCATCCTCCCTGTGCACTGAGAAAGGGGAACCCTTTTCTCAACATGCAGAGAGGAAACCTGCGGAGTCTTCCTGTTTTGCAAGCTTGCTGTGGTTCCTCTTAACATAGCTGAGGAAGCGGGGGTCTTTTTCTTAGCAAAGCTTGCAAGTGGAGGTAAATGCCAAACACACGCCTTTACAGTCTTCCTGTCCGTTTTGCACATTAAACCTTCTGTCTTTCCCTTGGTGCACAAATTCGTTGACCCTAACACGTGTGAGTTAAGGGACCACAGAGCCTAGGACTTGCTGATCAGAAAGTCGGCGGTTCGAATCCCCGTGATGGGGTGAGCTCCTGCTGCTCGGTCCCTGCTCCTGCCAACCTAGCAGTTCGAAAGCATGCCAGTGCAAGTAGATAAATAGGTTCCGCTCTGGAGGGAAGATAAACGTTTCCGTGCGCTGCCCTGGTTTGCCAGAAGGGGCTTAGTCATGCTGGCCACATGACCCGGAAGCTGTACACCGGCTCCCTCGGCCAATAAAGCGAGATGAGTGCCGCAACCCCAGAGTCGGCCACGACTGGACCTAATGGTCAGGGGTCCCTTTACTTTTACCATATGTGAGTGTTGTGTCCAGTGTGTGTCCGTAAGTTTAGCCTCTGCCTGCAGGTGGTAGGTGGCCCCAGGACCCAGGGAATTTGCCCCTCAAGAAGCAAAATTTTTCCCTGCCCATGCATGTGCCAGTGAGCAGGCAGTGATCCAACCTGACAGGCAGAACTTTCCTATCACTTGAGACAAGATGCTTTTCAGTAGAGTTCATACATTCAGTGGCCAGCCAGGAATGGGTGGGTCACCTAGACATGCTCTCTCTTTCTCTCTTGGAAGATGCAAGATCTGCTGATGACTTTCATATGGGAGTAGGCACCACCTCTTTCTCACCTTGACGCCAATTTTTCCCAACTGTGTCATATCCAGTTGCTGTTCATCAAGTGTAGAATAATCTGGTGTAACAAAATCAGGTGATACATACATGCAGGGGAGCTGGTCTATTAGTGCAAGCGCAGTGTCTCACCAAACTCTGCCTCCACCTGCTTACTACTTTACTTACAACCAGTCTATGGGGTGACACTGACCGTCAGCTTCTCCTCCTTAGTCTCAGTCTCCTCCTCTTAACACAGCAGGGAGAAGAATGAGAACAAAACCAGAATGACTCTGCCTATCATTGACTCTGGCGCCCCCTGCTGTTGGCCTCCTCCCTGCTTCTGCCCTACGAGTCCTAATGGGCACCAGCTTCCACCGCTTACACGTCCGAACAAGCCTGCAGTTGCTTAAGAATATCTTGTTGAGCTTGTAGCCAAACGAACACACATTTGCAGAGCAAATATAGATAGATCATTCAGGACAAAGATGCTAATCCAATGATTGTGTTATGGATCAGTTTGGAGACTTTCTTTCAGCCTTGTGCTAGAAGAGAACCTGTCTTTTAAAGTCGCCTTTAAATGTTTCTCAAAGAGTAGCTCAGCACCACCAAGCGAAACAAAGCTAGCCTGAGCGTGGCTGGTTTCTCCTCTCCAGCCTGATAACTCTGGAAGGCAAAGCAACCATCTTTTCCCAGCCAGCCACTTATAACACCAGAGAAAGGGAAAGCCTTGTCAATGGCTCAGCGCCACTGGAGCACACATGGGGTTTTTATTTTATTGCAATTGGAAAATATTCAGGATGCAGAACAGCAGAGGTCAAAGGAACGGCATTATGCAAAATATGGAAGCTGTAGGGGGCAGAAAAGAAGGAAGAAATGGGAGTGATGGCTGACTCCCCCTCCCCTTCATGGTATGATGCAAAAGGCTTCGATCGTCAAGCGTAGAAAAAGGAATTGAACCGCTTCTTTTTGGAAGGATCTTTAACATTCATCTGACCATATGGACACTGGAGAAAGAGAGAGATGGAATAAGTCATTCTTGATGAGGCCTCAACATTGCCCGTGCTTAAAGACAAAATTAATGATGTCCTATAAATCATTTGTGGCCTCGGGACTTGAAAAGAGAGTGAGGAGGAGGAGGAGGAGGAGGAATTGAGCCATGCATCCCCCTTTTCCTTGCCCTCTCCCCAAACAAATGGTCCTAATTATTGTCCAAGAAACCTCCTTCCTAGATATGTCCCTACTCATTATACAGTATCTGAGTCAACCGCTCCTCTCCCCACTCTGCATGCAATCCTGTATACTCACCAGTGGCATAGCGTGGGGGGTGCAGGGGGGGGCGGCCGCACCAGGCGCAACACCTGGGGGTTAGGGTTAGGGGGCGCAAACCCACGGGTTAGGGGGCGCAAATCCACGGGTTAGGGGGCGCAAATTACTTGCCTTGCCCCGGGTGCTGACAACCCACGCTACGCCACTGATACTCACCAAAGTGGAAGAAAAGAGATCTCACTGAAGTCAAGAGATCTCACTTCCTGAAACCTCACATAAGATGGGGAGACGGGAATAGATTTCTCTAGTCACAAAGTGAAAGCCAGCATCTTTTGTAGCCAGATCCTACTTGAAATTTGGCAATGCATCCAACTGTGTTCAATGAGGCTTACTCCCAGGGAAGCGTGCACAGGACTGCAGCATTAAAACTCACAATTCAAGAGTGTTTTGGAGAGCAACGTGAAGAGGGTGACACAGGTCCCATACACTATAGATGCAGCAAGGTATTTAATCACTTTCAGATGACTAAGACTGAAAAAAGGCTGCTTGTGAAGAGTCAGGGAGGCTGGAGGTGTTTACTTTCTTCTGAACAGTTAATAATAATAATAATAATAATAATAATAATAATAATAATAATAATATTGTTATACCTCACCCTTCTTCTTATGAGAGTCCAGGGTTGCTAACAATAAAATTACAGCACTAAAACAAAATTAAAACCGCAATACAAAATATCATCTAAACAATCAATGTTAAATTATGGTAGATGCACTGAACTGGTTTTTTTGTCAATTAACTGTGTACTATAATTGCTCAGGCAAGGTTGGTTGCTTTGCAGTACTGATCAATGGTTGCAGAGGATGCCAGTTGCTTTTTATTTCTCTGCAACCCGCCAGGTGTAGAGTTGCAATGCTTAGAGGGTTCATCAGTCACATTAATTCATTGCAACCCTTTCCAGGGATTAAAAAGATGCTTCTGGTGAATTATGCAGGAGCCTGAATGGTGAAAGTTAAAATATTTTGTAGACAGGTGCTTAAACCTGGGGTGGGAAACCTGTGACTCTGCAGATGTTGGACCCCAACTTCTATCTAGCCAATCGTTAGGATACAAGTTGGCCATCCCTGACTTAAACAAACCTCAGGTGGTCTGCATCATTTTATAATATAGTTTTCTCCTTTCCTCACACAGAAGAGATTGCCTCTTCCACAATGGGGCTGATCACAACTCTTCCATGTATACTCTGCTGGAAGGTAGGCCTTTTTCTGCAGAAATATTGATTTATTAATATGTAAGCTTAACTGATTAATTATTAGCAGTAACCTATAGAACAGCCCATCTGCCATCTCTCAAATTATGGAAGGGGAAAATTTGGAATAAGATGGTGATGAATAAAATGGGAGGGAAGAAGTAACTCAGAAGACACATTTCAAAGGAATTGGACACTATTTATCCAATATTGGAACAGATATAGAACTGAGAAGCGAGCGTCAATGGACATTTTGACAATGTGCTAAAATTGATTAGCTGACATTGAAGCTGTAAGATGCGATTCCCCCCTCCTTTTCACTCAATATGGTCTTTTTCAATATGATTTTTTTAATATGAAGAAAATAAATGTATATCAAATCATTTATTTTAAAATAAATAACTCATATGGAGGTAATTAAGATTTCCTTAACGAGATGACAGCCCAGTGTGGATAAATGAATGGATTTAAATGTTTTAATATTTTTAATGATGTATTTTATTGTTTCAACTCTGTTCAAGAGGACTTGTGTTGACTGCGCAGGCAGCAAAAAAATAATTTATGAAAAACCGGTGTGCTGAGGATTGTGAAACTTGGGTGCAGGGAGAGTGGAGCCATTGACTTATGACATCCCATAAGCTACTCTGTTGTTACCCCTCCTTTCCAGAACAACATTTCTGGGTAAGAGTCTGGAAGCAGCTCTTGACATTTGCTATAATGAAATTCACATGGAAAAGTTAAAGCAGTAATAAACAGTTTGAGAAGGACCATCGGGATGATAAATGCCCCCTCTGAAAACGTTTTACATATACCAGTGCTGAATGTTTTGCTTGGGGTGGGGCCTATTGATTTTAGTGGGCATTACACCCAAGTGGTGGGTTCAAGGTCATGAGGAGGGATTCAAACCAAATTATTATGATCTGTTACTGTCAAAAGTGGAAGCAATAAACTTGCTAGTGTGTTAAGGAATTTTTTTTAAAGAATGGCTGGAAAGGGGAATTGACGCTACTTAGTAAGGTATTCAAGGCAGTTGCTGGCACTTAAACTGATTAGATCTCCTATTTTATTTGTCTTCTGAAAAAAACCATCTTTTAACAGCAACTCAAAAACCAAGGTCATAAAGATCAGAGGCTATACAAAAGAGCATGGCTACATCTTAAATCTACAGTATGCCCGATTGGTTCACCATAGCTATTTCTGTTCACCCAAGCACATCTCTCCAGAAGCATCTGTAGGAATTTGGAGGTCGTCTTCAAGGTTAGCTCTGTTTGCAAACCTAATCGCTGGCTGCCTAGAACGTGTTCAGGTTTGTTTCTTGACACCAGCAGAAACAGATAAAACATGCTTCTTAGCCACACTGGTTTATGAGGAAGTTAATTCCACCAACTGAGCGAATGTGTGCAGGATCATATATACAAACAATGTGTACATTTTTTGAGGGGACAAAAACAACTACAATTTCTTTTTGTCCCTGGCAATTCAACTGCCTTCCCCAGAGAGGCTTTCATATGCATCCTTTTAAGGGAACAGGTGTGTCATTTACCACTTAAATTCATTTTAAAACTGACTGATTTGTTGATGGAACGCCCTCCTCATGGGAGGCAACAAGGTTTAATACTCACGTGTCTGCAGGAAGTACCACAGCAGTGTCCTCTCTGCAAATGGGCCACTTTGGTGAACACTAGGTAGCCAGTGACTGGATCTATGTAGTTATGCTTCCCAGCCTATTTAAATCACACAGAGAGAACAGCAGACCTTACTTCTTGTTCCCATGATTAAAGGCAAAGGATAAAGGGACCCCTGACCATTAGGTCCAGTCGTAGCCGACTCTGGGGTTGTGGCGCTCATCTCGCTTTATTGGCCGAGGGAGCTGGCGTACAGCTTCCGGGTCATGTGGCCAGCATGACTAAGCCACTTCTGGCAAACCAGAGCAGCACACGGAAACGCCGTTTACCTTCCTGCCGGAGCGGTACCTATTTATCTACTTGCACTTTGACGTGCTTTCGAACTGCTAGGTTGGCAGGAGCAGGAACCAAGCAACAGGAGCTCACCCCGTTGCGGGGATTCAAACCTCCAACCTTCTGATCGGCAAGTCCTAGGCTCTGTGGTTTAACCCACAGCGCCACCCGCGTCCCTTGTTCCCGTGATTAGCACTTGACAAATGCACATGGAACACCCATTGTTATTGGAGTAGTGTTATTGGAGTAGTATTGGGTTGTGGGGGAGACCAAGCAAGCCAGAAGAACAATGGGATGCCGCCTTTAGTGCAGTCTTCCAGCTTTATTCTTTTTCTGAGTCTGCATGGCCAGCCCAGCAGCCAACTTTTAGGGCGCTTCCAGACTGTCACCATTTTGCGGTGGGGTTCCAGTCACATACAGGCAAATTCAGGTTGTGCAATTATAGCTGAATGGGGAGGTCTCGTGTTAGCAAACTTGCTTCTGCCCAAAGTTCAGACTTTTTGTGATAAGGAGAGCGATGGTGAAACGCACTGGCATCTATTCTCCCTGCAAACAAATCAGGATGAGTGCGCAATAGGCAGGTTGTCTGGGAGAGCCCTAAAAAACAATAGCAGGTACAGCTCATGGCATCGCTCCAGAGACTCCCAGTATACTCCAAGATAGTGATGGAGAGGAGGAGGGATGTGAGGAGCGGAAGAGACAAGGAAACTTTGCAGGATGTGCGTGAGCGAGTTTATGTAGAGCCAGGGCATCTCGCTTCACTTTTGGAAGGTGGCTTCGCACATGTGTGTAAGACGGTTAGCAATATTATTCTGCCCTCCGCAAAATTCTGAAATCCCTTCGTTTCACTATGATTTGCATACAGCAGTGTTTTAGTGTAAGATGGGATAGCAAAAAGGAATCTCTCTTGGAGCAGCTAACCATCTTGAACCAGCCCAGCACATTTGCCTGCTTTTCAAAGCATTTCAGATCGGTAAAAGGAAAGCCAGCTAATTTGTGTCCAAGTGGCAGACGCCTTTCTAGCTTGGACGCAGCATTGCCAATTGTAAATGGATGCGAAGGAATTTGTGCCTCGGCAGAGAGGTGTTAAGCAAAGTCACAGCTCTCTGGGCTCAAGAGAATAGGAATGTTCTGCAGATGAGTTGCTTTCCAGTTGTGGGGAACTCTGGGGTACCCCAGTGAGAAGGTCTGTGGTGGTAGACAAACCTGCTGCAGTTTGTGCACCATTTTTATTTTATTTTTACTCTGCAATGTGCAAACACAGGGAAGTGCTGGGTGTATTTCAGGTAGCGGTGGTGAAGAATGAGCTCAGAATGTGAATTTCCCCAGCTCCTGGTGCCTGCACATATTCCAAGGAGAGCATCCTTGCCCTAAAATTATTCCTCTGCTCATAACTGAGACTATAGTCATTTGTTATGTAACCCAAATTTTGCACCCGAAGCTGAATGGTGTGACCTGCATAAATTATGCAGATCAAGTATATTTGTGCATGGCTGTTTATTTCGAATGATTTATTCTGCTTCCGCTCATTGTGAAAAGAGGTATGGAATGATTGCAGGCTCACCCATCCATGGCCCTCCAAACCTTAGTCAGTCACATTTCTGGCTTCTGCGACTACACACATGCTAGCGTTATCTTCCGTCATAACCGTAAGTTCTAGAATCTTGTGTTAAATAAATAAATAAAGCAGAGTTCCTTTTCAACAAGCCAAATTCTGCAACCATTACAAATCCCTGCCACCTACCACCCATCCCAGTTAAAAACATACAGGTTTTCTTGGTGAATCAGACCCAGGGCTAACCAGCCTAGCATTCTGTTTCAGCCAGGTGTTTCAGCCAGGTGCACTTGCAAGCAGGGTGCAAAAAGCAACAGGCCTGGTATACTGCCTCTCTCCATGCAGGTTCTATTTATCTATAATAGCTACTAACAACAGTGTTCGTGGGTGAAAATAAGAGGGCGTGTGCTTACAATTATATACCTCAGATATGCAGATTACACAACATTGATGGCAGAAAGTGAGGAGGAATTAAAGAACCTTTTAATGAGGGTGAAAGAGGAGAGCGCAAAATATGGTTTGAAGCTCAACATCAAAAAAACGAAGATCATAGCCACTGGTCCCATCACCTCCTGGCAAATAGAAGGGGAAGAAATGGAGGCAGTGAGAGATTTTACTTTCTTGGGCTCCATGATCACTGTAGATAGTGACAGCAGCCACGAAATTAAAAAACGCCTGCTTCTTGGGAGAAAAGCAATGACAAACCTAGACAGCATCTTAAAAAGCAGAGACATCACCTTGCCAACAAAGGTCCGTCTAGTTAAAGCTATGGTTTTCCCTGTAGTGATGTATGGAAGTGAGAGCTGGACCATAAAGAAGGCTGATCGCTGAAGAATTGATGCTTTTGAATTATGGTGCTGGAGGAGACTCTTGAGAGTCCCATGGACTGCAAGAAGATCAAACCTATCCATTCTGAAGGAAATCAGCCCTGAGTGCTCATTGGAAGGACAGACCCTGAAACTGAGGCTCCAATACTTTGGCCACCTCATGAGAAGAGAAGACTCCCTGGAAAAGACCCTTTTGTTGGGAAAGATGGAGGGCACAAGGAGAAGGGGACGACAGAGGACGAGATGGTTGGACAGTGTTCTCAAAGCTACCAGCATGAGTTTGACTAAACTGCGGGAGGCAGTGGAAGATAGGAGTGCCTGGCATGCTCTGGTCCATGGGGTCACAAAGAGTCGGACACGACTAAACGACTAAACAACAAAAGTGCTTACAATTACAGTACTGCCAAACAATAGCTAAAGTCACAAAACACGCAGCAAGAGCAAAGCGTGGCAATCTGGGCTTGCTAAACGGAAGCCCTTGCCAGTTCCGAAGCGTCCCTGGCGCAGAAAAAGACCACACCTTTGCTAATAGAAAAAGACGACTCTCAAGTCCGACACTTGCCCCGGTTTGCAGAGCAGCCGCCGCAGCAAAAACCCGGAGCGCCAAGGCGGCTGCGCCAAGGCGAGGCAAAAGCGAAGCGGACTCACCGCGCATGCCTCCTCGTGGAGAGCCACCACCCTCTTCTCCGCTTCGGTTAACCCTTCCCTGCCCTCGCAGGTGCCCGCCTCCCCGGAGCGCTGGGCCGCGGAGCAGCCGCTGTCATCGGGGAGATCTCCTTCCCCGTCCGCCTGGCCGTGGCTCAGCGGCCTCCTGCCCCGCTGCCCCGGGGGCTTGCAGGGGATCGCCCTGCTGCTGGTGGTGCAGCAGCGCGCAAGCGACGTGGTCGCCATGAGCGGGACGGATCCAGCCCCGGTTCCCCCCCTTGGGCAGGAGCCGCAGCCACTTCCTTGCCCAAGAAGCCGCGTCGGGCTCCACCCACCATCTCTCTCTCTCTCTCTCTCTCTCTCTCTCTCTCTCTCTCTCTCTCTCTCTCTCTCTGGGTCGCTTTAGGAAACGCTCCGGGAGCCACTCAGGATCGGGGCCCTTTCTTTTAACGCAGTGGTGCGGCAGGAGAGGGTGGCAAGTGTGGCGGGAAGATTCAAGGACAATCAAAGGAGCATTTAAACATTCCGGTGTAGTGTAGTATAGCATGAAAATATATATATTTTTTATTTGCAGAATGTGGCTAGGTGTCTTTTCAATAAGAGAGCAAGGGCACTAAGTGATTGGGTTTGCAGACATACTTACGGTACATACGTATGTAAGAGGCTCATTTGTAATTATATTTTGGGAGAGATTTTTAGGAAAGCTGCTTTGTTTTATACCTTCTGGATGTCCCGTGAGCATATTATAAAGTAGTTATAAATCCAGCCCTGCTAGTCGTTTATTTTTTGTTTCCAATGTCCTTCTCATTAATAAATTGGTATGGGGCAAGCAAATTTTTATTCTAAAAGTGAGGCCCAGCAAAAAAATGTGTAAGAACCACTGCCTTTATGCTCATAGATTTGTAGGGTTGAAAGGGATTCCAAGGGTCATTTAGCCTAACCCTGAGATTCCTGTATTGCAGGTGGTTGGAGTAGACGGCCCTTGTGGTTAGGGCAGCCGTACGTCTGGGATTTCCAGGATTCATCCGTCGGAAATAGTCTCCAGGCGGAATTTCTGAAGATCGGTATAAGTGTCCTGGAGAACCTGGGCGTATGGCAACCCATGTCGGAAGTGGGTGGTGGGTTTTTTGAGGGGCGGTTTGAATTTCCTTAAAAACAGCTGAACCACTTTGGCCCCCCAAAAACAATATGGGAACCCTACTTGTGGTATCTTCCATCTCTATGATTCTGTGTTGTTTTAAAATTTATACATTTGTAAGCTTTTACAAGCAGTATCCATACGAAATAATACCATCCATTATCAAATAATAAAAGTGCACCTAGCTGGATTACATGTCTTGATAGGCTTGCAAAAAGAAGCAGCAGCTTTTTAACGAGCATATGAAACAGTACAATGAGGGTGCTTGCCTAATATGAATCAGCAGAGAGTAAATTCCCACCGTGACACACACATGCAGCACGAACAGAGCTGGAGGCACACCTTAAACACTCCCAACTGAAAAGCCAAAGTCCTCTGCTCCCACTTCGGATCTCTAGTGACATAAGATGTCCACAGAGCCCACAGCTTTGCTCCCTGCACCTGTCCATAGTCCGCCTCAAGCTGCAAGCTTTGCAGGCAGGAACATTGTCCCTCCCTCTGGCCCAGAGGGAAGGACTGGGAGATCTGGATGAGTCATCTCCAGCCATCACCTAGCCTTCTTGTTCCCATGGCAACACATCACAGGGCTATTAACACTCTTTTGTCAAGTCCAGGTATTGCCACATGGAGAACTATACTCAGAAAGCTAATAGGAAACCTTCCCACCCATATACGTGTATATATATATATGTGCATATAGTTTACATACATACACATACAACACATATATCATACATCCATACTTACCTGCAATAAGCTGTGGAAACAGTGGAATGCCCTCTCCACAGTTGTAGCTTTCCTCAGATGCCAAAGACACACCTCTTTGCCCAGCCACTCTCTTAATGGCAATTCCTTTCAAGCCGATTTTAATATGGTATTTTTCCATTGTTGTAACCTGCCCTGGGACCACATGGTGAAGGACAGGTAACAAATCTTAACAACAACAACACCACCACATAAATACATACACACACATTTGGAACCTGCCTCTAAAACACATTCTTTTCCCTCAAAGAATTCTGGGCCGTATAGTTTTTATGCCTCACAGAGTTACACTTCCATCAATGAACTACAGTGCCCAGAATTCTTTGAGGGGGAAAAATGTGCTTCAGAAGATACAGTGGTACCTTGGTTCTCGAACTTAATTCATCCTGGGAATCCGTTCGACTCCCAAAACCGTTCAAAAACCAAGGTGCGGCTTCCGATTGACTGCAGGAGCTTCCTGCACTCAAGCGGAAACCGCAGCAGACGATCAGCTTCTGAAAAACATTTGCAAACCGGAACACTTACTTCTGGGTTTGCGGCATTCTGGAGCTGATTTGTTTGGGAGCCAAGCCGTTTGAGTACCAAGGTACCATTGTATAGTGGGGACACAGCCTAAAGTCATCCACCCAGAGCCATCGTGTCTATTGGCAACAGTTCTCCGTAGTCTCAGGATCTTTCCCAGCAGCTTCCAACCCCTGATACTTAACTGAAGTTGGGGGAACTTGCATGCAACATATATTTTTCCAAAGAAAATAGAGACATCCTATTCCTTAATAAGCTTGCTATTTATACCTTGTCCATCTGACTGGGCTGCCACAGCAGCTCTAACCATACATAAAAACATAATAAACATTAAACATTTTAAAACTCCCCTACACAGATGTCTTCTAAAGGTTGTATAGCTACCGTATTTTTCGCTCTAGACCATAAGACACACCTAGTTTTTGGAGGAGGAAAACAAGAAAAAAAATATTCTGAATCTCAGAAGCCAGAACAGCAAGAGGGATCACTGCACAATGAAAGCAGCGATCCCTCTTCCTGTTCTGGCTTCTGGGATAGCTGCGCAGCCTGCATTCGCTCCATAAGACGCACACACATTTCCCCTTACTTTTTAGGAGGGAAAAAGTGAGTCTTCTAGAGCAAAAAAAACGGTATTTACTTGGCCCTGGGGGGTCAGATAGCTCCACCCCCTCCAACATTTCTCCAATAAAATAGGAAAAGGGCATTCCGGGATCGAATCAGAAACCGAGATGACTTCTGTAAATCTGGGACTTTCCCTGGAAAATAGGGACACTTGGAGGGTTTGATATAGTCATGTCTTCCACCATTAAATTGTAGCCCATTCCTCTTAATATGGGACGTGGGGGCGCTGTGGTCTAAACCACAGAGCCTAGGGGTTGCACAACAGGGTGAGCTCCTGTTGCTCTGTCCCAGCTCCTGCCAACCTAGCAGTTCAAAAGCATGTCAAAGTGCATGTAGTTAAATAGATACTGCTCTGGTGGGAAGGTAAATGGCGTTTCTGTGCGCTGCTCTGGTTTCACCAGAAGCGGCTGACTGACATGTTTTTTGTTTGCTTGTTAAAAGCTGCTGCCTAGCTGTTTTTTCTGTAAAATGAAAATTGACAATGGGTGCGTAATGCCTGGGCTAGCCAGATAAGAGTTGCAATCGTTTAGGGAAGTTTTTAATGTATGATGTTTTATCGTGTTTTTAATATTCTGTTGGAAGCTGCCCAGAGTGGCTGGGGAAACCCAGCCAGATGGGCAGGGTATAAATAAATAAATTATTATTATTATTATTATTATTATTATTATTATTATTATTATTAGCTGGGGTTCCATTGTCTGCATAGCTGCTTGCCATTTTCTGTGCCTAGCAAAACCAGAATAAATTATACAAAATAGTAATAATATAGAATAAATCAAGCAACGTAAGATAACATTAGCAAACTTCCCCGTTTTGTATTTGGGCTGCGTGTGCACATTTAAATCACTTCCTCTCCCCCCAAAAGAATCCTGGGAATTGTAGTTTACTCTTCACAGAGCTACTGTTCTCAGCACCCTTATCAAACTACAGTTCCCAATATTTTTTTGGAGGGGAACACTCTTTAAATACGCTGTAAACATATGGTGTATATATGTGGCCAAGGTAGGCTGATCACCAAAGTCAGCTTTTATTCCTGCAGAACTGAAGGAAGTGTCCGCACCTCCTTGGAAAGACAACCCACTCACATTCTGGCTTTAAAGCGTTCTTCATCATTGCTAATCTTGAAAATTCTGTCAGCTAAATATAGGCAGAGGAAAGAAAATATATAATACCAAGGAGGTGAAGAAATGCATTAGACACTCCTGAAAGCAACTCCATAAAGAGGCTATTTTACTACAATAGTCACAGATTGAGAAGATGGGAAGCAGAGGTAAATACTATTGAAGTACAACTAGATTTGCACACAGGATGCATGCAGCTATGGGCAGAGCAGAGTGTCAGAAAAAGGGAAACGTACACCCAGGACTGGTTCTCCAAAAGGCAAAACGATCACATCAGAACAGATGGATTCCTGCTGGTGTTGTAACATGATCAACTGTAGTCAAGGAAAAAGAGATGTTATAATACAAGCACAGAGCCATTCTATCGCACCAGTATCCAATATAAAAACACATCTGTTCAGCTGTAAATTCTTAGTGAAAGAGGCTGGAGGGCTAGAACAACGGATAATTCAAGGTTTAACTTCTCTTCCTGAGCATGTGTAAATCAACCCTTGATTTGTTTGGGGAAGCCATCATAGGGACTTCAGTTCCTCTTAAGGAACTACGGTCATGGTGATGAATCTTAGTTGTTTCTCTGCAGATCTAGGTCTTCGTTGCATGACTTGTGAACGTGCAGAAACTCCAGGGACGTGGTGGTTGCTCTGAATGGAGTTTCTCAGCTTGTGATGAGCTGATGAGAGAGTTAAGAAGTTTCTCCAAAACTTAGACGCGTTCTGAAGATGCATGGCTTCATTCTGACAAGGCCCAAGAGAATCACTGGGCTTGTCCATTCCTCTCCCTACTATTTAGTTTGTTCTCTGTGAGCAGTTGTGCAGGACTCGCTCTAGAAATGATGTTTTACATAGCAGTAAGGTTGGGTTTAATGGGACTCGGGTGGCGCTGTGGTCTAAACCACTGAGCCTAGGGCTTGCCGATCAGTAGGTTGGTGGTTTGAATCCCCGCGACAATTAAAAATATACCCCATGTTAAGCCCAAGAGTGGGGGTGCTGCTCTGCAATGGTTTATATATATATATTTGCATAATTTATTCCGTATCTGCCACTTTTGGAGAGAGGCACCAAAACCCCCACTCTCTGGTCACTGAAAATCATATTCAACAACTGCTCTGGCTTTTGAGATTTCGCCAGATATTGCCCCTAGACTTTCAAACATATCTTTACAATTTAAGGGTTAGAAAAGTGTGTGTGTGTGTGTGTGTGTGTGTGTGTGTGTGTGTGTTTAATGAAAGGTGAGGTCAATTCTTGAAGTCACATCTCCCCCAAGCATTTGCAGTGCCTCCTAGCTTGATGTCATGAGCAGACCTCATCAATACACTACTATTTCCTTCCCCCTGGTAATGAATGAAATATTGAACGAAGTAGGCCGACGGCTGATCCCAGGGGGAGTTCCACTGGCTACTCCTCTCCAATTTGAAAATGTTGCCTTTTAGCAAAATACTTTGTACTCCGTTACGTGGCTGAAGAACCCCTCCTGTCCAAGTCAATGGGATTTAAGCAGTCTTAACTGTTCATAGGTTGGCAGCGCCCGTCTCTGCTCTTTAACCAGTTCCTTACCTCCCTGACAATATGCAATGTTGATTCCAAACAGACCAGTTTGAATACTGTACTAGCTCTTTGTGTATGCTATATCAACAGTGTTACTAAAATACAAATGGTCTAGATTTGCAGTACAGTTGCCTTGAGGTTTTTGTTTTTTTTAATAAATGAAAATGTGGTGCCTTGGTTTTTTAAGCAGGTATTTTCTCATCTTCCAAATACAGTTGTTTTCTTCACAAGACAGGATATCAGTAGGCCAGCATTATAGAGTTGTGCTCTTGAAAGGTAAAGGGACTCCTGACCGTTAGGTCCAGTCGCGGACAACTCTGGGGTTGCGGCGCTCATCTCGCTTTACTGGCTATGGGAGCCGGCATACAGCTTCTGGGTCATGTGGCCAGCATGACTAAGCCGCTTCTGGTGAACCAGAGCAGCACACAGAAACGCCGTTTACCTTCCCGCCGGAGCGGTACCTATTTATCTACTTGCACTTTGACGTGCGTTCGAACTGCTAGTTGGCAGGAGCAGGGACCGAGCAACAGGAGCTTACCCTGTCACGGGGATTTGAACTGCTGTCCTTTGATTGGCAAGCCCTAAGCTCAGTGGTTTAACACACAGCGCCACCCGTGTAGTGCTCTTACGCGCACCCAATCTGCACTTCTTCTTCCATATTACAATTTGTACACTCTTTTAGCCTTCATTTTTAACAGAAGTATTGTTATTGAAAGTTTTCAATGTGAAATACAATAAAGATCAAACTAATCCAAATAACAGAAATAATAAGAAAACAAGAAATGAAAAGAAAGGAGGAAAAAGAAAAGAAAGAAAGAGAAAAAGAGAGAGAAAGGAGGGGGAAAATAAGTATAAGGGCCCTTTATCACATCTATATCAGATATCATATCATTTAGCCACACACAGGAAAATGGACCTTCCCAGCACCAACTTGGGAGCCTACTTTTCCCAGTCTCTACCTTTCCTGCAGGGACCACCTTTCTCCAACTATCCCCTTCCTATGTGTGTCCTCAATCCAAAATAAAGGGCTTCTAATAGTGAAAATAGGGATGCGGGTGGCACTGTGGGTTAAACCACAGAGCCTAGGGCTTGCTGATCAGAAGGTTGGGGGTTCGAATCCCCGCGGCGGGGTGAGCTCCTGTTGCTCGGTCCCTGCTCCTGCCAACCTAGCAGTTTGAAAGCACGTCATAGTGGAAGTAGATAAATAGGTACCGCTCCGGCAGGAAGGTAAATGGCATTTCCGTGCGCTGCTCTGGTTTGCCAGAAGCGGCTTAGTCATGCTGGCCACATGACCCGGAAGCTGTACGCCGGCTCCCTCAGCCAGTAAAGCGAGATGAGCACCGTAACCCCAGTCGGTCACGACTGGACCTAATGGTCAGAGGTCCCTTTACCTTTACCTTAATAGTGAAAATGAAATGAAATGAAATGAAATGAAACAGTTCTTCCCCCTCTCTGTCACTTACATTCTTTTAGCCTTCAGATGATGTTGTATGCAATAGTAGCTATTTTCCAGTCACAGTACTCTCCCTCCCCCTTTCTCTAATGAGTTGATGATTTGAAATTTTTGCTAGTGAGACTACAAGTTCATTTGCCAATGAACTTTAACAGATATTAACACCCTGGATTTAAAGAAGGTTGTCTTGGGGGTGTTTCAGATATTACACGATGCTGGGGATACAAGAAGCACAAGCGACTTGTACTTTGTATTCTTCATAACGTCTTAATTGGAAAACGTGCATTTCCTCCCAGGGTAATGTGTTAATCCCCCTGCCCCCTTAATCAGAGGACGGCTTGCACACAGCTCACCATAAAGTGAGGTCCATAAGTTTGAATTTGAGCTTTACAAAGCAGGATGGAAAACAAGAGTCATTTATCTCTCCACTTCCCATTCAGAATTTGTGGCTGAATTGCATTCCCATTTTGGTATGAAATGGTCCTCATTATAGAGTCATAGAACTGTAGAGTTGGAAGGTACCCCGATGCTCATACCTGAAGGTGTGTCTCCATCCACAAAATTCAGCCTGGACACTGAGATCCAGCACCAAGGGCCTTCTGGAGGTTCTCTCACTACAAGATATGAAGCTACAGGGAACCAGGCAAAGGGACTTTCCAGTAGTGCCCTGTGGAACACCCTCCCATCAGATGTCAAACAGATAAAAAACTATTTGACTTTTAGAAGACATCTGAAGGCAGCCCTTTAAAGGTCAGCACCAGCACTTTGAATTGTGCTCGGAAACATACTGGGAGCCAATGTGGGTCTTTCAGGACCGGTGTTATATGGTCTCGGCGGCCACCCCCAGTCACCAGCCTAGCTGCCACATTCTGGATTAGTTGTAGTTTCTGGGTCACCTTCAACGGTAGCCCCACGTAGAGTGCATTGCAGTAGTCCAAGCGAGAGATAACTAGAGCATGCACCACTCTTGCAAGACAGTCCGTGGGCAGGTAGGGTCTCAGCCTGCATACCAGATGGAGCTGGTAGGCAGCTTCCCTGGACACAGAATTGACCTGCACCCCCATGGACAGCTGTGAGTCCAAAATTATTCCCAGGCTGCACACCTGGTCCTTCAGGGGCACAGTTACCCCATTCAGGACCAGGGAGTCCCCCACACCTGCCGTTCCCCCAAAAGTACTTCTGTACTTCTTAAACCTAGCCACCATCCATCCTCCAACTGCCTCCAGACACTCACACAGGACATTCACCGCCTTCAGTGGTTCTGATATTAAAGAGAGGTAGAGCTGGGTATCATCCACATACTGATGAACACCCAGCCCAAAATGGTTGATGCTTTCTTCTGTTTTTAATATTTTGTCGGGAGCTGCCCAGAGTGGCTGGGGCAACCGGGCCAGATGGGCAGCATATAAATAATAAAATTATTATTATTATTATTCAATCCAACCCCCTGCATTGTAGGGATCCTGCTCACAGCTGACCCTGGGTGGGCTCAAACCACCAACCTTCTGATGAACAGCTAGACGCACTGACCCATTGCTCCGCGGTTATTATGCAATCTTCTTAACTGTACATGCCTGTTAAAATGTGCTGCAAGAACCACACAATCAGATGCTGAGCAGTTTGGCACCAGCCAGTCTTTGTCTGGCTCTCGTCTCTGGGTCTTGATCTCCTGCTGCTTCCCCTTCCAGACCTCGTGCTTCCCTAGTGACAGTTCACCTTTCTTGGCTCTTCATCTGGCTCTTATTTCCGGCTCCTCGTTTAGCATCTCACCTTAGTTTCAAATTCGGGGCTCCGATGTCAGATTCCAGTTAACTTGACGGTTGGCCAGGACATTGTATGTGCCTGGAAAGCTCCAGAAATATACTTTGCAGAGTGGCATCATTCAGTAACAAAGGAATCAAATACAGCGGTACCTTGGTTTAAGAACAGCTTAGTTTATGAACAACCTGGATTAAGAATGCTGCAAACCCAGAAGTAGGTGTTTTGGTTTGTGAACTTTGCCTTGGAAGCGGAACATGTTCCGCTTCCTGTTGAGTGTAAATTCAGTCGCCCGTTGCTATAGGAAAACACGCCTTGGTTTAAGAACGGACTTCCGGAATGGATTAAGTTCGTAAACCAAGGTACCACTGTATTTACGTGTATGTGACTATGGCTCTATAGAGTGCTTAGATTTGTATCAAAATATTTCATACAAAAAGGGGGGGGGGAATTAGAGAGACTCTCAACAAAGGATGGGGGATAAATTCAGTTCAGTTTGCATTTAAAGGTTGACTTGCTGAATTACACTTTCCATAGCAGTTTTCAGACTGAAACCCAGGAAAGGTGGCGAGGGCGCTGGATTAGTGTCTCTGGGGCTACTGCTGCACTGATCCAAGGAGGCTGGAACATAGGCCACCAGATCCCGTATTACACTCTGTTTCTGGGCCGATGAGGATGCCTCCCTTTCACAGAAGGGAGAAACTCTGCACATGAACAGAAACCCTTGGACCAAATGTTCCACATTTCAGGGGGGGGGGGGGAATAGAAAGAAAGCAAAAAAGAGGGAAGATGGCAGCCCTAATGTGAACATGGTCTATTATTCAAATATGGGCTGTTACATTTTTAATATCCTACATGGTAGAATGATATATGCTCTTAGTTGAACCAAAGGCTGCAATGTAATCAGATTCAACTGATAGGAGTAGGAGAACGTCTAGTCCAAGCGCTAATAATCTGCTTTGGAATCTGCACAGGCACCAGGTTTTGATGCTACATCTGCTGTTTTAATGTAATCAGAGAGGGATGATTAAAATGTAAGGGAGCCTTAGTTAAGTGATTAATATAGGTGGCTTTCAGATAGAAAAGACTCTTCTCCCCCCCCCCCATTTGCTTATGCCAGTACTTTTAGGTATATATAAATACAGCCTCCAGCCATGTATTTCTATATAAATCTTGCCAGATCATAGGGCAGCAAACTAGACTTCTGATAGCCAAAGCGGAATTTTATTCACTTGGAAAAGCACAATGTTCAAGTCATACATATTCTAGATTTCAGTCCTGTCTCTGGGACTGGATTTACACACAGTTCAGAACACGAAGTCTCATTCTGAGAAAGAGGGATTGAATTCCTTCAGCCTCTGCGATAATGCCCTGTATCCATACAGCTACCTTGTATAAAAGCTACTTCTCTTTGCTTAGAACACCATTAATCAAGGGTGCCAACTTGAATAAAATATGAGGGTGGGCTGGCCCAGGTAAGCCCCGCCCCACATCATCAATCACATGATGTGGTGCACACACACCATTTGAATGGCAATGCCAATCAACTTGGGGGTCCCAGACCCCTCAAATATTTTATTGGGGCCCCCAAAGACCCTTCGGCCCCTAGGTGTTGGCTCCTATGCCATTAATGATATACCGTATGCTCTGAATCCTTTGTCATTGCAGAGCAACCAACCAGTTACAAGCCAATTGAAAGCAATATCTGAAAGCTCCACTTTAAACAGCCAACAAGATACTTGGAGCAGCATCCTTGTTCAATAGGATGCCCCTTAAAAATAATCTATATACTTTCTAGATTTATGAATTTTTTAATAAAAAAATATTGTGAGTATTACAAAAATGGCCAAAGCACTTTTAATTACTAGCTTCCTCTTTGCAGCTTCTGCCCCTTATTGCTTCCCGTTCAGTGTGGCAACAGCATCCCTCCTTAATAGCTGCCTAATTGTCCTCTAATTAGGTCCTGTTTCCCACAGGGAGCGAGGGGGAGGGGCCTTTTATAACTGTTTCCCTCTCATGTTTTGTTGCAAAATAGTATTATTAAATAATTAAGGGTGCTGCAATTGTGGATTATTATTTTTTAAGTCGCCGCAAATCTACTCTGAAAAAAAGGAAGGACAACAGAGAAAACACGAGTGCAACAAATTGGCAAAAGTGGTATCTAGATCTGTATCAGGAAGTTATCAATATCTGATGTTTCATTGTATTTACATTCTGTTGGAAGCTGCCCCAATGGTGTGTGTGTGTGTGCCTTGTCATGCAATTGATTGTGCAGGGTGGGCCTTACCTGGGCCCTCCAATGTTTTATTCAAGTTGGCACCCCTGGATGGATGCCAACCAACCAAACCCAAGTATGACAAGTGTTCTGCCTGCACAAGCATTTAGCTTGCCAGAGGGAAGAATACACCCCTCTTCCACACACACCCCACACTGTTCTGGGGATTCGCTTGACTCCTTCCCAAAGACAACACCTGAGGGTGGGGGCAGCATCTGCTGTGCCCAATCTTTGCAAAGCTAGGTCTGCTCTGACCCCCTTCTCGCTGCCAGCGGTGCCTCTGCTTCTTAGGGCAACCCCACCCCTTGCCACCTGTCTGCTACTTGCCATGCCTGGGTGGGAGGTCTGCTGCTATGCTCTCCTCCTCTGCCTGTTTGGGGCTGGGGACTCATTTCTGTCACTCAAACAAATAACTTTCCAAGCACTGTTTTCTCTGGTTCCAAGTGGCTCTGCGGTCTGTTGGTATGTGCATGAACCGGGAGACATGCCGTACGGGGCTCGGCCGGCGCTGAGGGGCGTGGCCTCCGTGAACATGCAATGCTGTTCCCACCGCCGCCATCACATGTGTTTGTTCATGGTGGGTGGAATACATTTGGGTGCCTGACTGACCATGTGTAGGTGGGCAAATGATATGGCTGTGCATGATAGGAGTTGGGTCCGGATGGGCCGCCCTGTGCAGAACGGCTGTGGACACCACATGCAGATCTGCGCTTCTTTCTCTGCACTCCCCACCCCTTTCCCAGCACTAATGAATCCAGTATTATACCCGCAAAACAAAAAGAGCCACATTTTTCTAGATGACACTACATCAAGACGTTCTTCGATTAAACATCAAGTTTAGGATGTGCAACTTCTCTGCAAGACAGATGGCTTGTCCACCAAGGAGCATGAAGCTGAAAATGTACCTTATTGGCGTTTTGTATGAACACCACCACATTTTGTAACTGGGTCATCTGCCCATTAATTCATGCTCTTTGTTGCTGAGTGATATTAATCTACATAGTTTTATATAGGCTTAATCCTTCATAATGCTTTGTAATTTAACTTAGGGGGAATAAGATCCATTAAATGCTCACTATTTCATATAGTAATACCGTAGAAGCTGGTAATGTGATGAAATAAGTTTTAATCTGATAATGGTGCACAATGGATGCTTTTGCTGGGCGCTGCTATTTTGATATATGGGGAAGGTGGTACTATTATTTTATCCTCCAGTCTTCCCTTTCACAGAACTCCCAAATTCTTGGCACCATTTTTGGCAACAGATTAGCTGAATCTGTGAGATAGTTTGCATATGCAAATTATACTTGCAATTATTTTTCTGTAGCAGTCACAGCAGACGTAGGTGACAATACAACTGCCTTCAAGTTTTTGCCAAAATGTAAATCCATCCCACTGCATTTGGTGAGGGAGTGCATATGTCTTTCGCAACTTGTGCCCAGAAGGAGCTAGTAAAATTAGAATGGCAAAGCAATATGGGACACTGATTGCTGTCTCTTAAGTCCTGACGTATAAATGGGATGCATCAAACCCCCAACCCCCAACTTTAAAAATCAAGCTGGTGATTTTCACTTATCTACCTTCAGCTGTTTACTACTAACATAACAGAACTGATGCTGTCACTTTGGCGATATTTCTGGGCAAGAGGTGTGAAAGAGAGGCACAATATAATATCCAGTGTCTCTGTTGACTTTTTTGGGGAGGCCAGAGCCAGCGCAAACAAAAAGTTAAAAATGGAATGTGTAAGAATGACCTTGACCCATAGTGCACTATGCGCCTTCCTTAACAAATAGGTGGTTTTATTGCCACAGAACTTTTCAGGTTACACTAGAAAACAAGGGCTGTGAGGGCCTTGTACGTAAATTCACAGACATCCTTTACAAATGCCAGTTTGTAAGCCAGGGGAAAGGTGTTCACGCAGGCTCCATTCCAACAAGATCAGTAGTAAGCAGTGATGTAGCATGCATTGCCGGAGGCTGAGGCAAGGCAAGGATTGCTCCCCGTAACCTCAGTTACGTAGGAATCAACAGGCGGACTTAGCTCGCTGTGCCTCTGAGGAGGTCACCTGCCATTCACTGTGTTTGCCCTCTCAGGTCAGCAACCTCCTGGCAGGAGTGCTGGCTGGCACTCCTTGGTGGGCTTAGTGGTGTCCCAGCAGCCTCTCCTCTTCCTCACCTGCTCTCCATCAGTTGCTGCCCAAGGGAGGAGGCTGGCAGCAGAGGCCATGGAGAGGCAACAGGATGCTCCCTCACTGCTGCTGCTGCTGCTCAGGACAAGTGCCAGCTCTTCTTCCTTCCCAAGTTCGGCAGTGGCAGCAGCACTGGAGGGGGAAATAGGGACATTCCGGGATCAAATCAGAAGCCGGGATGGCTTATGTAATTCCAGAAGTGCCTCTGGAAAGTCAGGACTCAGAGGGTATGGAATTTCATGGTGAGACAATTGACGTTGAGTGGGCTTCTTTCTTAATCTTCTAGCTAAGCAACTATCCAGGATTGGTTTTACAGTTTTGCTGCTTTGGTCTAGACCTTAACAGCTTTATTCTGGCTTCTCCACTACCTCTTTGCCTGCAGTTTGTTCCTCTATTAACAACAGTCACCATCTTGCCTATGACCTCATCCCTTTCGTCCCTTTCAGCAGTTCATCCAATTATTTCTTACTAATAAGTCTTCTTCTTCTTTGGCGATCACTCGTAGCCAAGTAATATTGTCTTCCATGAACACGGTTTTAACAGTGGGTCCGTAAGTGACTATGGAGGCCAATTCTGGATCCACACGTCCTTCCACAGTGGGTACAAAGGTTTCTGGGCAGGAGTTGATCAAGGTGAAGGTTTGCCAAATGTGCCTCCCTCTTTGGATGTTTCTCCCTTTCATCCTGAGTTCAAGTGTCTTCAAAGCCCATGACACCTTTGGTAAAGGCTGTTCTCCAATTGGAGCACTCGCAGGCCAGTGTTTCCCAGTTGTCGGTGTTTATAAGACATTTTTTAAGATTTGCCTTGAGAGAGTCTTTAAACCTCTTTTGTTAACCACCAGCATTACGCTTCCCATTTTCAAGTTTGGAATAGAGTAGCTGCTCTTGAAGACGATAGTCAGTCATTCACACAACATGACCAGTCCAACAAAGTTGATGTTGAAGAATCATTGCTTTGACACCGGTGATCTTTGCTTCCTCCAATACACTGGCATTAGTTCGCCTGTCTTCCCAAGTGATGTGTAAAAATTTTCAGAGACACCGCAGTTCATCCAATTATTTCTTATTAATAAGTATATAAGCCATGACCATTCAAATATAAAGCATTATTATAAATGCAACCCTAAGAGAAAGGAGAAAGGGATGCAGTTTGTTATATCCTACTGCATATCATACCAAAGTACAACTTCCATTCCCTGGTATTTTGTGGGCCCTACAGGTAAGGTTGTAAGTAGCACCTGTAAATAATACTTAGCACATGCAGTGTGCATGCAAAGAGTTCAAAGTGCTTCACAGATCTTATGCTGACATTTCTTGCAGGAAGATCCAGATCGGCTAGGGCAACGCAACCAGATGGACGGGGTGCAAATAATAAAATCATTGTTGTTGTTGTTTTCATCATACTGCAGATCGGAACGGAGGCTGAGAGGTGGCTGGCTCGCCTAAGGCCACCTAGCAAGTTGGTGGCCGAGGTCACATTTCAGCCAGGATCAGTCATCATTATTTTACACTCATCTGAAATCTTCCCTTCATATTGGTAGTGGAAATGAGTAACCTTGTCCTTCAATCTGAATGTATTTTCTGCACTCCTGTGTTGAAATCCATACTCGGAACAAAGCTTCCAGGCTTCCAACGCTGTATAATGAGGAGTTGAGAACGGGTGTGCTACATTTGGTACTAATATGCAGGGATTAAATAAGAGATGAATGTCAACTTGCTGCCTATTACCCGTCCGTTTATACTAATTTTCTTTGCAATCCAGGCATGGCTGAGTTCTAATACTCTCCCCATTTTCTTTTTCTTAATTAAAAGCGGAATTCTGAATGTCAACTGTATTAGAAAGGCTAGGCAAGTTGGGGTTTGCTTACAGTTGTAAAATCTAGTTTTCCAAAGTTGATGGAAATTCAAGGGAAGATGTTTGTGAGTCTCTCCGGGCTGTGGTTTATGATTGCATTATCATTCTCATGCCCCTGGCATGCTTTAAGGGACAGTTGCTTGAATCCCATAAGAACATGAACATTTTAAATGGCCAAAAGACATGTCAAGAAATATATATTCTCTGTTTTTTAATGAAATAATTTGTCCAGGTTTGGGGCATAGTTAGAAAAGAGGGCGGGATTGGTGTTGTTTTGTTTTGCCATGAATTAATTTAACAATCGTTCTTAAAACGAAATCTACAGCATTTTGGAAAATTGACGTAAGAAGATTTAATTGCATTTGCTAGTGATTTGATCGCTTATTCTTCTGTATTCCCAGCTCGAAAAATGGGTGCTTGGTGAACCTGATTGCTGCCCTTGTCTTTCTCTGTCTTACACAACCCCTTGACACATTAATCATGATGGCAAACATGATTGAGAAGTGGCATTGCTCAGTGCTGGAGGCACATGGTTCACATGCAAAAGGACTCAGGTTTAAACTTTGCCATCTGGGAATCTGGGTTTTGCAAAGGATTTAAATGTAAGAAAGTTGTTCTCTCTCCCTCTCTCTCTCTCTCTCTCTCTCTCTCTCTCTCTCTCTCTGTGCGTGTGTGTGTGGTCTGTAAAACGTTAACCAAACAAATGCGGAAAGTTTGGCAGATGTCTTTATTTCTTTCTGTCATATTCCTTTTCTTTCTTTAAAAAAAATTAAAATCAGTTATGGGTGCAAAATAATAACCAGTGAAATACAGCTAAACAAATACATAAGAATCAAACAAAAATCCCACCAGCAAACATCCGGTATGGAGACCGAAATACAAAATGTGTGACATGAAGACACCTGAGTACAAGCACAAAAGAGAGTCCGTGCAATAAAAAATAGATGTTGCAATATTATCAATCTGGAGACAGTACCTACACATTCCATACATGCAAGGAAGCAGAGGGCAGCATTTGATGTAACTGCTTAGTGTTCATTTCACATGAAATAAAATTCCACCATATAACTTAGAGCTTCTTGACTGTCTTTAATGATCCTTGAATAGCTCTAACTTACCAAGTTAGTTTTTGCACGATTGCTGTGTTCCACACATCATTCCACCAGGAAGCAAGATTAACAATAGGTAGACCTGCTGCCTCCTGCCAACCTAGCAGTTCAAAAGCATGTCAAAGTACAAGTAGATAAATAGGTACCGCTCCGGTGGGAAGGTAAACTGTGTTTCCATGCACTGCTCTAGTTCGCCAGAAGCAGCTTAGTCATGCTGGCCATATGACCCGGAAGCTGTACGCTGACTCCCTCGGCCAATAAAGTGAGATGAGCGCCACAACCCCAGAGTCGTCCACGACTGGACCTAACGGTCAGGGGTCCTTTTACCTTTTTAGACCTGCTGCCACCAGCAGGAATATCACAAGGTCTTTAGATTTCACAGTCTTGTTGTCGTCATCAAACATGTTGAATGATGCGTTATTTTATCATTTTGGTAAACTCCTTTGTCACATCAGGCCAAAAGGATTTAGCCAATGGGCAGCCCCACCACAGGGGAAACAGCTGCCATGTGAACCACATCTTCTCCAACAGTCTGGAGTCATTCTAGATGTAATAGGGGAGAGTTGGATGGGAGTTCAATACCGTTTGTGGTTGAGTGTGAGAGAGGACTCAGCTACATTGGCAAAGAAAAAAGCCCTTAATATGCTTTGTTTATGCATTCTAACACTGGGACACCAGATGGCGTTGTGGAGTTCTGTTTTTGGTAACCTGATTTCTCGTACAGTGGTACCTCGGGGTACATACCCTTCAGGTTACATATGCTTCAGGTTACAGACTCTGCTAACCCAGAAATAGTACCTCGGGTTAAGAACTTTGCTTCAGGATGAGAACAGAAATCGTGCTCTGGCGGCGCAGTGGTGGCAGGAGGCCCCATTAGCTAAAGTGGTGCTTCAGATTAAGAACAGTTTCAGATTAAATACAGACCTCCGGAACGAATTAAGTACTTAACCTGAGGTACCACTGTACAAAGTTTGCAGTGCTTTTAACCGAAACGCTTATTTGATGTATCTAGATCCAGCCAGTCAGTTCTTCAATTTGAGCAGACCTCCAACCAAAGATGGTGTGGACTGGGGGGTGGGGAACCAGGACAATGTAGGGCTCTGTGGACAGTGACCTTATTTACTATTGCCAAGAAGATAGTGAAGATGCATGGTTTACAAAAGAGTGGAATGGCAGTGCCTGGAACCATAAGAAGCCTTAAGCCATGGGTAGGCAAACTAAGGCCCGGGGCCCGGCTCCGGCCCAATCACCTTCTAAATCTGGCCTGCAGACGGTCCAGGAATCAGCATGTTTCTACATGAGTAGAATGTGTACTTTTATTTAAAATATATCTCTGGGTTGTTTGTGGGGCATAGGAATTTGTTCACCCCCCCAAATATAGCCCCCCCCAAGGTCTGAGGGATAGTGGACTGGCCTCCTGCTGAAGAAGTTTGCTGACCCCTGTGCTTGTTTAAACCTTTCCTCCTTCATATCTGAACTGGAGCAAGTTCCTAACATTCCCTCCTTACACAGTGCTTCACCATTGGGAAAACTCCACATATAATATGCTCCTAGATTATCTGTTTTTTTGAGCATCCATCCTGATTTGTTTGCAGGTCAATTAGATAATGTTGGCTGGTGAATAATTGAGTATTCATCCTGATTTGTTTGTGGGGAGGCTAGCTGACCCTGCTTCAAAGCAAGTGTTATCATGCATTTTTCGGTTGTGTTGCTTGTTGCAAAGAAGTCTGAACTTTTTGGGAAGCAGCATTGATGCACAAGACCTTCCAACCAACTATAATTTCATGACCCGAATTTGTCAGTATGTGGTTGGATCCCAGTTGAAAATACAGACTGTGCCCATAGAGAGTGAAAACTTCCACCTAGAGAGAAATAAATTAAGTAACCGAGTTGCCACATAGCGGAGGCCACAGTGGTAGGATATTTAAAATCCTATGTATTAGAGATAGCAGTGGGATAGTAAACTGTGAGCCTCAACAGGGTGTGTACAGTGGTACCTCGGGTTAAGTACTTAATTCGTTCCGGAGGTCCGTTCTTAACCTGAAACAGTTCTTAACCTGAAGCACCACTTTAGCTAATGGGGCCTCCTGCTGCTGCCACGCCGCCGGAACACGATTTCTGTTCTCATCCTGAGGTAAAGTTCTTAACCTGAAGCACTATTTCTAGGTTAGCGTTGTCTGTAACCTGAAGCGTATGTAACTTGAAGCGTATGTAACCTGATGTACCACTGTATTGTGATTTCTCAGTCCAGAATGACTTGTAGTTGGCATTATTGTTGTTGTTATTATTATTATTATTATTAGGATGGACAGATGCAAAAGAGGACAGGGCTCCTGGGCTTCTTATCGTTCATTTCAATTATTATATTTTTATGCTACCTTTCCAAAGTTAAAGCCATGCTCACAGTTTACTATCCCACTGCTATCTCCAGTACACAGGGTTTTAAATATCCTACCACTGTGGCCTCCGCTATATGGCAACTCGGTTACTTACCGTAATTTATTTCTCTCTAGGTGGAAGTTTTCACCCTCTAAGGGCACTTCTGGCAGCTTACAACATATAAAAAATTACAAAATTATAAACGTTAAAAAAACCCAATAAATAAAACATCAAAAAGTACACAACCAAATGGAACAATTTCCAAATAAATCATAAGAAGATAAAAAAAAGAAAATACCAAAAATGAAGACCAATAACAGCAACAACCCACACAAACAAAAACCCCTAAATAACACCCCAGCCCAAGAGTCTGTTCAGCAGCCTCAGCTTTTGTAGCTGGAGTCAGTCAGGGCCCAGCCCTCCAAGGCCAAGTAGAAAAACACCTACAAGGCTGGGAGCAGGTCTTCCAGGGCTCATAGTTGTGTACAAGAGAGAATTTAACCAGGTGCGGCCTGCATTAAAGGTACAGGATCCCTAGCCTCTCTTTGCCTCTGTTCCACCCCCATCCCTAATTATTTTGCTACTTGTTTTGGCTTTGGCTGGGAGTTTGGAAGTTAAGCAAGCCAATTCATACTGGGGTTTTTTGCTGCTGAGCTAAGGAGGGTGAGCCTACCTAGAGACATTAGAGGAGACAAAGAGCTGCTGCTCCCCTGTGCTGCGTTTCTTGTCCCAGCAATGTCTAGTTCTACACAACATGTGTCATGATGTGATCACTCTGTGCCTTTTCCCTCCCCCTCCCACCTCAGATCACTTACTGTCAGGGGCAGAAAAACATACAGACAGATGACAGGGCATCGTGCAACGTCTTAACAATAGATGTTACTAGAAGGAGAGGGAAAGAGGGAGTGTTTGCAGTTCTGTGCTCTTCTTGTGGCTAATTTGCACCTCTCTGTGTATTGTTGGCTAGCTAATTATTATGGTTGCTTGAGAAGTGGAATGGCAATAGGAGAATAGGGTGGGAAATCAGGAACTTATACAGTGGTACCTCAGGTTACATATACTTCAGGTTACACACTCCGCTAACCCAGAAATAATGCTTCAGGTTAAGAACTTTGCATCAGGATAAGAACAGAAATCGGGCTCCAGCGGCGAAGCAGCAGCTGGAGGCCCCATTAGCTAAAGTGGTGCTTCAGGTTAAGAACAGTTTCAGGTTAAGAACGGACCTCCAGAATTAATAAAGTACTCAACCCAAGGTACCACTGTAAAGCCATTCCTGAGACACTGGTGAAGATTTGCTGTGTGAAGCAGAATTTAAGAGGCAGTCTGGTTCCAGCTCTAGCATTGGGTAGCAAATATTTCAAGAGCTGTTTGCGGGAGCAGGTCACAGGCTTACCACAGATTTTGCGGAGCACAACAATCCCACAGACTCAGCCACATGGGCCATTTGCCAGAGTTGCGAATCATCCTACCTGTCTTTCTGATGGCTCCCCATCTATAAAAGAAAATGCAGGTGCCACAGTTCCTTGCCCTGTTCCCATTTTTCTGCCTGCCCCCCCCCCTTCCCATTTTACAAAGGGGCAGAATGAGGATTCTTCATCTAGTAGCCAACAACATGCAAAGGCATCACATTTCTGCTCCCCCTGGAAGCATCCTTGGAGCTGCCTCTCTCTCTGCCGTAATAGTGAGAGCCTCTGCCATCATCGTAAGACTTGGATCATCGATCGCTTCAAGAGTGAACTCCCTGCTGAATGGGTATGCGACCGGAATAATGCAGAGCTCAGCTGCAGTACATTAAAACCTTTTGGCAAATTGACTGTATAGCAATATATTACTTCTGATTGTTTAGGTAATTGATTTTGGACCATTTCTTGCCAAAAGGAAAACTGACAGCGACAGATGATGCAACTCCCCCCAGCCCACACCACAAGCAATTAAAGGGGGGGGAATCATCTTCTGTCCTGGTTCTGCTTAGGTGAAGAGTTGTTGCCAGTGTACACTGAGAGAATAATGGGGAGAAGGAAGATGAGAGCAGCCAAGGTCCAGCAAGAAGACCAAACAGGACCAGTCTTAAGGAGAGTTCTTGGAAGGCAGCCAACAAGAAATTGTTCAGAGTCCAGAGATCTGGAAAGCAAAGGATGAAATTGAGCAGGCTACAAGGACTGACATGGAAGGCAGAAACTGAGCAAAGGTAAGAAATTGTGCTAGTGATTGTTTCCTTTCTAGAAGCTATGGCTCTGCCCATTGGCAAGTGAAGTCTCTCATCGTGCACCGGTACTTTAGCCCAGTGTTTCCCAACCTTGTGCCTCCAGCTGTTTTTGAACTACAACTCCCATCATCCCTGACTAGCAAGACCAGTGGCAAGGGATGATGGGAATTGTAGTCCAAAAACAACTGGAGGCACAAGGTTGGGAAACACTGCTAGCCTATACACCAAGGATGGTTAACTCATGATCCTTCTCCAGATGTTGCTGAACTACACCTCCCATCACCTCCCGATTGTTGACCATGTTGGCTGATGCTCAGTGGAGCAACATCTGGAAGGAGGGGTGAGGGAAGGAGTGTGTGAAATGAAAACAAGAGAGAGAATGTTAAAATAACCGTAATAGCAATACCTTTTTTTTTTTTTTTTTTGTAAAAACCACTTGGGGATTCCACTGCCATTAAGAGACACATGTGTTTTCTTAAACAAAACAAAACACCTGCAAATAATGAACACGCCTGCACCTGAGCAGCTTTTTCTTCTGGTGAAAATTCTGAAAACTGCAATCCTAATACACTTGCTCGGAAGTAAGCTCATTGAGTTAACTCAATGGAAGAAAAGTTTGGATTTGATATCCCGCCTTTCACTCCCTTTAAGGAGTCTCAAAGCAGCTAACATTCTCCTTTCCCTTCCTCCCCCACAACAAACACTCTGTGAGGTGAGTGGGGCTGAGAGACTTCAAAGAAGTGTGACTGGCCCAAGGTCACCCAGCAGCTGCATGTGGAGGAGCGGAGACGCGAACCCGGTTCCCCAGATTAGGAGACTACCGCTCTTAACCACTGCACCACACTGGCTCTCCAGTGAAAATGCTGAAAAATGCTGAAAGCTGCAATCCTAATACACTTGCTCAGAAGTAAGCTCATTGAGTTAACTCAATGGGACCTGCTTCTGTGTAGGGCTGTGCACAGGATGGTTAACATCCATAGTGATGCAGGCGCAGTTGGCCAGTTTTCAGACCTCCGACCCTTGGGGCTCTACAAAACAGAATCGAGTACAAGGCAGAGACACCATCTTTCTAAATTATAAAACAACATCCTATTTCCTGCCTCCCCAATAACAACAGCTACTGATCACACTGTACACTTGGCTTTTGCCTTCTATAAATGCGGATTTTAAAAAATTATATATCTGAGGACTTCTGATGCAACCTCAAAATAGTCATAATGGCCAATGTTTAATTTACAACATGCTGCTTAATCAGAAGGCAGTATGAAAAAGGATTTTCTTAAAGCTCATGGTGACAGTGATTTAAAGCCTGGATTGTGGCCATGGATGTGGGCTGAAGCAGAAACTTTTTATTACTGAAATCAACTTACTCTTCCTTCCCTTCCTGTCCTGGGGGGGGGGGGATATCCTGCCCTGCAGAAAGGATATTTAGAAGCTAATTCATCAGCCTGAAAAAAATTATAGCTCTACATGTAGCTGTTTAAAGCAGAGATGTCTTTCAGTGACACCTCCCGAAACCAGCACTGGATGGAGAAGTCAATGAGCTGGAACTCCAACTTGGAATAGAAGAACATGAAATCAATAGATTAACTGGGATGCCAAGTCCAAGAAATATATAAATTGCTTGGAAAATGACTAAGCCTTTTGGCAATGGCTCCTATGCAGTGGAATAGTGGCTGAAATCTAAACATGGGTAAAATCACTGACAGGTTTCTCTCGTTGCACAGAATTCCCCAGGTGATGATTCCCATGTAGGTACTGGTCTCAGTATTAATAGTAAACTTTGTTGGCTTTTTGGCTTGAGTAAATTTGTGAGGTTTTTTGTTTTTTTTTAAAGAATAGCAGGACTGTAGTTTTAACTAACCTTAGACATCAGTTAATATTGGAAGGGAAAGGGAGCGATATTAGCTGACAGGCTTGAGTGAATGAATTGGAGGTTTGAATGAACTTCTTCCTTGTCTTGACAGTTCCATCCCACCTTTTGTTAACTCAGGATACTGTAAAAAAGGTAAAGGTAATTAATTAAGTCCAGTTGCGAATGACTCTGGGGTTGCAGCACTCATCTCGCTTTACAGGCCGAGGTAGCCGGCGTTTGTCCACTTCCGCAGACAGTTTTTCCGGGTCATGTGGCCAGCATGACTAAGCTGCTTCTGGTGAAACCAGAGCAGTGCATGGAAACACCACTTACCTTCATGCTGTAAGGTAAGGTAAAGGGACCCCTGACCATTAGGTCCAGTCGTGACCGACTCTGGGGTTGCGGCGCTCATCTCACTTTACTGGCCGAGGGAGCCGGCGTACAGCTTCCAGGTCATGCGGCCAGCATGACTAAGCCGCTTCTGGCGAACCAGAGCAGCGCACGGAAATGCCGTTTACCTTCCCACCGGAGTGGTACCTATTTATCTACTTGCACTTTGACATGCTTTCAAACTGCTAGGTGGGCAGGAGCAGGGACTGAGCAACGGGAGCTCACCCCGTCACGGGGATTCAAACCGCCAACCTTCTGATTGGAAAGTCCTAGGCTCTGTGGTTTAACCCACAGTGCCACCCGCGTCCCCTACCTTCATGCTATACTTGGGATTATCTCTTGTTGACTTCACAAAAACCCTGTGATGTGGGCCAGGCTGGGAAAGAGAGATTCACTGCCACTCACCGAGGTCTACACCCCATGTTATTGGAAGATATAAGGGTGGCTTGCACCCCATCTCTTCCCTGGTGTCAAGTTTGGTGATAGGAAGTTGAAAATAAAGTGTGACGGGACAGCATCACATCGGCACTTCTGTAAGGGGGTGATATCTCTTTGAAACATATGTTCCTAGAGTGCTCCGTACTCACTAGGTTTGGGGAGAAAGTGCTGAACTATATAAACATGATCACATGGAAAAACCTAAAAAATTACAGAGGAAAATATACTTTTAAAAAATTGTTTTTATTAAATACCGCATTTTTCGCTCTATAAGACGCACCAGACCACAAGACACACCTAGTTTTTGGAGGAGGAAAACAAGAAAAAAAATATTCTGAATCTCAGAAGCCAGAACAGCAAGAGGGATCGCTGCACAGTGAAAGCAGCGATCCCTCTTGCTGTTCTGGCTTCTGGGATAGCTGCGCAGCCTGCATTCGCTCCATAAGACGCACACACATTTCCCCTTACTTTTTAGGAGGGAAAAAGTGAGTCTTATAGAGCAAAAAATACGGTATTTTCTTGGGCAACAAAAGTACATATCACACCTCTGCTTTCAGTTCAAAGAGTCCTTTTTATTGATCAGTTACATTCAATGTGAGACACTAATGTTATAGACAGTGTGAGATTTGGGGGGCGGGAAGAAAAGTGGGGGATGGAGCGGGGAAGAGAGAAGGGGGTGGGGAGAGCACACTTTCATTCTTTTACATAGTATATGCGCAAGGTTTTTGTGGCAGCGTCATGTGGGTAGGTTCTTTTTCCATTCATTTATTAGAGGAAAATAGACTTTAGAACTATATTCCTATCGTTTGGAAGCTGACAACTGGACAACGAAAATGGATTCTGCATGCCTAAGAGACTGGAATTGATGACTTGGAAGAGTAAAGATATGATCCCCTTTAATCAATGAATTGATGATATGACAACACCTGCAACATATGAACGGATTGCTTACAGATGTAGACTTTGGATAAATATATCGACATTTGGAATGAGTTCATACAAAATATAGTAGGTTATTAATAATCATATATTTGGTTCGACAATAATATTTTATATCTATCTATAAAATGTAACTGCTTATATTTACCGTATTATACTACAGTGGTACCTCGGGTTAAGTACTTAATTCGTTCCGGAGGTCCATTCTTAACCTGAAACTGTTCTTAACCCAAAGCACCACTTTAGCTAATGGGGCCTCCTGCTGCTGCTGCGCTGCCAGAGCACGATTTCTGTTCTCATCCTGAAGCAAAGTTCTTAACCTGAAGCACTATTTCTGGGTTAGCGGAGTCTGTAACCTGAAGCGTATGTAACCTGAAGCGTATGTAACCCAAGGTACCACACTTTTTCTTTCTCCCTCTTTTTTCTTTGTTCTTTCGTCATTTTTGTAACTGAAACTGATTCAAAAAAATATTAATTTAAAAAATAAATAAGGGGCAGCCAATGAAGTGGTGTCGGGGTGGAGACAGTACTGTAGCCAATAATCAGTGATGTTATGCTTGGCCTCTTTCCTGTATTGCAAGGGTGAAACTGTATGCATTCACATTTATACCATCATACCCTTGTGCTCTGAGTTTATGTATCCAGAATAACTGAAACTCGGAAGTTGATGCATCAGAAGGAACCACTTCATTGGCTCTGTCCACATATTTCCTGTATCCAAACATGACTTAAAACAATGTGGGAAGAAGAAGACAAACACTTCTCACAGTGCCGTGGTAAAGAATGGCTTAGCTCTTAATGCTCCTACAAATGAATAAGAGTACTCTTCGAATGACAGTAGGGGCCGTGTTCAGCGGACAGTGCCTCTCTGTTCATCAATATGCATTTTGAAGATCGCAGTTGCAGCCTACTTTTGTCACATCAGAAGCAGAAAAAAGTACTGTAAACACACACACAAAAAGGGAACTACAGTTCCATTGATATTTCTGAAGAGTATCCCATCTGCCCTCCATTGTTTGATTCCTATGTGCGGAAGGAAAACAGACTCACATCTTGAATTTTTTGAAAGGAGAAAAACTCAGTCATGTCAAGCCACGTAATACAAGAATGGATGCATTTATTTAAGCTCAGTCGGTGCTTGTGAAATACGCACATTTAAGAAGATCTTAGTTAGGCTTCCCATAGACATCTGGTTGGCCACTATGAGAACAAGCTAGCTTCTGTGACACATGGTACATGCACCAGTTGTGTTCACATTCTGGACTAAGTTTAGACTATGAACAGAAAAGTAGGCTACAGAAAGGCAGAATAACATACCCTAACTAGAAATGGATATAATAGCTAATCTTGCAAGCATATGATTATTATTATTTATTAATTCCAATTTTTTTTATTGGTTTTCACAATTTTACAAACAAGCAAACAGACAAGACAAACAAACATAAATCATAACCTTATTGAAAATTACACTTATTAACTTTGTTAAGTGACTTCCTCACTTCCTCTTGGTTGAATTTCATTGCATGTCCTTTTAACAGTTTTCCAAATCACAATTCTTATGAAATTTAACCTAAACATTAACATCCTTAAATCTTCACATTATGGAATTAAACATATTAATTAACATAAATAAAATCCTAAGCCAATTAAGTATCTGCAAGCTGTTTTCAGTTAATTTAACTTAACATATTTAACTAAATAATCATTAAATTTAATCCACTCTTCCCGATACTCCTCCTCCTTCTGGTCGCAGACTCTTCCGGTTAGGTTGGCTAGCTCCGAAAAGTCCATCATCTTCATCTGCCATTCTTCTATCATTGTTAATTCTTGGGTTTTCCACTTTTTAGCTAACAAAATAAGAGCAGCAGTTGTGGCATACATTTTTATTTATTTATTATTATTTATTAAATGTGAATACAGCCCTTCATCAGTTCACAACATAAAAATACAATATATATATTTTAAAATTTAATAAAAACAATAACCAAACAAAACAAAACCAAGAATTAACCAACATTTAAAATATTGGTGATTAATCAACCAAAGGCCTGGTTGAAGAGGAACATTTTCATCTGACACCTAAAGGTGTATAAAGAAGGTATCAGCTGAACCTCCCTGGAGAGAGCATTCCACAAACGGGATCCGGTGAAGAAAAGGTCCATTCCTGTGTGGATCCAGATCTTGTGGAGGAGGCACATGAACATAATTGACATAATTGATACCAATTCTCATTTGTTTTCAAGGTTGACCCTTCCCTGTCAATTTGGTTTATTGGTGGTGGATGGTGAAGTGGTCCTCTGGGTGACTCACCATTATAAATCCTTGTGCTTTGTGAGTCCAGTGTAGGGTATGTGACAAGGCTGAAGCTATTTCTAGTTTGCAGTTCCTTATTCCCACAAAAGTTTGAAACAGGGCTGGAGATATTTGCTGAGGTAGCAAATATATATATATATATATATAGGCAGGGACATATACTTTTTAGTTTCAAATTGGGGTGGTTCGTTTAACCTTGTTTTGCACTTTTTCAGAAATAAGTAGTAATCAGCTTCAGCATTGTGGTTTGTTGGCAGTTTGAGATCATAGTGGGCCAAAGCATTACGTACAAATTCAAGTCAGGCTTGGGGTGCTGGTGAAGTGAGATCTTAGAATACTACTGATGGCTTTTTTGAAAATCCAAAGAAATCCTTCAGATGCGAATTCAGAACCAAGCCTTAAACTCCATAATCAGGCTCATTATTTTTGTGTGGAAGAGTGGCATACAAATATGAATGAATGAATGTGATATCATTATGATTCTGCTATAAGTCTCATTATAAGAAGGGGAGCAAGGTTTTGTTAGCATTGATAATTCAATAAAAAGTGGACTAACAAACAACCATTAAAAGAACTATGCTTTGAATAATTTAATCAAAAGGCATCTCAAAGATATATTCAAGCCTTGGCTTTGTTGCTTAAAGTTAGCACTCTATATTTTTAAAATTTCCTGGAACTCCACTTGGCACTGAGAATACTGTGCATTGTATAGTTGACGCCAGAGGGCTAGGACTGGCAATTGTTGGGGAGTTCTGGGGCCGTGACAAAAAACAGGCAGGAACAAGTTCATAGAGGTGGCTGGTAGGTTTCTGGGAGCATCAGGCAGCAAATCATAGCATGAAATCTAGGATCATGATCAGGTATTAAGTTAGATAAGAGGGCACTAATAAGTCAAAGGGGTGTGTGGGTGTGTTCATACAAGCATAGTGCAAATATTCATTGGCTCTACTGAAAGGATATGTAAAGCAGGAACTAATGGTAATAAGGGTGGATAAACAGTTAGCAAAAAACGTGGAGAACAGGTTGGCTATAAACTCTGCTATAAAATAGAACTGTTGACAGACCTGTATAAGCAACCTTTACTTGTATAGTGTATAATATTGGAATAGTGGTTTTTACAGAGAAACCTGACAAAAGAGAACTATGAAATGTGTTTATTTAACACAGTTTGAATGCTAGGGCTCCAGAAACTATGCAAGTAGCTAAAACAACACACACAAAAAACAAAGCAAGAACGACGACTGTGTCAAAGTTAAGGTATCAGGACTCTTGTTGTATAACACACTTCCCTGGCAGCTCTCCTCATTGACCATAGTAAGATTTACTTCAGAGCAAGCATGCATAAGATTGCATTGAATAAACTCTTTAGCCAAGATTTCTATTTACTTTTTGCTATGATTCACAGCAGGGCGGGAGGAGCTGTTGCAGTCAAGAGCCACATACCAAAAGATTAAACTTTATTAGCAATTAAGTGGAATTGTACAGAAAGTTCCTCGCAGTGAGGTGAGAATCCTCACTTCTTGTTGAACATCACTTCCCATGTGTCTAACGATAAATAAGTGCCGAAACATTTGGATCAGATTACAAATGGCTATGATTAGACTGTTTTAGATCTCTCCCGCTAAGCATGGTACAAAATTAACTACAGGCTGGATAGGTTGTGTCATGGAAAGGGTTGGAGGACAAGGCAGTAGAGTGACCAGGTGAAAAAGCAGACAGCTTAACAGCTATTTGGAAGAGAGGATTTAATCAGCAGGTATTGCTTGTATTAAATTTCCTCTGCAACTATTAAAGGCGCATGAGCCTTGTTCTCTTTTTCACCTGGCCACTCTACATACCAAGTCAGGAAACCGCACAATAACTTTATGGTCTGTCTGAAACAAGAACAGGGAACAGTAACAGGAAACCTCTGGCTCCGTCAAGACACAACTAAGTCCAGTTTCTCCTAGCTGGGGACACTGTCCGTTGCAGGTTACTATCAGAATGCTACATATAATTTACAGCGGCAAGATGCAGCCAAGCAACCTGAAATAAACAGAACAAACAACGTGAAGCAGAAGTAAAATGTGTAAATATTCGAGACAGTTTTGTTAGTAACACTGACGACACATTTCTACGCCTCCATCTAGTAAACTCCTTTGTACATACACCGGAGACTGCATGTCTAACAGGCTTTTTGTAACATTTCTTTCTTTTTTAAAAAAAGCTATCCCAGAAACTGCTTTTGAAATTCCCTACTTAAAAACCAAAACCAAACCAAAGCTGAATGTATTTGATTAAAAAGCAATCCAAACAACCACAAAGTTAGTCAAAATGGAAAATCAGTGTGTTTCTCTGAAATACATTGTGATATTTAGGCATTTCAGCTGGCTGGCCGACTAAAGGTTCATTCCTCCCTCCCCCATCCCCTTTTAATTTGGTGAGGAGATGGGGAGGGGGCTTTGTGTACGATTCACATTCATTCAGTGACTGCAGCATTGCTTTGTAACCCTGTGTAAACGTTTCAGTGGCAAGAAATGGAAATAAAACTGCCCCTTCTTTCCTCTTTGTAAACTTTTTTTTTTAAAAAAAAATTGTCCAAAACAGGGAAGCACTATTTATAATGAAAGGAGAAGTATATACCGTAGAGGAAATATAAATGACTGGTTCTTTTAAACAAAAACCCACCACAAGCCAGTGCAAAGCAAGACAGGATTAAAACCTTAATGTCAGTTATAGGACAATACAACCCCTAGTTCAGGGGTGAATAACCTGAGGCCCACCAGATGCTGCTGGACTACAGCTCCCATCATCCATGACCACTATGTTGGCAGGGGCTGATGGGACTTGGAGTCTAACATCTGGAAATTTAGGTTTTCCCACCCTTGCTCCAGATAACTCAATGCCCCTAAAATAACTCAATCGCATCAGTGGGGCCTTAAGCTGCAGGAGTCCCAGAAATTGTAGCAGAATAGACATGCATATGCAATATTACTTTTGCGCTCTTGCGTTGTTTGATCCTAATTAACCACCGCCCACTGGCTCCACTCAAAATCACAAACACAGGGTAGAATCCTGAAGTTCACCCATAAGCATATACTGTACTGAAAGAGTAAGGAAGAGCTGCTGTTTAATCACCCTAATTAGAGGTATGACAAGGCGGCTAAACAGTAATTAATCTGTGTTAAGTGGCCCTGAGAATGTCCCCAGATTGTTTGTACAGCAGAGTAGTTATAGCTCATTTAAGGAAAGCTAATATGTATCAAGAGATTCTGAGACAGCAACTATGGAAGATCTTATACAGTATAAAGGTAAAGGTAAAGGTACCCCTGCCCGTACAGGCCAGTCTTGCCAGACTCTAGGGTTGTGCGCCCATCTCACTCAAGAGGCCGGGGGCCAGCGCTGTCCGGAGACACTTCCGGGTCACGTGGCCAGCGTGACATCGCTGCTCTGGCGAGCCAGAGCTGCACACGGAAACGCCGTTTACCTTCCCGCTAGTAAGCGGTCCCTATTTATCTACTTGCACCCGGGAGTGCTTTCGAACTGCTAGGTTGGCAGGCGCTGGGACCGAGCAACGGGAGCGCACCCCGCCGCGGGGATTCGAACCGCCGACCTTTCGATCGGCAAGCCCTAGGCGCTGAGGCTTTTACCCACAGCGTCACCCGTGTCCCAATATACAGTATACCCTTGCCCAATTTCCTGTATCCTATAAATGATTTTTTTTTTTTTTTTGGCCTTGCTGATCAGGTCAGCAGTTTGAATCCCCGCAACGGGGTGAGCTCCTGTTGCTCGGTCCCAGCTCCTGCCCACCTAGCAGTTTGAAAGCATGTCAAAGTTTGCAAGGAGATAAATAGGTACCACTGTGGCGGGAAGGTAAACTGTGTTTCCATGCGCTGCTCTGGCTTGCCAAAATTGGCTTAGTCATGCTGGCCACATGACCCAGAAGCTGTCTGTGGACAAACGCCGGCTCCCTTGGCCTATAGAGTGAGATGAGCATGCAACCCCAGAGTCGTCTGCGACTGGACCTAACACTCGGGGGTTACCTTTTTATGGTTGAGACAAGTTTGTATTGTTTGAAAGGTAGCAAAGAGTCAGTTTTTATTGTTCAAAAGACAATCTCTGGACACCACTTCTGCAACATACGTTATCAACAAGATTGAAAAACAAAGACATCCTGATAACACATTGCAGAGTCAAACTGACAGAAATTAAGCATTGTTGGGGTAGAGGGATAGGCAGACAAACCAGAAAGGAAGGGTTACAAAGTGTCTTCAGCCACTTTAAAACACACATATACAAATACTTTCATATCATGTGGAACAATAGCGCTGCAGTGTGTAAACCTATGCATGTTTACTTGGAAGTAAGACCCATGGTGTTCAACAGAGCTGTCTTCTGGGTAAGTGTGCAACAGGAATGTAACCACAGCCAAGTTTATATCCGAAAGGACTGCATTTTAATTATGGTGGAAGTTTTAAAATTGTGAATAACTGGGCCATGAGGAAAAAAGTAGGATGACATTGGGAAAGACAGTGGAATGCAATGGTTTGGAATGAGCAGCATCTGGATTCTCTAGTCTAGGACCAATGGGTAGTTAGTCAATACCTAAAAGATTAGTGTGGAAGCACCATGCAATTATTTCCTGAGAAATTATTACCTCCATGTCCTCCACTCACAAATGGGTTAGAATCACAAGAGTTGGAAGGGAACTTGAGGATCATTTTAGTCCCACACTCTGCAATGGAGGAACATGCAGCTGACATTTACAGGGATCAAACCTGCAACCTACCAGTTTCCATTGTAAAGACTGTAGAAGTCCAACTTTCACCCTTGAAAGTGTATGTTGGTAGTGCAGGAGACTTTTAATTTCACTGCCATAGGTTCAAGTGCCACACTGGGCAGAAGATTCCTTTTTTTGCAGGGGCTGGACTGGATTGGCCCCTGGTGTCCCTTCCAACTCTACTATTCTATGATTCTAAGATAGTTGCTCAACTGCTTGGAAATAAACTCCTTTGATTTACTTCTGAACACAAGAGGGGCAACTAATGTGCATTATTGAGAATATGCTTGTGTGTATGTTCATAGGCTGTGTGGGCTGAAAACAGAGAGGAAGTTTTCCATCCTGGAAGTGGAAGCCGGGTTGCCATATGTCTGCTTTTTCCAGGACACGTCCTCTTTTCCACGAGTCGTCATAGTGATCCATAGCTAAAAAGTAGAAGTCAGCAAATGTGTCCTCTTTTTTGCTCTTCAACCCCTTCCTCCCCTTGCAGACTGCTTGTATGTTTAACAGCTGCAACGAGAGGTAAAAATTAAACAGGCAAGATTAGACCCCTCCACGTCAGCTGCGCCTGTTAAATGTATTTCGTCAAAGTAGCTGCGAAAAGCACAGGAGCCCTGCCAGGGGTTAGAAATATGGCAACTTGTCTAAGAAGGAAGGGAGAGGTGGACAGAGAGAAGAGGCTTTCTAACTTGCTGGCTATCTAAATAGCAAACAATTTTTATTTTTTTGGAGAATCGTTTTTCAAATCAAAGAAGTGTTGGAAGGGGCCACCAGGATCATAGTCCAACTCCCTGCCACGCAGGAATCTTTCACCAACGTGGGGCTCACTGCCCTGAGACTGAGTTAACCAACAAGAAATACTGGGGAGAATCTGCAGCCACGAACAATATGTTCTTAGCATACACTTCCTATTTATTGTGTGTGTATAATGTGTGTGTGTGTGTGTGTATCTATATATCTATATACATCACACCCAGCCCTCCCCTCCAGCTTCAGACTGGGTGGCTCCCACGCGGACAGGTGGAGGGAGCCTCTTCCACCCTTCGAGAGGGAAATTATCAGGCCCAGGGAAACAAGGCCGGGCGCAAGCAGCGATTCGAACCCAGATCTCGCGCGCCGTGGACTGTGTCCCTTGACGTGGACGGTTGCCAACTTCCCCCCACCTCCCTCCAAAAAAAGGGGCTGTTCAGCAGAGTCGGCGGCGAATCCTCCCGCTCCTGCGCTATAAAAGTGCAACTTTATGGTTCCCGCGGGCCGGGCAGCCGGTGGCCGAAAAAGGCCCGCAGGAGCGCGCGCGCACCGCGTCAGTTGGCAACCTCCCTCAGTCGCTGCACTACTACTACTACTATTATTACTACGGCGAGAAGCGGCGGCTCCTGCGGCTTCTCCTCCCCTCACGCCAGGCCAGGGCAGCCTCAGCCCCGGGAAGAGTCTCTCGTCCGGGCTTCCTGCTTCCCGCCAGGTGCCGGCGAAGCCGCGACAGGAACTGGGAGAGAGACGCCTCTGAGGGGGGAGAGAGAGAGAGGGAGGCGCCGCTGCCGCCGCCGCCGCTGCTCTGGCTGCCGACGAAGCGAGCGAGAGGCCGCCGGCGGCCACCTTCGGCCCGGACGCCCCCGAGAGCCTGGCCCGGCCTCCGCCCCGGGGCCTAGAGCGAGCGAGAGAGCGCAGAGCAGGGAGGAGGGCCGAGGAGACCCTCGCGCCCCTTTTCCCGCCTCCTCCTCCGCCCAGGCCGGGCCGGCGCCCGCCTCGCGTCTCCTCCGTGCCGGGGGTGGTGGTGGTGGTGCTGCCGCCCTCCTCCTCCGAGGCGCCCCCGAGATGCGACCATGGACTGCCGGATCAAGTGAGTGGACGCGGCGGCGGGGAGGGCGAGGCGCCGAGGCCAGGAGGGAGTAGGAGGAGGGAGGAGGGAGGAGGAAGGGGTCGCTGCTACTGGAGCCACTGCTGAGGGGACGCCGGGGGAGGCGGCGGCGTGGGGCTAGGCCGCGAAGCCTTCTCCCCTCGCTCGCCCCACACCTCAGCCCCACTGCCAGCAGGAGAGGGAGAAGCCGCGGAGGAAAGACCTTCGCCCCCCTCCCCTGTCTCCGTAGGTCAGGGTCAGCAGCCACCCGCGCAAGCTCCCTTACCTGGATGGCGCAAAGACCACCTGCACGCCCTCCACCTCTCCCCCCCCCATCCCGTCTTATTCATTTGTATATTTATGTTTGCACCGATATACCTACCATCAAGGAGCTCAAGGTGGTGCACCTGGTTCTGCCCCCCCCCCCACCTACAGTTCATCCTCACATGGACCCTGCGAGGGAGGTTAGAGGCTAAGTAAGAGATGGTGAGGGACGCAGGGTTAAACCACAGAGCCTAGGGCTTGCTGATCAGAAGGTCGGCGGTTCGAATCCCCGCAACGGGGTGAGCTCCCGTTGTGCCAACCTAGCAGTTCGAAAGCACATCAAAAGTGCAAGTAGATAAATAGGTACCGCTCCAGCGGGAAGGTAAACGGCGTTTCTGTGTGCTGCTTCTCTGGTTCGCCAGAAGCGGCTTAGTCATGCTGGCCACATGACCCGGAAGCTGTATGCCGGCTCCCTTGGCCAATAAAGCGAGATGAGCGCCGCAACCCCAGAGTCGGTCACGACTGGACCTAATGGTCAGGGGTCCCTTTACCTTTAAGAGATGGTGACCGGCCCAAGGTCACCCAAATGAACTGCTGAGTTGGGGAGATTCGAACCCTGATCCCCCCCAGCACTCTGGCCATTTCAGCTGGCTTGGGAGTGTCCCACCCTTCAGCTGTAGATCTCGGGGCTGTAGATCTCAGCCGTAGATTTGCAGCATGAAATAGCAAGGTAAAAATACAAAGTACCTAATAAAAAACAAGAACGAAACAAACCAATAACCCACCCCAATATTATTCTTCCTTTTATGTATTACCCTCTTGATAAACACTTCACAAACATCATAGGTAACTGAAGATTTCCACTGTCCTTTACACATCTGACAGCTTTAACTTAATTAAAAATGTCTCCTCCTCCTCCTGGGTCCTTTTAAATAGCAGCTTGACCTCTGCACAGTTCACCAGGTGACAGTGCTGTGAAAAGCTTTCCCCCGTGACTTTCAGGAACTAAGCAGTTGCTAAAGGTACAAGAGCAGGCTAGGGTGGAGGATGTTTTGAAGTTGGCAACTCTACTGCCAGCCGGCATGGGGAACCCCTCCCTCAGCATCTCCAGTGCACATTTTCAGCCTCCTTATGAACATCTGGCACTCAGACTCCTATACCTTACTAGAGGAGTCCTCCTCTCTTCTACCTCCCTCCCCGACTGTCAACCACATATTTGACAGGAACTGGGTGCTGCTTTAATTTCTGCGAAGATCATCACGCCTTTCCCTGAAGCCTGCACGTGGTTGGGTGAATATGCATGGCATATCATGGGGACCCTGCAGCCTGTCAAAACACTCATACTAGAGTCTATGAAATAGTGGTTTGGCATTGGGGGCCCCTGCAGTGGTATGGGGACCCCTCCCCAATTGCAATAGAGGGCATTTTAGGGCTGTGGGGTATTAGTTTGGTAAAGAAATTCCAGTGACTAGTCCAGATGTGAACAGAAGATGCCAAAGAATTCCTAGATCAGTCTTTGTTTACTGTTTTGACATTGAATTGTAAGCCAATATACATTTTGACTGCATTAGCCAATTCTAAAGCAGATATATTTGCAAAGTGAATGATTGGGCTTTTGCCTCGTATTTGCAGTTAAAGCCTTGACCCTGTGAGACTTGCTGAACTTTAGGTTCCGAGTAGTTTTAAAGTGATAAGAAGTTTAACCTCCACTTTAACAAAGTGACAGTAATCTATTTATGATGAACCGTTTGGAATAGACCTGAAAGCCTGTCTGACATTTATTGCTCTGGGCTGACACTTTAAAATATGGTGTGAAGGACAAATAAACTTGAAAGGCCTTCTTGTGGAAGCAAATTTGTAGATATGCACAGCAGGAAGCACAAAAATTTACTACTATCATTTCAGAGACTGAATTGATGAGATGCTTATCTAGTTCCTGAGACAAGAAGTTGTGGTTACAGTTAGCGGACCTGCTATGATATAAAGTTTCTTTTTTAGTCATTGTGGGCACCTCTGCTGTTAGAAGCAGACTGAACTGCCCAAATTTTATTGCAGCTGTTTTAGGAGGGATCCAAATTGGATACTCAAATAAGGCTACATTCCTATGCACACTTACCTGGGAGCAAGCTCCATTGAATGCATTGGGACTTACGGTATTTCTGAGTAAACATGCAGAGGATTGTATGGCAAATCTTATTTTGTATGTGGATAGGCATGATAGTATTAATTCCCCACCCCAAATTGAAGTTAGGTATGTGTGTGTTGGAATTTTCAGGGGATTAAGGACTAAGGAGGTGGGCGCTTTTACCTTCTCTGAATTTTGGTTCAGGATGTACAGTACAATATTGTAGTTAAAAGAAGAAAAGGAGGTGTGTGAGAGAAATGGCTCACAGTCACAACCATATTGTTCAATTTAGCTTGCATTTTACATCACACAAATTAAAATGATCGCTATGCATCCTTTTGGGTGTCTTGACCCACTCTCCAATTGACCTTCTTGAGTGCAGCATGTACATCTTCAGTTGCTTCTACTACATCTGCTTTGACTTATGTACTTACTATTCAGTCACATGATCAAGAGAAGATGACTTCTGACTCTGTATTTACCTGTTTTGTTCATCAGGGGCTACAAGGGCATGGGAACATATGTTATTTGAGAATCTATTATTACTTTTTTAAAAAAAAAATCCTTTTATTTCTGACAATTTAAATTACAAATACAGAAAGAACATAAACATTAAAACAAAATTAGTACATTCTTTAATATGAGCTTCTAGTTTGCTCATAGCTCCTCAGGTGTCATTCTGACATTTTTACCATTATCACTTAGGACCTAGCAAAATTATATCATAATTGGTATGTGTGTTAATATTTCAATTTCAGTTCAAATTTCCAACTGATACCTGATTACCCCCCAAAATTAATTACAAAAAAACAAAACCGAGAAAAGGAAAAAAACCCCAAAGAGTGTCAAAGACAAACCCTATTAAAACTATAAAGTTCCAAGGCTCTATATATTGGAATCCAATAAGGAAGCAGATCAGCACAAGATTACGTAGCTCAGTTCTTGTTATGATGTCTGATCCAAGATGGGAAACAAATCTTCCATTTCTCTATGGGGCCTAACTTGCTTGAGAAGGTTCTTGTTTGTATTATTATTATTATTATTATTATTATTTAAAAAAGTGGTTCAAAAAAGGCAGTGGTGAAATGGACAAAATTCTTCCTACCTGGAGAGCGACTCTCCTTCCTTCAGTCTAACCCTTAGGTTCTGGATTCTGGTCTCTTGGTTTAAACAAACATTTCTTCATTAGTGAAGCTGCAGTGTAACTCTCTTTTGTTCTCTTACATTGGTTATTTTGGGTGGTGGTTTTGTGCTAATCCCCCCTCCAATGCACAACCCTCTAGTGACTTTTATTCCTCTTGTAACTTCAGAGGAAACTTCTTTCTCTCTCTTCATCTACATGCTGTTCCTGTTCCTGAAATAATTACTGCTTGCTTGTATACTGGTTTCTCTGTTGTTATTAGTCGTGCTGAGCCCAGCATTCTTCTTGAAGAGGTTACGTGCATATGAAGTAAACTGCATTTGATAAGCACTTTTTAGCCAATAATCTCTGAAGTAATCATTTAGAATCCTGGCATTATCCCAGATTTGCAAATAGCACATAGTTAATTCCTGGACCAATAAACTGGTTTGTCTTACTAGGATTGTTAAGTGAACACCAGACTGGCCCAAGGTCATGCAGTGAGATTGGGTTCATGGCTGAGTGAGGATTTAAACCCAGCTTTCTCTAGTCCAGATCTGTCTGCTTGGTACATTACACTGACTCCCAAAACATTTACATGACATTAGAAGGAAATACTGGTACTGTCATAAGAACTTGGGACGGAGTTTGCATGGGAAGCAGTCGCTCCATGCTATTTTTTCAGAGCCATATTCACAACATGAAACCAACTCTGAAGCAGTTTAATCCTGAATGCTTTATTTATTTACACGGTTTCATTTATTTATAGCCCACCCTTCCACACATGGCCCCAGGGTGGGCTACATAAAATATCACCATTTCAAAACAATATGCAATTAATGAAAGTTTAAAACCACAAAACTAAACAAAGTTACAAGAGCAGCAAAATAGCAGTGCAACAATGTAGCGGGAGGGAAATCATCCACTCATCCAAAAAAAACTGATGGCCCTTGTGTGGGAGAATGGTCCACAATCTGATGGCTTTAAATAGGGAGTGGTTTTCAGCCGCTGAGCTCTCAGTTCTTTTTTCAAAAACAAGACATTCTTTGACTTTAAAAGTTTGATTTTTATTTCAGTGTTTTAATATGAGCAGGCTGATGTACAGGGCTGTAAGGAAACATGCTAACAAGTTAGATAGATAACACATTTTTGTATACGTTGCCCCCCTGAAATAAGTAATCTCATATTTGTAGTTGGTTTTTTTGCTCACTATTGGGGAGAAAAGTAATCATTTTCCTCAGAACATAAAAGCAAATGTTACTTCTGATTTGTGACAGGGTATCTGAGTCATTGCATTTGTCAGCCTCCGTGTGGATTCACATGACTATTTTCCCCCACCATGAGCCCTCCTCCCATCATCCAGTGGTCAGATCCACGTAGAAACAGATTGTGTATTACTTGAACACCACCTGTCCTGCAAGATTGAAAATTGTTTGTTGGACATGAATCTTGATGCAATTATGTGTGTATCTCATCATGGATCGATAGAGAGGAATATCTTTGTGATATGAGGAGAACAATTTAAAGTCAACATGCAGTTGAATGTTAACCAAAAGCAGTGATAATACCCTTGTAATCAGATAGTTTGCATTCTTGTGATGCATGCATAACTAATTAAATGTTTTGTTTTTACTTCCAGGGAAAATCCAGAGTGTACTTTTGATTTGGTGCTACAGGTAAAATGCCAGGCTTCTGAAAATGAAGGTAATATACTTTAGCCATTTGTATTCATCCATATAAATTAAAGGTGCAAAATATATGTTCAGGTTGTTTATTTCACATATCTTTTTAAATGTAGGCAATATATAAAAGACATATGCTTAATTATTGCTTAAATTGGTTTTTTTATGACACTAGATTTTCAATAATAGGAAAATTAATTACAGCTTACTATGTTACATGTGTTTTATTTACCCCTATTATTGTTAGTTGCGACAAATATAATATTTAATTGGAGACATGCAGCTTACTTTAAGTTCATGCTTTAGCTTTTCTGACCTTTTTCAATTTGCACATTCTAATGAATTTAATAAGTTGTGTTTAGCAGTATGTATAATTAGAATGTTTTAAGCAGGTGATTTTCTCTTTGGCTATGCCCCTGTAAGTAGCCATGCTATTTCAGGACTGTACCATTTAAGGATATAGGTAGGGAGCCATGTCTTAGTTTCTGGCATGCAGAATCATATAATTTGCTTGTGGAGAGTTAGCGTGTATGGGAGCGGCTGCTGGCTAGTGCTAATTTTCTACTTGGAGGGAATTTTTCTTGAAGGAAAGTCGTCACATGCGCTGTCTTCCCTGCATCTTGAAATGGTACCATCCTGAGAGTGCTGTGTCATGTGATTTTTCTTTCCTAACTGTGTAAATCACTTCTTTTTATTTGTTTGGTTCTTTCATTAGGCTTGGGCCACTGGATGGCCTATTCCTTCCTTATTAATGACACCTCTGCAACTTGGGTTGTGAACAAACCTGTTAGGACTAAATTACTTGAGGCAGCAGATACTAGACTTTTTAGATAATGCAAACATGAGAAAAATATCCACAATATCCTGTTTCTAGCATGTCTGTGACAAATAAAATGAGGTGAAATGAAGATGCGTGTTTCAAAAAGGAAACAGCATCTCTTCTACTGTTGATTGTTGGTGGCTACCTCTGGTCCACTCTGTATGAAAGGAACAGGAATAACATGCTAAACAGCCTCTTCTGAAATATGCTATGTGGTTTGTCTTCGTTTATGCGACCACAAACTTTGAAAGTTTTTCTAGTGTTGTGGGGAGAAAATCAGTATGCCAAAGCAGAAGTGTTTTTGTGCCTTTATGCGGAGCTTTTGAAATGGTATGAACAGCACTGAGGTCTCTAGTCATTGAGCAATAGCAATGATCAGCTGTTGAAAATACTGCCATATAAGACATTGCCAAGATTTGTCATTTCCAACATTTGTTGTTTGCAATATTATGGGCTGCTTCTGTACCGAATCTCAGCTGGTTTGTCTACGCTGGGGATCTGTTTTGCCAGTTTCACCAAGGTATTGTTGCCCTGTGGGTTGTTTTGTCTTTGGACTGCATCATTGTTCCGGTTATCATAGGCTGAACTTATTCATGTCATCGACTTGTCCCATTCCCTGATCTGCTGTGTGCAACACCATTTCATGGTTCCTGTTGGATTGCATGTCTTTCCAACACTGCATTTTGCTTTCCTTCTTTGCATGTGTTTCTGTTTCCTTACTTAAAGTTCACTCTTTGGTCCTCTATTCAGTTCCTCCTATACTTGACTCCTGATTCTATTCTCATTTTTGGTTAAAACAAACAATTTTCTGATCATGAGACTTTTTTGTGTGCAGTCCAGTACTTTGTACTTCTCATATTAGATCTCTTATAAAGCATCTAGGCATGTCTCACCTTTTCTTTGTTTTTGTGTAGTCACTTTTTTCTGATAATTCAGTTCTTCTTTTCTAGAATAATCACATTGGCACTATGTGTATTTTATTTTTCTCCTTCATGCTTCTTGGATGAATGAGGCTGCCCTTGAAAACAGTCTGGAAACTTCAGTTGATCCAAAATGCTGCAGTAGGATTATTAACAGGCACTTTGCTTGGACTGTATCATGCAAGAGTTGCTATGCTTTTGCTGGCTGGTTGGCCTGTCATCTGTGTGTGTGGCTTTTGTGGTGGACTCCATGTGCATATGTGTGTAAAACTGCTGGACTCCACTGGATCCAGAATATATTGTTTGAGTTGGCAACCCCATATTATTCTGCTGGTTGCCAGTTAATTTCCAAGCGAAATTCAAAGGGCCAGAGCTGACCTTTTAGAGTCCTCAATGGCTTGGGCCTTTATAAAAGGCCTTCTATATAAACTCCTACCACACTGGGCTGGTTTGACTGCAGTGCTAAGCAATAGTTTAGTGTTAATGGAATGAGTCTGAATGAACTGTGGGTTTGTTCATTTGTTCCTCTGATATGGCCATGAAGAGCAGATTGAAAGCTTCTGCTTCTGCTTTTAAACTAATCAGAGTTCCCTGTTAGCCTGAACTTGTGAAACTCTGATTACTTCAAACTCTTGTTAGTGAACAAGCCACAATAGATCCTGGCCTCTTTGAGTTAACCACAGTGTAAATTAACCACAGTTCCTTTGGCTTTGGAAGAAATAGTGAAATTGCATTTCGTCAAAAATGGAAGCAAAAGCTTTTGTTCTTCTGGTGTCCACACTAGAAGGGGGAGTGTGTAAGCCAGGGGCTTCTGCAGATGTAGTCACGTAGCTTTTAAGCATTATGTACCATTAAGACCATTTAAGTGGTTGCCAGGTACATTCTTTATCTGAGTTTACAATGGCATTCTCTAGGAGTGGGGTTTCTTCGGTAGCTGTTTTATGTGATACACTTCTTCACGAAGCCTGCAGGTTGACCTCCATAAAGGTTGTTGGGAAGGACACCCAAGGCCTGTTTTGGCAGGGTAAAATTATTATGTTTGGTTTTTATTCAGTCCTGTCATTTATCGTTTTAGTGACTTTCATTGGGATAGATCCAAAGTTTACCTTCCTCTGATGGAATAAGGAAATCATTGGATCAAACTCATTCTGGTTTTGGGACTAATAGTTCAGACTTCTTGATAATTCATTGTGGCAAGCTTTCTTTCAGGGCACTATGACTGGAAAGTGGGCTGTAACTGGGTGGGGAGGTGGAGGTGGAAAATATTCTTGAGCCAAGCCTTCTCAAGAGCGATATCCTTGTATGTTTTCTTTGAATTTCATACCTGCCTTAGCTTCTAATCTGGTTACCATTTCTTTAATTTTTTTTGTTAAGGTTTAACTTCCCTTACATGCTCCTGCAGCTGCCACCTTAGTTATGATTTGGGTCAGAGAGACAGATGCTTTTAGATGTCTCTTTTTTATGTGTTCCTCTGCCTTCCCCTTTTCATTTTGCCCTTTGTGTCTAGGTTGCTCTTTCATATGGTGAGAGTTGGGTAGTTACACTCTGCACTTTGGAAATAATCGCTGTATGAGTTAGATTTTCATACCAGCCTTCCTGGCCACATCCTAGTCAATGTATTTTTAAATGAGAGGATTTGCTGGCAATAATAAGTAAACACTTTTTGAAAAGTCTTAATTATTTTCTTACAGGTGTAAGGTTCCACCCTGTATTACTTATTATCACTTCTGTCTGTGTTATATTTAATTTAGTTTGGTCTCAGGGCAGAGTCCTATCATAGTCTGTCAATTGTTGGTAGCACAGTATAATGAGGACACAGCATTATACTGGGAATACTATGAATTCATCTGACTGTTAAGGCACAGTATGTGTAAATAATATTTTCAGCTTTGCAAGAGATTAGTTTGGTCATTTTTCTATCTTGAATTCACAAATTCAGCACATGCTTATTTCCTAAATAGGACCCTTTCAAGGTCAATATCACAGAATTGTAGGATTTGAAGGAACTTAATGATAATCTGGGGCCATAGAGGATAAATTCACTTCCAAATCATTTTGATCTTCATCTTGTGTCCCAGGTCTTCAGCTGCATCCATTTTACTACCATTCCCTCCCATCTTTGGATTTAATTCTGAATCAAATAATTTTTTTAAAAGGACCTGGTCTTTTTCAAATGACAAGTAAAACAGTGCCCTGCCTAGGGGCTTTATCCATATGATAGAGTCATTTATTAAACTTTACTCCAGGATCACAGGAAACAACTCTTAAAAATGTAGTTCCAGTGCCACATATCGATGCTGGGTAGGGTCAGAGGCAAAAGTGGGCAGAGCACCTAAGGTGAATTTTACTTCTGTACAGTAGGCTGCTTTCTCCATGCACTCACAAATTCTTATCTGTGCTCCACCAAGGCAAGGAAGAAGCATGGTCACAGTTCAAGAACACAGAACTGGTGGGAGATGTGGCCTGGGAAGAGTCTCAAGGGCCAGACAGAGAGGCCTGGAGGGTTGCATTTAGCCCCCAGGACTGATCTTCCACATCCCTCCAACTAACAGGGTCCCTAATATTGTATTGGAAGGCATAGCTATGTACATTTGGTGAAGGTGGGGGACTTTCTGTTTGAGGTTGTGTGTTAAAACCATAACTCTTTTATTTCCCCCCACTTTCTAAACATTTCCCCCTACTCTGTCTTGATACTGATAACACTCCTTCCTCTGACTAGCATTTTCTACCTTCCACTTAAATTAATAAATTTAACATAAAATGTAGTGAATTATACAGTTACTTGGTCTGTTGCAAGTCTAGCCTTAAATAGATTTTCATGCTAGGATAATCTTTTGAATATGTCATACTTAGAAATGAGACCCATTCACCCTCTGTGCCTGCACCCTTTTCTTCTTTATGAAAGAGATTTGTATTTTAAATGGGCTTTCTTCTTTGCATCCCATCTGCTCACTGTGCTTGATCTTGCTGTGAAGTTGGGGTTGAGTTTATGACATCACAGTCATAAGTGTTGCTGTAGAAATATCAGAAGCAGAAAATTATGGTCTCCCTGCAAAGACTGAGCAGCAGGAAAGACTGGGCTAGGAGGCAAAAAGACCTTAATATGACCTATACAGTTATCGGATTTTTGTTGAAAAATGTCCACTGGTGGAAATTTTCTAAATCTTTCTGTATTTCTTAAAAACCCTTTTGCTGAAGTATTTTTTTTAAATAGTGTAATGCTGGCTTGTTATCTTATAATTAATATGTATCTTCTGATAGGAGTCAGTTTATTCACATTAACACTTCTCTAGTTTGCAGTTGATGGAAAGGTTGTGTCGTGTTACTTCTTATATGTAATATTTGGGCATCAATGACAATTTCTCCCCATCATTCTCCCTCCTACCTCTGATTACTGTTGCCTTACCTCATCCAAAACCTTGCTTTGTGACTTCCTTCTCCCCCTGCCCGGCTATCTGGTATGAGGCAGGTGTTCACATATGATAGGGCCTTTTTAGTAACTGAATCTGGGGTTTGGAATTCCAGTTCCCAGGAAGCCTGTTTAGCTTTGTTGCTCCTTGGTTTTTTGGCATATTGTGATTATGCTGTTATTTCGGGGGGGGGGGGGGGCTTTGGGGATTAAGCCAAGCTTGCTTTGATGCTGAAAAATAAAATATATTTTCTGAGCTTCCTAGGAACTTTTGTATTAGCTTTTTAATATTATAAGCTGCCTTGGATCTTGAAGTGAGGTAAAATAGACTACAAGAATTCCTCAAAAAAGAAAACATGCGACTCTTCAAGCCAATTGCAGCTCACCAACTGTGTGTTGTAGGTGGCCACTTGCTTGACATGCCATCCCCACTCTCCTTTCAGAGAACTTTTCATTTTCAGTTGGTGGGCTGTTGTATGTGGCTGCCGAGGTTGGTAGAAACAGGTTGAAAAATATAGTTTGAGCAGACATTACATTAAAAAAAATATATATTGTAAAATCATGTGGAGGACTTAAGAAAGCAGAAATCCCTAGTGTGTTATCACTAATATTAAGATTTGTCAGTTTCACGTTGACAGCTTCTCCCACTTTTGTTGTGTGATTGAGGAAGAAAGATGCTTTTCTACGTAACAAAATGACACTAGTCTTTGCTGGACCAGAAAGGAACCTGGTGCTTACTGTTTAAGCCCACAGTGGGCATCACTTTTGGGTGGAGAGCAACTTCCTTGATGGTTTGGTTGCTAACCAAAACATTTGTTTCTTTTTAAGTGAGGTTTTCCAGCTCATATTGCAATTCAGTCTAATATTAGGAACATAGGAAGCTGTCTTATATAGAGTCAGACCGTTTGTCCATCTAGCTCAGGATTTGCCAAACTTGGATCTCCAGCTGGTTTTTGACTACAACTCCCATCATCCCTAGCTGTCAGGAATGATGGGAATTGTAGTCCAAAAACAGTTGGAGACCCACATTTGGGAAACCCTGATCTAACACATTATTATCTACTCTCCATGGTCTCAGGCTTTTCTACCCCTGCCTGGAGATGCTGGGTATTGAACATTGGATCTTTTGCACACCAAGCATATGCTCTGCCACTGAGCGACAACCCTTCCCCAGAACTGGAAATATTGCTGGACCAAACTAACTTTGCAAGGCATACTACTGATTACATTTCAAATTGCGTTGAGTCTTCACAGACATCCTGGCCAAAGCATTTCAGGCCACACCTGCAGGATGCTGCTGATAACTGCTTGTAAGTTGACAGCCCTTGGCTTTGTGGCTAGTGCAGGTGAACATACAAAGGCATCAAGCAGATGGTTCTGCCCTATATATATTGCTGGAAAAAGTATGTGGTATCCAAGACCAAGTAAAAGGAGACAAGTGCTTGGCAATTACTGCTGAGCAACTGCTGGCTTCTTGTTAAGTTCAAGCTTTTGATTCAAACATGTCTGAACCTTCATTTGAACTTTACTATTATTTAGTGGACTGTACTTTGTAAGGGATGAATGGATGTGTTCAAAGCAAAATTCAGTGGAAACCTTGCCATATATGTGTGCTTCAGCACCAGGGACCCAAGTTCCAGGAGTGTGCATTGCCATGGCGCAAGTGTAGTCTTGAGTCTGGCAAGTGGGGAAGACTGTTTGACTCTGTTCCACTCGCTAGGCAGCCTTCTGGCCCAGTCTGTATGAGAACAGATGCCATAAAAGAATGACTGGCATCCTATATAGCAGCCTTTTCTCTTTGGCATAGTGCCAGTCACCACCCCTGCACTGGCATGGTGGGAAAGAGATATGGTCTCAGTGCTAGTACAGGGTGCATTGCACTGATGCAGTGCTTCAGAAGGCAGGATGTTAGCCAAGCCCTGCTGCAAGGAACGGCTTCCTGCCCATCAGCTGTTGAGTGGAGTAGTGCAGCATTAGAGAGAACTCATAAAGTCCTTTTAAAACATTTTAAAACTTTACTTCTGGACCTTTACCTTGAACCTTCTTCATTTGGTGGCTATAGAAGGGATTCTACTCAGGGGAGTCCCTCTGCCTCAGAGCACCACAAGCCCAGAGAGGCTGGGAAAGCCACACAGGGAAGACCTGCTGGAAACCAGCTTTCCTGCCTCTTACCTCTGAGCGCGGTAGCACAGCAGCATCAGGGGCCCCACACGCCTTTTTCAAGCCAGCAAGCACCAGAGTCCTGCTTCTTCATAATCTATAGGGGAAATTCTCTTTGGGCTCCAGGGAGGGTCTCCTCAAGAGCCACGAGGACTTTCCAGTATTGTGATGCTGAAGTTTGTAAGCAGAGGGGAAGACTGAGAAAGGCTTTATGGTGACTTAAAAAGTATCCAGGATTCAGGAACGGAAGTCACATTTGGGTTTGTGCTGCTAAGTTGCGTCAAACAGAGATAGGCAGTGAGCAGTCGATGGGTCACATTTTGCAATCTGCAGCCCTTTGTTGAAATACTGGGAATTGTGCTCCTGTTTGGAGGGTGTTTTATTAGCAGGAATAACGACTGTGATAATCAGTTACCCTTCTAACTTCTTAAGATGTAGAGGCCTCTGCAATCAATTATATATCTGAAAATGAATTCTTAGGCATCCAGACCTGAAAGTGAGGGAGATGTGTGTCAAGTGATTTGCATGCTGTTGTGTGACGGCCAGCTGGGATAGTACAGTGGTACCTCGCAAGACGAATGCCTCGCAAGACAAAAAACTCGCTAGACGAAAAGGTTTTTTGAGCTGCTTCGCAAGAGGATTTTCCCTATGGGCTTGCTTCGCAAGACGGAAACGTCTTGCAAGTTTGTTTCCTTTTTCTTAACACCGTTAATACAGTTGCGACTTGACTTCGAGGAGCAACTCATAGAACGCGGTGTGGTAGCCTTTTTTGAGGTTTTTAAAGACTTTGGTGATTTTTGAAGCTTTTCCAAAACTTTCCCGACACCGTGCTTCACAAGACGAAAAAAATCGCAATATGACAAAACTCGCAGAATGAATTAATTTCGTCTTGCGAGGCACCACTGTACAGTGGTACCTCGGGTTACATACGCTTCAGGTTACAGACTCTGCTAACCCAGAAATAGTACCTTGGGTTAAGAACTTTGCTTCAGGATGAGAACAGAAATCATGCAGTAGCTGCGCGGGAGGCCCCATTAGCTAAAGTGGTGCTTCAGGTTAAGAACAGTTTCAGGTTAAGTACGGACCTCCGTAACGAATTAAGTACTTAACCTGAGGTACCACTGTATTGATTGCTAATTTAATTTAATAGGCTTGAAGAGTGTAATTTAGTAACTTTGGTGGGCTACTTTTGAAAAATCATCTTATGCTCTTAGAATTTTCCATTAAGTCTCAGAACAATAGTGTTAGCATGTTATTTTCCCTAAATGGTAACATTATGTTTCAAGTAGAATTTAGGTTGTTTGCATGCTGATACCTGGATGCACATTGTGGTTGTATGTTAATCTGTTCATTAGATAAACTTTTGATATCCTTGTAGGAGGTAGTCAACTAAGTTTTACTCAGAGTAGACCTGTTGAAAATTATGGCCCTAACTTGGTCATGTTCATTAATTTCAGTGAGTCTGATTCAAACATTGTTGAACACCACCCTATATCTGTAGTGTAGGCAACTTAATGCTAAATTAGGGATCGTTTACTGTATATGGATTTGGTTCTCAGAATAGAAATGACGGGGGGGGGGGATGGTATAAATAATGAAGGAAATTTGATTGTCCCCTTTGTGTTTTAAATTTAGGTGTACATCTTTGTTCTCCTTTGAGCAAACAGGAAGTTGTATGTGATCATCTCAACCACGTTTGCCTTAAATAGACAAATAGTGCCACACTGTTGTCATAACAGTTGTGTGCTAAAGGCTCACTGAAACCACATTTCAGTTACAGAAGCTGATGTTTTAAATTTGTACATCTGATTCTGGGCAATAACACCAGCTGTTAAAAGGAGATAACCTTATTTATTTAAATAATTTATAAACTGCCCACCACTCAAGAATATTGTGGTGGCATACCTGAAAGAAACAGAAATAAAATACAAAATTAGACCAATCAAAGTATGTTAATTCACTTTGAAAAACCAGCATGAACATTATGCTACCATGTAAAAGCCTGGTTGAATAAAAAAGCCTGAAGGAGATGCCTAAAGTAACAAATTGTTGATTTGATTACAAGTTCCAGGGAGGAGTGCACTGCAAAGTGCACTAAAAGTTCTGGGCCTAGTACTTGTTAAAATAACATTTTGGGCATGTAGCAGAAGAGTTCAAGCAGGGTTGCATGAAGAGGTGAACTTCCATGCAAACAGGTTCAAGGCTGCTTAGGGCTTTGTATATCAGCAGTAAAAACCTCAAACTCTTTCCAGTAGGTAATTGGCAGTCAGTGAAGATTATTTTACGTACTGTTACATACTGGTGGTAGGTTGCTCCTAACATCAGCTTAGCCACAGCATTCTGCACCAGCTGCAGCTTCTAGATCGGCCTTAATGGCAACCCCACATAGAGCACATTGCAGTACAGTGGTACCTTGGGTTACAAACTTACGTAATTAGTTCTGAAGGTTTGTTCTTAACCTGAAACATTTCTCAACCTGAGGAACCGCTTTTGCTAATGGGGCCTCCCACTGCCGCCGTGCAATTTCCGTTCTCATCCTGGGGCAAAGTTCGCAAGCCGTGGTACCACTTCCGGGTTAGTGGAGTTTGTAACCCGAAGCGTTTGTAGCCCGAGGTACCACTGTAATTCAACCTCGAGGTTACCAATGCATGGATCACCGTGGCCAAACTGTTGCTATCCAAGAATTATTATAGTTGCCAATACTGATAGAAGGTGCTCCAAGACACTGAGGCTATTTGGACTAGTGACAAAGATGAATCCAGGAATATCCCCAACCAACACATGATCCTCGTGTATGTGTGTATGTGTGTGTGTTTCTCCCCAACCCTGTTTAGAACAGACAATCAACTTATCTACCAGACCTAGGAACCACTCACCCACAGGGCCTCCATCTTGCCAGAATTCAGCTTCAGTCTACTGGCCCTCATCCAGTCCACCACTGCATATCGGGACTGGTTTAAGACTTACACAACCTTTATGACTGACACACATACATACAGATGCAGAATATGTACACACAAGGCAACAGCCTACAAATTTGTTTTCAGACGGCAACCCCCTTTCTTTTTCCCAAGCTGTATAATCAGAAAAAAAGTTTTGAAGTATCAATTTATTTTTGACAAGTAGAATACCACCCCTTCCAGTTATTCTGAAATAAGGTAGAAAGAGGGATAAAAGCCAGAAAAAATAGGTGGAAATGAAGGAACAAACACTGATGGGATGAAAGAATGAGACAGTTTTCGGAGGCTCTGGGAGCCACATAAAATGAGGTTGGGGGCTGCATGCAGACTACCTGCGCTCTGTCCAGCCATCACACTCTCAGTTTCTGGGTCAAACATTCTCAAACTTTGCAACAATTAGTGGCCTGATTCTGATCATTTATTCATTCTCACCATGATCTTGTGAGATGCATATTAAACTGAATGATAGTGAGTAGCCCAAGGTAACCCAAATTATCTTCCTGGCTGAGTAAGGATTTTTTTTAAAATGCAAAAGTAAGTCTTGCTGATATCAAAAGACTCCCTTGCATACAAAGACTTGGTCCAAAGTGCTATTTTAGGTGCATCCAAGGGCATAGGCTTGCCTAGGGTTTTTGCTTTTTTACTACTTTGAACAGCAAGCCACCATGTCATATCACAAACTGCCTTTGAACTCTCAGCTTCAAAAGTGGCTTGTGAGTTGGCATTGTTTACAAATTCAAAACCCCATTGGGCACACAAAGCTAGTTGTATGGTTCTTTGGGTTCTGGCTTTGTTCTTCTGGATATAGGAGCTGGACAAACCATTCAGCTAGCTGAAGATCTATAGTTTTTTGCACAAACATGAAAAGCTCCTCTTTGCATGTGGTTTGCTGTGGTTTCAAATATGTCTCTTGGGACAATTGTGGCCTAAATGTGCCTTTAAGAAGAGAGGTGTTTTCTAAGCTGTTTTGGGTGGGGTATAGTTTCTTGACATTTTTTCCTCTTCTCTTTCTGTTCCCATTATCTACTTATGTCTTCACCTTACTACTTACGGTAATGATTCTTGGCCCTTTGGGAAAACCCACCTCACACTTTAAGAACATTGCTTTTAGCCACAGACGTATTTTCTTTGTAAAAAAATGTGTGTTTTAAATGTCATCCTCTTTTTAAAAGTGTTTTATCACATTACAAGCATGATAAATGACAAAAAGTCAGCCTCTTATAATGTTAGAACACTATAGTATTGTGGTGTAATTTAACAGATTCTTTGTTGAAAACTAATTATATTATATTTAGAGGATGTCTTGAACCAGTGGTTTTCAAGGGACATGCTCTCTTCAAATATTTGGGCAGCGATTATAATGGGACTTACAAACACAGGAATAGAAAAGATTAGATATTTTATGTTCCTATGGGGGTTTGAAGAGGAGGAGAGTTATTAGGGTCTTCACAGTATAACTTGGAAATTGTGTGCTCAGGGACTATGATTACTACTGTGTAATCTGTCGGTGGGTGGGTGGGTGGGTGGGTGAAGGAGAGAGATTGCTACTGTCTTGTTCCCTTATCTCCTGTCTGCAAAGAATTTTCTGCAGCACTCTTCACCACTGCTGGCAAGATATTTGGTATGCATATCATGGAAGAGATAGGAGAAGCAGGTCAAGGAAACTTTATTATTGTGACCCTCCCCCATTCCTAACCTTTTAGAAGTAGGGAGGGCTGACCCAGTTCTTAAAGACCTGGGAGATGCAGGGTGGAAGGGAGTGTGGGGAGTTTGGTATCACCTTGCCAGTTGGGACCAAAAAATGTAGAGCAGGCTGTCTGATAGGATGTTGATGAAGATGAATTTAGTGTGGTCTGGTATCTGTTTCTGTAGAATTCCTCATGCTAGTGAAAACAGAAAGAAAAGAGGTCAGCTATAAACAACACACAGAAGGCTTTGTAAACCTTGATTCCCAAATGTTACAAGTTTGGATTGTTCTCTTTTGCACACATCATTTTTGCAGAAAGCAGCAGCCCAGTCAGTGTGCCCAGAAGACTGCTTTGATCCAAACACAGCACTGCCCAACTATAGTGTAGGGGGGAGATTGCAGCTCCTTTCAGCCACATGCTCTTTTTGTTGTTAAAAATAATCTCTCCCCCCCCCCCATCTTGTGGCTTATATTTGAGCAGGTTGGCATATGAAAAAGCAAATGTGGCTTCTGGCATAGCACCTCATTTCTTTCTGAGGTGACCACCTCTGATGATTTTGCTTTATATGCTTTTTTTTTAACTGTTCAGAACTAGAACTGGCATACTTCTGGCGTCCTACGTTATAATCGCAAAAGTGTGTGGGGTTGGGGTGAAGCCCATGTTTGAGATAAGCTAGGCAAAGTCATTGATACCAGAGAGCTGAATTGAAGCTAGTGCACTGCATTTCTTCAAATGAAATGTGTTGGTCAGGATTCAAAGTGCTCTTCCGCAGAACTTCTCATGACATCCTTTCCGAAACATCTGTCTTGTGATGCTTATGAATCAGGGATGGCTTGCTGGATCATGGGGTAGGGAGAAAGGCACCCAGGACTCCTCCTGCATGTGAAGTCTGGGCACACAATTCTTTGGCTCATAGCTATCAACTTTGATTCATATTCTACAACACATTGTTTTCATAAGAGGATCTTTTTCCTAATTGCTTTCAAGTTTGCATGCTCTGTATTTTGCTAAAGAGCAATATATGTCTTGCTCTGCCTGTATTGTGTCCTCCCACACCTTGAAGAGGATGGAATGCTGTGTTTCCTCTCTGATTCACTGCAACATTACTTTAATGCTATGGTAAGGATCTGGTTTTAAAGGGACGCGGGTGGCGCTGTGGGTTAAACCACAGAGCCTAGGACTTGCCGATCAGAAGGTCGGCGGTTCAAATCCCCATGACGGGGTGAGCTCCCATTGCTCTGTCCCAGCTCCTGCCAACCTAGCATTTCGAAAGCACCTCAAAGTGCAAGTAGATAAATAGGTACCGCTCTGGCACAAAGGTAAATGGCATTTCCGTGCACTGCCCTGGTTCACCAGAAGCGGCTTAGTCATGCTGGCCACATGACCCGGAAGCTGTACGCTGGTTCCCTTGGCCAGTAAAGCGAGATGAGTGCTGCAACCCCAGAGTCGTCTGTGACTGGACCTAACGGTCAGGGGTCCCTTTACCTAAGGATCTGATTGGGACAGGTGTTTTGTTATGTAAATCCAGTAAACCCAATTGTAATTTATTGTAAAATAGGTTCTTTTCTCCATTGTTCCATTGTCCACTACTAGCACTGTGAATGCCAACAGCATGCCCATAATGCTGTAGAGCACATCCTTCCCACTGAGGAATTCAAATGCAAGGCTTTGTTGTTTGGACAGATACTTCTTATAACTGGATGACCCAACACAAGCCCTGACCTTACTCTGGTGTTGCAGGAACGCCAACAGGAATGCACGCAGATATGCTGGTGCAGACGTCTAAGATCAGACTGCAGTAAGACCGCAATTTATGCAGGGTGGATTGCACCTAAAGCCAAAATCGTGTATAGTCAAAACCCATTGGGTTCAATGGCGAGTGCGATTGCCAATGCCGTTTTTCCCGGACTCCCACTACCTTTCTAACTTTTCTTTTAAAAATGTCATGCACATAAATATAAATACATAAGTTGCAGACATAAATATAAATACATAAGTTGCAGACTTCCTGTGTAGTTCATTGAATACAACAAAGTTAACGTTTGCCAGTCTACAACCATTTCTTATGGGTGCCACACAAGTTGGCTGAGCATGTATAAGCATGCTGCGCCCCATCACACCCCGCTCCGCCCCACCCTCATTCTGTTCCACCCTACCCCATTACACCCTTTTTATTATGTGTTTTGTGACTTTTTTCAGTCACTTCCTAGTTCAGCACACATGTGTAATTGTGTGTCTTTCGGACACATGTTAATTGGTTGTTGCCTTTATTAGCTGAAATGTGAGCTTAAACCTAAAAAAGAGTAATGATAAAACTAGGCACTGATTGTATGGCAAATATGTAGGGTGGTATTCAAGTAAATTTTACTCAGGGTAGGCCCATGGAAATTAATGAACAAAGCTGAGGTAGGACCACTAATTTCAGTGGGTCTAATACTGAGTAATACGTAGTTGAATTCTACCTGTAATCTGCTGTAGTTCTTTATTTTTCTCAATTTTTTTGCTTTTTAAATTAGATTACTAAATAGGCGAGATACTTATTTTCAAAGCTACTATCTGCAGGCTATTCTGATAGTTGCATGATTATTAATTTGCTGGAAGTGTGGATCCAGATATATATTGGCTTGCTTAATTCCAGTGAACATGTTTGAGTGCAAAGGAGCAAAAGTGATGAGCAATGCTCAAAATAATTTATAGAAAATTCTAGCACTGTGTAACAGGGTAGCCAGAAATTTTCCCTGTGTAGCAGAGCTAGAATTAATTTAACAACTGTAGGACTTATTCAGAAGAGAAGGGAGGGGGGAATCCAGCAGTTATTTCTGAATGGAACACAAAACGACTTCCCACTGTGAATGCACTCTTTGAGAAACAAGGATATGCTTTGAGCTGCCTTTATTTAGACTACTGATGAGGGCAGTTTTCCTTTCCATAGAATGTTTGTGTCTTGATGATGTTCAAGGAAATTATTTTTACAAGCTAGGAAATCACTTTGTATCTTGCAGTGTTATTTGGCGGCAGCATCCTTAAAGGAAATCCAGTGTTTTCCTCTTGACTATAAAAGGTTACATAGGAAGGCTTAAAATGGTAGCTTCTAAGATATTGTGGCTAGTGCTTGGGGGTCACTGTCAGGATTTCACCAGCTGATTTGCTAGCAGAGGTAGGGGCCCTATCAGAGCTGATCCATATGCAGTGGCCCAAAATGTGGTAGGAGTTGAGCCAGGAAGCCAAAGTCAGGGAACAAGTCTGGTGTTGGAGCCACGAGCAAAGCAGGAATTGGCACAGAGAAGCAATGCATAAATTGTGTCCAAGGCCAGAAATGAAGACAGAAGAGCAGTTCCAATGACCTTCTAAGGTGGATGTGGCCAGTCCAAGGCACGAGGGCATTTAGCCCTTCAGTTCTGTGGCTCTCACTTGGCCACATGTGAGAGCTCTTGGTCACACCTACAAGCCTACTTGTGTAAGGCTGAACACATGTATGTTGGGGGAGAGCCAAGGCGTGTCACCCCAACCCATGCATGTGTGCTGAGTGTATATACCATGTCATCTAGAAAGAGCTAAAGTTAAAAACTACCCAAATAATGAAAAGTTCTATAGAATTGCAATGAGGAGAAATGCTGGAGATAAAGCAATAAACCTGTGGAGAGTTTCTGGAGCCTCTTGTGGGGGCCAATCTGTTGGCTTTAATTCTAGTGCCTGCTATCCTTGCCTTTTAGGCTCAGAGCAATGCTTTGCCACATGTTGTTTCCATAATGACCCGGAGCTCCCCAGATTTCTGTTGGATGGTGGCAGTTGCTTCTCTTCCTGTTCTCTGCCAACAGTTCTCTTACTTCTTTAATTGTTCCTCACAATTGCTTGGGCAGGGGAATTATGACCATCAGCCTAGTTCACATGTACAAATGAATCAGGTGGTGCTGATAGACCACATGTGATCTTTTGCTAAAGTCCCACAGAAACCTAGGAACCTATGCTCTGTGGATAGCAGTACAAACAGATATCTCTGTAAATGTAACTTTCAGATAGTTCATGAGAACTTCAGGGATCTTGTTCCCACAAGTGATTTTTCTTAGTATTGTGTGCATGTGTGTGTGGTATTATTTTTATTTCTTACTATGTTACATTTTTTGTGTTTTTATATTGTAAACTGCCCTGTGATCCTCAGATGAAGGACGCCTTAGAAAAATGAATGAATGTCTGGTTTGTTCAACATAATTTTGTCAATACAAATCTTAACATAGATTGAGTTATCTCTACTGACTTTGCCTCTCGTCATTAGAACTTACTTCCAAAACCAATGAAGTTTCCTAAGCATGCTATAGTAGCTCATTTACTTGCCTTGTAAAGGGGTCAACAAGGAATTTAAATGTGTTATTGCGTAAGAAACTCATTTCAGCAAAGCAGAAGTTACAGAGGATACAGGTGAGTAAGCTTTTAAAAATAGAAACTTAGATCCTTCCAATTTAATAACGCCCTGTGCAATTAAATGCAGAAGGTTGTTATTAATGTGTAGGTGCCTTGCCCTCCCATAGAGATGCATGAGCAACACTGTGCTGAAGTGTTAATCTTAACATTTCCTTCCTGAGTCACTCATTTCCACGAAAGTGCTGTTCAGCTTGGGGATGAGAAGATAGTAAAAAAATGCATCTTGCAGGAGATAATGGCTACTTCTTTCAGTCACACAAGTTTTGGGGCTGTGGTTTAAGTATAGGATTGTGCCAGTGATAAAGCTCAGAGAGTACACTCACGGATTCAGCTCAAGAGAAACTTAGGTTGCAGTCCTCTGGTGCATTTACCTGGCAGTAAACTCCTCTGAATGTACTAGTAGAACTGACTTGGTAGAGGATTGTGTTGCTTGTCACGGTTCTGATTGTACCCACTTCTTGAACAGTAGACCCAACTCTGGGTTTTTTCTCCCTTTCAGGCCAGCTAAAGAAAGGGAGGGTTTTTCCCCATCTTGTTAAGCTCTTACTCCCTTGCTTTCTGTTTGATGTGCATGTGGACGTGGCTGCTGCCGCATGCTCCCCCCCCAGCTGGATAGAAGCCACTGCCACTGCTGGGGGGGGGGGCAGAGTGCAGAAGTTGAACAGCACCCTCTACGCCCTGACCCCCCCCCCCAGCACATGAGTGTCTGCCCATCAGCGGTGGGGACTGGGTGAGCATGGAGGGCATCCTCTCCCAGCCCCCGCTGCTGATGTACCGGCACACATATGCCAGGCGGGGCACAGAGGGTGAAGAGCATGCTCCATACTCTATCCCCACCCAAGCACCAGTGGGGCGTGGAGGGTGCTCTTTACCCTCCATTCCCACACCCATTTAGCGTCTGCCTGCTGACAGGTGAGTGCTTGGGCGCCAGGTGCATGGGGGGGGGCTGGTTTGTGCCCCCCAAGATTCTGCACCCGGGGCCATTTTCCTGTCCTCCCCATGCTATACCCCTGGGTCCAAGCAGCCTTCCGCTTGCTCAGCTCCTTTCCCAGGGACAACCTGCTCTTCAGTGCTAAATCAGATTAAAATTCAATTGCCTTTTGCTCCAATTTAGCACTAAATAGTGCTAAACCTCCTGACAAAATCAGTGCAAACAAATCAGAATGCTGAATACACAGATCACCTGTAAGCGACCAATGTTTTGTCAAACCTGAAAATAGCAAAAACCTGGGAGGAGGGAGTTGAGGTAATAGCAAACAATTTTAGACTAGTAACTAGGACTGGAAATGGGGTGTGTGACTTTGGGATAGGTTTCTGTATTTTAATTACTCACCTACCCTGTTTCAAATACTTTGATATTTTAGCTTTTTAATCTTTGAAATCCTAACCGTGATATTTTTAGTGCTACATGGAAATTCTGTTCTATGCTTTTTCTTGGTAGTTTGGTTTGTGCTGACATAGCCTTCTGAACAGCTACCCATATGAGCTGGAAGGTCACCCTGTATAGAGGGTCTTGCTGCTTCTAGCCATGGTGGGGTAGGAGACTTTTAAGGCCACAAGAGAAGTAGTGAGCCATGCATGTGGTTATCCAAGTACTGGCCTACATTTCAAATGGCAGCACTAAGCAGGCTATCCATGCATCTTTTCATTTATATGTTAGTCTTACATCCTGCTTCTGTGGAAATTGTAGTCCCTTCCCACCTGCAATAGATGAGCAGGTAGGTGGGACCACTATTCCTAGCTCTTCTTCTTGCTCCAACTAACTAACAGAATCTTCTCTTCTCACTTTATGTTAAACTATTTATGTTCTATTTTAGCTGGGCTATCTCTGTCTGGGAGGGGTTGCAGTTTGGCGCATCAGGCATACTTGGTATTTGGTGTTTACATAACACTGTGTGTGCCATGGGCCTCCCGTGACAAAGCTGGATTAGTCAGTGTCTCAGCACTGCAGACTGGATCTTTCATGGGGAGTGCAATTCCATCCCATCCCATCCAGGCTGAACATCACTATCCTGGTTAAACAAATGACCAGCTGTTTGCCTTGCCTGGACTGAGCTTGAATTTGTTTATCGCCATCCAGTTCATTACTGATCCTAAGCACCAAATTTAGCACAGATTTGAAGCATGTACCTCATGACCACTGCTCATGAAAACTATGCATGCATGGATGGTGCAATTGTTAGTGCTGTTGCTGTCTCTAACATCCACAGGAAGTCAGAATACAGCCTAGGTGGTGTGGTGCTCTCTCTAGTCTAAAATTGTTTGCTATTACCGAATGCATGTAAAGTTGTGTACACACAGGCTTTATTCTGGCCTTCAGCTAAACATGTGAGGGTTGGGAGCAAGGCCAGTGTGCACAGCTCTGTCCTCTCTCTCTCTCTCTCTCTCCCCCTCCCTCCCTCCCTCCACACACACACACACACACACACACACACACACACACACTCGGTGACCAGCTCTCTATAGGTGATCAGTTGAGAACTGTGACAATAGTGATCTTTTTCTCCCACAGTGCTAGGTGAGGAGAGACAGGGAAAAAACCCCTCAGAGAAGGACAGGTTTCAGTTCCACCCACAATTGGCATGCAGCCCCGACGAAAACTCCCAAGAAAATGTGACCTTTGACAGAGAAGAGTTTCCTAGCTCCCTCTGAGTAACGTGCTTCTTAAATAATTGTTAAGGTGATGGGAATGGAATGGTAGATTGAACGGAAAGGGTGCTATGATGTGTTGTGCCTCTTCCAAAAGTGTGGGAGGAGTGTTTAAGGACAATATCAAACATGTTGAAGACAAGGCATGCAGTAAGAATGGCCAAATATTTTTGACACACATTGTATAATGAAGCTGATAACTAGCTCTCATAAAATTATCTGTTGATAGTAGTGTAGTAAATGTGTGAACATAAATCTCAAGTTGATTTAAGGTTTGCTAGATGTGCTAATTCTAGAACATTTAAACACTTGAAACCTGGAAACGCCTGAATCAAATTTCTTTTTAAGTAACTTTCTTACATATTTGCCTTCCTGTTCTCCATTCAAGTTTGCTTGTCTTCCTATCCTATGTTTGTTTTTGCTGTTTACTGCTTCTGCTAGTAAGTGCATAAACTTGCTGGACTGCTAGAAGATGGCATGAGTGTAGTCACTGCAGCAGAACAGTTGCCTATAGACAAAGAAGCACCAAGGTGTCTTGATTCAGAGCCCCTGAGCTCTTTAAATTCTAGCAAGCTGGATACTGATTGAATTTCTTTGCTCAGCCTGAGTAATTGTTACCAGTAAACTAGGCAGAAATATAAGCATGTTTGTTCACAATGTCATTGGTGTGTCTTGGTGACTTTATTCAAGACCCACAATATATGTGGTTATCAGTTGATGAAATGCTTTCATTTTCTTTCTAAAGCATCAATGATATTAAAATCCCAAGCCTATAAAACTGCATCCTCAGTACCAAGGCACACTGTGGCTTGTGGGTTGCTCCATTGCCATATGCCTCACCATAGGAATCTTTTTTGTTGCCACACAAAAAACTTTTAATGTTTTTTTAAAAAAATATATAAATGGCTTGCTTTAGACTAAATAAAGTAGGGGCAAATATATTTTCAATAACAAGCAGTTTGAATGTCATCTTGTACTCTGTGCACTTTAAAGGAGCAGAGAGGGCTGGTAGCCGCATCCCAATAAAATGCACGTACTGACCCATAAGGGAATTAGTGCCAATGATTGTTTAAAGCTCAGGCCTCTTAAAGTTTTCTCCTATCTCTCTATTAAACAATGGAAAGTTTTACCGTATGTTCAAATAACATCTTCATCAGGTTCACAACAGGGTACCTTAGTTAATTTTCAGTTGAGTGCTTGATAGGATTTTCTTTTTCTGGCTGGTTGGGTGAAAGTCTAGACACTGAGAGACGAGGCTTTAGTGGGGCCTCACAATACAGTTATTGTGAATGTTAAGTAGGAGCAGCTTCCTCTGATGTACAGACTCCATGCCCAAACCAGCGATACAAAGACGTGGCTTTTGTTCCAAAGGAGAGGGGCTAATCTAAATGCTCACAGTGTGAAAAACTTTTTTTTTATGCAAGAGAGGAGAAAAACTTGCCTTAAAGGTGAGAGGTCAGGAGTTTAACCTCTGACCGTAAAATAAGAGACCAGCAAAGAGTGGGATAAAACAAGGGCAGGAAAAAACCCCTTCAAGTACCCTGCGTATTGTTTACTCAAAATGGGTCAAGCAAATGATTGTCAGGTGTGGTTACATGAATTCTCGTAAGACGGCATGATTTCTGCGGACTTTAGTTTCTTGTAACTTGCGCAGGTTCTCCCCCCTCCCTCCCCCCAGTTAGATAGTTTGAAGCATGAGGAGTGCTAAAGTAGATTTTTGGGAGGTTTTTTAGAGCATACATTCAAACACCCCATGGGATTTCATGTAAGGATACCTCAGTTTGCAACATCTGTACACACAACTAAATTTATTCCCTGGAATCTCCATATTTTTTTTGTTTCTCAGTAGGAAATTTTATCCTTCCTTAGGGCAGTTATAAAGGACAGCCTACATTGTGGGCTTTCCTCATGCCCGTTTCTTTGGCAGGCAGTGGGAAGAGTGTCCATAGTTAATGCAGAGGTCTTTGGGTGGTCACTGCTATTGTGCAACACCAGGGGAGAGCTGTTCCCAGTTGTAATGCAAAAGAAATCAGGACATTTCTCTCTCTGATCTTGTTTTGGCATTATAAGTACTGTGGAACTTAGGCACAATCCAATTATAAATGATGGAGGTGGATGCTGATAGTTAATAGACATATTCCACATGCTCAGATTTACTGGTCTAAGCCTAACTGGTTACCCTCCTTTTTTTCCTGTAAGTCAAGCATCAACAATCAAGAGTATGCAATGTAGTGCTGGGATTTTGAGCTTGTTGTCTGGGTCTGCTGTATAGTATAATTTGCAATAGGAAATGGACAGTAACTTAAAGTTTTTGTCGTCTTCTCCTTAAAAATACTATAATCCTAATGACTTGGAAATGAAGCCAATATTTATTTGAATAGAAGGGCATGTGTTACAGATGTATATACAGTGGTACCTCAGTTTTTGAACTTAATCCTTTCCAGAAGTCCGTTCTTAAACTGAAAATGTTCTTAAACCGAGGCACACTTTCCCTGATGAGGCCTCCCGCCACTGGTGCCCTTCCGCTGTTCGGATTCTGTGCTTAGACAGAAGTAAAGTTCGCAAACTGGGACACTACTTCTGGTTTTGCGGAGTTCGTAAACCGAATAGTTCATAAACAGGGCTGTTCTTAAACCGAGGTACTACTGTACAGTGGTACCTCGGGTTACATACGCTTCAGGTTACATATGCTTCAGGTTACAGACTCCGCTAACCCAGAAATAGTACCTCGGGTTACGAACTTTGCTTCAGGGTGAGAACAGAAATCGTGCTCTGGTGGCGCAGCGGCAGCAGGAGGCCCCATTTGCTGAAGTGGTGCTTCAGGTTAAGAACAGTTTCAGGTTAAGAACGGACCTCCGGAATGAATTAAGTTCTTAACTCGAGGTACCACTGTATAGTATACAGTCATACCTTTGGTTACAGATGCTTCAGTTTGCGTTTTTTCGGGTTATGGACCCACCGAAACCCAGAAGTACCGGAATGGGTTACTTCTGGGTTTTGGTGGCCGCGCATGCGCAGAAACTCCGAATCACAACCTGCGCGTGCGCAGACACACTGCTGTGGGTTGCGAACACTGCGGGTTGCGAACGTGCATCCCACAAAGATCAAGTTCGCAACCAGAGCGTCCACTGTACTCTTTTTATTTATATATACTGTATATATAAGGTTAATAGGTTTGAAATCATACTGCAATAAGCATAATGGACACATGATGCTGCTTTATACTGGCTTGTTTTGCATGTCACATTATGCCAAACTATGCTTATGAACAAACCATGGCTTAGCTGAGTGCAACGCAGCAACAGAACGACAGGGAAGGAGCAAAGCAGCTGGCATTTCCTTTCTGGAAACATGTGTGCTCATATGTTTGGCTTAGTATGAAGTGCAAACAAGACTACAGGTACATCCAGCCCCTTACTCTCCATTCCCATTAATAATAGAAGTAAGTGGCTTTTGAGGTTATATGAATGCTGAATAAATAAATAAATAAACAAATATACAGAAAAATAAAAATAATTGAATTAAATTTCTCACAATGGCACTAATGTTAGAAGGTTTGTAATCTGACATTTCGCGGACATAGAAAAAGACTCTTTACTCTTCTCAGAATTTAGATACTCCTTCCAATAGGGTTTCTCTATCAGAAAGGGGTACCACTACAATTTATTATAAAATCATTAGTTTGGAATCTATTTTTACAAATAGTAAAAACGTTGCCATTAGCAAAGTTACTACTAGTCAGTAGTAGTAATTGTTAAAGAACACTTTGAAGGTTTCTTAGAGCAGATAGCCACTTTAGTTGAGGCTACTTTGAAGTCAAGAAGATTTATCTGGGATTTATCTAAATCTTTTCCATACTTTGCTCACAATGCTTTGAAACATTGTGATACTCCTTGGATCAGAACTGGGGCACCTGTGCCCCCCCCCAGATGTTGCTGTACTACAGCTGATATCATAACTTGACCCTGCTGCCTGGGGTTTGGAATTGGAGACCAACAAGATCTGGAAGTGCCCATGTTCCTCACATCTGCTGTACAGTAAATAAATACTTTGCAAAGCAGCATTTCCAGTTAACAGGAATAACCAGCCAATAGGGCCATCCAACTTAATATTCAGTGTGCCTGGTGAGTGATGTGGGCTGAAGCGTACCAGTATTACTGAGAGTTCTTTCAAATATCCATGAGTTTCCAGTGCAGAATTCAGTTTACCTCCTTTCTGTAGATATCCAGTGAGACAGTAATTCAGTATTCATGTGGATTGTTGAATTTAGTGATTCTCAAGCCACTTAGTGCTGTTTTGAGTGCCTTGGGCATTCTGCATCATTGTTCTACCCATGTGTTTTGTTTTTGGTCCTGCTGAACAGTAATCTGGCTCAATCCTGTATGTACAAATATCACATAAATATAGGTACAACAATGGATAGAAGCGATGTGTGAACTGAATCTCTGCATAATGCAGAAGGCCTGTAACTTAGCCTAGTGATATAATTCCATTAAAAGGTTTCTTAGCTGTTGGAGTAACACTGATTTTTCTCTGAGCAGTTCTATTAACCTGCCTTCTTGCTTTGTTCTTATCAGAACTTTGGTGTTGACTTTAAAGACTGGTATGTGAAGTACGTCAAAACATAGATTTTCAGCTACATGTTGCCTGTCATAGATAAATCAATGCTTGAATGTATGCGGAGCAGCATTTAAATTTTTTTCCTTGTGTTCATGTGGAAGGCCCTTGGGACAGATGGCCCCTCACTGTTGATGGTTCGATTTCAGTGATCACCCACAGCTTCAGAGGAGTGCGAAGAAAAGAAATTGCTTTCTTTGTCAAGGTGTTTTCAATTCAATTCTCACCCATTAGCCCTGTTTCGTTAAGTTTTGAATTACTCCGTCAGGTGACTGATGAGTGTATTTCCCCCTCTTAGACTATTGAAATAGGCCTGGTATAAAATGGAAAAGGAAAATAAAAAAGGTTTATAGTTATTGATTAATAAAGTGTCTTTAAACCATGACACTGCTTGGTATATTTGAACAGTCAGACAATATTGAACATGAATAGTATGACAAAAGATGAAGTTTACGGGTAGAGTAGTAAACTTGGCCTTTGAAGTACACTCTTTATATTTACAAGCAGTAATGGTCACAGTTTTAAATTTGATTGTGATTTTCTGTTTAAATCTGGAAGAGCTTTTAAAGACTTCTTTGTGCAAGTAAGAAAGGTTAGGTTCTCAAGTTAAATTCCTAGTGGAATCACCAAGCTGCAAAATATAATCTGATACAGTTGGCAATGTCACAATCAGAGTGGTTTGAATTATGGTATCCTGGATACTCCCCAGAATGGGAATTGATCTATCAGGTCAGGTTTGGCTTCTTAGTGTCAGTGAAGTTCCCTTGTGTGTCCCTGCATTACCTGTGTTAAAAACTGAGGGTTTACATTTCCTTAGTGGGGAAAGGAAAATAAAAAAGGAAGAAATGGTTTTTGGAAACTATTTTTAAAAAAGGGATTTTCAGGGTGTGTTTTTTTAATAAAAAAACCCCGCAGCTCAGTTTTGTATTCTAGGTTTTTATTATGGAAACACTACTGAGATAACAACTTACAGTTCACTGATATTTGAATGTCATTCCAATTCATTTGTATATGCTTTAATAAGCATGATTAGATTTCCCTTTGTAGAAAGGCTTGAAATTTCCAAGTTATGCAGTACCAACCAACACAGTATTGTTACAGCCCAGTGTCTGCCAAGAGGTAGCAAGATTCCAAGGGGGTTCTAGGTGCTCACCCAGGGTTGTGTCTCATCCAGTATCCTCCCTGTCACACTGGGAACCTACGATTCACCTCCTTCTGTCATGACATTGTGCTCCTTGTAATCCTAGTAGTCTGCTTTCTCGTCTGATGCTGAATGTCTCACCTATTGTCAGGTTAATGACTCTGTCACCACCTGTCTTTGTTCTTTGATGGCACCTCTCTAAGCTCCCGAGGAAGCTGTCTTGGCTTGACTTCAAACCCCACATTTACTAATTTCAGAGATTATGGGGAGAACCTAGCACCCAGGTTTTGGTCCCCTTGCAAACCCATTAACAGTATTGTGCAAGTTGAAGGGCACGATCCTGTACTGAAGACCTGTCTGCTGGGGCATTCTGGGATTTGGTACAAGCTCTGCTGTGCTGGCAGAATGCCAGATATGCTACTGTTAAGATTTATATGCTGGCAAAATAGCTCGCATGCCTTCGTGGAACACTTCCTTGCTGGTACTGTTCCACTGGAAGGGATGAGAGTGGAGTCACAGGGCATAATGTGGGGTGGCACGAGGAAAAACTGTTCCTACACCTATTGACAGTGCAACTTTACACCAGCCACAGACATGGTGCAATGAATTGGAGGGGATTCTCCCCCCCCCCAAAAAAAATGGTTGCCACAAAACATATAACTCAGTACCCAGTCACAGCATATACCACCTGTATCAAAACCCCACATCATAGCTCAGATGACAGAGCACACGTTTGGCCTCATGCTGTGCACATTTAAGAACTTTGGTGATTAGAAACTATTGAAAAAGGGGCATTTTCCACAGAAAGGGAGCGTTTTGCACAAAGCAACCTAGATCAGTGTTTCCCAACCGGTGTTCCGCGGCACACTAGTGTGCCGCGAGACGTTGCCTGGTGTGCCGTGGGAGGGAGGCGGGCGAGTTGGGCGGCGAGAGGCGGGGCGGCGGCGGCGAGGATCCGCGTCGAGCCGGGGGCGGCTCCGCGGTGATGGTGCCGAGGTTTCTCTCTCCATTCTCCCCTCTCTCTCACACACACACAGGAAATAACACAGGATCAGCTGACAGGACCCGGCCAATGGGGCGGCGGCGGGGCAGCGCGCACAAAAGGGAGGAGCGCGAAACGGCGGCGGCGCAGGGCGGGAGGGCGGCGCATTGCGCGTGCTCAAACCCGCCCTCCGAGACGCAGAGGGGAGCTGGGCAAGCGCCTTCTTCAACCACGCGCTCGTTTAAAAGTTTCTCTTTCAAAAAGGAAACGTGGGTTTCTTCCACCCCATTGGCTGCGACTCCGCCCACTCCGTCCTCCTCCCCCTCGCCCGCCCGCGGCGCCTCGCTCCTCAGCCTCCGCCATGTACCGCTCGCTCCGCTCCCTCCAGCGCCTGAGTTGCGCCAGGGGCGCCGCCGTCCACGCGCGCCAGAGGGGCCCGCCGACCTGCAGCCGCCACGCGCAGCCACGGAGGATGGTGAGCGACGCCCCCCCCCGCTGCGCGCGCAATGGAGGGAGGGAGGGAGGCGCAAGGGCGTCAGAGGTGACCTTTGCCAGCCTCTTGCGGGACAGGCGCCTCCTGCGCGGCTGAGGGGCCCCTTCCCGCCTTTGTGGGCCTGACGCGGCCTCAGGGTTCCCTCCCTCTCTCCATATATATAAATTGGCTTTTATTATTAGCGCTTTCGCATTCCTTTTTCTCCCTCCCAGGAGCTCCGGTGGGGGGCGGGGGCGGGCGGGGCTCCCCGCCATTTACCCCCCACAACAACCCTGTGAGGGAGGCCGGGCTGAGAGGATTCCAACCCGCGTCCGCCCCCACTGCTTCCTTCAAGTGGCGTCCTGGGCGAGGACAACATTTGACGGCCCCTCCCTCAAATATCCCTCATTTTCGCAATAATTCATTTTGGTACAGCTGCTTTTTCCAACGGATCTGTTCAGTGTTGTTATTTGCGCCCCTCTGCCGCCAGCAGCGTCCCAAATCCAGCGCTGCTCCCCTCCTTAGGATGCCAAGCACTCTGAATTGGGAAGTGGCCCCCTTGGGAAGAGGGAGGCTTGCCTCCAAGTAAAGATGAATATGAAAGTACCTTGTTTTTAAGGGCCTGCGGTGGTGGTGGCTGTTTAACATCCAAGGCTCACAACACAAAAACACAAAACTACATTACATGGGACAGTGGTACCTCGGGTAACTGAGGCTTCAGGTTACAGACTCCACTAACCCAGAAATATTACCTTGGGTTAAGAACTTTGCTTCAGGATGAGAACAGAAATCGTGCTCCAGCATTCAATTTTTTTTATAATAATTAAAAAAGTTAACTACAGCTTTGAAACTTCCCAGGAGAGGCCGCCCAGCGCGGGGCTCTCGCCGTCTGCCTGCCTGGCTGCCTGCGAGCTCGGCAGGCAGCGCCTCCGTCCGCAGCGCCCGCCTCGCGGCTCTCATTCCCTGCCCCTGCCAAAGCTCACCCAGCCAAGCCGCGCTCTCCTTCCTGCCTCGCTTTGCTGCCTCCTCCCCCCCCCCACCCCCAAAGCTTGGAGGTTCCCCGGCGCCGGCCCACAGGTTTGACCCCCTTCGCACACCTGTTCGCGCTCCTTGCACGGAATGGGGCGGATGGGGAGGAACGGGGCTCGCCGCTGCCTCCGCTCGCCCTCCCCCCCTCCGCCGGCGGTCCCGCGATTCTTGGCTTTTTGGCGGTTGGCACAGAAGGAAGGCAAGGGGGGGGGAATTGAAACTTACACTTTCGTGTGTCCCTCCCGGCGTGACGCTGCGCGCTGACGTCACGGGGCTGTGGTGTGCCTCGAGATTTTTTTCATGAAACAAGTGTGCCTTTGCCCAAAAAAGGTTGGGAAACACTGACCTAGATTAACAATTACACAGGAACATGAACATATTGTTGACACCTCTTTGGAATTAAGTGCATGGATGCTGATTTTCCACCACTGTTGTATTTCTATGCTCTTGTGGAGCACACAGTAGATATCCTGATTATCCTAGCATACCAGACTTTGTACTGGATTTTCACCCTTGTCTTTTATAATAACTGTCCTGCACATCATCTTGTGTTGAGTTAAGGACTTCAGAGGTCAGAATTACGTGCTTTTTCCTGAAGTTCTGGTCTTGCTGCATTCTGGGCTTCATGAACAACAACAACCATAACTGGATTTCTTATCCACCCTTTACCATCAAGCCTCAGTTCAGGTTACAACAATCTAAAAATGCAGTGTTGAAATCAGTTAAAGCAAATTTATCTTCTTTGAGTGGCGGAAATAGAAGATATGTTCAGCTGTTAGGTGCATATTATTTTATGCATGCTTTGTCATGCTTATCTTTTGTAAAAGACATGCAACAGCTCCACAGCTTTTTTCTATTAAGCACCAAATGATAAGTGCCATCACCAGCCAATGTGCTGTAGGATATTAGCAGTGATAATTCTATTATTTCATTATTATTATTTATTTAAAATATTTCTTGCATCACTGCTGAAGCAATCCCAGAGCAGATTACATTAAAAGCCAGATATACGATGCTTATTAATACAGCAGCAAGAACTAGAGAAAAAATCCCCATGAAACCAGAAGCACAGCAGTTTAGTGGGGTTCACAAAAGCCTGAATGAATAAATGAGTCTTCCACTAGCACTAAAAACTCACCAGAATTGGAGCCAACCATATCTGAGAGGAGATGAAATTCCATTACTGAGAGTACCCTCTCCTGCATTGCCCCATACCACATTTTAACTCTCTGTGTCCTTGTGGGGGGATTATTGTAATCTATTGTTCTTTAAAACGAACTCCATAGTGGGCTATATCATTAAATATATAATACATACAAATTATATAATAAACGATCTGAGAAATGAAATCACAAAAACAATAAATCAAATGTACACCATCAGAGTGACCAAACATCTCAGCTAACCAAATGCCTGCATAAAAAGGTTTTTACAGTACGTCTGGAGAATCTGTGTGAGAATGGTCTTTCAAGAACCTTGCTCTCACCTTGATAGTATTTAGTATACAGTATGCAGGCTACCATTTAACCCAGTGTAGCTGCAGCTTCTGAACCAACTTCAAATGCAGGCTGATATAGCATGCATCACAGTAGTCTACCTGAGGTTACCAGCCTGTGTCCAGGCAGTCCCTGTCCAGTCGCCAACTATTAGGTGTTCTGAGGACAGTTGTACAGTATTTGCCTGACTTTTTTTTTTTAAAAAAAGTACAATCTTCACTTTGAGGTTTTAAATTCAAGGTTTTAAATTAAAAGTGTTAATTTAATTTAATTTAATTTAAAGTGCAGTTAATTTTACATCTGCTTGTTGAAGATTTAAAAGGTGGCATGTCTTTCAAGCCTACTTGTTAACCCAGGAGATAAGCTGGGGAATTCGTTTCTTGAAATCCCTTAGTTTGTAGGAAGCCAAGCTAAAAGCTTGGCAGGTTCAATTTCATCTTTGTACTTTCTGTGCAATGAACCTTCACCTGATTAAGGTTTTCATTTTGTAGCATAACTAATGGCATTGTAGCAAAACAGGCTTTCCTTTATGCTTCCAGTGACTTTCCATTCTGTTTTTAAATGGTATAGCACAATATTGGGCAAAGAGGATTGACCTTCCATTAAAGTAGCTCAAAGTTGGATCTGTCTTGTTAGTACCAAAAAAGAAAAAAAAAGTGGGGCAGGGGAGAGACACAGGCTCACAGTTATTTGGAAGTTGGCTATTAGTGATCAGCTGAATCTGAAGGGGCTTCCCTTATTATGTGACGGATTTCCAACTGGAGTGGGAATGCTGATTGACTAGGATTCCTGTCCTTGAGTTGGAAACCTTCCATGCAATGAAGTGGGTCTCTTCAGACTCTGCCAGTCATGTGTCTGCTTGCGCCCTGGGCATTATCAAAGTGATAGAGCTAGTCTCACACATTCCTGAAGGCTCCTTCAAATGTCCAACAGTGAATGCCTGGAGACAGCTTCTCTATCTAGTCTTTTCTGATATATTTGTAGGAATATTATGGACCTTTGTTGTGTGTAAAGTCTCCTTAAATGGATGCTGTTAATCTCAGAATCAGGTTTTAAAAGGTGTGGGCAAGATTTCATATTCTCTTCTTACTCCATGGGTGTACCGGGGAGAGGTGCCTTTCCCTGAATCAAGTAAATAAATAAAAATACTTAACTAAAAGTAGAAATTGTGGAAAGATATTGACAGATTTTTTTGAGCACTTGGGGTCAAAAGAAAGTAGTTTAAAACAACTGTTGTTGAGACATTTCATTCTGAATATGCTAGACAGAGCCAGACAGAGGATGATGACAGACGGGTGCTCTGTCCTCCCAACATAAATCCTGTCTACTTGCTCCACCCAACATAAGTCCTGGCTATGCCCATGTCTTACTCTGTTCCTACTTGGAAGTCTTAAGCATGCTTAGGTTCATGCTGGCAGTATCTTTAGCAGTGGTTCCTAATTTGCTGACCAGCATCATCCTTCTGATTCATGACTAAGAGTCCTGTGATTAAGAGCAGATCAGTTTGGGATTAAGAGAAGATCATTGGCCGGATAAGGTAAATGCTGAAATACACCTTTAATCTTGGATCAGGGTGGCGAGGGAACACATAATCTGAGAATTTGCTCTCAGCCCCTTAGCTATGCATAAGAGATTGAAAGCATTACATGTGAACCAGCCCTTCATTATTTGTTTCCATAGATGTTAGCCAGAAGGAACCCTTTAAATAGGTGAAATATGTGCACATTACATTGAGGTCTTTGGGTAAAATATGTCATTAATGAATCTAGATTTTTGGTACTGTAAAGTTTGGCAAATAGCTGTATTGGTAGTCAAAACAAAACAAAATTCCTTCCAGTAGCACCTTAAAGACCAACTAAGTTAGTTCTTGGTATGAGCTTTCGTGTGCATGCACACTTCTTCAGATATTCTGTGTATCTGAAGAAATGTGCATGCACACGAAAGCTCATACCAAGAACTAACTTAGTTGGTCTTTAAGGTGCTACTGGAAGGAATTTTGTTTTGTTTTGACTATGGCAGACCAACACGGCTACCTATCTGTAACTGTATTGGTAGGATTGTCTCACAGACCTCAAGTAATGAGAGGTCAAAGAAAGTCACTCAAGTTTTGGGCAGGTTGGTATTTGTTTATTGATTTTATAAATAGCCAGGAATTTGGTAATTACAACTGTATCTAAAATGGCTTAGGAAGATAGGATCAATTGAAGAAAGATTAGATGAATTAAGAAAAATGAAATGTGGAAATAAATAACGCCATGATTTGTTTTGCTTATAGCCTATGGAAAACAAGGGTGCTGTAAATGAAAAATTAATATTATACATTATAGTAAATCAAATATTATGCTAAATAGAATATTTTAATATTATTTATAGAATATATTGTTTATTAAAGAAATGCCCTTTAAAGAATCCTGAAATACTCTTCATAGGGGAAGGCAGTTATCTATGTTTATATTTGTGTTTACTTTCGTAATACAGTTTGGTATGGAATTGTTAAATAAAAATATCATTGATTTGGTTGACAGAAACGCAGAGTCAAAAATAACGTGTTTTACTCTCACATATGAACATAGAGACATGCATTTACAAACAAAACTAAATGTTTCAGTACATGTATTTTCAGTACAGATATTTATTGTTAAATATAAAGTTCCTTGGCATATGGGGAGAATTAAAAAAAATAAAATCTAATATATGTAATGATGAACTATTCCAATTGCCAGATGTGTTTCAACATCATGGACTTCTTCAGCATCACAGATGTTGCAGATAACAGATTAGCCACTCTAGAGTATAATGAGACAACTCATGCTTGAGTTGATCAAAGGTCATGTTCATGTGTTTCTATATATATATTTGTTTTGATGGGCAACCATCCACTTTTCAATGAATCTGGATCAGGGCTTCTTTCCTACTCTGCTGCAGGCTAACGACACTGTGACAGACATCTTCAGAATAAATTTCCGTCCCTCATGATCTCCTCTACCATGCTATACTCCTTGGATCAGGTCAGAAGCCACCAGAAAAGGCAGTCATTTCTGCCTTTTAGTAACCATAGTAGTGCACTCTACTGACTTGCCATTATATTGCACCATACAAGAATTATATTTACATTTCAAAGGAAGCATTTTCATTTTAACAACAGCAGCTACAAGAAACTTCCTAGAAAGCAAGCTGATGATAGTGTTGTTTTCAGTGTTGCTCTAAACTCTGATAATACTATGAAAAATCAGCTTTTTTTCCCCCAGTTGTCCACAAAACTGAATACAAGTTCTCCCAAAAAAGTTTTTCTTTCCTAGATTGTCCACACACAACTAATATAACCAGAATAACTTTAGTTCAATCCATTCTTTAAAATTGGAGTAATTGGATTCACACATGCACACACACCTCTTTTGGCCAAATATTCCTTGTAACAGATTGCCTGATTTTACAAGGTACGACTGCTATAGTAAAGAGTGGACTGATAACATCAGCAAAATTCTTTTCATGAGCATAAATCCACCAAGTCTATGATTTGCATTAAAGTGTGCTTTCAAGTATGTCCTAAAGTGGCACTGTCATTTGCATATTGTCTTTAATCTAACATATTTTAAGTGCCAGACAAGATAGCAAGTGTTCTTTAAGGTTCTCTGCACCCCCCCTCTTTTTTATATTAAGTTCCTCTACTCTGTTTTGCCCTTGTTCTTTCTTTTGATTACTGTTCCTTGGCAAATACTGACTGCTTTCTTCCTTACTTGCCCAGGCAGCTTTTCATTCAGCTACTAAAACATCTTCCACTTTTATCCTCCTGAGATAAGATTCTGAGACCCTCACCTAAAGTCGGATGTGCCTGACAGTAATATTTTTGGCTTATAATGTGCATCCCTTATATGAAATCTGTTAAAAATTAATCTGATATGCTTTAAAAAGTTCAGTGCTGCACACCAGAACTGTCCCCTTTCAGTTTGCTGGAAGAGAGTTTAAAAACAGTAAATTCTTCCGGTTGTAGAATGTGTGTGTGTTTTTAAAATAAAAAGCCATCTTTTTGGGCTAAAAACTGGCGTGACTACAGACTGCTTACACCAGGGGTCAGCAGACTTTTTCAGCAGGGGGCCGGTCCACTGTCCCTCAGACCGTGTGGGGCCGGACTATATTTTGAAAAAATAGTAATGAACATTTTCTATGTCCCACAAATAACCCTGAGATGCATTTTAAATAAAAGGACATGTGAAAATATGCTGTCCGCAGGCCGGATTTAGAAGGTGATTGGGCCGGATCCAGGCCCGGCCCTTAGTTTGCCTACCCATGGTTTACACTGTTCCTTCAGTAGGAATTACTGTAACCAATGTAATTTGCTGTTCTGAAACGACAAACAGGAAATTGGTGATTTCTAACCTTTCTAATTTGCTCATTAGTATTTAGAGTGCTGGAGTACTCTATGGTATTTTTGTAACTAATTAACTGCAAATGGTACAGAAGTAATGAATGAATAGATCAACTCAATAGATACACTTTGTGAAACTTTTCACTGAAGTCCTTTGGTACACCTCTATTTCTCCCATAACTGGTGGGCAAACACTGTGCATTTTGCAAGCCTCTTACAGATGCCAACCAGGCACTGAAGCCTCAAAGGCCGGCAGTTTGTTCCAGGTGAAGGACTGTGCATGGTACATTCAGTGGCAGTGATTGCACATTACAGAAAAGCATAGCTAGTGGGTTACTGTGAATGTGCAGAAGGCTTCCATTCCAGTCGTACCTGCTAGGCAGTGGGAGCCACAACCCTAATATCCTTTACTTAGCATTATGTCCAGAGCAAGAATAGTGATTGCTTCCACTCCAAACCAACCATAGTGTCAAGCCAAGGTTTGTTTGTGTTAAACAAACCATGCTTCCTAGTTTGGATGTACAGCAAAATTAGAAATCATAGTTTGTTGCTCATGCTGGGGGGGGGGGGGCAAAACAGAAGCAATTCATGGTCTGCAGTTAAGTACATTGTACCTTAATAGGCGTGATATTAACGCGCTAACCATTTAAGGCAGAATGGTGGTCTTTTAGCCACTTTTGAACAAGTAACTTGTGGTGAGAGAGTTTGGACTATTGATGAGTAACTAATTGATTGTTTAACTATCAATCAATTTTTATTGTATACAATATAGCCAAAGGCCTTTACAATGGACGACAGCGAATAAAAGGAATCTTTCGTCTAAAATCACACACGTAACCTGTAGCAGTTTACAACATAAAAAGAAATTTACAACATTAAGACTTAAGATTGGGGTGTATTTACATAGCTGGAAGGAAGCTTCTTGGCTGCCAGTGCAAATTTGGCTACTTGGTGTGATTGATCAACTAAATGATGTTTGAGCTTTTTTTCTTCACCTTTCTTTGTCTCTTAAAGCAACTCCTCTTTTTTTAGCCTTCTCTCTTCAACTTCTTTCAAATCACTCCTAAAAACCCACCTTATCCCATGGAGCCTTTGAGTTAACCCCCAAGCTCCCATGCCCACTCTACCTAAGCTCAAGTACATTTAGTGTAAACAATTGCATTTTCTTTCCCTGATTACTTTTGCCTCCACTTCCTTCTCTTTTCTCTGATGTTTCTCCTGGCTCAAATTTTAGAGTGTAAGCTCTTCTGGGTGGGAACCTTTCCTCTTGTGCTCAGGAAAGTGCCATATATGCTGATGGTGTGCTCTGTCTACCATGTGCAATTTATTGTACTGCATTCTTTGAATTTTGTGTTTGTATTAAGCTATGTGAGCCACCTTGCTTGGACAAAGGGTGGTGTATAAATTGTACATCATTTCCCAGACACCTAACTTTGGAATTGAAGCTGTGCACAGAGGCTTCTGATACAACCCTGCATCTGCTCCCAGTGCAGATCAGAGATATTTTACCAGTTGGATTTCTGCCAACCTTTCTAAAACTGATGGTCAGTGAGAAGGCAGTTCTCCACCAGGCTCCCAACTCAGTGTCTGCCTCAGGGAGAGTAGTCTGTCTTGAAAAAGCTGGTGGCTAGAAAGTGAGCTGTGTGCCATGCCAGCTGCTCTGAAGCCAAAGCTCAGCTTGAGAGAGTTGTATTGCTTCCCAGCTTGATGGGGAGCCTAGTTGCACTGCATCCCAACTGAGCATCTGCTTTGGGAATGTTGCGGGGGGTGTGTGTGTGTGTGTGTGTGTGTGTGTGTGTTTGTGTTTGTGTGTGTGTGTGTGTGAGAGAGAGAGAGAGAGAGAGAGAAACTGTATTAAAAATACATTTTAAAAAAATAGAAAAATAGTTGAGATGCTCGTGCAGATGTTATTAATCTGCATGCATCTTAATAAAAGGATGTGTGCACTCATGTTTCCTAAAACTAATGTGGCCAAGTGACCAAGCTTGCACAACATCTTGTTTTTTGCTTGCTATGCCACTTTCAGAGCCTTAGGGAAAAGTTGAAGTAAACCTATTTATTTCCCTCTAAACTGGTTTCTAGTTCTAAAACCTATGGAGTTTATCAACTGGTCCAATGAAAACAATATGGTGCAAGATTAAATTTTATACAAAATAGTAAAGTTACCAGTAAAAAATTAACTTGCCTTTTTATTAGAAATGTTATATATTGACCTCTTGCTGTTTGTATTTCTCTTTTTGGAAACATTTCACTCCATATTGATATTGGCCCAAAATAAGATGTTTTGAATATTAATTAACTAAGATGTAGAAATCTGATTTCAAAATGGGATCAAAGCTTAACTAACCATTAACTTCAGTTCTTGTAGGGTATATTTTCTAATGCAGAGAAAACCCTTGGGAAAGCTTAGATGGTAGAGCATGAGGCTCTTGTTTTCAGGGTTCTGGGTTTGGGCTCCACATTGGGCAAGATTTCTATGTAGCAGGGGCTTGTACTAGATGAGCCTTGTGGTCCCTTCCAACTCTATAATTCTGTGATTCTGTGTTTCCTTTAAATATCTAAAATTAATTGACAGTAACAAACATATATGAAATGTAAATTTTCCTTTGTTTAGACAATTGCTGAGGGCTAGTTTTAGCAGGTTTCCTTCATATGCTCTTTGTCTTGAGTTTAATATTAATATCCTGTAATTTTTATTGGAGGACATCTGCGACACTATGTTAACTTTACTTCTAGTTTTTATTATGTTTTGATTTTTGCGGTTTGCTTTAATATTGTATTGGTGTTTGAATTTTTAAAATGTGCACCACCCTAGAATCCATGTTTGGACACAGGTTTAGACATTTACAAAAATAAAAAAACCTTTCAAATACTGAGGAAGGGGTTGGATTTAATTTTTAACCACCATTAAAAGGGGTAAAGGGGACCCCTGACCATTAGTCCATCTTAAATTTGCTATAATTAAGATAAGTGTATTGTAGTTTCAGTAAATATGAAGTAGGATAGATTATTGAACCGTATGATAATCCCAGGGGCTTGGATCCAAACCTCACTATTTACACGAGTGGAAAGGGATTATTTGCACACAGTGGGGGGCCCGTGGTGACACTTGCTTGTGTCTTATGGAATGCCTTTCCTGAAGCAATATCTTGCACACGTGGAAGCAACTTTGTGCAAATCTGTAACCAATATAATGTTTGTAATATCTATATTAGTTGCAAATACTTGGTGAGTCTTATGGTCACTTAAAAATATAAATGAAAAGTGTTTAATCCAGCACTAATATATTTTGAGTTGTTATAAGGCATATGTTGATCTAAGCTGTGTAGTGAGTTACAAGTCATCTATGGTGACGGTGTTTTCTTCTAGCTATTCCTGTTCTCTCATCCATAAAATCAGCATAAAATTGACTTAACGTTGTTGCGTGTCTAGAAACCAGTCTTCCCAGGAAAAGTAAATTTGGTCTCAGTAGTTCTGAAGAGGAAGTACATAACTGCAGAATAGGATTATGCTTCCTCCTCCTTGTCAAGATGTAGCCTCTTGCTTCTTGTCAACACCCTCCTTCCATTCACTTAATCAATTTCCCAGTACACAAAGAATTCTGAACAAAAGTTTTCATACCTGTCAACTGAGGGGGTAGGAGACTCACATTCAGGATTGTGGTGCTGGGTACACCAAAATATCCATCTCTTTTTTGTGATGGAAAACTCCCCTTCTCCTCACTGTACCTTAAATGAAAATGATGGGAGCACTTCAGAAAGGAAGTGTGAAAATTAATTGATCCTTTGAATATTTGTTAGTGGCCAGTAAGACCTTTGAAGGGATGCAAAGTCAATGTCATAATACCAAGTAACATGACAATATTTACTAGTTTTTATTTTGTGGAATGGATTAGAGCAAATGTGGACAGATTTCAAGCTTGTGGGATCTATTGTGTTTTATATATTCATATGGCAATTAACTGCTGCAGGTGTGTTTTATTACTACCTAATAACTCACCATAATTGCATATAACAAAGACTGAAGTAGTAGCAAATTTCAAAACAATAGTATCAGACAGAATTATTTAAGTGCTGTGCAGAATGAAGCTTTATTTACTTGACAACGTTTTTATCACACGGAACATCCCTCAGAATGAAGTATTTGGGGGTTCTGCCAAATAGGAGTTCCAGGTACACATCCTACATGGGGTTAGGATTGAAAGAAAAACTTTAAAAAATGCCTCCCTTAAGCTATCAAATTCATTTCTTTAGCCAGTGCTAGTTTGCATAAAACCAAATGATTTTTGGATGTAGCAGGTCCCAAACTTCAACTGGTGAATGTGTAGTATTCTGTGATATTCTTAACCTGTAATTTTAAATTGTAAATGTGGAAAGAAGCTTGGTGAACTGCTTTAAAAAACAGTGATATTTGTGACATTTGAAAAACATTTTGCATTTTTTCTACTTTTAATTCCCTTTTGCAAAAATGAATATTGGAATAACATCTTTAAAAAGGCATTAAAACAACCACAGAGTAAAAGGCAATGGAAAACACACACACCACAAAATAACCTTCTATTATTGTGTTAACAAATATGCATAGAGTTTCATAAATATGAAATTAAAAAATATATTTTGAATAATCCCGTATCTGAGTTTTGAGACACATTTTTTGTACCTGTCTGTGAGCCTGAAGCTACGTTGACCCTCTTTAATATTAATGTACTCTACTCTAAGACTCTGTTCTTTTGTCTCTGATTAATGCTGTCTGTCAATTATTTACAGATCCTGTGGTTTTGTGGAAGTTCCCGGAGGACTTTGGAGACAAGGTTAGAAACATGAGATTGATCCCTTTAAAATGATGGAATAATAATAATAATAATAATAATAATAATAATAATAATATCAGAATAACCTGCCTTTCTACAGCTTTTTAAAGCTTTCCTATTCAACTGTAGAAAGGCAGATGGCTGATGATAACAATAAAAGACTCTTCACCAGCTGATTTGATCATTAGAATGTGTTTGTGGCAGGAAGTATTGCACACTATGATAGTTGCTTTCATGGATTTATCACATTATTATTTTTAATCTGTGTGGATATTATGACCAAACGCCAGTGGTGGCATTTCTTCTTCTTCTGAAGTCATGAATATAGTTCCAGAGGAATAAATTTGGGAAATTATGATTGACACACAGCACTGAAATCGCCACCAGGCGCACATCACCAATGATAATCTAAGAGGTTGCACAACTGTTAGTATCAGCACTGATGTTAACACGTTGGTTGTGTATATACTGTTGGTGGTAGTTCAGTATTCATGAAAACGTTCTCTCTTTCACCAGAGCTACTTTGACACTTGGGCATGTTAGCAGTTTTAAACAGGAGCGTAATGCTTGCAACAAACAAGTGGTTGTCTAAAACAGTGGTTTCATTAAAAACAACAACCGAGTCCTCTAAAAATTATGGGGTTTTTTTTTTATAGGCTTCTTCATTGAATTCATTTCGCTCTTTTCATTTTGATTTTATTGAACAGTATACTTTCTTTTTTCTGTGGCTCAGACAGATTTCTCAGTTTTGCTTTAAATAGTGCCAGATCCTTGGAGAAAAACACCATAAACAACAGTTTGAATTCTGTTTTGAATATAGGAACCTATATAAAAAGTATGTTGCCACAGCAGTTTGCAGTTTGGCCCTGAAATTCCGAACAAAATTGTCAGTTGTGCATGTGTGAAACTCATTCAGATCAATGATACTTCTTTATGACAACACAGAGAACCCCAGTTTATGTGTGTTGTTACTTGGCAACATGTTGCTCACACATTAATATGAAGTTGCAATCTATTCCAGTAGTCAAGAGCTTTAGGTAGACTGCAAATACCATTTGAATGAATGAGACTTTTTGCCTGGGAGCAGCTGTGTTTTCGATTTCACTCTGTCTCTCATATTCAAATGTTACTATCAAAGGTGCATTTGAGGTTGATTGTATTCAAAGCTTGTGTCCATGCAAAAAGCAAGTTTCATTAAGTCTGTCAGTTGCAAATGTTAATATTTTTGTATGTGTGTGTTCTGTTAAATCCAGCTACAAATGTATAGAGTTGAATGGCATAGGAAAGGGTCAATGGCAAGGGGAACTGTCCTTGCGATTGGGCTAAATGCCATAGTAGCAGCTTTGTATGTGGGAGGTGTAAACCTGTGTCTCTTTTCAGCTGTAAATCTTACTGGCTAAATTATTAGAAGCCAACCTAATGAACATTATGGTGCTGTTGGATAAACCAAGGTAAAGGCACATAAGTATTGTGTTCTGCTCCTTTGAGTAGAATAGGTGAGAAATCTAAACAAATGTGACAAAGCATTACCTTGATTAACTAGAGAAATGGGCTAAAGTTAGTAGCTTGCCACATAAAGATGTTCCTGAGAAAAAGATGCAGAATATGATGCTCTGGTTAAGCATTAACCAAGATAACTGTCAATGGCTTAGTTCGTTTGTCACTTTAAACCATGGTTAAACTAACATATGGTTTAAAGGTGAATTTACATCATACTGGTGCTGAAATTTTGAGTGTTTCACTCTTCCCCTGCTGCTGCTACAAGTTAAGTTCTGTTCTAGTTTAGAGTTACATCCCAAACTGTGTTTATGGTTTGTTTCTCCCCAAACAAACTGTAAGCTCTTTGACATCAACAAGTACACTGGATGCTCAGGTTGCAAACATGAGCCGTGTGGGATGCACGTTCGCAATCAGCAGCGTTCGCAACCTGCGTCTGCGCAGGTTGCGATTAGGCGCATGTGCGACTGCCAAAACCCGGAAGTAACCCATTCCAGTACTTCCAGGTTTCGGCAGTTTGCAACCTGAGAAAATGCAACCTGAAGCGGTTGTAACCCGAGGTATGACTGCATAGTTAAAAGAAAATGTGTACAATTCATATATTCATTCATAATAACAAACCATGAGCCTAGCTTTGAATGTCACTCTTAAGATGATGCCTTAGCTTGTGGCAGCCTGGCATCAGCAGGAGCTGAGGTTCCCCATTAAACCAAAGTTTGGCTTGATGAAGGTTTGGCATACAAATGAGACCAAAGTATAAGTAAACTTTATGCCGCTTCTTTTAATTATACTTGCTGAAATCAAAGACTTCCAGACCCCTCTGAAGACAAGTGGACCACAATGGCAACTCGTGTTTTAAGGTAGAATGATGCCTTACCTGTCAAACAGAATAAAGAAAGACTGTTACTGTCTCTCATGCCAGCTTTGGTTTGGTGTGTGTTTGTTTGTATTTTGGCTTACTATGGAACTTAAAAACAAATAGAGACAATTAAGAAGTTCAGAATTTTTGAAAGTATTAGCCCGTATAATTATATTTTGAAATATGTGTTTAGTAATTCTGAAGACACCAGTTTTTGTACTGAATATCAAATATCACACCAAATTGGTGTGGTGATCTTTGTGATATCTGCAACATACACCGAAGAGCACAATTAAGCTATTTTTGCTTCATCCTTTGAAAAGAATACATATAGACAATCCTGTATGCACGAAATCTTCAATATAATTACCGTATTTTTCGCCCTATAGGACACACTTTCCCCCTCCAAAAATGAAGGGGAAATGTGTGTGCGTCCTATGGGGCGAATGCAGGCTTTCGCTGAAACCTGGAGAGCGAGAGGCGTCAGTGCGCACCAACCCCTCTCGCTCTCCAGGCTTCAGGAAGCTATCCGCAAGCTTTGGGAGCCCGGCACGACTTCCCGCCGGGCTCCCAGGGCTTGCGGACAGCAGCCTGCAGCCCGAAACCTAGGGAGCACAGCGGAGCGCACCCCGGGCTTCGGGCAGCTCTCCGCAAGCCTTGGGAGCCCGGCGCGACTTCCCGCCGGGCTCCTAAGGCTTGCAGACAGCAGCCTGCAGCCCGAAACCTGGGGAGTGCAGCGGAGCGCGTCCCGCGCCTGGGGGTGAAATAAATTTTTTTTTCTTTATTCCCCCCCCCCCCCAAACTAGGTGTGCCCTATGGGCCGGTGCGCCCAAATACGGTATTTGTGTGCACAGACACACTCATTTTTCCTTTCAACATTTGACATGACACTAGAACCATAAAGAGATATGCCTGGACAGCACTAGCACCTTCTTAACCACAATTTCACTGTTTAGTTCACTACTGAACATACTGGATTCTGAAATTTCTCTGTAAGAGCAGCCTCTTTCTTTCCTCCCCAGCTTGGTTTTTTTAATAAAAGATTTGCTCTTACAGATCTGCAGCAGCAGTTGCTTTTTCTGGGTTGGTACTTTAAAGCTTGCCAGAAGGCACAGCACAGTCACCACCTCCCTCCCTCGCTCCCACCCTTCTTCCTCTCCTGTGTGGAGGAAGAGAACTATAGGCATATTGAATCATTGTCTCACAAGGCTCTGCATGTTTTCTTAGTGCTTTCAGGTACCTGTATGTGCAAGGCTGTTCCCTAGTGCTGATTCTGCATCATTTTATTTCCACCCCTCTATTTGCTCTTGCTCCTTGTTGCCTGAACTGATGTTGTCCGACAAGCGAAGGCAGAACTTGGTTTGGCAATTGAGGAGCCAAGTAGCACCTTTAGTAGGATGGCATTTGGCTCAGAGTTGTCAGCTCCTATTTTGTAATCACTGTTTTAAGACACAATAGGGAAAAGAAGACACAATGTTGCAGACTGCCCTGGAATCAGTATGAAGGGTGGCTCAGAACAACTAGGAAAAAACAGGTTTCACTTATCATAAATAAGATGGCCATTCAGGGTCAAAGGAGATGAGAACTGGAGTGATTTTATTTTGGGCCTAGGGTCAAGTCCAGTAACAGTGCCAAATTGTCTGCTGCTTCCCTTTGCCTTCCTCGTCAAGTTCTAGACATTCACTGTTCTGGTTTGCCCTAAACTTTCATTATCTGCCAGATGAAAACTGGTCAGATTAGGGTGGCATTGTACACTATACTGAAGTGGGGAGAGAGAAAGTGCAAGTGAATTATGTCTCCTTAAATACAGTGGTACCTCGGGATGCAAATGGGATCCTTTCTGGAGCCCCGTTCGCATCCTGAATGGAACGCAAGACGCGACAGCGCATCTGTGCATGTGCGGGTCACGTTTCGGCGCTTCTGTGCATGCGCGTGGTGTCATTTCGCCGGTCTGCGCATGCACACGTGGCGAAACCGAAAGTAACACGCTCCGTTACTTCCGGGTTGCCGCGGAGCGCAACTCAAATTTGCCTAACCCGAAGCATATTCATTCTGAGGTGTGACTGTAATTCTTCCAGTGTAATGTATGAAAAAGATTGGCCTGAAGTTGTGCGTTCTTTTAGGTGGGCTTATTCTTTTGAGGGGGACGCGGGTGGCGCTGTGGGTAAAAGCCTCAGCGCCTAGGGCTTGCCGATCGAAAGGTCGGCGGTTCGAATCCCCGCGGCGGGGTGTGCTCCCGTTGCTCGGTCCCAGCGCCTGCCAACCTAGCAGTTCGAAAGCACCTCCGGGTGCAAGTACGGTAGATAAATAGGGACTGCTTATTGGCGGGAAGGTAAACGGCGTTTCCATTTGCTGCGCTGGCTCGCCAGATGCGGCTTTGTCACGCTGGCCACGTGACCCGGAAGTGTCTCCGGACAGCGCTGGCCCCCGGCCTCTTAAGTGAGATGGGCGCACAACCCTAGAGTCTGTCAAGACTGGCCTGTACGGGCAGGGGTACCTTTACCTTTACTTTATTCTTTTGAGGCTAACCGGAATAGACATAAAGCCGAGGGTGAATGAGCCTACATAGGAACATAGGTGCCTTATACTGAGTTTGACTAATGACCCATCTAGCTCATATGCTGACTGGCAGTGACTTTCCAGAGTTTCAGAGAGGAAGTTTCTCCCAGTCTTACCTGGAGATGTCAGGGATTGGACCTGGGACCTTCTCATGCAAAGCAAGATGTTCCGTCACTCAGCTGCAGACCTTCATTCTAGGAATGTGGAAGTCTGCATGTCTTGAGACTGCAGACCATTCAAACATACGAGCACCCTTGAAGGCCCAAGTCAGCTTGTCCCAACCTGATGTCCCAAGCCTCAGATTGATTTGGCAGATCGTTTATGATGTCTACACTGGACTTCAGCCTTTGCTGTGGCAGAGCTGCCTCACCCTTAGCTGGAGTGAGGTGACAGCAGATGTTGGTACAGGTAGCAGTGGCAGATCCCTAGCCAATGCTCTCAAGCCCATCGGCCACTCTCCTAGGTTGGAGGACAGAGCTGTGTATGCCACATGACCTGTCCTGCAACCCCCAAGCTAGTCTGTCTCCTTCAGGTATAGGCCACTGTCCCATTGCCAGTGTTGAAGTAAGATTCAGTTGCCTGTCCAGTTGGCTTCAGTACATGGCATGGGGGGTGGGTGGCATTTTGTCCTTTGCCTCAGGCCCAAAAATTTCTTGGTCCAGCCACATGTGTATAAAGGAATAAAGAACGAAAGAGGTGGGAGTGAAGGAGAAATGTTGTTGCTTCCTGAAAACCGTGGTAATTGGAAAATGGGTTCTTTTCCCAGGGCATAACTCTAAACAACGCAGCTTTCCTGGCTAAAACAGGACCACTGGAGGCTATAATATGCACATAGAGCTATGATATGCACACAGAACTACACATTATGTTTTGTGATTTCGTCTAGGGACTGATATAGATTCCTGGATCTTTTCCATTGCTGGGATATAAGCAGTTTTAGAGGGTGATTTTCAGTGGGAAATGGTGCAAGGGGGAACTGGTTACATGCTGTTCTTTTGCTTCAAGTGCTGCCCGTAAATTGAATGTGGTCCCTCCCCCCCCCCCCAAGAAAAAAAAGAATAATGGAACTGCACGTAATGTTTCCCCTCAGCAACTAGTACAAGTTATTTGATGCTTGCTATAATTTTATTTTATAGATGCATATAGAAAAAAACCTGTTAATTAAAAAGCTTTCATTTAAAACACAAACAAATTCAAATTGGAAATGTTTTGTTTAATGATGGAATCAACAGCCTTGCACATGCCCAACACGGTTGTAAGACTAACAGACTATTCACCTTTAACTGTGAAAATGTTAGGAACATGCACATGCAACTTTAAATATAAACCATTTCATGTTTTTCACCATGAAATTGCAGCTAATGGATTAATGTACTGGTTGATCCAAACCATTTGATGAACACGGTGGGTTTTGGCCCTTATTTTGGGAAGAAAACAGACATTTTGAAGACACAAGGGAGATCTCCTGACAATTGTGGTCTAAAGACTTGGAAGGACCTTTAATCGTCATCTTTCACCTCTGAGCAGACATTAATATCACTTGTACATGAAGGCTCTGTGTGCTTGCAAATAAATGTTTGATGATTTTAAAAGTTGACTTTCCTTGCATTTGGAAGGACAAATGGCAAGCCCAATATATGTATCATGGTTTTGTTTTATAGATTTTTTTCCACTAGTTCAAAATTTTGCACTTGATCAGCATATGGTATAGCCAAGCCTCATCTCGACCAACTCTTTTGTTATCTTGTTATTGTTATAGGTCTTAATGACAGTTGTAAGCCACAGCTCTGGATGTAGGGGTTAGTCTACCCTGGGGAGAAGAGGGAGAAACAGCAGTGTGGATTATGGAAATATGAATTGATCTAAGAAGCAGCTCTCTTGTAATAGAATAGGGCTCAAAGAAAGACAGAGGAGAAGCTGGTGAAAAGACGATGGAATATGATGTGAAAATGATCATTTGAATGCTTTCCTTTTCATTCCCAGCTGCTGTGTTCTGGTGAAAAGGCATGCATTTGTATATCTTAAGGCTGGGTGAAAAAGGGCCAGATGAATAGAATTACTTGTTAGATATGTTTTCATTTTGAGCTGGGTAAATTATGTGCATTTTAATAGACTGTATGCATATGTTACCCATTTTATCGTACAGCTGTAATATTAGAGATTACTTTGTTAAAAATGTTCTCATTTTTATCAAGTGTAACATTTAATTTAATATTGGACAGTCTTTCAGATACTGCGTATTAACCAACAAAAAGTGAATGCTGAATTTGGCCTCTATCCATTGCCTTAAGCAGCAGTGTAATAAAAGCGCAAACATTTCATTGACGGTTATGTGTTCATCATTCCATGAGTTGAACAAAATAATTATTGTTCAGCGTTAAAGCAGTATCTTTAGCCGAAACTCTCGCAGTATCTTTCTGAGTGGTGCGTCCAATAATGTTTGCTCTAATAAGCATATGAAGACTGTTTGACTGATTCTCCTATTCATGTCCAGTGCAGAAGGCAGCTCAATTACTCACCCGTTACCACATTGTCAGTCTTTAGTGACCATTCTCAAACTCCTGCTCTTCCTTCCTTTCTAAAGTTTTGACCATGTGCATTGCCATTTTCTTGCCTGCTTCTCTTGGTCAAGTTGCCTTCATGACACAGAGAACGCTTTTCACAAACCTGTACCTTGCTTACATGATTTGTGGTGAAGATTCACTTTTGCCACTGGAATTAGGTCCAGTAGAAATTATTGAGGTTATTGAAGAGTTTTCCTGTAACTATTTGCAATTTTTTAAAGCAGCGACTGCCAGATCAACTTCCCAAATAATAGGTTTTCTTTGAGGTAAACACAGCGAGAGGCTACCAAATCATGTTGTTAATAACTGGCTCATTTTGGATGTGATGCGAAAGAACCCTGGGCTCATACACGTTCCCCTGCTCTTTCCTCAGGCAAGGCCAGGATGAGGAGATTGAAAGCTTTCACTTCTATTTTTACTTTACTATGCTTAGCCTTAACTACAGTTTAGGGAAACAAGCTGATTTCAAACCATGGTTATTTTGACTTGTTTCCTTAAACTATAATTATGATTAAGTGCAATTTTGGGTTCAGATGTAACAAACTGAGTTACAAATGGAAGTGAACACTTCCATTGTCCTCCTTGTGACCACATTAGAGGAGGAGAGCAGAAAGGGAAGTTCACAAGCACTGGTTCTGAAAAGGGAAAGAGATGATTATGGTTCACAGCCAAGAAAAGGCAGTTGAGGATGCTGGGCAGGTCCATAGATGGATATAGTCTAAGAATAGGGGATATGGAGTGGGAAAGTGTGTGGCCTAGGAAGAGCCCCAAAAGCCAAATAGAGTGGCCTAGAGGACTGTATTTTGTTCCCAAGGTTCCCCACCCCTGACTTAGCTTGAGTACAGAGGCTGTGGACATGATTATGTTTCTTCCTATATCATTTTCAACCAGTATCTGAAAATAGCTTTTGCCTTGGAGAATTTAGGAGTCTATCTTCAAATTGCAGTTTTTCTAATCACTGCCAGAATCCCTTTGAACAACTCATAGCAACTGCACTTTGGCAATATTCATGCCAAGTGTGGTGTAATGGTTAGAATGTTGGACCCATGGCCTGGGAGACCAGGGTTCGAATCCCGATTCAGCCATGAAGCTCACTGGGTGACCTTGGCCAGTCACCAACTCTCAGCCTAACCTACCTCACTGGGTTGCTGCGAGGACAAAATGGGGAGGAGAACACCACTTTGAGCTCCTTGGGATAAAGAGGTGGTATGTAAATGTAATAAAACACAAACACAGAGATAAATGTTTGTGGAAGTAATTTGCTAATTATATTATGCATTTCAAATTATCAGGGGTCATTCTCATGTTATTTTTCTGATGTGGTTCTCAGAACTTAATATACCAAACCCTGGCACAGTTCACAGATTATCAAGGAGTGGATGTGCACAGCTAAAATTATTATTTTGGGGGATCTGAACACAGTATTCAAAAGTATTGTTGTTGGAGCTTCCTATCACCTATCTTGTGATTTCTGTTCTGTGTTTCACACATTGAACAGATTATCTTTAAAACAAACAGGCCTGATAGCTGCGGTTATTCTTTACGCTGATCATATAAGTTCGGAGTGGATTCAGAATGAAAATTCTGAAGGGCTGGGATTCCAAAGCTGAATCCACTAAAACACTAATTTGTCGTATTCACAACTTCCATATGGTGTTTCTAAAGCCCTGCAAAATGCATGCATTTGTATATCTTAAGGCTGGGTGGAAAAGGTGTTAGATCCCCTTCTGTCTCCCTTCTCCGATTTTCATTGTAAAGAAATGATGGTGTCATTGGATAAATTATTCATTTTTCTTGCTGTAGCACCCAGAGCCCAACTAATTAGATACTGCACAAATATGACTCACACAAGAGTGGTTTTGAGTCTCGCTATGTTTGCCAACCACAGGGTATAATGGAATCTCTGACTATAACAGCTCTAGAATCTGGTGTGTGCTCACTTTCTAGAGACTATTTTTGCTCTGGATGTCTTTGGTGTAGCTCAGCAAATATTTCCACCGAGGCGAATTTCTTTGGAAGCAGGTTGAGCTACCATGTCTAGAAATCCGCCTTATTTTTATCTTAATTGTGTGATCAGAAAACTTAAATCTGGCACTTGGAGACCAGCATTAAGCAGATTTGTAAACAGTAGAACTACAATGCTACATCATTACTCGCTGACATTTGTAAATAAATGGAATAAGAGGCAGTAGATTGATTGTTACAACTTTTGCTTTCGGTTTATCAGGAATATTTACCTAAAATTGTTTGCTTCTGTCCTGCATGCAGTTATTGTTTTGGTTTCAGAGGAACCTGTGTAATTGTAACTGCACACCATCATAGCCAATGTGGTATTAGGGGCTGAAGAATGGCTTTCATCTCAATACTTTTTGATTTTAACAATTATAAAATCTTATTTTAATAGATTTCATCCCAATATTTCAATCATACGTTGGATAAACATTAGTTGCACATTATTTTGGTACAATTTACCCTAACCCAATGCAGAGATAATATGATTCAATTTCACATTTCTGTCTAGTTCCAAATGCTTGTTATTCAAGGTTATCTAGGTACCTGGGGAAAACAGACTCTGATAAACAGATTCAGGCTAATCAGGATTTTATCACTTAGGGCCAAACTAGACATTATGATAGGCACGCTTTATTTATTTATTTTAAAAAGCATGGTGAACATTGGCCACTAATTATTTTTTATAAAAATCAGTTGCATAGAGCCTGACCTAGCAAGAAGGAGGGAGTTCGCCCCTTTTCTCCTCCAATGTTTTCCCACAGGAAACAGCCCCCTCAGCTGCTGTTTAGCTCTCAAAGTGCTATTTTTGATAATACAGATCATAGTTAAGCACAAGAAGCTATGAGGTGGGATTTTGTGTGTGTGTTTGTGTGGGTGTGTGAGAGAGAGACAGAGACAGAGACAGACAGACAGACAGACAGAGAGTGAGTGAGTGAGTGAGTGAGTGAGAAAAAATGGCGCTGAGAGAAAAGGCTTCACCCTTCCTACGCAACATGATTCTGATCTGGATTGTGGGAAAATTTAAGCAGTCAGCATACTTGTTAACGACTGTGCTTAACATAGCATTCAATTTTACCCTCAGTATCTCCCAGTCCTTGCTTTACAGATTCTTCATCGCTTTAAGCAAAAATATTAAAACAATCCTTACTTCGGTCTCTGGCTCCAATTACAAAGTTGTTCTGATTATATCTGTATTCCTGCAGGTCTACAGTTCATGTAGGCCAGTTCCCAATGGGAATGGATGGATCTATTCAAGTCTGTCCCATTCCTCTTCTGCATGAGGATAGGACTGAGGTCTTCTTGTTCCATTATATGTGGATTTCCAACAGAAAATCCTTTAAAATTCACAGGCACAAAACTTTTTTTTTTTTAGTACTTGTGAGGCATTTTGAATGCTGTATCTGTTCCTGTTAAATATTTGTTTGCCTTTGAAACTTTAAAAAATTCATAATACAGCTGCTCATAGCCTGGAGTGATTAGCACGCCTCCAGGAGTGATGGGACTTGATGATATTCTGTGGCACTCCATGGGAACTATATGGAAAAGATATGCCTGCTCACATGTGAACAGTAAAGTGTTTATTAAGTGTTCATTCTGATTGGTTTGCAAAGAGGTTATATGGTACCATAGGGACATGGGTGGCGCTGTGGGTAAAAGCCTCAGCGCCTAGGGCTTGCCGATCGAAAGGTGGGCGGTTCGAATCCCCGCGGCGGGGTGCGCTCCCGTTGCTCGGTCCCAGCGCCTGCCAACCTAGCAGTTCGAAAGCACCCCCGGGTGCAAGTAGATAAATAGGGACCGCTTACTGGCGGGAAGGTAAACGGCGTTTCCGTGTGCTGTGCTGGCTCACCAGATGCAGCTTTGTCACACTGGCCACGTGACCCGGAAGTGTCTCCGGACAGCGCTGGCCCCCGGCCTCTTAAGTGAGATGGGCGCACAACCCTAGAGTCTGTCAAGACTGGCCCGTACGGGCAGGGGTACCTTTACTTTTATTATATGGTACCATATCAAGCAATTGTTATTCCACACACTGAAGTTCATTTTCTTGTCATTTTTCTTAATGCAGAGGCCCGTTTATGTTTATTATGTAAGAGCCAAATGTACATTAATAGCTCAGCCTCTTAAGTTTTCTTAACTTCAGTGGGACTTACTCCAAGATCAGTGGGTATAGCATTGCAACCTAAAGTTTGGAGTCCCTTTATGAAGCTTATTGGGAGAAGTCCTTAGGAATGTTGGAGCATGACGCCATCAGTCAGCTGATGACACACAACTCTATTTCTCGATATTATCTGAACCAGGAGAGGCTGTGCAAGCACTGGACTCGTGCTATAATGCTGTAATGGACTGGATGTGGTCTAATAAACTGAATTTGAATCCTGGGAAGACTGAGGCTCTGTTGGCACTGAGTGTCTGGCGGACACTGAGATCCAGCGCCGAGGGCCTTCTGGTGGTTCCCTCATTGCGAGAAGTGAGGTTACAGGGAACCAGACAGGGCCTTCTCGGTAGTGGCGCCCACCCTGTGGAACACCATCCCTTCAGATGTGAAGGAAATAAGCAGCTTTCCTATCTTTAAAAGACATCTGAAGGCAGCCCTGTTCAGGGAAGTTTTTAATATTTAACACTGTACTGTTTTTAACACCTGATTGGGAGCCGCCCAGAGTGGCTGGGGAGACTCAGCCAGATGGGCGGGGTATAAATAATAAATTATTATTATTATTGGCAAGTGGTTCTTGTGTCCAGCAATCTTGCCAGTTGCCTATTCTGGACAGGGTTGTACTCCCTCTAAAGAAGGAGTTATGTAGCTTTGTGGTAACTCCTGGATACATTTAGGTGGCCTCCATGACTAGAAGTGCCTTTTACCAGATTTACCGCTGTGGACATACCTGAATTGGGATCACTTTGACGCTATTGTCTGTGCGCTGGTAATCTTGAGACTACATTAATGCAATGCACTCTATGTGAAGCTGCCTTTGGGCCTGGTTCAGAAGCTCCAATGGCTAGATTGCTGATTGGGGCAGACAGCTGATAGCATGTGATACCTCTTCTGAAACATCTGCAGTGGTTATCCATATGCTACCAGGTCAGGTTCAACGTTCTTGTATTGCCATACAAAGCCTTGAACAACCTGGACACAGGATACCTCAAGAATCGCCTGAGTCCTTATATCCCAGCTTGTTCACTGAGATCATCTGGAGGAGTGCTGATAGTCTCTCATGTTACAGAGGCCTGGTCTAGACTGTAAGTTAAGCATTTAGTGTTGTAGGTTCCATGCTGTGCGACATTCTTTCAGGAGAGATTTGGCAGCCATTCTCCCTTCCGACTTCTCTTGAAGACCTTTTTATGCTGACAGGCCTTTGTAGCTGTTTAATGTTTAATTTTTTGATTAGCCACTTCAGTGATTTATCTGTATTGTGTTTAAGATTGTCTTATATTTTAATGTAGTACACCACCCAGGTATTTTATGATATCGCAGCATAGAAATACTTCTATAAACATACATGCATACATACATACAGTTCTCAAGGAACTGAAAAGTGGAATGGTACAATCACATTTGGAGTACAGGCAAGTTCCCATTTGCATGTGACTGCATGCACACACTGTGCTGGCAACCCAGAAATGAAGAGCACCCTGGAGAGGACATCTTTGGGCTCTGGAGAGGGTCTCTTCACAAACCAGAGGTGCAGTGGGGCCTTTTGAGGCTGATCAGCCTTCCTGCCCGACAGCTGACATGTGGGCTAGTGCAGCAGCCACCACTGCTTCCCCATGCGTCAGCTGAGCAAGCCCTGTTGCCCCCTCCCACTCCCCAGTGAAATGAAGGACATGAGGCAGGAGTTGGTAATGCAGGTGAGCTGTGCATAAGCAAGCTGCCAGCTAGCTCTGCCGAGCCTCTTTTTATTAGCACAATATGCAAACCAGTCAGATAAATTTTGGACTGTGCCCTTTATACATCTTCCAATCACACGATTGTCGGGTGGTACAAAGTTATTTGGCACCTGTTTCCACCGCGTTACTTTCCCCTTGAACAATGTATGATGAAGGAGACAATGGTCACAGGACAGGGCATGGCAGACCACTGAGAAAGCCAAAGGTTAGATAGAGGGCATGATGTTCAGACAGCTGTGGCCTGTCTGCGGGTGGAAGTGTGCTCCACACCTGAAGGTCATGCGTTCAGACAGCTGTGGCTCATCTGCGGGCGGAAGTGTGCTCCACACCCAGCGGGTGGAAGTGTGCTCCACACCCGGCAGTCATTCCTTCACTCAGATTCTTCTATTCCAGGCATGCCTTTTTTAAAAAAAGACAAGTGCCATGCTCCATAAAATGTTCTGATAATTTGGGAATTGGCATAAATTATAAATATTTAGAGGTATTTAAAATATTATCATATTTTAGAGACTCTCAGTTTAAGAATGGCAAAGAAAATGGTTTCTAATTCTCGACAGAACTGTAATGATAACAAGATTCCTCAATGTTTACTGTGATGTTATACAGATACTAAAAGTAAAAAAAGAGCTATGTTGGTCCATGAGAAAAATTCAAAACCACGATAGAGCTATACCATTATTAAGCCAATCAAAATAAATCAAGACAGTATGCAAGCTTTTGTGTACTCCAGAATTCTTCATCAGGCTTGTTGGTACACAAAGCAAGGTGTGGGAAGGGAAAATCTTGGCTGATGGCAATGCCATGAGTCTATATCTGGTGGGAGCCTTGAGACAGAATTTGAGAGGGATGTAGCAGGCATTCAAATGAGGCCCTTTAGGTGCTATGAAGGTATCAGGTTGCTTGAAGGCCTATTGGGAACCAGAAGCATAGCAGTGGTGGACGCCCCATCCCTAAGAACCGAAAAACTGGCTCTTCATCATTAGGTGAAACACAAGTTAAAGAGATCTTGTTTCCATTCTCTGGATACTTTTTTTTTGGGGGGGGGGGGTGAGGAAGGTTTAAAGAGGAAGGAATTCTAGTTCTGGTTTTTTATTCTTGGCAGATGAAGGTTTCGTGACATGGGAAACAGCAATTTGCCTTTAAATAAGTCACCACCAATTAATTAATTAATACCTGCACTTTATAATTGGCTAAAATTGATTTCCTGTGGCCTCCACTAAACCATTGACTGTGTGATTGTTGATGCCAGGGAGTGCTAAGAAATGAAATGTTGCCACACTTGGCACTTGGCAGGAGGCCTTGTGTTGTGCTGACAAAAAGCAGGAGACAGAGGCATTGGCCGGCAACATTGCTGGAAAGCTCAGTGAAAAGGTCCAGGAGAACCCAAGAAGCAAAGAGAACAAGAAGGAAAGGCTGAAGGAAAAGAGATGAACTAGCAGAGTGCCAAGTGGCCTAGGTCTCCGAGGATTGGAAGTGATGGTCTTCATACAAGATGTCTCCCTTTTTATATCCCTTATCCAGGCCTGCCCTTTGATGACACTCCGAACCTACTTGGCATGATATTTCTAAGTCAACTGTTTTGGTCATCCTTCCTCTCTGGTGGCACCTCTCTTGTCTGTGCTAGTGGCACAGATGAGGAAGTGTACAGATGCATGCTTATATATGGAACATTATCATCTAAAGAGAGTTTACTTTAACTTGACATTTCCCAGTTCAGTGGCATGTCAGGTTGAAGTGAATTCAGACTGAGAACAGGAGGAGAACTGGATCCCCCCCCCCAAGTATTTTTAATCACTATGATCTTTGGTCTGCTTGAGTATTCTAGAGCAGTGTTCCCCAACCTTGGGCCTCCAGCTGTTTTTGGACTACAATTCCCATCATGCTTGACCACTGGTCTTGCTAGCGAGGGATGATGGGAGTTGTAGTCCAAAAACAGCTGGAGGCCCAAGGTTGGGGAACACTGCTCTAGAGCATCATATTCTAGATTAGTAAAATTATTCCTTTTCCCTCAACAAAGGATGTTGTTTCAGTTTTGTGCCTTAGAGCTTATGCCATTCATCTAAGAACAAACAGAAATTCAATAAAATACATATTTCATTGTTGCAAGGGCAGCGTCCAGCATTTGTTTGATAACTAATTAAATTGTGGACCATTTCTAACAACTGTTTCTAAATTTAAACCATTTCTAATGAGCTTAGTGGTAACTGATTGATCTGATAGCTTTGTTGTTGACGCATAATGGTAAGATTCCCAGTTGCTTGCACTATATACAGAGATGCATTTCTTTCTCTGATTTCCTGAACTGTACATACGACTCCTAGAACATCCAGATGTGTCCAGGACATTGCCAAAAGGCATTATCCAGTAGACATCTTCCTTGTATACAGATATCTATATAATATTTTTTCATTAGCAGAGAATGAACACTTCAGTCCATCTTTGCAGCAAGAGTGGCAGCAATTCTTTACAAATCTGTCAACTTGGTCTGTCTACCAGCCAAGGCACGCCTTAAGTGCAAGTTTAATGGCTTTTTATTCTTCGTAGAACAATGGCCTGTCATAGAAATATTGTCAGTGCTATGCAAAATCAGCTTTAAGATGCATAGTAATACTTTCTAAATATATCATTATTTTTACATTGTGTAATGAATATTTTAAACCAACTGCACAGTAGGCATTTAGAAGGCTTCTGGACAGCATGTTATTTTCATTCATTTAAAAATCTGAATAACACCTGTAATTAAGGGAGAAAACTGAGCCCTGCAAGCTAGGTAGGTTTCCATCTATTGATCTGTGTAAACCTGGCTTACACTGTCAGGGGAGAAACAGTCAACTGCTGAGCTGCTTTGTCACTGACATAAGCTGAGAGGATTTTTCCTCCCTATACTGTTTATACACCAGTCTATAGACCTGCTGGCTGGTTGAATTTTAAAGAGTGCGGAGGTTTAAAGACTTGTCCCCTGAGGGATGATCCTGCCAGTTGGGAAGCGAGCTGAGGCTGTGCTTTGCAGACGTTTGTGTGTGTGTCTTTGTATACGCATGCGCGCCAATTGAGGATAGGGGGAGGGATGGAAAACAGCAGTGGGAAAGTCTTGTAGTTCATCTGTCTCGTACAATATTGCAGAGGAGACTGATACGTTTATCTATATCTATCATCTATCTATCTATCATCTATCTATCTATCTATCTATCTATCTATCTATCTATCTATCTATCTATCTATCTATCTATCATCTATCTATCTATCATCTATCTATCTATCTATCTATCTATCTATCTATCTATCTATCTATCATCTATCTATCTATCTATCTATCTATCTATCATCTATCTATCTATCTAATCTATCTATTATCTTCTATCTTCTTTCTCTGTGTGCTCATTTTGGATTGAGGAGCAGAAATATCACAGAAATGTAATGAATTTTTGCAAATACAGATCCCCAGCAATGCCATCATCTGTGCTTACTAATCAGTGTTGTTAAGAAATGAGGGCTAAGTATAGTTTCAGGTGCTCTGTTAACAGGAATCTATATTTAGCACTGTGAAAGCCCAGCATATAAAAAACATACCCTACAGAACACAGAAATGCTGATTTCTCTACTGTGATAGTCCAAATAATCTGAGTAATTATTCAACACTGATTGTTGTTGTTGTTTTTAAAGGACCTGGGCATTAATTTGTATATCTGTATTTAGAGATGAGCGTGCAACCCCAGAGTCGTCGGTGACTGGACCTAACAGTCAGGGGTACCTTTACCTTTTTATTTAGATAGTTTCCCACCCATATTGACCTGGTCCTAGGAGTGTCTTTAAAGTTTTCAGATGTCCTCAATGTATTCCAAGCTTCCATCCACACTTGGACCACATATTACATGGGAATGTCTATTGCCAAGCTGTCTTAAAATACTGCCTTCCATTCATGTCAGAAGTCTCTTATTTGTCATGTATGTGAAGTTGATATCTGAAATAAGGTGCATCTGTTCTGATGTGTAATTCTCTGACCTAGCCACTCCTTTCCTTAAAAAAAGCCTTTTACTCACAAGTTTCCTATCTCCAGATGTACTAAGGCCTAGATAAATTTTATTTAGCACTTGCTCATATTCATCCTTCCTATGTGTGTTTCTCCCTTTCTGTCTCTCAAAATTTAGATTGTAAATTCCTGATGGCAGAATCCAGTTTCATTGTTTTTTTTACTCTGCACAACACAGTGCACACTGCTGGCATTGCTACAGTGTGCTACTAATGTTCTGTGTGATTTTTATTTTCTAGACTAAAAGTCAGCTGGCAACCCTACTGATGTTGTCTATTTGGGATAATAGTTTCCATTATTACTCTACTAATTTTTCCAAGTATCATGTAGTTTTTTAAACCAACGTTATTTCTATATTAACACACATTACTTGCTGCAAAACAACATCTTATATAGAAAAGCGAAAAACAAGCTTTCAATTCTTGTAAGATTATGGAGACATTAGGTTTATTTTCTTTTAAAATTAAGAGTGAATTGCGCTTGTGACCTTGTGCTGCTGCTGCTGCCCTAAAGGGTTAACTATACAATTTATGCTTTGTACCCAGTGAAGAGTTCCAGCTTTTTAAAGCATTAGCTTATGAAACGCATATAGAGTTGTTTAGCTCTCAGTAAATTCAGTTTGCTGCCAACTTGGTTCCCCTTTCTCTGCTTGCATTTTAATTGAAACAACATTTGTATTTTTGAGCCAGGATCTGTCAGAAGTCCCTGTGGCTAGTCTGTAGTACAAGTAGCAGCAGACGTGGCCTACCCATATGGTACGGTGCTTCTTGTAAAATCCATATGGCCTTGTTGAAGGGAATCCCAGCGGGGATGTGAAGGGTGTTAATACCCTTCAGGCCAGGCCTTTTCCTCCTGGGGTTTCCATGGCATTGTCTTTGCAATCTGCCAAAGCACAAACTTAATACCTTTTTAATAATCAATTATTTCAGTCCAGGAACGTGTGCTATAGTTATATTCTCCCCCAAGCCAAATATTGTTTATTTATTTATTATCTTAAAAACCCAAACAGTATTACAAGTAATTTTTAAGCACCTAACATTCTTTCTTCTGCATTTACAGGAAGTACTCCAGAGTGTACCCAAATTCTGCTTTCCTTTTGACATTGCAAGGTATGTCTGTCTTTGCTATTTTTAATAAGCAAAATTAATACTAATTGTGCACAAATCTATTTGTGCTGGAAAGTATGGTTTATTTATTTTTGGGAGACTAAAGTGATGTGTAGCAGAAATGTTTCAGAGAAATTAAGAAGCAAAGTGCTTTTCCAACTGCAGTCTTCAGTTTATAATCTTGTCAGTGTCTTAGATTTTCAAATATGCCTTTAGGCTTTTAATGGAAAAATGTATACTTTTGCTATTAATATACTGTATATCAGAATAGACTTCTTATAACAACATGTGGTCTTTCAGTTTGCGCCAATTGAACTGGAAATGCATTGGTATAAAAGAGATAACAATATGCTTTCTTGATAAAGGTGGCATTGTAGCCTAGTTCAATACTTGGATATAATTTTGTGTTATGAGTAGGTATTAAAGAATCTTCAGAATAATTTCAGCAGACTTTACCAGGAATCTTTCCTGCTTAAGCACTGTTGAACTGGAGTTGAATAAACATACAACTCATCTGGGCTGTTGTGCCATGTCTATTTATTTCAGTGGCAGTGGTGCAGAAGAACTTACTGGAATGTATCTTGAAAATGTGCAAACCCAGATGTGCTCTGAGAGTTAGTTTTAAGAATATTGTATGGTTAAAAATTTCTAATTTCCTTACATTTGCTTAAAATATCCACTGTAGGGCTGCAACATTTAATCACTTGGCTAGAATAATTGATCACAAAGTTTCCTCACTTTATAGATTTTATAAAAAACATGAATTATTTTGAATACAGGTAGTTACAAAAACCAGATGTGGCAGGTGCTGTATTAGAAGTGTCATTGCCCCTTTACTATCATGCCTCTTCTATAATGGTACCCGTTGTGATGTGTGCTTATTTAAAAACAAAGCGTCCCCCCCCAAAAAACTGCTGTTTTTTTCACATGGAAATCTGGAAATCTCTGTAATTATAGTTGATTAAATTTCATGTGATTAGTAGGCTATGATTTCTTTAATCAGGTAAGAGCCTTCCTGTATAGTATCATTCAATGGGCAGAATTCTCCACAATTCTTTAATCCAATTGAAAGAAACTCTTATATTTCTTTCTGATGGTGAATGCCCCTAACCCACACATTGAGTTTCAGTGCCAAGCAGAAATTTTAATCAGAATCATTCATATTTAAACCCAACATTCTCTCAACTGCAGTACACTGTTATGCCACACATATTGTAGCCCAAATTGAATTTTGGGTGGATTCACAGGTCTTATCCCCCACCCCCAGTGCAAGCAGCCGGCATAACTTATTTTGGATAGATTTGCATATTTGGTTACTTTGAGAATGATTCCAGATGTGTACAGATAGGAGATTTGGAAGGCTTCCAGACATATATTGCTTTGTGACTTCAACATACCGGACTGATGCAGGCTTAAAATCTAGATAGTTTAACTGTGCTTAAACTACATCTCCTGGATCCCACCCAAAACATGCAGACAGAGGCTCTCACTTGTAAGAAGAAAGAGAGAAATCTTTAGTCAGGCAAGTAATGGCCCAGGCTCGGCAGCAGATACAAACAGGTAATTGAAGTCAGGGTCTGAAGTGGTTTGGAGACTCATAAGCAACAGGGAAATGGTTAGAGATAGCCTTGGTTAAGGTTGGTGCAGAAAGGCTGTCAAGGGAAGGGCTGGAAAAAGTTGAGTGTGAGAAGAGAGGAAGAGTATCGAGGGCAGGCCCACTTCTGTGATCCTCTTCTGAGCTGTGAAATATGGTTAAATGCCTGGAAGATACACCTATATTGGCCCATTCATATATAAACTCTGACTGAAGTTGATTGACAGTATCAAACTATGCTTAAAAAACAGGTAAATCAAGATTCAAGAAATGGAAGAACTGGAATGTTCAGAAAAGTAGGGCAGAGTGAGAACACACACACACAAAATATCATTGCAATATCCTACCTAGAATGATAGTGGCACGTTAAAACACTATTCTGTTTTCTTGAGGCATCAGCTTTCATAGAGTACAGTCCACTTCATTAGATGAGCTACCTGAATTGAGGATGCCATCGTGCATCTGATGAAGCATGCTCTAGATCATGAGAGCAGATGCCACAAAATAAGCCAGTTAGTGTTTGAGGTGATACAAGACTCTGGCGCAGCCAGGATGTAATGGGAAACCATGGTTTCCTGTTATTTGACAAAGCTTCAGAGAGCCCCAGGCTCATGTGCTCCCCCTCTCCTCTCCTCTCCTCTCCTCTCCTCTCCTCTCCTCCTCTTTCATACATTTGTGGAAGAGATCAGAAGCTCTCACTTCTGATTTAAAACAAACCACAGATCTCCATGATGTCCATATTTGGAGAATTGAGTAGCTGCGGCTTTTGAGAATGAGCCAGGATCAAACTGTGATTTCAGATTCTGGCTTGTTGTAAAAGGATAGTTTAAACAAACCACATTAAAAATAATGTAATGTTTGCCTGCATGCCATTGAATCTAAAACTGGTAACGAAGGTAAAGCAAATGAAAATTAGGGACATTAAAAGCGCATGAGGCTCTCTTGCTGCCATCCAGTGGTTAGGATTTCGGTAAATAGCATGATTATACGAAGTAATAAATTAAAGAAGCTGAGAACAGCTCGATTGTAGGGATTTGTGTGAGAATAAATGCATAGCAACATTTTAGAGACATGTAGCATATGTATTCTTATAGATATAGACAGTATCTTTGTTGATGTGTGATTTCCATTAGCACACATTTTATTTTACACTGTCTTATGCTACAAAACTTCTGCATCATTTCCTATTACAATCCAAGAAGAACTGAATATTCTAAATTGTACATCATGCATATATGATGTACTGTAGTGTTACATCCATAAAAATGCAATACCTCAACAGGCAATTTACCTAAATTCCTATTTGAACTAAATGGAATTTTTCACTGAATAGTGGAAGATGCATTAACTGCAATATGGAATAGAATTTCAGCTTGTAGAATAGAATGTTGTGTTTTCTCAAAAGACATGGAAAGGTGCTTAAAGATAGAATTTTTGTTTGTTTGTTTAAATGGATAAATGAAATTAGGTGAAGTGTCCTATATCATTGAATTCATATATTTTATTTTATTAAGAGTTAATTACATGGAGTTACACCACATTATTCACCTGACATTGCATTCAAGGACAGAAGAGACTAAAGGCTGATATAGTGATTTTTAGGAATAGGAATCCACTGTTTCATCTCCAATGAATTACTACTTGCACATGCAGTGAACTGAAGTGGGTTTGAACAAATAATAATTTGAGAATATGGAATCATCAAGGTTTTCAGAGCCTCCCTGAGAGCTAGGAACTTGGAGCTGAAGGTTTTTTTCCTTCTAATAAACGAAAGACCAAATGGTCATCCTTGATATAAAAGTATTTTAAGGTCTGTTGCTTTTTCTTAACTTACAATACATTTTGTTTGCATGCTGCTCAGTTAAGCAAATCAATATAAAACAGCAGTTCTTAAACAGTTTTTTTCCCTATGAACCATTTGAAAATTGTGGAAGTTTGAGACAAATTACTTAATTTCTTCTCAATTTCAAAGCATGCATATAACATATTTTAATAACCATAGCTTTGCCTTTCTAATGCAATGAATATGTCTAATTTGTGAGGAAAGTTTTTTGAAGTCTATTTCCATCATCTGTAAAAAAATTAATCCAGTTCAGGACCAAGAATGGATATTCTCCATTGTTTTAGCAACTTTTCCATATAAGTTTTCTGGTATGTGCTGATTTGGTGTACTTCTCTTTATGAAGTGGATTGTGACAATACAGTTTAGCTTCCAAATTTTCTGGAGTAGTATTACCATGTTGGTGGGTTAAAAATAATAGCTACTATTAGCTATTTTCAGACTGTGTTCTATTGACAGCTACAGTTGAGAAGCACTGTTTCGTATGGTTCATATCTCCATCATCATCATCATCATCATCATCATCATCATTTATTTATTTATTATTTATACCCTGCCTATCTGGCTGGGTTTCTCCAGCCACTCTGGGTGGCTTCCGACAAAATATTAAAAATACATTAAAACATCAGTCATTAAAAACTTCCCTAAACAGGGCTGCCTTCAGATGTCTTCTAAAAGTCAGATAGTTGTTTATTTCCTTGACATCTGATGGAAAGGCATTCCAAATGGTAGGGGCCACAACCAAGAAGGCTCTTCCTGGTTCCCTGTAACCTCACTTCTTGCAGTGAGGGAACCGCCAGAAGGCCCTTGGAGCTGGACCTCAGTGTCCAGACTGAACAATGGGGGTGGAGACGCTCCTTCAGGTATACTAGGCTGAGGCTGTTTAGGGCTTTAAAGGTGCCCGGAAACGTACTGGGAGCCAATGTAAGTCCTTCAAGACCGGTGTTACGTCGTCTTGGCAGCCATTCCCAGTCACCAGTCTAGCTGCCGCATTCTGGATTAGTTGTAGTTTCCGGGTCACCTTCAAAGATAGCTTCACGTAGAGCACATTGCAGTACATGTCCATGACCTGTTCATATAATGTTGCAGCTTTTTGGATAGTATTCTAAGCTTTCAATCTAGGCAGGGCTCTGCTACATTTTTGTTCTAACCCGTTGAAATTTGGAGCCTGACCTATGGAAGGTAGATCCAGAAGTAAAAGTTAAAAGTATGCTCAATTCAAGGATGGAGGTGCATTTCTAGTAAATGTTTGAAGTATTAACAAAGTGAAAAAAATTGTATGGAACTATTTTTGTTCTGTTTGCTCTTCATAACATTGTTAGTTTGTGGGGTGGGTGGGTGGGTCAGTCTTCCAATTCTTTGAGTCTTTTCCCCAGTAAGGATTAAAATCTAGTACCAAACTAGACAATTGTAAGGCAGTGGCCTTAGCTGACCACTTAAGCACCAATCTTAGCATAACCAAATAAATTGCTCTGTGCCATAGGGCAAATGGGTGGGCCTTTCCTCTTCCCCCATGGCTGGTAGATAGAAGTGCAACGGGAGTGTAGTTGTATGTGAACTTAAGAGAAAGTAGTCGTAAGAATCTGGATACAGAGACATTGCTTGAGCTGATCTTTTGGGGTGTTAATGCTATGAGTCTCTCCATTTTATGCTCAGGTTGTATATATGTGTAAATAAAACCATATATCTTAAAAGACACCACTAACCTTCATTCCATGGAAGCCAAATCCTGGTAAGAGCTGAAACCCCTGGATTCTCTCACCACTAGGATATTGGGGTGGCGTGCAATAATAATGTTGCTTTTGTTGACACGCCTTTGTTAATTAATTTTTGGAGAAAAATGTTTGCCATGCATAACAAACATTGGAGAGATATGTGGCACCTTACTTGTATTGTAAAGAAATATTTAAGGTATGCAAAATACATTATTCTTTCAGCAGGGAGATCAAAAGTAACATGAAACCTAAAGCTTCATGTTGTTGTCACATTCCACAGTGTCACTGTACTTTTCTCATCCCTGTATAATGGCACTAAAGAATAAATATAATAATGGAACTGCCTTTTGTGGATCACATGAAGAATCTTATCTAGACAGGTTTTCTGCCCCCAACATTAGCAGATTCTCTTAGGGAACCTTACAAGCTTATCCCTATTGTTTCTCATCAGAAACCTGTATTGACGTATATGCTGCATTTTGTACAGGGAGTTTTCATTTAGCACTTATATCTAATAACCTCTTTATAGACCTTCTAACCAGAAGCTTAGAAGTATTAAAAAAATGTTTAAAGATGTCTAACCTTGTGGTTAGTGAGATTTACAATTTAGTTATGAACAGTTAGAATTTTATTTTATGTATCCCAGATCTGTTGCCACATACTTTCCTTGGATGATCCCATGTTCAAGTATACCATTATGAAATCTCTTGTTTACTCTCTTCATACAAATCATACTTTTATGAACTTCTGTCCTGTTCGTTTACAAATACTTACTGAACTACTGTTTTACTACACAACTTTAATTCTTATTTTAAAGCCAGCTTGTATGACAATTTACTAAATATAACATAATAATTTTCAGAGGAATAGCTATATTAGTTTGTTGCAACAAAACAGCTGTCTTGTGGCACCATAAAGGTTAACAGTTTTACAATGGCTTAAGCTTTCATGGACCAGAGTCCACTATTCATTAAATACATGGTGTCTATGGGCTATACATAACTTTTGTGCAAAAACATTCTCTCATATGAATAACTCCCCATTCCTAAATGATTGCACAGAGCCATAAATCTAGAAGAAAGTGCGTTCTTCCTCCAAGGCCAAACAACTTACATTTGATGCTGATGATGCGAATTTTCATACCTAAAGTGAGGAAATTCTTAATCAGTCTTCAAAGAAAACTTTAAATCACGCCTTGATAATGAACATAACAGTATAAATACTTTCGTTCACTGAAGAACATGTATATTGATTTTAAAACCTTATTCATATAATAGAGACATTGAAAGAGTGTAGGTTTGATGTTTATATACATTAAACATTATTTTTGAACAAAGAAGCAAGGAGAGGAGCATGTGCTGGAATATACGTTTGTGGGTTGTTTTGGGTTTTTGCCTTTGGCTCATTCATTCACGATAGCAAGGAGATTCTGATGAACAATTTTGAGTTTGCAGTATTATTATATAAATACTTTATTTAACCATTTGTATTTGTGCTCCAGTTCAAGGACTGGTGGCAATGCCAACAGCTTCTAAGAAGATTTTTTAAAAAGCAGTTTCCTTTATTAATTTGTTCTCTTTGGAGCGGCCTGCCTCCTGTTTATTACAGCTTGTGTTTTCATCTTTGGTTTGCGGAGACAGGAATTCTTACAAATCCTACAAAGGGTGGAATGGCCAGTGTAAGGCCTGCCTCTGTGTCAAGAGTGGGGAAGCTTTTTCAGCCTGTGGGCCACATTCCCACCTGTTTAACCTTCTAGGGGCAGCATGCCAGTGGTGCTTGTGGCCAGAGTCACAAAACCCCTACCCGCACACTCTTTCTTCCATACTCATACAACCATGGGGTGTATAGGGTGTTAGGAGAGGGGTAGTACCGCTTGTGGGGAAAACGTGCTGTAGAGCGAAGTGAGGGGCAGATGGGGCTCATCAACCTGGGAAGGTAACCCATCTAGGAGGAGAAATACTCTGACCCTAGACCTCTACTGTCTTGCGAGATATCTTTGAGAGAAGAAAAGGCTAAGGACAAAATGGTGACATGAGAAAACAATAATATCCCCAAATAACAAAGTATAAGAGTGGAGACAATAAATAACAATGCTTACCTGGAGGAGCGTCTCCACCCCCATCGTTCTGCCCGGACACTGAGGTCCAGCGCCAAGGGCCTTCTGGCAGTTCCCTCGCTGTGAGAAGCCAAGTTACAGGGAACCAGGCAGAGGGCCTTCTCGGTAGTGGCACCTGCCCTGTGGAACGCCCTCCCACCAGATGTCAAAGAGAACAACAACTACTAGACTTTTAGAAGACACCGGAAGGCAGCCCTGTTTAGGGAAGCTTTTAATGTTTGACGGACTATTTTATTTTAATATTTTGGTGGAAGCTGCCCAAATTGGCTGGGGAAACCCAGCCAGATGGGCGGGGTATAAATTAATTATTATTATTATTATTATTACTGTTTTTATCATGACATTGGATTAGAACAGAAAATGATAAAGGCGCACGAGCAGAAATAAAGCACAAAGGACTCTGTTACATCACTCAGCACTAGGTCACACTGTTACTTTTTAAGTGTGTCTCCTTCAGATCTTTGCAAGTTGTTCCATCTGGTCTTTTAATCATGCACTTATGAAGCATGGAGAGCTGGTGTAGTGGTTAGAATGTCAGGCTCTGACTGGAAAGTCCTATTTCAGATTCCTACTCAGCCATGAAATTCACTGGCATTGGACCAGTTACTTTCTCGCAGCCTAGCCTAGCCTGGTCCCCAGGGTTGTTCAGATGATAATGGGAGGTGGGGATGGGGCAGACCATGTATAGCATTGTGTAGCAACTGGAATATGGTATTCCAGTATAAGGCAGCTTCCTGGTTGTATGAAGGACTGTAAAGCAGGTTGCTTTTAAAATTCAGATACAGTGGTACCTCGGGTTACAAACGCTTCAAGTTACAGACTCCGCTAACCCAGAAATAGTATCTCAGGTTAAGAACTTTGCTTCAGGATGAGAACAGAAATCGTGCGGTGGCAGCGGGAGGCCCCATTAGCTAAAGTGGTACCTCAGGTTATGAACAGTTTTAGGTTAAGTACGGACCTCCAGAACGAATTAAGTTCTTAACCCGAGGTACCACTGTAATGGTAAATAACGATAAAAACTACTGGGGTCAAGTTGGAAATAGAATTCCGTGCTGAACCTTTCCATTTCCTCAGATAGTCTGTGAATCTTAGCTGGAGGGAGCAGCAGGCTATCAGAACTGAGGCAGCCAGGAGCCCAGGGCTCTAGAGGCCAAGCCCTACTGGGATGAGACCAGAATTTCTAAGGAACTGCACTGGCAGAAATTGCGGGAGGTCTGAATAAGTTGGGCAAATCAGACAGAGGTTGGGGACAGGGGAGTGCAGTTCTTTCAAAGGCAGCTGGGCAGCCAAATGACCGAAGCCAGAATGAAAGAACATTAATAGCCAAGCCAGGGGGAACTGATGGGGAGCCTGAGCCGGTGGAGCTACGCTAGAGCCAGGGAGTGTAATAAACATAATTTCTGTCTGCTTTCTTCAGCCTTGAGTTACTACTGGTAAAAGACCTTCGAAACTGATCACTCGGAACCTGGTTTTGATCCTGGATGCTCCTGATGGGAGCAATATAATTTGGAAAACTGCTATCGTAATAATATCTGAACACTTTTTAATAAACCTTGAAATGTAGTCAATTTTTAAAACTTTCAAACAGAATAAAGACTGAAGAATTATTCCTGCTATTCAATCTTTAATGTGGCAGGCCCTGGCAGGGGCAAAATGTGTGTGGGGGGAGGGGAGAGGGCGGGGGGGGGGGTTCATAGCCCTGGGTGCACGATTTTGAGGGGGCACGAACCAGGCATACCAATGCAGGGATCTCCGTCCTGCCCTGCCTGCTGCCGGGGTCTCTGGACCTGGGAGCCTGGCCTGGCCTCGCTACGGCATCCTGGGCCCCCTCACTGAATGGCTGCCCAGCCATTGGGGGGTGGCGTTGTCTAAGGGCCACGCCAGCCAGCCGGGCTCCTCCTTGCATGGTGGCAGGTGGCAGGTGGCACAGCACAGCCCCGCTTGGCTCCGGCAAGCTCTGTGAACCCTCCACGCCTCACCCCCACCCGGTGGCAAGTTCTGTTCACACTCCACCCCCTCCTGGTGTAATGCCACTGAGCCCTGTTTCCCTTGTTCAGTGTTAGAGCACATGCTCTGAATGTAAAAGGTCCCAGCTTCAGCCCCTGCTATCACAAGGTGAGGTTGGGACAGTCTGAAGCCCTGGGGAAATTCTTCTAGTCGGTGCAGATGCTACTTGTGCCATGGAGACATAGGCAAATTAACAAACAATTGCCTTTAGTAGTGAATCTAGGGTGAATCAAGTTGTCAGCCCCCCCCCCCCCCGGTTTTATAATGTTATAAAACTTTATCTTGTTTGATTTATTAGATTAGAATATTTTTTCCGGTTAGTGTTAGTGTACATACGGTAAATGAATTCTAAGCTCATCTTTCTGGGTTAGAACAGCCTAATATATTTCTTGTCCTCCTAGGGTGACCCAGGTTGGACAGCACTTTACCTTTGTGCTTACTGACATTGAAAGCAAACAAAGATTTGGATTTTGCCGGTTAACATCAGGAGGCAAAGTCTGCCTATGCATTCTAAGGTAAGAAGCTATCTACAACAAATTAGTAATTTCCTTATCTTATCCGACCACTCTCTCTTAGATAATTATTAATCATTGGCTGAAAATTGTCGATTTCTTGCTTATCTGAAAAACCTTTATGTGTCCTGGCCTGCTACCATCACAATGGCACTTCTTGACAAATATAAATGATTTTATTTACTTATTTTTTCCATAAGGTAAGATGCTTTAACGAGGTGTTATGAAAACGTACCATATCTGGCCTGGCTTGGTAGGAACTTGTGTAACTTTTTTTTAAAAGGAGAAAAAATCGACGCATAAGTTGCAATTGAAATTGTCCTAGGACAATAAAGAGAAGTATTTCTAGTGCAAATAAGTAGATATACTTCTCTTCCTTCCTGACCCAAAAGAAAGAAAAGAAGTTGCATCATAAGAAAGTATATATGTGAATTTTTCATTCTAAGCTTAGTCACAAGACTGCATTATACCCTTACTTTGCATCCATCTTGAATCAACGTAGACTGGTATTTGTGTTACAGCATTTTTGCAGCCCTGCTGGAAGCAATGCATTTTTGCAAAACATTTTCAGAAAGGACTGGGTGTTTGGCTGCTTCAGACAGTTATTGATAGGTCTGATTTCGTCCAGCCCTGCTTCTGACTTTCTGTGCCAGGGGCAGCCCATCCAAATTCAGCCTGTGTGTGTACAATACTATGCATATAAGGCCAAATCCAACCTTTTAAGGATTGTCTGAACTGACCCTTTGCAGTTGTCTCTTGTGGATGGATTATTGTTTTGTTTCCTGTTTTGCCCAGTTCATACTATGTCCTTTTGCACGTTTGTTAACATGATTCTGTTCTAGTATTTCACAAATAATAATCATAATCAAACCTGTATTTCACAAATGCAAAGAAGTGACATTTTTGCACCTTCTACAGTAAAAGCAGTGGTACTCTTTATCGTGGGGTATTTAGATGGGCTGACGCAGATGTAACACTGGCTCCACATGAGCCCATTGAAATACTAAAACTGGCGCTGGATGAATGTCAAACATATGACCACAACTTGAAGTGATCTTCTAGGCTGGTGCAGATGTAATAATGGTTTTTGTTCCTTGCACTTAAGAGATTTGAAACCAGTGTTGAACATGTGTTCTCTTTCTCCCATTTCCTCCTGTCTTAGGAACATATTCACCCCTCATGCTAAGCAGAATTTGATTTTAAACAGGATCTGAACCCAATAATAAATCACAGTTTCAAATCCTTATTAAATGAGAATCTTGGTTAATATTAGCTGTGACAAAGCTGGCATTCGTCATAACTATACAGGAGGATTCAACTTACTTCTAAGCGTTAAGCAAGCAGGAAAGGGTTGCTTATGTCCTTCTTGGGGCTATTTCTTTTTTGACCAGTTGCTTTTTCATTGCCACAGCATTTATACTGTTATGTAATCTATGCAATACCCTGAGGCAGCCAGCACTGGAAATGTCCTATCTAACATAGGTAACTGAATCCTCCCTCCATGAACATTGCACTTGTTATCTTGTTGCAAATTAGGCCTGTCTTCCCTCCAGCCCTCAGTTTTCATTTCATTTCATTTCTCTATAAGCCCTCAAGATTGAAATGTGGTTGTTGCCACATAGAAAATTATCAACTATTTATATTTGGAAGAGATGCTGTTTCTTGCATGTGGAATGTGAGGACTGATAGCTGAAAGCCTGCTTAGATTTTCAAATGTATGTGTGGGGTGGCATAAATCTTTTTGGTTTCTTTTAAACCAGAAATGATGTAGCTGTAGCTCTCTAGATGTTGCTGCCTGCACTATCTGTGGCCATTATGCTGAGTGGGACTGATGGGAGTCGAAGGGCCGCAGCTTCCGTAACGCTGTTTTAAGCTGTCGTTTTCAAATTCCCTCTCTGTGTGTCCTATGATAAGTATTGAATTCAGGGGTGGCTAATCTTTTTTTGATTGAGGCTCCATTAACCCATGGTGAATCAAGGGCTTGAATATTAGCACCCCCAAAAAAATAAACACCTATTGAGGGGGCTGGATACAGCCTGTGGGGCAGCTACTCCTGGCTTAATTCAATTTATTGCTCTGGTTGATTAATTTTCAGGACGTTTTCCCACCCACCCAACTATTTTCACTTTATAGGGCCTAGGAAGTAATAATAGGGGTTATGACTGGAAAGACCTGCTGTCCTACCCTGACATACCTGCCAAATAACCTCCACTAGGGCACTTCATATGAAAGGGAGGAAGGGAACAAGAAAGGAGGAGACAGTAGCCTACTGTAGTCAAATGTGTCAAGACAGGCAAGTTCTTGAGTCAAAGAAGGCTTGGTAATCAGAGGACAAACCTTGGTTGCTGCTTGTGTCTGAAGAGACCTAAACCATAAACCTGGGTTTGGATGACACACTTATCTAAACCATGGCTTAGCTCAGTGCAACAGCAGAATGACTTGCACGAGCAAAGGGGCTGTGATCTCCTCTCCAGAAGCCCACATGTTTGCCCTTTTGTGCTAAGCCATGGTCTGGCTAGTGTTACATGTGAACGGGACCAGTGAGTTGATGGTTTGAATTGGGTCAGTGTTTCATCTGTACCAGACCATTGAGAGAAGATGTCTAGAATGTTCACAATAAATAGGTAAAATAGCAGAATGCTTACTGTACGAAGAAGAGGGAATGCCTTTTGTGGGCCAATTTTTGCCATTCAACAAGAATTGCATACTGAAGCACTAATGTATTTTTTTTGTTTTTTTTATGAGCATGGAACTGCAGGAAGTGACTCATTTGCTAGTACGGTTCAACCATAGCAGAATTAGGAGAACACTTAATGGTAAACAGAAGTGCTATAAACAACAAAACACCACAGGCCAAGGTGATTAAAAATGTTATTACAACTGTGGATTTTCACAGTGAATGTTACCTTGTCATCAGTTTGCTCCAAAATAGATATTAAAACATAAACAGCACGACCACAATAAACTGCTTAATTAAAAGCCAAATGAAAGAAACATTTTGCCTCTTTAAAGGAGAGCCTGGGTGCCTGTAAACGCAGCTGAAAACAAATGTTCAAGCAACCTGCCATGCATATGAGCAGCAAAGGAAATGGAGAAACTGCTTGGAGACTTGAGCTATCAGTGGTCGTACTAAAGCAAGAAGTGACAAAGGAAGATGGCAGGCCAACCAGTGGCACTGCGATAGATGTGGGAAGAAGGGGACAGACTTACAAAGATGAACTATGAAGTAGAGGACCAGTGATACCCTGGAGAAACCAAGTCAGGGCAGCTAGCCAGAAGAGTAAGGCTGATGTACTAGGAAGCAGCAGAGCTTATAGAGTGATCATTATTTCATGGAAATTAGTTTACTGGGGTTATTAAACCTCAGAGTCGTTCATGACTGGACCTAATGGTCAAGGGTCCCTTTACCTTTATGCAACCACAGTGCAGAAATTTGCCATATAGTGGATGTAGTCTAACCTTCTTAGGTTAGGTTATCAATGTTGATTAATCTCCATGTTAAGAGGCAGTGTATTTCTGAATGCAAGATTCCGTGGACAAACAGCAACACAAAGCAATTGTCTTCATGCGTCCTTGCCAGCTTCCTAAGAGCATCTTTCTGGACCGAGTTACGCTGATCTAGCTAGATCCTTCTTATATTCTTAAGGCACCAAATTTCCAACTTTAATTGAATGCTTTAGTTTTGGTCTGTTATTTTGTAGAAGTAACTGCTCAAATAAAAAGTGGCAAGCTATAATTTTTCAGCAAGCTTTAATAAGAATACTGCCATTATTCCTTCCATTGTGACAATTTCAAATTTACAATGCAATGCTAAATGCTTACCAGGCCAGCTTTTTTTTTTTTTTTTTTTTAAATACTCTGTATGTATCGTTTGGAAACACATCCATCTTGTACTCTTGAGGGCAGTGGGGGAAAATAATTTGAGTGTAAGGAATATATTTAAAGTGAACAGGTCTCTTCTCTGGTTTTTAAAAATATCAGATATTACAACCTTAACTGTGTTATTGATGGGCTCTGAAGAGATGCAGATTGCACAAAGGGAAAGACAAAAGCAGATAATAGTGAACTGAAACATAACCGAATCCATTTGGATAGTCATGTAAGATAGTGTATATCTTTATTTATATTTAAATCTAGAATGTCTATTTTCTGCCATAAAAGGCACCGAAAGGAACGGAGCACAGATCCATAACAGCAATAAAATTGAACACTGTACAATCAGCCTCTGCATAGCTCACAGATCAAACAAAGATGGAAAAGTGCATTCCTGTCCATAGCTATGGCTTGGGTGCCTTAAAGCAACATCAGGAGTGCTATCAAGGGACTTTGACCCCCAACAAACACACAGTGCAGATCAGTGCACCCTACACCAATGTGATACAGATTTAGTGCACCCTTCCATCTGAGGGTTGGAGCTAGAGATGCACTAGCGAAAGAAATTCTGGCAGTGGCTCGGTTCCATGAATCATTGTGCAAGAACTAGTGCAAGACGGGATGCAGTGCCTTTTTCTAACATGCTTTTTGAGAGGGGGAAGGCAGTGGGGATCTTAGCCTGGTGCTGACACAGCGTCAGTAGCGTTGAATTGACTCTGCCCGCACCCAGCTACCTGCTGCCTTCCCCTCTTGGTAACTGGCAACGATGCAGGACAGTGGGAAGTCAGGTGAGCAATGTCATGCTGCCTCACCAGTCACTACTGTATCCAGGGGCCAGCAAACTTTTTCAGCAGGGGGCCGGTCCACTGTCCCTCAGACCTTGTGGGGGACTGGACTGTATTTTGGGGAAAAAATAGAACGAATTCTTGTGCCCCACAAATAACCCAGAGATGCATTTTAAAATAAAAGGACACATTCTACTCATGTAAAAACACTCTGATTCCTGGACCGTCCGCGGGCTGGATTTAGAAGGCGATTGGGCCAGATCCGGCCCCCAGGCCTTAGTTTGCCTGCCCATGGTATATGCCCTTGATTGCTTTTGTTAATTAAATTCTGCCCTGGGGATTTGTTGAAGGGGAGGGTATAAATCTCTAAGATCCATTTAAGAATCTACACCATTTTTTATTTTATTGGGTTTTATAAACAAGAATAATGTTGCACAAAGAAGTATACCAAGTTTTCTCATGTCATTTGAATATCACAAAAATAGCATAATAAATGTGGAAATATATCTACAACATACATTTCTTTGTTAGTGGTCATTGTATAAGTTCTTGGTTCATGAACTGGTTTAAACAATTAGGAAGAAAAGAGGGGAAAGAGGGGGGAGGGGGAATAGTGAGTGGAGTGGGGTCGGGTGATCTACACTGTTTTGAGGAAGAAAAGTGAATTATTATTTTTTTGGAAGGGTAAAGAAAAATCACAATATGTTGCAAATTTACCTCACCAGGTTCACTTTATTGGCTACTATTTTCATAGACCACTATAACTCGCCTGGGATTCTGTCGCTTAACAATGGCTGCTGTGTGTCGCTTCGGTCTTTATCAATATCTGTGCTCGATACCTTTATAGTTGGAAAAGAAGAAGAAAGATGAATCATTTCGCTCTCCCCCATTGCAGCTACTAAAATGGAAGCCAAACTGCAAACGGATACGAAATGGCAATATAAACAGCTTAAACAGCACAAGAGGTGGCTAGAACTTTCTGCAGGCTTTCTGTGTGTTGCTTTGCAGCATAGTATTTTCCATTTGTCTTCCTCTTCTGTGGAGCTCACAGTCTGGATTCCTGCTGTTGCCGAGGCTTCTACAGAACCTTTAATCTGCCCTTCACTATTTAGACTGAAAAAGATGTCTCAAGTCCTGTTTAACACACGTTTTGCTATGCTAAATTTGCTGTCTAAATTTAATTTTTCACGTTAATGATGGTGCAGACTTGAGAGTTCCAGTGTAAATTACTGGGTTAACTTTGATGTGCCATTGTTAAAGAACAGTATGCTTTGGGGGATTTTTAGTTTTGTTTTGTTAATACTCCCTCTCGTAAGAAACCAGGTATATATCTTCCTAAATGCATGAAAATAATTTGACTGGGTTCATTTTGTTAAACTACTGTCTGTGTCTCTAGCTGACCTTATGCATCCTGTGAAATGCAGACGGCATCATTAAAATTTTCAGCCTTGGATTTGATTAATGAAATTTTATGACTGTAAAATTGTCACCTAGATTTCTAAACGAAATGTTCTAATAAGGTAGACAGGTTTATTTGGGAAGCCTTTGTAGTTCTTCATCTCAGACTGTGCTTGAAGCTCTCCCCCCCCCCCCCCTTCTTCCTTTAGGCAAATCCCTCAGAAGCAGAATGTTTCAATTTTACACATTTTGTGTCAATTTTCCAGACAGAAAGTAGCCCCTAGACATTAGACATTTAGCTACGGAAAGGCGGTTTCCTTAGTTTTATTTGATTACTAGAAGTTAGATTCCTGCTGATAGTTCAGGACTGTTAGTGGTTACCTGACTGTTTGACAGAAAACATTTCCTTTCCTTTATTTAACCTTTGACTTGCGAATATAAAAGCTTTATCAGAACTGTAGTGGAAGCGCAAGCGAGGTGGAAGTCTACTTAGTGCAACAAAGCTGAAGAATGACTTTGAATGAAAGCCTGAGCGCCTGCCTTGTGGCTCCTTGGATTAAAAGAATATGCTAAATACGTTTTTAATTAGCAATGAAATATATGCTGCCGTTGTTTATGTGACAGGTAAGGGCCACTCTTTAGGTAGGACTGAATGCATTTTAAAAGCATAACACTTCCACATCCGCGATTGATTCTGCAGATGTCATTTTAAAGATTTTGTGCTTTACATGGCAGGCAGGAAATTTGTTGAAGCACTCTCTGAATTATTGAAATTAGGAGATACTGATTAAGCCAGTTTTGTGATCCAGCTTTTTCATGGTTTCTCTGCGTTATGCATTGTACAGAGGTGACCAAATCCTAATTGGCTTCCTCTCCTCAGCTGTATTATTGTGTAGCATAATCATTATTCCTGCCTTTACTGTGACATACGTTGAAATGAGAAAGTCCCTAAGTTTAGGTTCAGAGGATAAACATCACCCTCTTCCACAATTGTTGTTAAGCTTAATTTAGGAAGAAGAAAAGGTTAAGGAGGATCTATGGGAGCTTCAGTAGGAAGGGCGAGACAGGAAAGTCCTCTTCCGTGAGCAGAATTTCATTCACAATAGTTTGTATTGAAGTCGATATGTATAGGGTAAAAAAGACAGAGCCAAGCTGTTCCGGGCTGGGCAGTCTCATGCTTAAGGTAAAGGGACCCCTGACCATTAGGTCCAGTCGTGACCGACTCTGGGGTTGCGGCGCTCATCTCGCTCTATGGGCCGAGGGAGCCGTTGTTTGTCCGCAGACAGCTTCCGGGTCATGTGGCCAGCATGACTAAGTCGCTTCTGGCGAACCAGAGCAGTGCACAGAAACTGTTGGGAAACTGCCAGGGAGATATAGCCCATCATGGCCCCAAGCCGGCTGCCGGACTTCCATCGATCTCCCGTAGCCAGGCAGATCCAGCAGTTAGCGACACGAAGCCTCAGAAATAGATTGCCACATTCCAGGCTTGTGCACACTGTTCTTTATCAGCAGAACCACAGCCAGAAAGCTTGCACCGTAGAAGAGAGCATAATTTACAGACTTTATTTAGCGTTGAACAGAACAAAGGAAAACATGACCGTTCTGTGTCAGTGTCTCCGACCGACTGAAATCGAAAGGAAACAGCAAACATAAACATCCTCAACGGGAAATACGCAGACTCTGTGACTCACAAGCCTGCTCTCTCTTAAGGTGGAACGGAAATATCCTAACATCCTCCCCCTTTCCGTGTAACCTGTAGTACCTGTGGTTCACCCAATTGCAACCTCTGTGTGTAAACCTTAAGTTGTTCTTTGTTAACAACCTTAGACAACAGATCAGCAGGAATTTCATTTCCTGCCATGTAGGACACCCGAATCAGTCCTTTCTGAATACACTCTCTTGCACGATGTAGCTTAATCTGCAAGTACTTGGTTCTTTGCTTGCAACTCTCAGAGTTCAGCAAAGCCAAACACGATCTATTGTCTTGATACACTTGTATAGGACATTTCACAGAAACCCCGATGTCCTTAAACAGTTGCATCAACCATTCACAATCCATGAGTGAAAATGACAGAGCATTGAGTTCTGCTTCACAGGAACTTAGGCTCACTGTTGTTTGCTTCTTGCACAACCAGTCAAACAGGCAGTGGTTGTACATGTAGCATACTCCAGAAGTGCTTGTACCATCTGTGGTGTCACTTCCAAAACTTGCATCTGCAAAGATTTCAAGACCTCCAGTCTTCTGACTGGTGAACCTCAGCCTGTAGTGCATAGTCCCTTTCAAATAGCGGGCTATGCGCTTCAGAGCTTTCCAATCCTGAACCGTAGGATTGTTGGCATGTCTGCTAAGCAGATTACAGCTTACAGCTATGTCAGGTCTTGAACATCTGGCAATGAAATTCAGCTTGCCTAGAATGCATCTGTACAGCGTTGTGTCAGAAAACGCTTCAGCAGTACTGTCTACCTGGTAACCTGTCACCATCGGTGTGTCTGCTGGGTTTGCATCAACCAAATTCAACCTGGTTAATACATCAGCAATTTTCTGTGTTTGGTGTACCAGAAAATTACCTGCTTGGTCCCTCTCCACCTGCAGAGAAAGATAGTTGGATACCTCACCAAGATCCTTCATGTCAAAGTGCTCCTTCAGCTGAGCTAGGGTGCTTTGATAGAAAGCCTGATTCTTCCAAAACATCAGAAGATCATCAACAAAACATAAACAATACAGTTTGTTTTGCCCCTCCTCCTTGACAAACACACATGGATCAGCTTTGCCCTGGTGAAAACCTAGAGAAAGCAACGTTTCAGTGAGTTTTGTGTTCCAACACCTGGCACTCTGCTTGAGACCATATAAGGATTTCCGCAGTTTACAGACCATTCCCTTCTGTATCTCCATCCCATCAGGTGGAAGCATGAACAGCTCTTCGTTCAAAATCCCGTACAAAAAAGCTGTATTAATGTCATGATGAGAAACATGCAGTTTCTCCTCCGCAGCGATCTTGAGCATCAGCCGAATGCTCTCATATTTGACAGTGGGAGAGTAGGTCTCGTGGTAATCCTGTCCTGGTACCTGTGAAAAACCTCTGGCAACCAATCTGGCTTTGTGTCTGACAACCTTGCCATTTTGGTCTGTCTTGGCCTTGAAGACCCATTTGCTGCCAACCAGTCTCATACCTGGGACTACCGGTACCAGCTCCCAAGTTTGGTTCCTGTTCAAGGAATCAACTTCAGCCTTCATGGCATTAAGCCAAGGCTCAGCATCTTTAGAGGTTAACTCCTGAACCTCTTTGAAGCTTGAAGGTTCCCACACCTTCTCTGAGCTACTAAGAACAGCAGTTGCTGTCTTAGCAAACTCATCAGCATACCTCTTTGGAGGTCTGCCTTTGGTCGCCCTTTCAGACCTGCGAACCAGACGCAAGTCTTCTGGACTCATCTCCTCTTTCTTAGGAGAAAAATGACCAATGGTGAACAGTGGTTCTTCCAGATCATTGTCAGACGCATCAGATGGTCTGACTGAGGCCTTTGCACTCTTGTAGTCTGCTGTGTCATCACTCTCACTGACATCAGCAGCAGCGCCGCCCAATGAACTGGAATCCGAACTCTGATCATCATCCTCATCATCATCATCCTCATCATCATCATCCTCAGCAGCTTCCTCAGCTTTAGCTGCTTGCTTGACATCACCTTCATCCTCCTCTGGGTAACTCTGGAAAATTCCCACATTTTCCCCCCACTTAGGATTGTACTCAACACTTCTTGTGAACTTAATGGACTTAGAGTTAGTCATCCATACCCTGTATGCACCTTTTTCGTACCCCATGAACAAACCATGTGCCCCACGCTTCCCAAGCTTGTTGGTTTGTGGGGTGCGTACCCACATGTCAGAACCAAATATTCTCATGTGTTTGGTGTTGGGTTTCTTGCCAAACATCTTCTCATAGGGGGTACAACCAATGGGTGATGACAATCTGCGATTAACGGAGTAAACCAGATTCCCTAAAGCCTCCCCCCAAAACTTATCAGGGAGATTGGCATCATGCAACAAGGTTTTCATTCCTTGCAGCAATGTTTGATTTGCTCTCTCCGCAAGCCCATTCATCCATGGCGATCTGGGGGTTGACATGTCATGCTGGATTCCCTTCTCAGTCAGGAAAGCTTCAAACTGCTGAGAAGTGAATTCCCCACCCCGATCGGAAAACAGACAGGAAATACGTTTACCGTGCACATTCTCCAACCAAGCACAGAATGCTTTAAACTTCGGAAACGCTTGCGATTTCTGCTCGAGCATAAACACATGAATGTACCTAGAAAAAGAATCAATTAGAACCATGAAGAACCTTGCTCCTCCTAAAGAGGGCGTAAGTGGCCCAACCAGGTCTGCGTGCACTAGCTGGTAGGGCTTGGAAGCCTGCCTGCTAGACTCTTTGCCTTTTGGAGCAACCTTCACCTTGTTCTCAGCACAAGATACACATTTCATGTGATATTTACAGGGTTTGATGTTCAAACCCTCAACCACCTCTGGCATCTTGGCCAGTGCCTTCCAAGAGAGGTGACCAAATCTTCGATGCGCTTCATGAATGCAACCTGCATGAAGAACTTTGTTAGTTTGTGCAACACAACAAGAATCAGCATTAGATACAACAGCAGTGTCCTCATAAGTTATATGGAACAAACCATCCATAAACTTTGCATGCAAATAGTCCTCTTTGCCTTTACTGATGACACAGACGCTCCTCTTGAAGGAAATCTGAAAACCACGTCCAGTAAGCTGCGGGACGCTCAACAAATTGCTTGCAGCTCCAGGAACATACAGAACATTACTGATGGTTGTATGCAAACTTGCAAGTTTCACAGTCCCTTCTCCTGCAATTTGCAACGTCCTTCCATCAGCCAGGTGGATCTCACCTTCCTGAGGCTTGAAGGAGATAAAGAGGTGCCGATCCTTCGAGATGTGGCGGGTACAGCCCGAATCAACAACAAAACTGCCTTTGGCTGTTGGAGCAGCCTTCACAGCAAGCAAACCCTTGTTTTCCACTGGCTTGGGCTTTTGCAGCTTGCCCCCCTGCTGCTCCTGGCCATCAGACGTGCCTTTAGCCTTTGGTGAAGCTGTGCCAGCAGACATAGCCTTGTCTTCCACTGGCGTGGGCTTTTGCAGCTTGCCCCCCTGCTTCTGGTCAGCAGACGTGCCTTTAGCCTTTGGTGAAGCAGTGCCAGCTAACAAAGCCTTGTTTTCCACTGGCGTGGGCTCTTCACCCCCCTTCTGCTTCGGGCCATCTGCAGACGCCTGTTTACCTTTGCCTTTCCGGCCTCTGCAAAGGCGATGACCTTGGTTCTCACGAGAAACAGAGCTCTCAGCTGCTGACTCCTTGGCTCCCCCTGGAGGCTGGAATGCTGCCTGGGATGACATCACAGTCTGCTCCCCCTGCAGCTTGCAACCGGTGCCCTCAGCATCCCTGCATACACTCGCATTCTGGGAAACAGCTTGGACCTCCGATGCAGTCAAACTCTGGGCTGGGACAACTGAGTTGTGAGCTTTCATCAAAGCATACCACATTCCACGTGCAGTGGTGTTGCCAGCCAGCGTCTTAATTTCCTCAAGAGATACGGATAAGACTATTACGTCTATCGCCCTCGAATCATCGGCTTTCCATCTCTCTGTCAGAGGAACTGGGGGGGCCTTACTCACGGTATGCCACACCCTAAACTGACGCAGCAAACTCTCACACCATTTTGCCCAGGTTTCATAATTCTGCCCATGTAACTTCGGTGGACACGGAGCTACTTCTGAGGATTGTAAAAGATCCATCTCAGGTCTTTACGTGAGCCCAAGTCTTTATGCCTTCAAAGACTTATTATCTCGGCAGCCCATTAATCACGAACTCCCTGGCTTGGCTCCCAGGCCAATTAAGCCTTGCCGGAGTTCAAAGGCTCCTTGTTGAGGTAAACAGAAAAGCCTCCGCTCTCGCTGCTTTCGCTTTTCACATACCTCTCAAAACGCAGTCTGTTGCAGCTTTACTCTCCTGTAGGTGCTGTGAATCTGGGCCCGAAACCTTGTTGTTGGGAAACTGCCAGGGAGATATAGCCCATCATGGCCCCAAGCCGGCTGCCGGACTTCCATCGATCTCCCGTAGCCAGGCAGATCCAGCAGTTAGCGACACGAAGCCTCAGAAATAGATTGCCACATTCCAGGCTTGTGCACACTGTTCTTTATTAGCAGAACCACAGCCAGAAAGCTTGCACCGTAGAAGAGAGCATAATTTACAGACTTTATTTAGCGTTGAACAGAACAAAGGAAAACATGACCGTTCTGTGTCAGTGTCTCCGACCGACTGAAATCGAAAGGAAACAGCAAACATAAACATCCTCAACGGGAAATACGCAGACTCTGTGACTCACAAGCCTGCTCTCTCTTAAGGTGGAACGGAAATATCCTAACAGAAACGCCGTTTACCTTCCCGCCGGAGCGGTTCCTATTTATCTACTTGCACTTTGATGTGCTTTCGAACTGCTAGGTGGGCAGGAGCTGGGACTGAGCAACGGGAGCTCACCCCGTCACAGGGATTCGAACCGCCGACCTTCTGATCGGCAAGTCCTAGGCTCTGTGGTTTAACCCACAGCGCCACCCACATAAACACATGGCGTCTCTCATGTCTCCTACTGGCAGCTCCTGCAGCCAAATGTATTGCACTGCTTTCCTTTGGACCACATCAGGGAAGCCAAGAGGAGGGTCTTGTCATCTGGGCAGCCCAGGACCTCCATACACACTGCCCAGGCTTGCGTCCTGGAGAGGTCACTTCAGTGCAGTTAAAGCAGCAGAAACAATGTGGGAGGCACCAGTAATGGGTTACTGGGTCTCGGCAGCCACAACAGGCGCTGTGATTCTCCAGTGGTTCGACTTCAACCCTAGAGGCGCACTCCATTGTTTCTCGAGATAGACAGATGCCAACCATATTATTTAGATTGGTAGAAAGTAATCTGGGCTGTACACTTGCCCCCTTGTAATAGTGCTCCTTAATGAGAAATGAGGAATGCTTGTGTGTATCTGGGTACCCAGAGCTATGACAGCACATTGTTATGATAGCTATGCTCTGCCTCCACTGCTCTGCTTCTGAATACCAGTTTCTGGAAACCAACTGGGAGGGGGAGTGCCCTTGTGCTTGGGTTCTACTTGTGGGTTTCCCACAGCCATCTGGTTGGCCACTGTGAGCGCAGGATGCTGGACTATATTGGCCTTCGGATCCAGCAGACCCTTCTTATGTTACAAAGAGTGACATCATTCTGCACATGGTGGAGATGGTTATACCAGTCACATATATGGTTAAGCTGGTGAAAATGTCTAGAGGAGGTTGCCAAAGTCTCCGTTATAATTGTGATAGGTATATTCCTCTCTGAATGCTAATGTATGGTTCAATTTGATCTTTTGGTTTTAAATAATGGATCTATATTATCTGCATCTAGCATTTTTGTCATTTTAACAGTTGTAGGTTAATGGTAGCTGTTGTTTTGTTTTTTAAACATTATTTTTCAGTTTCTGAAAATAGGGGTAGCTGTTGTTACTCTTCCCAGCGTTGAAAGGAAAATATTTCTAGTATCTAGTATTTCAATATGCATTTAGCTGGACTCTTTCATTCTTCATACTTTAGTGTGTATGTGTCTAAAACATATCTCTGTGTGCTTGTTTTTCATAATGTATCAAGTTTGTCCCTTTGCATCCAAGCTTTGTGGACTTCCTGTGATATGGTTTTAATGAATGGTAAGTATCAAATGCCCTCTTGAGGATTTAAGGAAAAGCTAAACAAACCAAGAATAGTTTCTTGTTTAAAAAAACCCCACAGCCATCACCATGTACTGTCTTTTAAGCATTTTCTTACAAATGAGAAAAAAGTTAGATACATTTTGTTTTGTTTTGCAGGATCAAGTCAATACACTTTTTTCTTATGAACTACTTAGATCTAAAACTTTATTGTTCAATCTTGCTTGAACGCTTTCAAAAAGTGCATCACGATGAAATCGTTTTCATATTGTGTTTCTCCTTTTTTAAATAAAAGCTTTTATGTCTCTCTTTTCAGCTACTTGCCATGGTTCGAGGTATACTACAAACTTTTAAATACGCTGGCAGATTATTTGTCTAAAGGACAGGTAATTTTATGTTGGTTGTCTTTATTAATTAAATATATGCTTGTTAGAAGAAAAGTCGGCAGTGCTGTTGCCTCTCTCCTTAGCTGGGCTGCGCGCCCTGTGCCTGTCCACAGCTCCGCTCGTAGGTCAAGCCTTAACCAGGGGAGGAAGTGTCAAAGAAGCAATGTTGCTTTTCCCGATGCTGGCCTGGCAGGTCACTCCCCACCCTGGGCGGTGACCATGGGATACTACGCCCATGCATGCAACAAAATGTTATAGTATGTGTACTCAGGATGAAGCTCATGCAGTCTAGTCTTGCTATTTGTGCCTCTCCCCCCCATTAGTTCCTAATATGTTCTGTCTACTTGCGTGTGACTGCAAGCTTCATCCCTTTCTCTTGACATGACAACCGCTTTGGGTTTTTTTTACAATCAAGCGGGATATAAATATAATAATAATAATAATAATAATAATAATAATAATAATAATAATAATAATATCATCTGTACTCCACCCGTCTTGACTGGGTAGCATTTAAAAAAGAAATAACCTACTTGCCAAAGCGGATGGAACTGGACCAAAAAGATGGCTATATCAGTCATCTAAGTAGCATGGTAGTGGAATGGAAAGTGGGCCAACCAGTTATAAAGGTGATGGTTACTATTTTGTACAAGCAAATACTGGAGTGGGTTTACCGTTGTGTTGAAAATGCACCAATGTGTTGACTGTTAGTCAGACGAACTCTTTTCACACATTCACCGAATACAGCCTATGTACATACAAGCTATATCTGTGCAGCTTTCTCTCTGCACAAAAGTTCAGTTCATACCAATGGCTGGTCACCTGAAGGTCAGGAGGTTGGGGCAGTGAGCATGATATCATTCTCTCTTCATGCACTCAGTTGTTAAAAACTGCTGGATCAGGCCAGTGGCCCATCTAGTTCAGCATCCTGTTCTCACAGTGGCCGACCAGTTGCCTGTGGAAACCAGCAAGCGGGATTCAGGCCCATGAGCCCTCTTCCCTCCTGTGGTTTCTAGCAATTGGTATTCAGAAGCGCTGCTGGAAGCAGATCATAGCCATCATGGCTAGTAGCCATTGATAGCCCTCTCCTGCATGAATTTGTCTAATCCTCTTTTAAAGCTAATCCAAGTTGGAGAGATGACGGATTTCTGGCATGCGTTCACAGAATATAAATGCAAACATTCAAGATGCTAGCAAGCTTTGTTGTCCTAGTTCCAACTAGGACTCTGTCTCTTATAATATTGACACTGCAATTTGTTTGCTTATCTGTTTTTTACAGTTATATACCAATTTTCATTAGATTTTGGAATGACAATAAAGCAAATAAGGTTTGCTTTATTGGAATGTTATAGAATAGATATTATAGAAAGAAATGATAGGACAAGTGGGGTCGTTTTAACCTGCTGCCCAGATAATGGGATAAAAGTAGAACAATATGTGATTTGTTTTATAGATACCTTCAATGTGATTCCTAGGAAGAAGTGGGGCAGAAATAAAGGCCTGGGAAAGGAGGAGGTAGAAGAAGCATGGTCTTTGGAAAGCAGGACAAGAGAAGTAGGAAGGTTCAGGTGTGGAAGAAGAAATGATTCAGAAGATTGAGGTGGAGAGTAGACTCAGAGGGGAGAGAGTTAGAAAAGCAGTAAAACCAGAGAGTGAGCAGGGCTTCAATTAGGATTTGCAGAGGTGAGAAATCAGATATTGGTTTAAATTACTAGGAGTTTTAGAATTCATTTGTTACTGTGTACATATCTGAAGTACTAGATTACGGTGACCATGGTTTATATAGCTACTGAATAAACATTTTAAAATCTTATTTTTTATAGGAAGATGACTTGAATGACTTGTTAGAAACCTGGTATACGCATTCTGTGCCAAAGGCAAATACTCCGATCAGCTTAAATTTGGTAGGTATTGTCTTCATTACAGAGCCTGATACCAATTAATAATAATCAGCAACAAAAACAGCCCTTTTTATTTACTCTGTATAAGCTGGGGAGCTTGATGCCATGATAAAGTATCCAAATTATATTCTCACATCTCTCAAAGTGGGAGGCAGATCTCCCCAAGGAGGCACAGGAATTTACTAAGGAATTGTTAAGGTGCCTTTTGACATCCCCCCAACTCAGTATCTGGGCATGTTTTCCCCTTTCCCCTTTTCTTAATGCCACACATGAGCTAATATTGTACCCCTTTTTTGTGCTTACGTGCTTGGGGCTATTGTCACAACCTACCTGTGTTGGACCCGCGTGTGGATCCCCTGATATTCTAGACACTAGACTAATTGTCACAAGTTTCTTAGGTTCCATTTCGAATCTTTGACTTGGAGGTCCAGATGCAGGTAGCTCCAAAAGGTTGTGCTATGGATATTGCCAGGAGAACAGCACTCTTCAGTTGCTGTACGGCAGAAAGGAGCTCTATTTTTCTAGGATCTATGGACAAACATCCAGTCTTGCACAATGGAGACTTTATATGACTTGGGTTGCAAATGCTAACTGCTGGTAGTTGTTCAAAATGTCTGGAGGGCACTAGATTGGGAAAGGCAGGGGTAGAATGAGTAATAGCCACAGCCTTCACTTGAACACGACCTCCCAGAAGTCTAGTCCTTGTCACCAAGCTGGATAGATGACACAGATTCAGTATCTCCATGGTTCCTTGCCTGATTTACCAGATTTTCTTGTTCCTATTTTAATTTTTGTTTTGCATGATATTTTATGAGAAGGCAGTATATTAATAAAAAAGCCCATGCCTGTTCGTTTGGGTTGTGTTTTGACATCCACTGTGTGATGGCAAGGGGCTAGCTAGACCTGTTTTAAAATACTTCTTGCTGTTTTTTCACTGGCATATCTCCCTTAGAAACCTTCACACACTTGTTATGGCTCCCTGGATGTAGAACTTCCTCCTGTTGCAAAAACTGTTGTCACCCCCCATTACTTGTTTTCCATTGTCAATATGTCACTTTTTCTTCAAGACTTTTGGAGATGACTGACTTAATTAATTTGCTTCTTCTGCTTGTGAACTGTTATGATGTTGGTTTCATGGTTGTTATGTGATGTTGCTGTGTTGCATTTTAATGAATTCTTTGTGGATCGCCCCGGGAGCCTTAAGGTTGAATGGTGGGTTAGAAATAAAAAAGTTGTATCTAGATTTGACTCATATGAATTAATAAACCTATGTGAGTAAGGTCTGTTGACCTTAGTGGGCCTACTCTGAGTAGGACTAACATTGGGTACAATCCAGAATAAAAATAATATCAATATCAGTAGGCTTTACTGCACTCCCCTTCTTTTGTTCTACATACATCATCACATGGTGCACAATATTAGCAAGCACTATGTTGCAAGCCACCAATCTTTAATTTGCTCGGGGATGCAGGTAGGGCATGGACACTCGCTTTGTTGATGCACAAATTATGCAGACAAAAATGATCATCTGCACAATTCTAATAGACGTTACATAATTAGGTTTTGAAAAGTGCTTGAAAAGCTGGCAGTCTGGAATGCCATGTTTGACAGCACTCAGTCAGTCCAATAAATTAGCTTGGTGCTGTAGTAAAAACATTTCCCCCTTCTAATTGTCTCTGCCATATACTCCTCTGGGGATCTGGATGCCAAGCTGTGTTCTCTGAGGCTCACACATCAACACCAGTTTTACATAAAATACTCTGAAAATGGAACTTTCTGTAACCAGCCATTTGGCCGGATGAACCAGAACCAGCATGAAAGCAAAGTTGGATATTCATTAAGAAAATTTGCACCTAGCAGGAACTGAGAAACACAGTACTCATGATGTAGAGTACCATTGTTGCGGAACAAACTCGAAACCCGTGTTACACACAGCTAATAAGAGTATACATGCAAAGATATGGACATTTATGAACACAAAAGTTTAAACTTAACAGTGCAACGGATATCATACTTTGTTAGTTGCTAATGCATCTTTCTGTTCCTAGAATATCATCACTGGTTGCTTAAAAAAGCAAAACTAATCCTGATTGCTAGGCACAGCTTTAATTTATATGTGCAGTTCTGCATGTAATGAAAGGATTTCAGATATTTGCCTGAATATATGCCCAATTGCTTCAATACATAGCTCAGTCCTTTGCCATTCCATCTGTTGCTGTGATAATTCCTCATTCATCTTTGGTATTCCCATTTCTGTTTCTTCTGCAAAGAAAAAGAGAAAATGACCTCACACCCTACACCTTACAAACCAAAAGCCCTATATTGTAAAGTTTGAAAACAACAAGGTAGATTGATTGAACTGTTTGTTTTTGCCTTTGAAACATTACATGATGTTAAAGAGAATGGAGTCAAGTTATTTCAGAAAAGTGCAGCTTTGCAAGTTAAACTCAGTTCTTTGGTTTCAAAACTTGAATTTGTTCAATTTTCTCTCTAATATTGGAAAAAGAACAACGAGATCTTTTTTGCAAGTGAGCAAGTTTTGAAAAATCAACCTTGTTTAATGGCGGTGAGTTTAAACTGCTCTGGCTACTCATAGCCCCTCTTGAAAGAAATAATTGCCTGCCAAATGATGTCTCTGTTGATTGCAAGTGATTCATAAATGTCCCCTGAGAAATTATTATGTTGCAGCTCTGGTATAAAAGAAAAAAAAACTCTTGAATGTATTTTCTGTTTAGACTAAACCAGAATTGGAAGTATATGTGCAAATTGTATGCTAAATATCCTCTTTACATTTAATAGAGTGACAATAGTTTATTCTTACTGACTTTTTGTTTTTTAAAAATATTTTTTTATGCCTTTCAACTGTTTACGAATTCCTGAGAAGGCCTCTTTGTAGAACAGGAATAAAAAAATGTATTATTTTCACTGAATATATTTACACATGGCACTGTTGGCAGCATGTGAGCAATGTCTTAACATCATATCTCTACTGATATTTCAGTGGCACATACCGTTTTTATCATAATATCTCAGCAGAGGTTGAATATTTTGCTTTTTAATGACTGAATCTAGCTCCTTGGAAGAAAAAAGTTGAATAATTAGCCACCAAAATGAAAAAGAAGGGCTGCACCCCACCCAAAGGTGAGAAAGGTGGTGGTGATAGGAAATAATCCTATATTTCACCTCCCCCCACAAAAAACCTAAAAGGGTTTAAGCTAACTAATGTAAGATAATATAAAAGTATAGTTATTTTTGCTAGTGATGACTATCTGAAGATCATCTGACATTTTTTTTTAATGTTCAGCTTTGTAAATATCCCTGAAGAAGAATGTCAGGTTGAAATTTAAATACATTGAAAGGTTTGGCACCCTTGGAATTCCCCCCTCCAACTTCAAATAAGCATTTTAAATATAAGAATAGTATAAACAGAAAATATTTTTGAGAATTTGGGATGCTTTCTTGGTTTCATAATATCTGAATTTATCCTTTTTCTATGTTATATGAATTCTGTCATTCTGTACATGTACTGGATTAAAAAACACATTCCTAATGTTATTTATTTATTTGCTAATTCTTTCTTTTTCTACCATTGCTTGTGTTTTATTTAGCTATCAACATTCTGAATGTGGAAAACGTGTTAGTTGTCAGAATTGCCCAATAAGGCTATAATTGGACAGGGATAATAAAGACCTAGTGGCATAAACACCTTACTTTAACAAGTAGCTATAAATGAACTTACCCAGGTCCTTTCCTTAGTACAAAATTCTAGATCCCATTAATATGGTCTTAGTCTAGTAACATTTTCCCCATTCACAATTATGAGGCTAGCTAAGAGCTTCTGTGATGCTCGTTCTCTCATAGATCCTGAGTTTAATTTGTAGACGGAGGCTGCAATCCTTTACCTACTCACCGGGGAGTAAGCCCCATTGATCTCAATGAGACTTCAGAGAAGACGTGTGGGATTGTGCTAAGGATGTACCTCCATCAGTGCTACAATTAAAACTGCAACTTCCACATCCCCCATCATGAGAAGCAGAGCAGGCCAGCTGTTCACAATAATTGGCAGTTGGTGAATGAGAGTAAGGAAGAGGCAGACCTTACACACCTAAGTTTCCTGTGGTTTCCGGATCCTCAAGTTGGACCAACCCTCACCTTAGTCAATCCTCACCTGCTAATCTCTCCCATTGTCTTGCTAAGAACAGGCTAGTTGATTTCTGCCCATATTGGTAATCCCATAATGTTTTTCCTTAGAATAAGAATTGCTTTCCCAACATACAATGGTGGTCCACTTCTCCTTGACCTTCATGGTGATCGTGACTGGTGTCAGAAATAGAGACGATGTATATCTGTAACAGGGACGCGGGTGGCGCTGTGGGTAAAAGCCTCAGCGCCTAGGGCTTGCCGATTGAAAGGTCGGCGGTTCGAATCCCCGTGGCGGGGTGCGCTTCCGTCGTTCGGTCCCAGCGCCTGCCAACCTAGCAGTTCGAAAGCACTCCTGGATGCAAGTAGATAAATAGGGACTGCTTACTAGCGGGAAGGTAAACGGCGTTTCCGTGTGTGCAGCTCTGGCTCGCCAGGGCAGCGATGTCACACTGGCCACGTGACCCGGAAGTGTCTGCGGACAGCGTTGGCCCCCGGCCTCTAGAGTGAGATGGGCGCACAACCCTAGAGTCTGGCAAGACTGGCCCGTACGGGCAGGGGTACCTTTACCTTTATATCTGTAACCCAAGAAAACCTTTAATTAAAACTTTTTTTTTTAAAAAAAAAAAAGCCAATTTTTCAGCTGGAGGCCTTATATCCTCATACACTGTGTTTATTGTCCATGCTTGTGGACCTAGTGAAGCTTTTGACACCTCCTGCGGATCACATTAAAATATGCATGCAGAACCTTGTTAAGTTACATTTCTCATAAACTATTGTGGGGGGAAAAACTTGGGTTGTTTTGCAACCTGCTTGTAAATATTTAACAGACTGAACCCAGTTCTGTAACAATCAGGAACTGGAAGCCCAAGGCTATATTCAACCCTGTGAGGAGTACAGGCTGCCCCCCCCCACACCAGCTGCCAATCTATGAACAAGGGAGATACAAGAAGAAAACCGTGGCTAGGAATGCAGGATTTGTTATTCCACTTTATGAAAATGAGGCCACACCCCTCCATCTCCTTATGATTGTTAAACTACTCTGGGAATTGAAGCTTTATGAGTAGAATAGGGGTCTCCTATCAATACTTGGCACCAGTAACAAACAACAGTTCTTTGGGGGAAGACATGTTTAAAGTGGTATGATACTGCTTTAAATGTATAGTGCAGGTGGGGATCTGGTGTCTGCTATCTAGGGCAGTAGCGGCTACAGAAGCAACTGGATGTATAGTTCCTTTCTTCTATTTTTCTTCCTGTTCTCCTGATTTTTTTCTCCTCCTTCAGCTCCAAGGTTTGAAAAGAGCCTTGTCACATACTCTTTAACACCAGTGATGCTCTACATATACGCTGTTGTGTTTTTTGTAAACTCCTGGAATTAGCAAAACTGTGATTTCAGTAGAAAACAAACACTTTTCTGAAAAGGGTATTTCATGCCTGTGGTCTATTGAATCAAACTATCTGGTGCTCCTGATTACTTTACTAATCATGTCATTCTGCCACAAGAACAAAAGCTAACTAGCCTACATAAACAGCAGTTTATAATACTGCTATCACTTTCAGGACCAATAACTCTGTGTTTTGTTTTGTTTTCCTTTCCTTGACCAGCAATCGTATTTCATTACTCCTGATCTAACTGGATTACCAACAGTACCTGAAAGTGTAAGTTTTGTAAGATTTATATGGGGTAAGATGAGATATTTAGCACATATCCACTGAATTATAAGGCTGGATAGAACCTGAAAATAAACTGGTTCAGCTCTCTCCTCAATGGCTTTATTCTCCTTTAATTCATTTACACATCCCAACATCCGCCACTCTCTCCCTTCACAGACTGTTTCAATTCCATAGTGCTGGGGATTTGCATACAGTAGTATATATCCATTTATGTCATTTAAAACAATCATTTGCCCATAGTGGATGCAAGGATCGCTCTCATTCTGTGTGTGTGTCTGTGTTTGCAGGCACGAATGTTTAAGAAGTGGTTATGTTTAATAAGCTAAACTAAAAAACTGGTGAGGGAGGGCAGCCTTGCTCAAAAAATGAAATCTGAATATTTTGAAGCACAGTTTTTAATATTGCAAAGGATAACAAGGTGACAAATTTCAGTTAAAGATGCTTATTGTGCAGACATATTTCTTTAACGAGATAAAAAAAATCCCCCTTCAGCAGGGAAATGGGTAGTTATAAGTTTATGCTCCACTCAATTACCACTATTAATGTGTTAACAGTACTTATTCTTTATTAAACAGAGAAATCTTACTGAATATTTTGTTGCTGTGGATGTGAACAACATGCTGCAACTTTATGCCAGCATGTTGCACGAGAGACGCATCATTATTACCTCCAGCAAACTAAGCACTGTAAGTACTTCACACTTCTTTCAAGCAGAATACATTGAGCATCTCAAAAAGACCCTTGCAGATTTAAATATGTTCAGTAGGTACTTATGAGACAATATCTACATACTTTTAAAAATATATGGTTTTAATCTGACTCTTGAAGCACAAAAGTCTGATTTATATAAAGCCTTCTCAGATACATTAAGTCAGGTTAATTATTTTTTGTTATCCGGAGATGAGAGTTCTCTAACTCGCTAGAGTTCATTTCTGTGCCTTCCACCCTATAAAGAATTCTTAAGGGCTATTATAAGATCTTTATTATTCACTTGTGGCTTATTCCATTGGAGCTACTTGAAAGAAATCAAGGGGGCATGATAATAGCTAGTATCCTAAACCTGGTAATAGGTAAATTCATCTTGGTTGCAGAGTAGTGTTTGGGGAGCGTATACTGTAATAGCTCTGATTTTGGAGCAGCTCTTCAGGCTGATAATAACTTACTATTCCAAATAGCCTTTTTTATTACAGGTTTTATGCTTCTGCCTATGCTGAAATGGCTTTCTTATGTCATTGCAGATGGCACAGAGATAAAGAGAGCCATGTTTTAACTCTACAGCCATGCCTAAATCTTTTGATAGCCCCTTTTTGTTCTATCCTTTCCCATGGGGTGTAATATACAGGTCTACACCCATCTCAATTAAGTTGCAAGCAACATTGCTTTCAAGCCAATGGGCATCATTGTGTATGCAGAGTGTTGTCTGTTAAGTATAGAAATATATTACTTAGGATTCCTTCAAATCTATTGCATGACATACTTTCTACTCTGGTAATAGGTGTGTTCAAATGATTCACTGAATGCAAAACCACTTACAGTATGTTCAGTATAATCAGAAATAGTACAAAAATAGTTTTGCACTGTTAGCTAATCTGGATGTACACTAGGCAAGCCTGTACACAAGCTTATTTTAATTTCCTTTAATTTAATGGAATTTATGAGGTTAAACTCAGTTGAGCTGCTTAACTCTGCAGGATTACTATCTGAGTCTTTATAGATAGCAAGAGCAGGGCTTTAAAAGCACAAACAAATAAAATCTTGCACTGAGTGATCAAAATACAGTCAACAACTTTATTCGTGCTTAGCTCTCATTCAAATGTGCTGAAAGCTTTGACATTTGAGATACTCTGAAGTTTTGTTATGCAGGGACGAGAGTGTGCTGAGTAAATAGCATTCTTCGTTTCAAGAGATAAAAATAAGTCCAACATCCATTTGTTGACTATAGTTGTCATTCACTTGTTAAGCTTGTACGCCAGTTGTTAATCCATGGACTTTCTGTGGATTTCTGTTGGTTCTGATTCCGCGGGAAAGAGTGTGTTTTCCAGGGGAAAGCGGTGGGTCAAACAAAAAAAAATAAAATACTCGGACCTGTGTCTAGGGACAACCAGAAAAGTGCCCCTCTTGAACTTGTGAATATGCTTTACATGGTGAAGGGTGCCTATATCAGTCAGTCTTGCAGTTCAGATTTGGCTTCAGTTTCTTGAAGTGCAATTCGAGCAATAGCTCCTTTTTCAGCAGGAACAACTTAATGCAGGGCAACTGTCATGTAGACGCTGCCCACTGTACTGAAACGGATTGCATCAGTCGGCAGTGTGACCAGTGCAGAGTGAGTGTAGAGTCAGTGCACATTATTATTATTATTATTATTATTATTATTATTATTATTATTATTATTATTTATATGCCGCCCTGTACCCGGGGGGTCTCAGGGTGGTTCACAGAATAAAATCAAGATATAAAACCACAACATATATACTCAAAATAAAAACAACAACCCAATAACACCCCCCCCCCAAAGAGCCACATTTTAAAAGGGTATAGGATGTCAATCATGGCAATCAGATTTCCATTAGAGTAGAACCGCCCTCTCGGTGGTATCTGATGCTGTACAAGCACAGTTCTGGTTTTGCAATTGGACTTTTCCTCTCTCTGCTCTCTCTGCCTCTGCCCAATCTGCTTCCGAAGGCCTCCCAATCCCTGGGAGCAGATTTTGACAGTGCATGTGTGTGGGTGGATGGGTGGGGGAAGGGACTGCAGATGAGAGGAGGGGAGGTTTCATTGTGTGAGTGAAAATCTGCAGCTTGATTGGATGCAACCCCCTGAATATGCATCATGTTGGGCATTCCCATAGGTCCATGGTTTGTTTTGTGGCTCATTCCTTTAAGGCTGAGGGTATCTTACGTGATGTCCTCCATATGTTGTTGGACTATAACCCCCATCATCCTTGAATATTGGCTGTGCTGACTGGAGCTAATGGGAAGTAAAGTCTGACAACAACTTTGTTAGCTACATTTAAGGAATTTCAGGTAGTAGGCCTCTGTATTCAAATTGCACTTCTACTTGTGGTTGAAATTATTGACCATTGTAGAAATATTGTAGTGGCATTTTTTGCAATGGAATTTTTTTAGCACCAGTCACTGTTCCTGTTTTCCAAAGGGGTGCGTGTTGTAAATGGCGTTTCTGTGCTCTCTGGCTTCCGTCACAGTGTGTCCCATTGCACCAGTAGCGATTTAGTCATGCTGGCCACATGACCCAGAAAGCTGTCTGTGGACAAACACCAGCTCCCTCTGCCTGAAAGCAGAGATCCTGCACCCCATAGTTGAATTCGACTGGACTTAACCGCCCAGGAGTCCTTTACCTTTACCTGTATCATAGTACATCAGGGGTAGGCAACCTAAGGCCCGTGGGCCACAAGCGGCCCACGAGCCACCCCCGAACCGAGCTGCCTGCTCAGCAAATCCCTGCACGCTGTGCTAAACCGGTGCAGCGCAGTGCATGGACTCGCTTCCGTAGTGTCGGAAATCGCGTCTGCGCATGCTCAGACGCCCACAGAGGGATCTCCGCTGGAGTGAACTGGCCCAGGCGAGGTAAACCTTGCCGACCCCTGTAGTACATGGACTGCATGCATGGCGTTCCAGGTTTATCTCCACTTCAGAGAAATAAAAATATATATTAGTCCCCTGGTATCTTGGAGATCCTTTCAGTAAGAGTACGAAACACTGAGCTGGATGGAACTGTTGTCTGCATCAATGTAGGGCAATATCAAATGTTCATGTATCCCATCTAGGACCCATTAAGAGTTACCACTTAAAGTAGTAACTGGATTATATCCTAATTTTGCACTCTTCTACACAAACTGTAGACTGAGTGTGTGTAGCATGCCGATTATCTATTTTGCATTTCTGCACTTCTACCAGGTGTCTGTCAGATTTTTTTTTTAATTAGTTAAGTTTAGAGTTATGAGAAGAATCTTGGCTAGGTTTGGAGGAAGAAATATTGGCTTCTTAAGATGGGATATGAGTGAACCGTGGGCCCACACATAGCCCCTTTATGACATGAGGAATGAAACCAGGAAGTTCGTAATTAACTGTGCTTTGGTTTCTTTTGAAGGTGTTAACCATATTATCTTCTGGTCCACTTTTTATATTTCTGTATTAAACATTATGTTTCATGTTTGCATTAACAGCTAAACTACCTCAATTAGTCGTTTGTATTGCATATTCTCTGATTCTAATGGGTTGTAGCCAACATGAGTCATACTCTGTGTAGATCCATGTAATGAATGGACATGACTAACTTAGATCCATTAATTTCAGTGGATCTATCCTGAGTAGACTTTAGTTGGATACCACCCTTTGTTTTTATGGCTACCACTTGCATAAAATAAAGCAAATTTTGACTATATATCCCCAGTGAAAATGTAACTCCTGCATTAGAGTTTTGCTTTCTGAATAAGCGCCTTTTCCTTTGAAAATAGTGTTATCAAATCCATTCTATTGTTAGGGGAGTTGTCCTTTTATCTTTGAGGTTAACTTAATACCAAGTGTTTATGACAGTTCATGCAGACTGAGTTGTGATGTCACCTCCAAGTTATCAGCTCTGTTTCGGTTCACTATCTAAGGGCAGTTGCACCAATAACAAAAGACATAATTCAAGCTCTCTCTCAAGCTCTCCTTACCCTTCTTGTGTTGTGGAGGATAGAAAATTCTCTGAATCTATAAATCACTATTTTTTAAAGATTTAGCACCTTTGCCATTTCAGTCTACCCTGTGGTTTTAAAGGACTAATCCTGATATGTATAGAAATGAAAAAGGGGGTTCTGTTTTTGGAGAGCACAGCATATAGTGATCAAACTATTTTAATGGGGAAAGAAGTAAGTGTAACAAAATAACGATTGGTTCTTTATTTACATATATGCATTTTTACATAAATACACGATTGCCTTTTGCATAGGTAAAACGTTTACTTTGTATCTGTTTTTCTGACTCGCAATTCTCTTTTATTTCCATCTTCCTGTAAATGAAAATATGCATGCAAATGTGCATCCTGCATGCACTCAGCACTTTAAAAAGGTATGAGGATATAACAGCTTGAATGCAGCTTTTTGTATTGCATTTGCTGTGTGAATTAAGCTAGCGTGGAAACCTTTTTTCAGGAAGCCAGTGCTAGAACATTGATTTTATGCCTGCTGTAGGCAGGCAAGCCCTGGATGTTTGGGCCCCAAGTGAACCTGCAGTGGTAGTCTACCAGAACATCGTGCTGTAGTCTTGTGTATTCAAAGCAAAGGAATAAATCATGATTTTACAACGGTGCATCAGTTGACTTATTGCTGTTTTGTGACCGCTGGGTAGGAAGCATTGCTGTTTAATGCCATGTCATCGGTTCTCAAGTCAGTCAAGCATGAAGGCTTGTCATATGCCTCTATAATTGTACCTCTCCAGACTTTCTCTAACTAGTCAGCTGGGGCTGTGCATTTTGTCTCCAACACCCGGCTGGCCCGTGCCTGACAGGAGCTTTCTCATCATTCTGTCAGTAATATGTTAAGTAGTGTGTGCCTGTTTTGTGGCCTCTGCTATAGAAGCAGGTGGAAATACTTTAATGCAGATGTTGAAATGTTGTCTCTCCTCCACGCCTTTTTAAAATAATAATAATAATAATAATAATAATAATAATAATAATAATAATAATTGTTTCAACTAACGCTGGACTGATAATTTTGCAAGAGCTGTACTTGCATTCCACCTGCGTAATCCAGGAGAGTTTTTCATTTCTGCAAAATTGGAATCAGGAGGTGAGCTAAAAACAATTTCAACATTGTTTTGGAGGAACCCCAGTTATTGAAATGTTCACTGTCTTTGCCTTCCATGAAGAACAAACACTCCCCTTATCCCCAGTGGATCTGTGATGATTGGGCCTTTGGTTAGGCTAAATCATGGTGTATCATAACTCTTAACTAGCCCATATGTGTAAATAATATATATTTCTTCCAATTCCCTTCCAAAACTTGGAGTTTTATTTATAGCTGCCTAGGGACTTTAAAACACTTGAAGGCAGCAGAACAACTGACCAGATGCTTGGGCACGCAAAGCGCTCTCGGTTTGCCATAATTGCATTGTACTTCATCATGCTCGTCTTCCAGCTGATTCTAAGGATCCCCTAATGTGGTACTTTGTCCTAGTGATTCATAGAGTATCCTCATGCTGATTATCACCACCCTTGTATTGAATGATTCTTTGTGAGGAGTCATTGAAACTCACTTGCATCTGATTTTTTTCAGCAAAATGCTGACTTTAAATGCTTTAAAAACTCCACTGAGTGCCGAAAAACAGGGATAAGTGACTTTTGTTCCCCGCAATTCCCAGTGCTGGACTACCAAATGGGTAGAGTAGGCACCTATTTGGGCCCCATGGTTTTTAGGGGCCCCGCTACAACTCATCAAAATACAATTTATTTGATATTGAAGGAAAATTACAATCAAGCCTTTTTAGTTCAATGTGAGGGCGGCGCCCAAGATTTTGACTGCCTAGGGACCTCCACGGGGTTTAATCTGGCACTGCCAGCTCCTAGGAGCAGAGGTCTCTTCGCCCTCCCTAAAATATTTGAGCGGATTGCTCCCTCCCTCAGTTAATGGGCATTACCATTCAAATGCTGTGTGTGTGCCACATCTTGTAATTGATTGCATGGGGCAGGGCCTACCTGCCCCCCCATGTTTTATTAAAGTTGACACCCCTGGTGAACCATCTTTCCTTTCTAAACAGTAGGCCCCCCAGACTCTGTGACCAGTCCAGTTTGTGTGATGCCGGTAGAGGAGAGGCCTGGGTAGAAGACTAAATGTAGGGGCAGTAAGTACATGGAAAGGGGCAGAATAGGATTGTGCCTGTCCGTTCCGTTCTGACCGCACATTGCTTGGCTCTTCTATGCAGGGTTAACCGATGTGTAGAGTTCGAGGGTGAGGCCATTGGGTATGTGAATATGTCTCGCACATTCATTAACCCCATATTTGTACATAGCTTCTTCATAGAGTGGAGATTTTTTTTTTTGCTAGTGTAGCCTGAGTTGTTAAAAAATAAATACTACCAGGTCACGCACAATAAAAATGGAATACATGCTGAAATCAAAATATAAGGGCCCGCAGGCCGCATGCAGTTCATCATCCACAAATTGCCCATTTCACTGATGGATAAAGGACCAGGGTTTGATTTACACTTACTTCCTCAGTATAAACAATTCTGATTTTAACTGTAAACACATTTTAAATACCCCATGCTCAGTCACCAATACACTGCTATTACCAAGATGATACAATGGATTTCTAAGGGACCGTGTACTGTGCAGCTGTATGAAATGTCTCTTGCCTTGCCAGGGACATGCGGCAATGATGAGTGGACATTCTACATGGGCAGGTTGCACATTATACAACAAAATCGTAAATACAAAAAAACCAACCAACCAACCAACCAACAAAAAACACCCAACCCCTACACAGAAAGGATTACAATATTTAAAAGTAAAGGACCCCTGACAGTTAAGTCCAGTTGCGAACGACTCAGGTTGCGGCGCTTATCTCGCTTTACTGGCCGAGGGAGCCGACATTTGTCCGCAGACAGTTTTTCCCGGGTCATGACTAAGCATGACTAAGCCGCTTCTGGCGAACCAGAGCAGTGCACGGAAAAGCCATTTACCTTTCCGTCAGAGTGGTACCTATTTATCTACTTGCACTTTGACGTGCTTTCGAACTGCTAGGAGGGCAGGAGCTGGGACCGAGCAACAGGAGCTCACCGCGTCGCGGGGATTCGAACCACCGAGCTTCCGATCAGCAAGCCCAAGGCTCAGTGGTTTACACCACAGCGCCACCTGCGTCCCCACAATAAAGGTAAAGGTAAAGGTACCCCTGCCCGTACGGGCCAGTCTTGACAGACTCTAGGGTTGTGCGCCCATCTCACTCAAGAGGCCGGGGGCCAGCGCTGTCCTAAGACACTTCCGGGTCACGTGGCCAGCGTGACATCGCTGCTCTGGCGAGCCAGAGCCGCACACGGAAACGCCGTTTACCTTCCCGCTAGTAAGCGGTCCCTATTTATCTACTTGCACCCGGGAGTGCTTTCGAACTGCTAGGTTGGCAGGCGCTGGGACCGAACAACGGGAGCGCACCCCGCCGCGGGGATTCGAACCGCCAACCTTTCGATCGGCAAGCCCTAGGCGCTGAGGCTTTTACCCACAGCGCCACCCGCGTCCCGCGTCCCCACAATATTTAGCATCATTGTTTTGAATCCTTGAGACTTCCTTTATATGTGCCTCAGTGTTGTAGGATTGTGGTGTTCTGAATTTCATGGACTGCCATCTAGGCATTTGCTTGTGTCATTCAAAAGTAATTTCTGAAGATGGGGTCCTGTGAAAAAGTGCTTTATGGTCCACAGCCTGGCTTAACTACGATTTCATCATTTTCAAGGAAATCTATTCTAAAGGCCCTAAAGTGTATTTTGAGTCTTACCTGCTGAGGTAATTTAAAATATTTATGCACTTATTTAAATATGTTGTTGTTTGCTTTATAGATGGTTGCCACCTTATTTTGCAGCATTTTTTGTTTTAAAAAAGTGAGCATAAATTAAATATTTAGACTTTGAACAGATGGTTTCCTTCTGTTGCTTTCAAAAGGAACACTACCATTTTCTTTTAGAATGTGTTGCATTGTACTCTGCAGCAGTTTATTGTTTATAATTGCCAAGGTTTTTTATTTTCCTCACCTGAAAAGTAGCTGGAGTAGCTTGCTGATAACTAAGTAAAAGCAGATAAAAGGAACTCTTGCTTCTCATAATATATATTACTGTCCTATACACGGGACAAGGCTCATGTAGGCACTTTACTCTCAAACAGACCCAAAGAGGCTACGAGTAAAGGAACTCCCAGTCCTTTTTTTTGGTTTTAAAAAAATGAAGTTCCAGTACTGATACATTCATCAGAGTGCAGTGGGTACAAAAAAAGACTCCGTCAGTACTCCGTACCGGTGAATACTGTCACAAAAAAGCCCTAGTATTCCCTATTTCACCTATCCCTGGAAATGCATCATTGTAGATAAGTTAACCTTTGACCCAGCTTGTTCACAACTACAGTGATCTTTCTATCAGCGTTCCTACAAATTGGATGGCTTGAAAAATTGCAAGGGCCATTGTAGGAATCCCTTCCAAGTCAACATAGAACTAGATTGCACATTACATCCTCATGTGAGAGTCAGGAAGTACACATGCCCATCATTGTTTTATTTGCATGCCACTTTTTGATAGCTAAAACCATGCTTGAGGCAGTTTACAACACAATCTACACAATTGCAAACGTAGCAAAAGTCATAAACAATAAATGACACATATCACAAAGTACCCAACCAAACTGAACAATTGCTTCATAAATAAAGATATTAAAAATAAAGATACAGAAAATTAAAATCAAACTCATGCTGGTAGCTTCGAGAACACTGTCCAACCATCTCGTCCTCTGTCGTCTCCTTCTCCTTGTGCCCTCCATCTTTCCCAACATCAGGGTCTTTTCCAGGGAGTCTTCTCATGAGGTGGCCAAAGCATTGGAGCCTCAGCTTCAGGATCTGTCCTTCCAGTGAGCACTCAGGGCTGATTTCCTTCTGAATGGATAGGTTTGTTCTTCTTGCAGTCCATGGGACTCTCAAGAGTCTCCTCCAGCACCATAATTCAAAAGCATCAATTCTTTGGCGATCAGCCTTCTTTATGGTCCAGCTCTCACTTCCATACATCACTACTGGGAAAACCATAGCTTTTACTATACGGACCTTTGTTGGCAAGGTGATGTCTCTACTTTTTAAGTAGCATCAGTAACAACACCTAAACAATACTGCAACCCAAGAGTCAGCAGCTTTTGTAGTTGGAGTCAATCAGGATGCTACCCTCCCTGGCCAGGTGGGAAAAGGCCATCAAGGCAGGGAACAGGTCTTCTAGGACTCATAGCAAAGATGGATACACAGCTGAAGACTGGTGTAAGCATCATGAGTAAGAGATTACTGATGAGCAAACTAGTTTGTGCCATTTTGCATATTCCTGCACCAATATAAAGAAAGCCCACTACTCCCCCCCCCCTTTTGGGGTGTTTTTAATAACTTGTTTCTTACGTCAGTATTCTTTGTTAATGGGGATGGAAGCCTTCAAAAAAACTTCCAAGCTTGACTTATTGCCTGGCTGTGGACCAGGCTGCAAGGAGTATTATTGTTCATATTCCATTTCAAATCACAAATTCTTGGAAAAGTTCCTTGTACTTTAATGACTCCGCTGGATCACATCAGCTTTTGAACTGAACCTGCATACAACGTTTTTGCAGTCAGCCAGCCAACCATTTAGCTGCATTGCATCATTTATTTATTTGATTTTATTTATTATGGTTTCTTCCTGCTGTGTGTTTTCCCTTTCTTGAAATCTACTGTTTAATAAGATGAATTCCATCATAGTTACCCCCTGTGTCCAACTGGTAGGGAATAAGATGTGGGTGTGCCTTGCCAAAAGTTCATTCATCTTGAGTCTCAAAAGTATTATGAGGAGCAGTCTTCAGAGGCCTGCATATATTATGAAATATTTCAGATCTAGAACCTGCTATTCTGACCGCTGGAGATCTAAAAATGTGCATCAGATCCACCCTCCCACTTCAGAAGTAGTGTGTAACACAGAGAGAGAGAGACTTAAAAAGCATTCTGTGCAGATCGTGTGGAAGAGGAATAATGGGGAGGAAGAGGGCAGGTTCTGAACTTTCCGTTACTGTACTCCTGTCTTAAGACAAGAATCCAGTGCAAAAATCCAATACGAATCTGCAATTTGCATGAATTGGCTTCACATTATAAGGTTAGATGAGAGTATGATCTAAACAGCTTTACTGAATCACAAACTCCCCAGAGTAGTTCCACTCAGTCATGTGTGGGATATGCATCTTACTTTTCCAACACAGCATAATTCAAATTTTGCTCTTGGTTCCATAAGTTATTTGCAGCACACTTGCCATTTATTTTTCCACTGTAGTACAGAAGCTAGAAATGTTATGCGTGCAAATTTTAACTGTCCTATTTCTCCTCATCCCATTGAAATGTTCATTCCATTTGTTTCAATTTGGCATGAATCTTGGATCAGAAATTCTGTATGTCAGAGTTTAAGATTTAGTGTCAGAGACACAAGAAAGCCACAGCACTGGAAGATCTGGACAGATATCCAACTTATTCCCTCAGTAAAAGATCAGAAAAGATCACTCTTCTTCTTCTTTGGCGATTACTCATAGCCAAGTAAGATTGTCTTCCATGAACATGGTCTTAACAGTGAGTCCATAAGTGACTGTGGAGGCCAATTCTGGATCCACACATCCTTCCACAGTGGGGACATAAGTTTCTGGGCAGGAGTTGATCATGGTGAGGGTTTGCCAAATGTGCCTTGCTCTTAGCACGTTTCTCCCTTTTATCCTGAGTTTGAGTGTCTTCAAAGTCCATGATACCTTTGGTAAAGGCTGTTCTCCGATTGGAGCACTCACAGGCCAGTGTTTCCCAATTGTTGGTGATTATACTACATTATTATTTTTTTAGATTTGCCTTGAGAGAGTCTTTAAACCTCTTTTGTTGAACACCAGCATTATGCTTTCCATTTTTAAGTTCGGAATAGAATAGTTGCTTTGGAAGATGATAATCAGGCATCTGCACAACATGACCAGTCCAAAGAAGTTGATGTTGAAGAATCTGCCCAGCCCCACTACAGTTACTAACTGAACTACAAGCAAAGAAGTTCATTTCTTCAGTTTGCTTCTAACTGAGATGCTGTTCCAAATATCATCTTCCTAGGGTCCCGGAAGCAATTTTTTAAGTGTTCCTCTCTCCTGCAAAAGAGTTTAATTTAGGTCATTGCAGGAACACCTTTGTACAGAAATAAAATTCAGATATGTAAATATTCAGTATTGTCAAAGAAGTGGGAGAAGAATAACATATCAATTAAAGGGAGGATATAGTTGGAGAACAGATAGCTTAAGCAAGAAACAAGATTTTTTAAAATTAAATTTGCTTTTCTTTATCTAGAACTATTTATGTTCGCTTTACAACAAACAGGTATGACATTCCCCAATTCAAGGGACATGCAATCTACAATATATAGCAGGGATAGTCAGCTCGATAAAGACAAATCATAGTGAACATAATAATATGAAGAAGATGGTTAGGATGGGAATATAAGGGGATAAAATTGTTCAAGCATTTGGGAGCAAAATGGGGTGATGAGAATGTCACAGTAGCAATTATTTCAGAAATTGGATAATAAAAGTCACCAAAACAGTAGGCCATATTCAACTCTGCAATTTTGCTGGCACAATGGATTTCAGTGCTCACAGCAGAATTTCGTCTCCTTTTCCCTCTAGCATCCTGCACACCCTCAAAATGGGTTACCCCCGGAAGTGATTTTCAGCACACATTGGGGCAGGGGGGGCGGGGGGAGAAAGGGAAGTCCTGTTGTGCCAGTAGAATCCCCGCAAAACAAAATTAAGAAAGTCAGTAAAGAGTATTTGGAGATTTAACTGTGTGGCATGTTAGCAGTTTAAGGTAAAGGTAAAGGTACCTATTTACTAGCTAAGGAATTAAGCCATTCCTCTGGTCACTTCATTAATTAGAAAGAGTTGTTTTTAAGCATTCTCATAAGCTTCATAATCCAGCCGGCGGTGTTTTGACAGTTTCCAGAATTAGGCAGAGACAATTACTTTGCTTTAGAAGCAACTTTGTCAAAGTTTCCTGAATTAAGCAAAGGTGTGAACATCTTGTTTTAGGTAGAATAATAGGTGTTTTGCAAATCAAGTAGATGGATTTGCATGAATAAGAAAGACGTACAGTTGATTTTGAGCACTACGGTAAGTAGTCTTATCAAATACAAGAAAAATATTTTAAGTGCTTGCAGATTACTTTATCATCAGGATATTTCTCTAAGGGCATGTGGATATCACACAAAACTACGGTGAAGCAGGATGTGAAAGCACAACCCCATTCCAAGGCATCGTTCTCCCTCCTAACCCCAAGGGGTGACAGGAATTTGGAAGCTTCTGCTTTTAGTCAAAATTTGTCATATTGGCTGGACTAAACAACAGTAGTTAACATGACTAAGGTTCTGCTTGTAGCTGGCATGGCTTGCCATGTCATCTGAACTGTGATCTGTGATTATTGCTAGATTAAACTAAACCAACATCAAGCTGTGGTTTCTGAAGCCAACCTGCTTAAAATATGAATAGTTAATGTTAACCACAGTTTGCAGTTCAGATGACATGCGAAACTTGAGAAATCCTCTTAATGACACAGCAGGGAAGGTGGGGAGCAGAACAGACAAGCCGGGAGGAGCCTAGGCCTTTTCACAATCTAGTAAAATTATAGTTTACCATTTCTGGACATGATGTCAGAGTTGCTTAGATGTCAGATGATTTTCTTGAATTTAGTTTTTGAAATCCTGGGCTTCATGTGTCGACATTATAAATCTTTCCCATATTCTGTATCCGGGTGGGAAACTAGCTTGTGGGCTGAACCTTTCTCTCCCTACCCCTAGAGAGCTTGCCCGCCTTTCAATATCCTAGCGACATCAGCTGATGCCGTGCTTAAAAATTCCCACTGGAGGCACTTCAAAGTGCAGTGTGAGGTTGTTCAAAAGCCCTTATGCAAACAGTTATGCATTGCTGTTTAAATCTCCAGTTTTCAGAGGTTTAAAGATCAGTACCCAGCTGCTTGCAAAAGTGCTTTCAAATAGCCTTGCGCTTTTCTGTGGACCTCTGGCTAATGGGTGTGGTTAAATCATGCTCAGTTTGACTGTATGCGCCAGTTCCCAGCAGAATCAACCCCCACCCATCAGGTGGCCTCACCTCCATCTGAGTGACATCAGTTGATTGGCAGGTGGGCGTGGTTTTTAAAAAAAACGGCCTCCAGGGCCAAATTCGAGCACTCTGGCAGACTAAGACTGGACAAGGGAGTCCTCACACCTGTTCTATATGATTGTACAAAATTGCTGAGAGTACTTGAGCATAATAATTTATATTGTTTGGAACTGCTGAGGCCTATAGAGAGATGTTCTTGAATGATACACTGTTTTAAGATTGCTCACTTGAATTGTATGAATTTGAAGAGAACTTGAAGACTAAGTAGTCTTGGATAAAACCCTTGGATAAAACCCAAATAGCAATGTGATTTGCAAAAGCTTGTTTCATTTGCACAAAAACAATAGCAGTATCAGCATTGAAGCTGGAAGCAATAGTACTGGAGGCAATAGTGTTTGGTAGTCACATTAAGAATTAAAACTTTAGGCTACCTTTTTAATCCATGAATTTGCTAGAGTTGTCTAGATAAATGCTTGGTGATTGTACAGCTAATGAATATGTAAACATGTTGCAGTAAATGTTAACTGGTATTAGAATCAGTATTTCTTAAGTATTTTGAAATCAGGGCCATTTCCCTAAACATTCTTGTACGTACCCCCAACCTAAAGTATTGTTATATTACTTGGATCTCAAATCGGTGTTTCTCAGACTTTGTGAAATTCTATTCCTTCTCATCTGCACCTCCAAACTAAAATCTCAAGGGAAGATCAGGTATCTGCACAGGTCCCACATTCACCAACCCATCATGTTGGCTCCCCACATATCATCTTTCTATGCACTGCTTCATCTCTGCCAGAAATGAGAAGTCTCTTCCTCCTCAGGTGTCCCTTTAGGGTTGCAGCTCGGTGAAACTGCTTTGGTGGTAACCCACTGTGAGTGCAACATCAAACCACACATATCTCTAGCATTAGACTGCAGTATAATGTCTTGTCAGGTAACGGTGGAATCAGACAAAAACATTCCCAGTCAAAACCTGACAGCGTTGCAGAATGCACTGAACAATGACATCAAATGCTTTAGACAACTATAATATCAGCAGCGGCAGCCCTTGTGCTTTGCGATAAGATTGGTTCCCAAAGGTCTGTTTTTCTCAGTACCATTCCTCCCCCTGCCCCATTTGATATCTAGCAGGCAGTCATTTCCAGGCATGCTTGTTCTTAGGGTTGCCCCCCCCCCCCAACATTGTAGATCTCAGTTCCAGAAAGTTTCAAAACAATTGCTTTTGCCAAGGAAATGGTCTATTTTCAACTCTGTTAAACTCATTCAGTGTGTGTGTTCCTGGTTCTTTAAAGAGAATAAGGTGGTTGTTATTTTTTTGTCCACACACACAAACTTAAATATTTTATATTTGGAATGAAGATGATGTGCGGGGATGTATTACACTGAGCGCTGAAATATTTTCAAAAATCTGAAGATACCTTTGAGAGTGTATTTGTTTTGCAGGATGGATCTCAAAATCTCACATGTCTAAAGCAGCTGTAGAAATATAAAAAAGATAATTCGGAGCAATGTGAAGTTTCTATCAGTTCTTGAATCTTGAATCATTCTTTAAACAAAAGTGGTAGCTGGAATCAGATTTCTAAAAGCATGCATCTGACACAGTAGGTTCTTGTGATAGGTCACAATAGACACAAAACATAGTTAGCCTTTAGGGTGACTCTTAAGTCATGTACACACCATACATTTAAACCACATTGCTTCTGCCCTAGTTCTTCTAGGAACTATACATTTATATTTTGCATATGTCAGAGTATGTGCATATCTATTGTATTATATGTAGCATAGCACAAATCACTTATTTTTGCCACCAATACATAGAACCTATACATGTATGGACCAGGGAGCTGAACATGGATGCCTGAGTTTCGAGTCTGAAAAAGATGTAGCATCATACACTCTGCTAAAGCCTTGAGGAAACTTCAGAATAATCTGTTGAAGGAAGGGTGTTCTTTATGTACGCCTGTAAGCCACTACAGCGCACAGCCTGGCTTTATGATTCTTCTTTGAGAGTCCGTGCTCTAAGTACCCCTGCAGAATAAACTGAGATCAGCAACCCCCAGAAAGAGGGCCTTTTCAGTAGACCCGTAGCCATCTTATGTAACAGAATTCCCAGGGTGGCTTGTCTGACACCATCTTTGCTGCCTCTACTCTACCCAATGCCAGCTGAACACCTTCCTATTAAATAACTAAAATAACCTAGGCTTCTGTTTTTAATTTGGGAGCAGCAGCAAATTGTATTTTTGTTTATGTGGGTTTCTTCTTCTTTTTATTGAATTTATATACTGCCCTATACCTGGGGGTCTCAGGGTGGTGTACAGAATAAAATCAAGATATAAAACCACAAAATACATAATAAAAATAAAAAGAACAACCCTATAGCCCCCCACCACACACAAAAAACACATTTTAAAAGGGCATAGGATGTCCCCCTTTCTTTCCCCTTAAGTGTTTTTATGTTTTACTTTGTCTTTCACTTGTTTTTTATTTAATCTATTTTAGTGCGTCCAAAGAACTTTCGGGTGGCATAAAAATGTCTTGAATAAATGTCATAAAAAAGCAAACCTCCTAGTGGTGCAGCAATAAAACTGCTAGGACATTTGCAAAGCTAAGCAGGGTGTGATATGGTTTCAAATTGGATGGGGGGGGTGGCGTGTTGAGATTCCTGCATTGCAGGGGGTTGGACTAGATGACCCTCAGGGTCCCCTCCAACTCTACAATTCCAGGATTCTATGAAAGTGTTTAAGCTTCTGCAATACTTAGTTGTTTTTCCTGTAGCAGACTAACACAGCTAATCCTCTGGAAAATGAAAAAATTGATGAAATGAAAGATAATGTTTTTAAAAAATTAGGTCAGCATGACTCCTTTTAAATATAATCTAGCAATAAACAATCCACCTAATGGATAATGTTTCAAACTGTGCATTCCAAAAATTGATAAATAATTGCAGTTTTCATAGTAAGTTTTAATATTACTTATCTGTTCTTTTTCGATATCTTATTAACTGTGTAACCTTTATCCATAAACAAAACACCTCAAATAATAATAATAATAAGAAATAATAAAACATCCCAACTAGTCAACTATACTGGGTTTTGCAGCATTTCCCCACCTCCTGGTCACTTCAGTTCTTGCTGCTGCTGCTAGATTAACCATTGTTATTTGAGCTACATGGTCAACGTAGTTAAGAGAAACTTAAGTAGTTTTAGTGTTGTTCTGAATGATAATTTGCTTCTAATATGGCCAGAACATCATTCCAATAATCCTTAATGCTATCACAATTCCATCATACATTATTATCATTTGCATTTGGTGCAGAACCCCATCCACATTTCCTGAAATGTTCTTATTACATTGGCTTAATCATATTCACCCCCATTCCCACGTTTTCTACTGCCTCCTTTTGGCAACCACTCCTTTGGACTCCTCCATTTTCACATTAAGCCTCTTTTTTATTGCTCCTTTTCTCAACTACCCCTTGCACACAGACCATCCCCATTTCCATGTCTCCTCCTCTCTTCTGTTCTGCAGCCCTCTTCTTCAGAGGATCTGTTAACTAGATCTTTAAGATGAATCAGATCTTAAGAGCAAACCTGACAGCTTGGTCAGTTATAGAGGATCAAGTGCTGGATGTTGTACATACATAGGTGTTTGCTTGTTAATAAAACACCTTCTTTAATTTACTATATTGAATCTGAAAGTTCATGTAGAAGACAACACACGATACCAAGAGTGAAATAATATTTGGGGGAATGTTTATTTCTCACACATGATGCAGCTGAAGAATGGGAGAGATTTGAATAAAGGTGGTATGGAGTAACACTGAGAGAAAAAAGTGGCAGTGTTAAACAACAACAGAGGTTTGAGTAGAGTGAGTGGGGGAAACATTGAGAGTGAAAAAGTGGTGGTTTAAAATAAGTTTTGAGTACAGCGTTAAGGGAATTGAGAAGAGCTTGGTTGTGTTAGCTTCTCTGTTGTACACTTCTCCACTATTTCTACTTTTAAAAAACTTTTTTTGAAGACAACAACCTTTTAGTCTTTCTCTCTTCCCAGTCTATTCAGTCCTTTTCTCTTTCTTGTTTTTATTCAGATTAGTTTCTTTTATTTATTGTATTATGAAAAAGCTGTAATAAAATCTTCCAGTAAAAAAACACCTCTCCCATTGTTTTTAAACACCAAATTTTCCTATCTCAATGTCCTTCCCTTTCTGCTCCCATGGTGCGGCTATTGCTGTTCTGCCACCTGTGTTCTCTTATGCTCCTCTACCCCACCCTGAATCCAGGCTCACGATGCAGTGCTACAGATTCTTCAATGGGAGCTGCATGGTGATGGACTGGTGCAAATATAGTATTGAGAGAAAAATTGAGTTGGAAGATGTTGTTAGTTGAAGGAAAGAAAAGTTGTGAAGTTACAGAGTTGAAAAGTCAAGGAGCTGGAGCTGAATAGCTGCAAGAAATTTAAAAAAGGCTGAAACACTTTTAAGCAAGCCAGAATACTGAAAAGAGTTAGAGAGTAGTTGAGTACTGAAGCAGAAAATGGCCAGGAAGGGAAATAGAAGCTGAACTCAGAGATACATATTGATAAGTACAGTATTAGCTTCCTTATGGAAACAGTCCAGAAATATTGGGTGTGAAGACTTATGCCACATGCTTGGTTCTTTGGATTATAGTTAGTGAAAGTTTTAATATTTAAATTCCCAGTTTGTTTCTTTGTAAAGATTACCTGAAAAAAAGTATTTCTTAATGATGATAGAGCATCATGAGGATTTCAGAAATTATTTAGGAAGGTAATTGGAAATGCAGCCAGTGGAATAAACATTAGGGAGGGAGGCAAGCTATTCATTTGCTGAAACATTAAATTATCTCTAGCAAGAAAACAGTAATTAAAATGGCACTTATCTTAAGTAACAATGGGGGAAGAAACACAACTCTGTAAAATTGCAGCTGTTTGGCTAAGAAGTAGGAAGCAAAATTTAATCAGAAATGGGCAGCTTAACAGTGGAATTATGACATCTTTGGCTGCCTGTAGTATAGCTGTCAAGCTTGGGCAGTTCGGTGGTCAATAGTGACATTCTATGTGTCAGTGAACAGAGTCTGTAACCCGCAGTTCACACATTACTGAAGCTCCAACTGTCGAACATTCAAGTCCCTTGGTATTACTGCATCTTCCAGCCTCCCCTGGCTGGCTCATGTTTCATTCTTTGGCAATTTGCCCTAATGATATCCCTCAGGAGCTTTCAGACCCCTCTTCGTTTCCATATTTAATCCTGTTAGATTAATCCAAGCGAAGAGCACACAGGGCTGCACAAAACAGTTGTCTCTTGTTTTTTGTGTGTGTGTGGCTTATTATTATTATTATTTAAAGCATTTTCTTTCCCCACTGCTTTTCCCCCCTTTTTAAATGATAGAAATTTATAACTCAAATGGTAGAATGATTCTGAAATGCAAGCATCCTTCTCTGAAATACCTTAGGTTTGCTCAGTCTGTTCACAGAGGATCTCTATGCAAAACCCCCTTAGAGCATGAGGTATGAACAGCTGTCAGAAGCATTTGAGCTCCCCTGACCACTCCTAGGCAGTGCAGTCCAGGTGGCTGGTGCCCCACCCCTTTTCCAGGACCCATAGGAGAGCCGAGCCTTGATTTCCACCAGCCAATTTTCCTTTGTGGGCCTAGATGGCTCTGCTTCTTTCCCTGGACTGCTGCGGTCCCACTCATCTCCCTCAACCACCCTTCCATATTCTATTCTTTACTTTGGGGGAGCCTAATTTAAGCCCCGTTCTCACGTTAGCAGTGTAGGAGATGCCACAGCATGGCTCTTCCTTGCTGCTATTGGCATGATGGCAGAATCCCTGGACCACAAGGAAGGAATCCACAGAAGTGGCTCCTCTCTCCAGTGGAACCATGTTTTAAATCCCATGCAGTTGCACAGTGATATTGTCAGAATGGGTCCTGTGACATGCATCTTCTAAGAGGTCCCCTCTTGGACAGAGAGTGCTCAACCCCTACCCCTTCTTTTTATTTGTTAGATCTTAAATTTAGCAAATAAAAAGAAGACCTCTTGTCTTATTGCAGTCCCACAATGGTTTCTAAGCTGTCCTCGGTCAGAAGTATACAATGAGTTAAGCAGTTTTCTGTTACAGCACCAGGAAATGTATAGTAGATTGGCAGAGTCTAAAAATAACAAAGCAATGCAACGGGTTATGTTCAGCTTGCTGTATCTGCCCTTGCCGTATCTGCTGGAAAGGAATATATCTCATTCATATGAAATCACTCTAGCTCTCTTTAACAACGGAAGGGGCTTGTCCAAAGAAGCATATTCGTGTTAATCCCTCTCGTATTTCAAATGGTGCTAACAATATGAGAAGGCCCCAAACTGGATACTATGCAGAAGAAGGATTGTTTGTCCCCTTTGTGAATTGTACAGCAGACTGGGCTCTTGAGACAATTGTTAGCAGAGATTAACACCTCATTACAGAGAAGCATGATCCCGCTTTCATCAAACAAGATGCTGTTTGGGCGTTTATTCAGAAAGTTGTTCCGTAAATGGTGCCAGCTTTGTTCTGTCTTCTTGCCATTTTAGTGCCGCCACCCCCCACCCCCACCCCTTCTCATGTTGCTGTAGCGAAGCATATTAGGATTGCCTCACCCTTGGCACACTAAGCTTTTATTCAGATCTCCTGTGCTGCCCTTCCATTTTCCATTATATTGAGTCAGACCACTGGTCCATCTAGTCTGGCATTGTCAGCACTGGCAGCTGCTCTCCAGGGTTTCAGACGGAGGTCTTCTTTCCCAGCCCTACCCAGAAATGCCAAGTATTTTGCATGAAGAACATGCTTCCTTTTCTCTTGGTTTGAGCCACCTTAATGTCACTTGTGTTTTTTTTACTTAGCAAGATTTGGTGCAGCAAAATTGGAAAAGTGCTTTCCAATTAAAACGAGCACACACTAATGTCCAAAGCTGCATATGGTGGCCTCCCCAGTTTGGCATGTACAGTGGTACCTCTAGATGCGAACGGGATCTGTTCTGAACCACGTAACCAGCGACGTCACGTCTGCACACACGTGCATCGCTTTTCGCCACTTCCACACATGCACGTGACATTGTGAGCGTCTGCGCATACGCAAGCGGCGAAACCCGGAAGTAACGTGCTCCGTTACTTTGGAGTTGCCGCAGAGTGTAACTCGAATGCGCTCATCCCGAATCACATTCAACCCGAGGTATGACTGTAGTGTTTAGTAAGCAAAGAGACAGGCATTTCCCGTAACACATCACCTTTCTATGTGTTCCATAATCCATGTTGGAAAAGCATACATGCAAACAAATACTAAATAAAATTACTGAATAAAAGATTCCACATTGTTGTCAGAAGGAAATTCCTCCCTTCCCGGTCTAAATATGGCTCAGGCGCCAATTTTGGACGAGGTGCCATCTGGGGAAGGGAGGGTGAATTCTTCCTCTCTGTGCAATAAGTTCCCTCCACTCCCCTTCCCCCTGCATCAAAGCTAGTCTCTCACTCTAACCTCTGTCACCCCCCAGAACTGGGCTCAGGAAAAACTTATACTTGGTTTCCATAGGAGACTTTACTCAAGCCAAATTAGAGCCTGGGGAGGGCTTGAGTTAGAGTGAAAGCCTGATGTGTGTGTATGTGAAAGAGAACAAATGTACGTGGCGTGAAAGAGTGTGGGATGGCCAGCCCACTTTCAACTTCTCCACGCCCACTTTCAGTTTGGCCACACCCACCGTGGTGGCATGTGGCTCCTGGAAAGTTAGCCACAAGGGAATGCTGCAAAAGTTCCCTAAATAGATTTAGACTGTCATCCTATGCACAGCTGCCTGAGAGTAACCCCCGAAATAAACTGGTATAGATAGGATTGCTCTCCAAACAGTTGTTTTCAGCTCACTGCAGTACAGTGGTACCTTGGTTCTCAAATGCCTTGGTACTCAAACAACTTGGAACCCAAACACTGCAAACTTGGAAGTAAGTGTTTCAGTTTGCGAACTATTTTCGGAAGCCGAATGTGCTCTGTTTTGAGTGTTACACTTCCATTTTAAGTGCCCCACTTCTGTTTTGAGTGTTACGCTGAGGTCTGTCTGTTTTTGCTATTTATTTAGAGTTTTTGTTTTTGTGGCTTTTTGTTTTTGTGACTTGTGTGGAACCCAGTTCAGCTACTGATTGATTTATTGTGTGACTGCAGTACATTGTTTATTACTTTTATTTTATGGATCAATGGTCTCGTTAGACAGTAAAATTCATATTAAATTGCTGTTTTAGGGGTTGTTTCTAAAATTCTGGAATGGATTAATCCATTTTGCATTACTTTCTCTGGGAAAGCATGCCTTGGTTTCGGAATGGACTTCCATAACGTATTAAGTTTGAGAACCAAGGTACCACTGTGCGAACTAGAGAAAACAAAACATTAATCTTTTTTTTACTACTTTCTATTACCTATATATTTGCCTCTAGCAGTTGAGTTTTTCAGGAGCCTTTTTCTGTTTAGTTTAATTATAGGCGTCACTTTTAATTTTCATGGGGTGGGGGGTGGGGGGAGTTTATTCCATTATGTGTTCCTGTAAGAGCCAGTCTTCTACTTTTGTTCACATCAGAGTTTTTTGGATCTATCTGTCTAATAATCCTGGGCAATGATAGCAGCCCAGGGAGAAAATTATTTAAAAACAAAACATCCTCTGCTGTGATCACAGTCTGAATAGTACCTGAGTATGGGAGGGCAGCAGAACTAGTTGCCTTTGTCACTTTCTGTGGCAGTATTGTTCCTGTAGATTCATGTCTCAAGAAAAATATTTGTTTGAGGAAGGCTTGCAAATCTGAATCGGCTCATTTTGAAATGAGAACACAACTGTTTCTCTATGCCTTTATGAGAATGTGACTAATTGTGGTGTTGCCTTTATATTGTTTATATTCATATGACATTCATTCAGATGTTTTAGATACATCTCAGTTCTTGGTAAAATACATTTCAGTTCTTGGTAAAACGTATTCTGCCTTGGAAATTTCTTTTCTTGGTGTTTAAATTAAAATCAGGAATTTGTTACTTTGTTCTCAGCTCTGTGTTTTGTTTTTACTTTTAGTTAACTGCTTGCATTCATGGGTCATCCGCATTGCTATATCCAATGTACTGGCAACACATATACATCCCAGTGCTCCCTCCACATCTGCTGGACTACTGCTGGTAAGATAGAAAAAAATATATTATTTCCCACTATGGCGACAATCCTTTGCATGCTTTACTAGGAGGCAGCTGCACTGAACACAGTGGGACTTCCTTCTGATTAAACATGCATCAAATTGCATTGTGTGATAATTATGCAAGGTATAAAGCATTCTAAAATGCACTCCTATAGGTTGCTTGTTACTATTTCCAACTTGTAGATCGGAACTGACTTGCCTAATGCTGCCCAGTTACAAAGCAGAAGGACTTGGATTCAAACCCAGATTTAAATTCAACATTGATCATTGGTTCGCTGACTAAAACGTGACCACGTTCAACAATGAAATCTCTTTTAAGCCAACAAAACTGAATGTCATATGCTGCAGTTTCTGCATACACAAAGTGGCATTCCCCCAGCCCAAGTAATCTATTCACATTCGCAAGGTGTGCCATTACAAAGATATCCTTGACATTTCTGATGTTTGTGAGCAGTATGGAAGTCGTAAGTGACTTTTTCAGCTACTGTCTTATTTACCCAAGAAGGAGCAAGCACTAAGGTGGTTTTTAGGTAGTTTGCTGGCAGAATTATCTACATTCTGGGGAAATATTGTTGCAGTTCAGCTCATTCTAGCTTCCCCTGCTTTATCCAACATCCCCTACTGCTTCGTGATACAGTATCATTGTGTCTCAGGTGAACCTGGTGTTAGGTCATCTGTGCCTACGATGCATGTCATGAATGAGGGACATAAATTGGTCCCAGCACACATTCCCTATGTTGCAAGTCATTCCCCTGCTGAATCCCTTCTGTGACCCTTGTATTTTGCTGGCCACGTGCATCTGAGCACAAAAGACTATGCTATGACAGATAATCAATACCATCAAAATGGGCACCTGTTTGGGAAAATGCAGGGCAAGCTGCATGCAATATGAACTTTAGATATATGTAAAAACAATATTGGGAGAGCTCCCAACTTTGGTTTCAGATCACTTTGATTGTTCTATTTATGTGCAGTGGCTGTTGAAAATCCATAAATGCAGAAAAGAGTGGGTTGTGTTCTCTCATAAGGGAGAAAGCCTATCAAGGGATGCTGAAGGACTTGTGTTGGATAACCAGTAGAGCAATGCAACTATTGTGGGTATTTTGCAAATAATTTTTGGGTGGCCATTCTAGCACCAGCTGCATCTCACAGCAAGTGAACAAAATATTAGGATTATCAGATCCTAGATGGAATCCAGATGCCATTGACTGGACTGGACATGGTCTGGACAGAATGCTTGTCCCATTTGCTGGCAGGTTATTGGACTTAAAAATGCTGGAATTCTCTAGCTTAGAACATCTAATTTTATGTTTTGATGAAGATGATAAAATAACAGTATTTTAATATTCTTTTGGAAGCTGCCCAGAGTGGGGAAGCCAGATGGGTGGGGTATAAATAATAAATTATTATTATTATTATTATTATTATTATTATTATTATTATTATTATTATTCTAAATATAAGTAAAACGAACTTTTAAAACATTGCAGAAGCTACACCAAATAGTCATGTATGAAAATATATTTGTAAATTGCAACCTCATCCTGATCCAAACGTATGAATCTTATTTAATAGGCATCAGCTCACAACCTTTTATTTCTTTCTATTGATCAGATCTGGGTGCCTTTTAACAAAATAAACCAGAGCAAATCTTCCCTCCCCCCCTTTACATAAAGATGTCTAGAGATGAAAGGCAACAATCATCTATGTATGTGTAGTCATTTGATGTATTCTGATCTCTACTTCAGATTTTTATGGTCCCCATGGCCTTTGTTGTTTCAGTGCAATCTACTACATTCTTTAAAATATCCCTTTTGTCAGGCGAAATATTTCCCAAATGAGGGAGGAGGGTTGTTTTTCTGCCACCATTGCCTTCTCAAGTCATCATCCAGCAGAGCTTTTCCAAGTGGTGAATGGGCTTTTGTCATCTGCTTAAGAGAGTTTTGCTCGGAAGCCACTTGTGACAACTTTGCAAGGCGCTTCAGGCACAAAAGCAGTTTGGACAGAGTTGGATGCCACAGTCTAATGGAGGCATCCAGAGTGGTACTGAGTTCCCTTAAAGAAGTACATCTTCAGGCATGCTTGGGAGACTGTGATTACTTGTATTCATTATAGTCCGTCTTCAGGTCTAGCCATGGTACTGAAATTGCTGTGGTTGCTTTCCCTGATTGATTACATTTGTCAGGAAATGGGGAGGGGGGATGACTCTGCCTTTTCTCCTTGATCTTGTGGTGATTTTTGATACTGTTGGGTGTCTCAGAGAAGTGGGGGCTTGGCAGCATTGTACTTTGGTGGTACCTCCTGGATCATGTCCAGAAAGTAGTTATGGGAGGCTATTGTTCAGCACCATGGGAGTGGTCCTGTTGTTTCCTGCAGGGTTCCATCTTGTTTCCTATGCTATTTAATATTATATTATATTATATTATATTATATTATATTATATTATATTATATTATATTAAATTAGTGGGTGAAACCCATCTCTATATCACTGCTCCATCTGAATCAAGAGAGGCGGCCGATATGTTAGACCAGTGTCTGGAGTTGGCGATGAACTAGATGTGAGCCAGTAAATCCTGAAAAGACAGAGGTGTTAGGTGTCATGAGTTCTCATGTCCAGGAGGTGGGGAGATAGCATGTCCTAGATGGGGTTGCACACCCCTGGAAGGATCAGGCGCAAAACTTGGGTGTGATTCTTGATTCAGCCTTGTCACTTGAGGCTCAGGTAGCCTTGGTAACTAAGAGAGCTCCCCCCCCCCAGCTCCTGCTGGTTCAGCAGTTCTGACCCCTTTTGAGTGGATATGACTTGGCCAAAGTAGTCCATGCCTTGGTACCTTCCAGATAGGATTATTGCAATGCACCCATGTGGAGCTGGCCCATGAAAACTCAGAAAACTCAGCTCATCCCTGATGCAGTGATCAGATTACTGGCTGGGTTTCCTTTAAAGCTCACAGAATCCCTGTTTTAAAACAGCTGTACTGGCTGCCAGTTTGATTCTGGGCCCAATTAGGTTTAAAGCCCTAATTGATTTAGGCCTCAAGTGTCTGAAAGACTGCCTTCTTCCCTACATACTCTTTTGGGTGTTAAGATTAGCATAAGTGGCCTTCTTGGTAGTTCCTCTGCCCTCAGTTGTTTTGAAGGGGTGGATGATAAATATTTTTTATTTATTTATGCCCTGCCCACCCGGCTGGGTTTCCCCAGCCACTCTGGGCAGCTTACAGAAGTAGGCTCTGCCTGCAAAAGTGTGTCTGGCTCCTTCATTGTATAGCTTCCATCATATGCCAAAGATGTACCTCTTTACCCTCGCCTTTGACATTTAAGGTATATATATTTTAGGACCCACTCTGGTTATGATTGCAAGTTGTTTTAAACTGTTTTTAATACTGTATTTTATATTGCTGTCACCTCCCATGGATGGTTAATAAAGCTAATCATAATGATTACTTTGGAGGTGGCCAAGAGGAGGGATAATTGATGTAGTAGAGCAGTTCTGGAAACAACAAGAGCTACCAGCATTTTGAGACTTCAGACTTCCAGTACTGAAGAAAAGAAACCATGTCTAACCAAAACTCTTTGTAGCAGTCCAGCAAGGCATAACATTGTCGTGGGGATTTGATCTATTTTAAAATGCAATAATTTCAAATACACACTGTGACACAGGTGAAAGAGAATTTTCCTGCATATATTCAATATCACTTCAATTAATTTCCTGTAGCTTTATCATATAGGTTGTAATAACTGATCGTGAAGTGACAAGATGACTCATAACGACAGCTATGTCTAATCGCCAAAGAGAATGGTTGTGTCATCATATGTCACATTATGTCATTTTCTTTGGCCACAGTCCTGCCTTCCCTGTGGGGAGGTTTTCAGTGAAATTTCCAGTTGGATGTTAGATGCCATGACTTTCTGATCAATTAGCAAGGAGCAAAGGAGAATGAGTCAGTCTAGACCCCAGCTTTAGCCACTCCACACAAGCCACTCTTGGTTAATTCCCTCGATTCCTCACCATGAAGCACTCAGTGTGAGTGGCTAATATGTGGAGTCTTTGAGTAGCCTAGTTCAGCTTTCCTCTAACCTTGTGTGCTCCAGGTCTTTTGAAATAGAAAACCCATCAGCTCTAGTCAATGTGGCCCAAAGCTGATGGAAATTGTATTCCAAAATATCAGAAGAGCACCAGATTGGGGAAGACTAGTCTGGTGGTATGAATGGAGGTGTGCAATGTCATCACCCGGTACAGTATCTCATACTCTGCCCCTGCACACAGAGGGCAGGATTACTCTATACTATAGTGACACTTCACATAATGAAGCAGCTATGGCAAGCTTAACCTAAAAAAATCTACTTCTGTAATAGTTGAACTCTGATTTTAAATTTTTAACTGTATGGTTTTATTCTTGTAAGATGCTCTGATTTTTTTTTTTTAAAAAATAGTTCTATATAAATACTTTTTATAACTTACTTTAAAATGAGTAATTAGGAAATCAACTTAAATATGCTGGGCTGAAACCTGGTGGGAGGGGAGTGCTACCATAAATGAAAGCTTGTGTATAGTATCCTCTGGACCACATATCTCCAGCCTTTTAAGACCCAAGACCCACTTTTAAACCAAACATGCATTTAGAGACCCATTTCTTAATTTCTACCATATATTTTCATGGTGGTGATGCTCCTGTTGTGACTCACCTTGGATCCCGGCACAACCCATTTGTGCATCCTGACCTGTCAATTGAAGATGAGATCTCTAGACCGATTGCCATTCTTAAATATCCACTGTCACACCGCCATTGAAAGTTGCAAACTACCATCTTACAGTAGCTTTGCAGGCAAATACGGCAAAGTGAATGGAGATGCTGGCCTTTTAGGTTTTCTGACTGTAGTTCACTTTGTTTCATTTTATTTTAATTTCAGTGCACCCATGCCATACTTGATTGGAGTTCACTTCAGTTTAATGGAGGTGAGTCAGGCTGCCTTTTCATTTCTCTATGCATTTGGCGCATGAGCATATATATATATATATATATATATATATATATATATATGGTTTGTTCTCCTACAACTTCCTCCTTTGTCTTGAAAAGTATTCAGAGTGAAAAAGTGATGGCAGAAAGTGAGGAGGAATTAAAGAACCTTTTAATGAGGGTGAAAGAGGAGAGCGCAAAATATGGTCTGAAGCTCAACATCAAAAAAACAAAGATCATGGCCACTGGTCCCATCACCTCCTGGAAAATAGAAGGGGAAGAAATGGAGGCAGTGAGAGATTTTACTTTCTTGGGCTCCATGATCACTGCAGATGGTGACAGCAGTCACGAAATTAAAAGAGGCCTGCTTCTTGGGAGAAGGGCAATGACAGGCCTAGACAGCATCTTGAGAAGTAGAGACGTCACCTTGCCAACAAAGGTCCACATAGTTAAAGCCATGGTTTTCCCAGTAGTGATGTATGGAAGTGAGAGCTGGACCATAAAGAAGGCTGATCGCCGAAGAATTGATGCTTTTGAATTATGGTGCTGGAGAAGACTCTTGAGAGTCCCATGGACTGCAAGAAGATCAAACGCATCCATTCTAAAGGAAATCAGCCCTGAGTGCTCACTGGAAGGACAGATCGTGAAGCTGAGGCTCCAGTACTTTGGCCACCTCATGAGAAGAGAAGACTCCCTGGAGAAGACCCTGATGCTGGGAAAGATGGAGGGCACAAGGAGAAGGGGGAGACAGAGGACGAGATGGCTGGATAGTGTTTTCAAGGTTACCAGCATGAGTTTGACCAAACTGCGGGAGGTAGTGGAGGACAGAGGTGCCTGGCGTGCTCTGGTCCATGGGGTCACGAAGAGTCGGACACGACTAAACGACTAAACAACAACAACAACAAGGAGTACATTTCTTCGGGTGAACCACCAAACCTATCCTGAATATTCCTCAGCCTGTTTTTGTCCTTCTTTTGTGGTCCTTTTCAGCATGGGCATTTGCTAGCACTGCAACGGTCACTTTGTACTCTGCACTTTTTTGCAGCATCTAGGCCTCTAATATGGAAGGGGGGGGTAACTGGAAAAGAAAGAGAACCAGCTGCTTGCTACATGCTGTTATTGATTATATATTGCTTCTTAAAATATACAGCTAATAAGTGAATACTGATTTTTCAGATAGCTAGTGTTTGTGTGTGTACAACTTGTTGCTTGGTAACAAGTAAGTTACATGTGTGATTTTCCCCCCTGGTATTTCATTCAGATATTATATAGCATGTTGTATATATGTATCTTTTAGGAAGTAATCTATGTCTTGGCAAGTTTGAAGAATTACACCTGTTATACAGCTTCCTTGGCAGGACTGGTGCTTATTTTGTTGTTTTAGCTGGAATATGATAGAACTTTTTCCTAAGGAATTTGAAAGCATCAGTCAGTTGCATGAACTTGAGTGAGATTCATCACAGGTGATTCATAACCCCACCAAATGTACCTAATTCTGATAGGCCCCCTCTTACCCCAATTTGTCAGAAGGCAAAGAAAGTGCTCCAAGATGGCAGCAGTGAAGCTTTTTTTTGCTTGTAGTTCAGTTAGTAACTGTAGTGGCCTGTGGGGCTGGGCAGATTCTTCAAAATCAACTTTTTTGGACTGGCCATGTTGTGCGGATGCCTGATTATCGTCTTCCAAAGCAACTATTCTTATCCCAAACTTATAAATGGAAAGTGTAATGCTGGTAGTCAACAAAAGAGGTTCAAAGACTCTCTCAAGGCAAATCTTTAAAAATGTAGTATAAACACCGACAACTGGGAAACACTGGCCTGCAAGCGCTCCAGTTGGAGAACAGCCTTTACCAAAGGTATCATGGGCTTTGAAGACGCTCAAACTCAGGACGAAAGGGAGAAATGTGCTAAGAGGACGGCATGCTTGGCAAACCCTCACCGTGATCGACTCCCGCCCAGAAACCTAAGGATGTGTGGATCCAGAATTGGCCTCCACAGTCACTTACGGACTCACTATTAAAACCGTGTTCATGGAAGACAATCTTACTCGGCTATGAGTGATCACCAAAGCAGAAAGAAGAATTCAGTAGCATACTGTATCTGATCCTAGAGAACTATACAACCCCCATGATAAATAGCCTGATCCTCTATGCATTTGTTTAATCCCACTTTAAAGCCATGTAAGATAGCAGACATTTGCCATATCTTCTGGTGATTAATTCCATAAATTAATTTTGTGTTGTGTAAAGATTCTCTGCTGGCCCTTAGGACAAGAAGAAGCAGGCTAGGAAAAATATTGCCATATTTCTTTATGTTCCTACTCTGCTGAATCCCCAGTTACCAGTAGCATTTTACCTTATTAAAATAAGCAAATGATGCATTAAGATGCTTGTAACCAATTTTGTTTCCTTGTACAGAGAGTGAAAAGTAAATCACTGGAGGATGTGGTGATGCTAAACGTTGACACAAACACTTTGGAAACTCCATTTAATGACCTGAGCAACCTACCAAGTGAAGTGGTAAGCCTGAGAGGTTTCATTCGTTGGTTTTATCCTCTTAGCTGCTTGAATCGCTGACGTTCTTGCCTGCTTTTACTAGCTGAAATGAAAAGAATGCCCCTTCCCCCACAAAAACAACACTATGCCACCAGCTGTATATTTCCTATTTAAGAGTGTTTGGTGTGGTTTTTTTTACCTGTTTTTGACAGTTGAGGACACGTCGAGTGGAGCATCATGCTTCGTATTGTAAAAAAAAAGAAAGAGAAAAAAGATAATTATAAAGCTAGCTGCATTCATTAGGCGTAGCTGCTTTAAACGCAAGAGTCTCTTCATCTCATTTTAATCATTATATTACAAAGTAGGCATTTCTGTCTGCCTAGTGGCATATCTTGCAAAAGAAGAAGAAGAAGAAGAAGAGTTTTTGAAGGCAAAAAGAAGAAGGGGGCCAATTATCGGCTTCTGGTTCCCTGCCACCTGCCAGCACATCTCCTTTTAATTAATGATCTGATGACACTGGTCAATATAATAAGAAATGCTTGTACAGTTGGGGTCAGAAAATGCACACTTTGATCTCATTCAACTTTCTGAAACATTTATTTGTTTTCTCTAAATTATTTCAGTTTTATTTTAATCTCTTCTATCCTGCTGAGGGCTGCATGAACTGAAAATCCTACTCTGTTTGTCATTTGCTTTGGCAGAGCAAAGACTGCTTACTTATAATTCTATTTGTAAATTAAACTGCAAACCCAGTTTGTCATAAAAGACATTGGATCCTTTTGAAAATGACGAAAACTGTCTTTTGTCTGTAAAGGAAGATAAATTAAATGCCAGTTCCTCCTGGACTTTGATCTTATAGAGATTTTCCCCTCCTGCTGCTTATAATGGAACATATTCTACATTTCATGTTAAATAAGATCTCTCCCCCCAAAATAGCATTTTACTTTCCCTTGCTATCCTGCATCATGGTTCTGAAAAAAATGCTCAAATTATCATACTGTGTGCATTTTTGAGGCAGAATTTAGTAAAAGCTGTTGTTACATATCTAGATGTTGGTAAATGTTCCATAATGAGAAAGAAATAATAATCTATTATTCATAAAATGAGTGCTAGGTTTTATGTGCTTTTTAAGAAATATGCCACAGTTCAAGGCAATAGGACATTGAAGGCATTTTTATATTTTTATTTTCATTGTAAATTAATTTGAGACCACAAGTTATTTAGTTCCTGTATTAAATTATCATATACTTTTTGAAGTAATTAATATTGACCAGAAGCAGATTAAATATTCAGCTGAATACATTTGTTCTTTGCTGTTGGGTGGGAGTGGGGGCAGAAAAAAGAAGCAAAAATTGGTGTTTTCTCGACTGATTGTGGTGCTCAAATTATTTTTAGATGTATAACCCACCTTATCCACAAGTCTACTTATTCTCATAAATTTGAATCGTATTTTATTGTGCCAAAAACAAACCACTCATTCCTTAATCTTAATACATATATGTTGACCTTGCCGCCTGAATCACCGAAATGAAATTAGCTTATTAGACCCTGAAGCTAGAGTAGTTTCAAAGCGCATGCAGAGTTCTGAACACACAGGGGACTCTCAGTTCTCTTTTGTGAACAGCAGAATGCACTTTGCACCCAGTGGGGATTTCCCATTACATAGGGTTTTTTTCGTGTGTGTCTATAGGTTACAACCTAGCTCTCTTTATGCTCACTAGTCAAAACTGGCTAGAGGGATTGTGTAAACTTATGCAAAATGATGGGCGAGTCACAACTTCATCATGCGAATTTTACAGTTTCCTTAATGACCATATCTTGGCTTGGCATGAGAGGAAACAACATTTCTTAGGCCCATTTTACACATGCCATAGTTACAACTAACAGTACTAATAGCAACTGAGAATAGCAATTTCTGCATTCCTGTATGCCTTTGTTTTCTAACTGAACATATATACACAGAGATTTCCTAAAACAAGTACATCCAGTGGGGAGATGTCTGAGGCTTTTGAATAATCTCACCAAGATACCCTGGATTAAATACGGTACCTTAAGGTCCCTAGGTACTTCAAATGCCATATTTACTCAAGTTGAATGCACCATCAAATCTAATGAGCACCACAATTCTCAGAACCTTGAAACCAAAAAAAGTATTTGCTGGCGAATGTAAATGTGCCCTCGGATCTAATGTGCACCTTAATTTTCACAACACAATTTGGCCCAAAAAGTGAGTGTTATATTCAAGTAAATACAGGAGCTCACTGAGCTCTTACATGAGCAGACTCACTTTTTCACATGGTTTGTGCATTGGATTCTTGTACCTCTTTGAATGGGGGCAAATAGTAAGTGAAAACACTTCAACCTTTTTGGATCAGTGTCTGCAACTACATGCAAGCCTACAAGCTACTGATATTAATTAGGTTTTCTTGTATTCACTCAGTAAACAACAGGATTTTTACAAAGGTGCTTCATTGTATAAAATATATAGCAAAATAAGGAAATGCCTTATGCATACTCCATAATTCGATTCCACCCCCTCTGCTAAAACAAGGTTTGTTTTGTTATTTGATATTTTTACTGTCCTGATCCCTTTCATTCTAACTACCATAAAAACCTTCCTCATGGAGCTAATTTGTTAATTAAAAACACATACAGGCATAGGCTATGTGCACTGTGCAGCTAAGCAGCCTCTACAGACTTTTTACTTGATAAAGGGCAACACTGTATTATTCAACAGTAAGAGTAAGTATTCATATGCCTGTATCAGTGTTGACAGTAAATTTCAACAATATTGTTGACATTCTATTGAGTAACCATAAGTCCAAAAAAACTGATGCCAAATTTTATAAGTATTTACACAATTATTTAATATACGGTAGATGTAAGTATATACCTGCATATATGACATAAGGCTCATCATTTTATATCTGTAATCTCTCATTGCCAACTTTTATATTCAAAAAGATAAAAAAAAGTAGCAGTGAAGGCAACTGAAAAATGAAGGATAAACATATGAAGTTTTACTGCCATTGTCTAAAAACTATTTTTTTTTTTTGAAAAAAGATTTCCTTAAACAGCAATGTTCTCAAATTAGAATGGCTTTTTAATCTTTTCAGTGACTTGTGATCCCCCCCCCCCCACATGAAGGCTAAAGCTTATATCGTTATATAAAGTTTATATCTACTGTTCAGCCTACAGTAGTTTTAACAGCATATGTTCTCAGTACTGTTTAATATGGAAATGTCTCACTTACTGTGGACGGTTTTTCATTCTAAAGAAAAAGTTATCAGTTGAAATCTGAAAAACATTACTGTTCGGCATTGTGCCTAATCAACTCTTTAATAAATTACCTGAGACTTAACGGGCCTTTTTAAATCATTCGCCAAAGCATTTAAATTATACTTACAGGCTAGATGACTTTCTATGCATGTGAACTCTATTAGTTTGTCAGATTGACCAGTGGTCTCGACTGTTCAGAGGTCAGCGGTCACAGTTGTCCTGAATTACCCGTCCTTTTTTTCATGTGGACCCTCTGCTGTGTTGTGTGCTGTAATCTTCTTAATGGCTTCATTCCAATATTCACACATAATATTTTAGATTTATTGACTGTTAGTAATACTACCATGCCAGTAGCAGTTCCGCTACTCCTAAGGTATTCAAAATTGGAAAAATAAATCAATGTAAGGCTTTTCGGGAATCCTTTGTTTCTCTTTCAGGAGGAAAAAGCCCTATTCCTGTCTTCTGCCAAACATACTTGGCTTTTGCAATACATCATTTCACTGTGCATTTGTCTCACACTTGAGAGATATAGCCTCCTCCCCTAAACGGATAGTGGCTTCATTAGGAACAGAAGTTTACTTTTGATACAGTAGTTTAATAATTCTCATTAGTTTTTCTTGTACGCCAGTTAGATTGGAGTCCTGAAGTGTGGTGGAAATCAGTAGGGATGAGAATCAAACAACCGGATTCATGATTCTAATAAATGTGTGAGATTGTATCTATGTGTATATCTATGGTGTGTGTGTGTGTGTGTGTGTGTGTGTGTGTGTGTGTGTGTAATATACTAATCTGAAGTACCAACATAGTGTTCATCTCTTAATTTGAGACTCCTTCGGGTAGTGATAAAGCGGGATATCAAATCCAAACTCTTCTTCTTCATCATCCCTTAATTTGTAGTACTGAATTCATTTTATTTCTTTGTTTAAAGTATTTATGTACTGTGTTCGGAGGCAAAGTCCTCCTGAAGTGGCTTACAAATGATTAAAATCCCAACCACAAAGGTAAAACAGTAGCAATTTAAAGCCATGCTCATAACATACATAAAAGATCCAAACGGAAACAGTACAAATATTGGACCATATGTATCTGTTTTGCAGAGACATTTTCAAAGGTGAGACACTAGCACCTAAAAGGCTAACTCATGTGCCTGCTAATCTGATGGAACTAGGCCTGTGAGCAGGGCCTCTAGTTATGAACTTAAGGTCTAGGCAGGTTCATATGGGTATAGGAGATACTTTAAATAACATGATACCAAGCTATTTAGGACTTTAAAGGTCATCAGCAGCACTTTGAATTGAACCTAGGAAGCCAATGCAACCGGTACAACATTGTTGTTCTATGCTTTGAATGCCTGGCCTCCACAAATGTCCTAGCAGCTGCATCCTATAACAGTTCTTTACCTCAAAGAGGGAGAGCTAGGATATTCTCAGGAAGGTCTTTTAATATAACACCTTATTTATTCTATGTAGCAGCTGAAATTTGCTCCTCAATCTGCTTATCATTTAAGTCCCTTAATAAAAACAGCAATTAGAATATAATTACAGTGGTACCTCGGGTTAAGTACTTAATTGGTTCCAGAGGTCCGTTCTTAACCTGAAACTGTTCTTAACCTGAAGCACCACTTTAGTTAATGGGGTCTCCTGCTGCTGCCACGCCGCCGGAGCAAGGTTTCCGTTCTCATCCTGAAGCAAAGTTCTTAACCTGAAGCTCTATTTCTGGTTTAGCAGAGTCTTTAACCTGAAGCGTATGCAACCTGAGGTACCACTGTACAACAAATTCTTTACACTAAAGAGCGTCCCATAGCAGGAGGACAACAGCCACTAGTAAATTCAAGTCGATCATTCGTAGTGGTACTACTCGGCTTTTCTGAAAATGCGTATCTTGTCATCTTTCTCTAAAAACTTGACGTGAACTAACCTGACACAAGATTCCCTCCAGAATGAGTTCCACAGGGAGGAAAGTGCTTCAAATAGGTGGCCTTTGACCTGGTAACCACTTGCCAAGTTTCAGATGGACTTGTAACCTACAACAGGGTCTTTCTGGCTGACCTGGATGCTCACACAGAGTGGGGGGGCACCTGTACAAAGAGATGCATCTTCAGGTAACCACAGGCCAAAACCATTCAGGACTTTATAAATCAAAACCAGCACACAGAATTCAATCTGCAAGTTAAGTGGTAGCTAGTGCAATTCCTTTTGGATTACCGTCAGACTATATGGTTCCACGGCCTATATTACCTCTTAGCCTGGCGCTTGCATTCTGTAGAATTTTTTTGAACCTACTGAAAATGTCCAATTTTAAAAAAACAACGGGTGGCGCTGTGGGTAAAACCTCAGCGCCTAGGACTTGCCGATCGTCAGGTCGGCGGTTCGAATCCCTGCGGCGGGGTGCGCTCCCGTTGCTCGGTCCCAGCGCCTGCCAACCTAGCAGTTCGAAAGCACCCCCGGGTGCAAGTAGATCATTAGGGACCGCTTACTAGCGGGAAGGTAAACGGCGTTCCGTGTGCTGCGCTGGCTCGCCAGAGCAGCTTCGTCACGCTGGCCACGTGACCCGGAAGTGTCTTCGGACAGCGCTGGCCCCCGGCCTCTTAAGCAAGATGGGCGCGCAACCCCAGAGTCGGACACGACTGGCCCGTACGGGCAGGGGTACCTTTACCTTTACCTTTATATGGTTCCACGGCCTATATTACCTCTTAGCCTGGCACTTGCATTCTGTAGAATTTTTTTGAACCTACTGAAAATGTCCAATTAAAAAAACCCAAACATTTTTGGCCATACTTCAAAGCCAGCCCCACGCTGCAGTGATTGAGAAATGTACACCATATTGAGATCCTTGGAAGATAAAAGTGGTATATAAATGTAAATAAATAAATAAATAAATAAATAAATATAACTGCAGTTGTTATTGCACCTAGTTTTCTCAAAGGTTGTATATGACATATATATACTTTAATTTAAAAAAAACAACTCAGTGTAATAGTAAACTAACTCACAGGTAACAAAATTGCATAAATTTATTTTGCAACCTTGAACTCTGTAACTTTAAAAATTGTAGATTGTAATTTTTTTGTAGTTTTTAAAGACGTTTTAGTGAACATTGGTGTAGGCTCTCCATGGACTAAATGAATCAGACTCTAAACTTTTATCTGGATCTATGGAGTTTGGATATAAATTGAAAAGATCACAGCTATAGGGAAAAGACCTATACTGTAAAGGCCTTTCTGCATAGATTATGAACATCGTAACTCAATATTTCCCCCCACAAAACTATAGTTATAATTGGACCCAATGGGGGTCTGTTTCTTTGATCAGATCACAGTAACCATGACTTTACACTGGAAAATGTCACTACTGTGAAGGTTTATCACCTGTAGAGCTGGTCTTTTCTCTGATGCCGTGTTCAGCTCTCATTAGCATTATTCAGAGTTTAGTTGTTAATTAGATTGATGCTTCAATTACAGTCATCACTGACAAGAATAGCCGTGACTGCTTGCATGAAGAAGAAACAAAAGGATATTCATTTGTGCAGGCGGTTTTTTCCCTTCAAAGTACGACATCTACATTGCCATCTTCATATATGCATAAATGCTGTAACCCCAAAATTTTGCATATGCTGCACACAGGGGCCTGATTTGCCTATCACATTAAACCACAGTTAAATGTTTAATTGTGAGTTACTGCAAACATGCTTGTCCCTCCCTGGCTTCTGCAATCACCTTATGATGCAACAATTATTATTTTTTAAAGATATAATGACCACACCACCACCAACTAGTTAGCAGGGCCCGTTCAGTATCACAGTGAGACTTTCGTGAAGTCTGTTCTGGAAAGGTAAAGACCTTGTGCGCTTGTGAGTTTGTCTCCTATAGCCATCAGTAAGAGCCCTGGGACTATATAGGGCTGCCCTAAGTGACAAGCTGAGCTTCAACTGAGCCTCCCAGAAAAACCTTTGTAACACAGACAAATGAAAGAAACCCGGTCGGTGCCGCCTTAGACAAGTAGGCACATGTTATGATGGTGGCAAGAAATCTGCAGTAGGAGAGGCTCACAAGCCATTTACTGTAAAATAATTAAAGCTTATTTATGTCAAGAGGCCTTGGAGAAAAAAAGAGAGCATAAACCAATTTGCATTAGCCCTTTACTATCCCCCCCCCCCCTGCTTTCATTTCAATTAACAGACCAGCAGGTGTTCTTTGCAGTTAAAAAGATAAGCTATCAAGGAAGAGGATGACTTTTTGGCTGACCTGCAGACACCATGGTTTGCCTGCTGATTGGGTTCGTGTCTCCCTGTACCAATTTCTGAGGTGTTAATTTAACTGCTCCTCTCTGTCACGCAGGTCTCGGCCTTGAAAAATAAACTGAAGAAGCAGTCCACAGCTACCGGTGATGGAGTAGCCAGGGCCTTCCTGAGGGCACAAGCAGCGTTATTTGGATCCTACAGAGATGCTCTAAGATACAAACCAGTAAGCGATGCAGTTCAAGTATCCATTTCCCATTGACTCTTAAGAGTGCAAATGTTCTTAATGTCTGTGAGGAGGAATGCTAAACATCTCACCAGAGTTAGAAAAAAACACACCCCTCCAGGTAAACAAGTCCAAAGGTTGGTTGTGGAAAGGCAAAGTCCAGTGAACGCAGACTACAGCAGCTGTCGGTAAAAGCCTTTGTGAGCTCATGGGCCAAAACACCCAACAAATACCCCAGCATTTATGTGTCACTTTAGAGACCCAGTGTGGTTGGTATATGGAAAATGTCTGGGTGCGAGTGGCAGTTGTTTTGGGCTGTGGGCACACTTTCCAGATACTGCCTCCCAGTTTGCAAATTAAGTTTTGATTTGCAAACAGCCAGAAGTGGCCGAGGCTCAGTTTCCCCCAAGTTGCTGAATGCCAGGGGTGCCAACTTGAATAAAATATTGGGGGCGGGGAGCAGGTAAGCCCCCCGCCCCCAATCAATCACATGACACAGTTCACGCTCCCCATTGGAATAGCAATTCCCATCAACTTGGGGGAGGAGCTAGCCCCCTCAACTATTTTATTGGGGGGCCAAAGACCCTAGGAGTTGGCTGCTATGCTGAATGCTGTGGCATCGAGTGCTGTGAATCAACTCCTTTGCATCCTAGTATCTTGCTGAAAAGCTGTACATTTGTAGGTTAGGTTAATATCTGAGGTTAGGTTCTCCTAGAGCAGGTGGCCAAAAGTGGCCCTCCAGATGTGGTCAGACTCCAGCTTCTATCAACCCCAGCGAGCATGGACAAAAGTTGGGGATGGTGGGAGTTGTGGTCCAGCAGTATCTGGCCAGCCATAGGTTAGCCCCCTCTGTTCTAAAGCTAATATTTCTACAGCCCTGAAGTTCTTTACTTAGAATGTTGCTTTCCAGCCAACAGCTTGTCCATTTTTAAAAAAACCTAATGCTTTCTAACTATTTCATAATTTTAAATATTCTTTCTAGCACCTCATCATTGGCCAGAAGCACTGCTTCTGTTTTTGCACGGGAGCAACTGATGCACAGAGGAAATAAGTTATTGTAGTTCTAAAATTGGTAACTGTGAAGAACGTGGGGTAAAAAATAGTACTGACCCAGTACTATCGTACTCAAACTTACTGTGATTTTCCAAGGCTCCAAGCAAAGGTCTTTCCCAGCCTTGCTATCCGAGTTTCTCTGAACTAAAGATTAAACTTGGCACCTGAAGTATCCAAAACATTAGCTCTGCTCTTCTTCCTAACCTTGTTAGGAGGAGTAGATTTAGAAGGGTCCAGCTAAATGATATCTAGTTCAGCTATATTTAGACAAAAATAGGATAAATGTCCAAAACTATGAAAGTAGTTCAAGGGACATAATCATCTTTGCACCGAGATCAATAGCGGATGTGCAGTAAAATGTGGCATTAACAGAACAATTGAAAAAAGATTTTTGTTCTCAAATATTTTTTCCAGTAGTAAATAGTAATTCCGATACCTTGAAAGCTTTGGATTTTGTTCTATACCAGTACTGCAGAACTCGTTGTGATTTTGAAGTGAAAGTATAAATTCATTTTCTATGTATAAATATTTCAGCACTTTACTGAACATGCCATTTCCATTTTCTAGTATGTGCCAACATTTTGGTTCATGAAGTACTCTTGAAGTTTTTTCTCCCCCTCCCCACTATAGATCTGGTTGAGTTTTATAGTATATTAATTGTGTATATACAAATTGAAGAATAAATTTCTAACTAAAATTGCAGCAGACTGCTATATAATCTGCCTACACCCCCAGTAATGTCGTTCCTCTAGTTTGAGTCTAAAGGCTTCTAAGACCTGCTTAGGGCAAATCTTAGTACTGCTATCCCAAATATTTAAGTTGCCTCTTCTTGCACTGTTCTCTGCTTGCATTAATCAGCATGAGAGGATGCTGCAGGATGTTTAATAGTTAAGAATAAGAGACAAACAGACCTCAAGCCTTTCTCTAATTTTTCAAATCAGTAATCAGTAAGCCTTAGTGTTTAAACAAAGTTATGGGGGTACATTTCTGTTTAAAATGTTAACATACCCCCCCGCCTCTCTCTGTGTGGTTGCCTTTATTCTTGCAGAGGTGCCACTATCTTTTTTCACAGAGTTATCTTTTTCTTAGCTAGCTTTCTGAAACAATGCCAGCTTTTTAAAAGTGCAATATAAATCAGGTTAGCTGTTTATGTTCCTTACAATCTTTTAACGATGCATGTTTTTAAGAGTGGTGATTTCTTTCAGGTATTTCCCCCCCCCCCTTCATGCTTTATCATGAAGACGTACACATTTATCATGCATAATGTCCCCTCCCGCTCTCCCGAGCCATTTCACAAATTATCAAGAAGTTTTTCTGTTCTCCTTTTCTGAATAAGCTTTGTTCATAATAAATGTGGTCAAACTTCTGCCGTGGTCTCTTGTCCACTTCTTTTGACCTAGACAGCAAGATTTTCATTGACTTAATCGTTTTTGGCATAGCCTGCTATAACAGAGAAACAGAGAAAAGAAAATTAAGAATGGGAAGGATGACATACTCTCCTATTCTTATCTTTTACATAGAGTTCAGAAAAGAGCTCTGATTCTAAAACCCTCCCCCCCTATCCTACAGGACTCTACCCTCAGCTTCCCCTACTACCCAATCTAACTTTTCCTTCTCCCTTCAGAGTAGGAGTGAAAGAAAAAGCAGAAAAAGTAGTTTGCGACCTACTAGTGGAAGAAGCACAATGGACAGCTTTCCCATCACACGGGTCACAACTTCACTCTGTTTTTCTTTGCCTCTAGATCAGCCTAAGAAGCACTGCTTCAGGAAAGCAGTAGCAACAGCTCTTTCCAGGGGAGGCGTGCAGTTTAAAATAATTTGACTCCCGGTGCCTCTCTGTTTGTATCCAGCATGGTTTTGAAATGAGCCTGGCTATTAAAAGGGAGGGGGGAAAAATCAGGAAATAACTCGACACATTTTCCACCTAGTCCAAGTCCTTACTGGCACCGACCCCTTCCTCTTCTGCTCCCTAGTCTCAGTCCCTCAGCTAGGAATTTCCCAGGAATTTTGGGGAGTGTGCCTTCTTTGTCTGCTGTCTACTCTGATAGACAGACACTCACCAGGGTCTAATTTGTTTTTTATTTGTTTGTTAAATTTCTGGACTGTGCTTTATCTGAGGGTCGCAGGGCAGTTTACAATATAAAAAACACAAAAATGCAAAACAAAAACAATACCTGGTCCCTCACAGTTTAAAAGGCCATAAATGGCCGAAGGCCTGGGACAAGAAGAATGTTTTTGCGTATAGGGAAACTAAAGCAGTTTCTGTGCCAAAGCCAAGCCTAAACCCCGATTGAAGTGGATCTAGAAAATATATAGTTTCCTCCAAGAGTGGCTGAATCTGGTTCGTGACTCAGGAACCTTAGTCAGAGGTTTTTCCCAGCCCTGAAACCTGAAGATGCTGATTATTGAACCCGGTCTTTTTTGTGCGCAAAGCATTTTCTCTACCCCTGTGCTTTTCCATAGCTACCACGTTACTCCTAGGTTTCTAAATCCATCCTGTCTGAACCATGGTTAAAGGTAAAGGGACCCCTGACCATTAAGTCCAGTCGTGACCGACTCTGGGGTTGCGGCGCTCATCTTGCTTTATTGGCCGAGGGAGCCGGAGTACAGCTTCCGGGTCATGTGGCCAGCATGACTAAGTCGCTTCTGGTGAACCAGAGCAGCGCACGGAAACGCCGTTTACCTTCCCGCCAGAGCGGTACCTATTTATCTACTTGCACTTTGACGTGCTTTTAAACTGCTAGGTTGGCAGGAGCAGGGACAGAGCAACGGGAGCTCACCCCGTTGCGGGGATTCGAACTGCTGACCTTCTGATCGGCAAGTCCTAGGCTCTGTGTTTTAACCCACAGCGCCACCCGCGTCCCTATGTGAACCATGGTTAAAGAGTGACAAATAAGCGACTCTATTAGTTAAACAACAGAAACATCTAAATCAGTTTGTAATATCTCAGGCAAAAAGACAGCAATCATGTATTACAAACTGAGCAAGTGCCTTGTTTTGCATGGAAAGAATTCTGGTTCATATTGCTTAGCATATTTAGAAACAAGAATATCTTCTCTGCTAGGCCAGATTTCCCTTTCCTTCTAATGAAATTGGGTAGGTTAAGCTCTTGTGCTCAAGATGATTATTCTGTTTAAGTCAATGCATCAGAGTTATTTACAATGATATTAAGGCGCTTGCTTAAAATGTGAATGCAGCTTAAATGGAATCAGTCCTGCTGTGCCCACCAGTCCATGAAGATGAGTTGGGGAGAGATGGAATTCTACAATAACTGTTGTTAAAGAGGACAGATATCTTGTTTGGCATAGATTTTTTTGGGGTCCAAGTATTAGCAGTCTCCTCTTCAGTATAGAATCCCTACTAGGCTTTGATCGAACTACTTTGAAAGTATGTTGTAAATCAATACTAAAAGGACCATTAGAGCATGCGTCCGCTATGTATCAGCACAGCATTCCTCCAAAGGCTACGTTCTAGACCGAAGCATCACAAGGAACAAACAAGTCAATGGCAGAAATTTATTGCATTAGAAAAACTCTAGGGAATTGCATTAGCAACAGTTGCTAATTTTTGTTTCTGAAGCCTCTTGGAGTAACAATAACGTCCACGAAATCTCAGGAAGAGATCTGAATCATTGGCAAACGGATAAAAAAGAAAGTGGCTACAATTCAAAGAGCTCAGTGCACAAAACACTTCCATGTACATGTGGAAAGAATGGCAGTACAAGGTTATGGAGTACGCAGAAATAGCCAAATGAACAGCAAAAATTCGACATCAGGGGGATGAAACATATCAAAAAGAATGGGGAAAATTTATGTTATATATAGAGAAGATGATGCGAAATAGGGAAACCAGTAGAATTAAAATAATATCTCATAACGGGAAAAGACAAGAATTTTACTGGATAATAATATCAAAATGAATTAAAAATATATATTAGGACTATTATTGAATAATATTTGTAAATGAATATAGACAGACAGCAAGAATTTGTATATATAGAAAGATTTATTTGTTTACGGACATTTAATGGAAAAAATGAAAATGGACAAAGACAATGCAAAAAGTCAAAGAGGACACAAAAAAGCCAGAAGAAGGAAGGAGGGAAGTCAGCTCGGGAGAGCAAGAACAAATGTGAAATATTATGTATGTGTATGTACAGTATGTAACTAAAAATTCAATAAAGATCATCTTGGGGGGGGGGGGGAATAGAATTTCCCCTCTCTAGCATAAGCACTTAGTGGCTCATGACAGACCTCTTTTGAGACTCCCACAACTCTCACAGAATCTTTTCAGGAAGATCCAAGTGTAAGCGTAGTCCCACTGATTTCAGAGGGAAATGTGGGCATAAGCTTTTATCTCTGATTTAAGTCAATGCGGCTAAAATGCACACAATTTTGACTGGATTGTGCAGCAAGAATTCAATGGAATATGGTTCATGTAAATATCTCGGAGCCTATACAGATCTTTTGGATAAACAGACTCAGATAAATGCAGGTGCACCCAGTAGAGAACTAAGCAGCCACTGGAGCCTTATGGGAAATCCACAATGAATCTGCAGGACTGAAGGATTTGATTGGGGAAATGGAGCTCACTGTAGTTCATTATAGAATTACAGGAAAGTAAAGGTTTCAAAGTCATACTTGGCAAATCTTATAACCATGGAGGTCTCGTTCATTCTGCTCTTATATATCTCTTTACCACATTTCAAAGATTTTCCCCACAGGCCAAAAAAATACATAGATATTGCTTTTAACAAACTGCTTGCCTTTCAGAAGAAAGGGGTTAAGAAAAAGTTGCACGGGGGAAAATAAATATTGTTTCAGTTGTGTAGTAAAGGGGGCATATGTGTGGTAAAGGGGGCATAAAAATTATTAGATTTTTTTTACTGTTATATGCGTAATAAGATTATGATAAGAATTGCAATGACTTAGCGGCCATGCCAAGTTCCTTTCGGAAGTTTCAGTTTTTCATGAAGTTAAAACCTTGTAGTCTTGCATAGGTATGAATGGTCTCAAATCTTGTTCTCTGTGTAAAACGTAAATTAAGATTTGTTACATGTGAACTTCAGGTTTTTGTTATTTTTGTCTTCTGCATTTGTTTGGGAGTCATCAAATGCCCACATGGCTTGAAGGATATGTAATTCTTCAGTGCTGAAAATTAGTGAGGGGTGTGTGTGTGTGTGTGTGTGTGTGTGTGTGTGTCGCATAGAACTGCACTGACTGTTCCCAAATAAATATCTTACTAATTTCCTTTCTTGTAATTTAGGGTGAGCCTGTCAGTTTCTGCGAAGAAAGTTTTGTCAAGCATCGTTCCAGCACTTTTAAGCAGTTTTTGGAAACTGCAGTGAACCTTCAACTTTTTAAACAGGTACAGAGCGAGTGGATTCTCAGTTTAGTTCTCCTCTATTGTACATGTACGAAAACTGAAGAATAGATGCAATCTGTGCAATATGTTTCCCGCATTTAATATCTATTGACCATTTCTATCAGCAACTCCGGAGATTATGCAAGGAGAATTCAAGAGGTCAAGTCAATCTCCTACAGTTCCGAAACTATGCTTTGTTCAAACAAGCCAGGATCAAACTGTAGCTTCTGGCCCTGATTCGTTTGCAAATCGTGTTTTAAACTAATCAGAGTTTCCTGCGTTCTGACATAATAAGGAACTCTGGTTAGGTTATAAGCAGATGCCTCTGATCTATTCCACACTGCTACAACAAATTCAGTTGTTCCCTACTGAATCCTAAATTCTAGGTTTGAAGCTAGATGTTCAGAGGTGGGGGCTTAATGGAAGCAGTCTAGAAATACTTTTAACTTGATGGACTTAGGAAGGTGCTTCAATTCTGCCCTGGACATATCCTTGCCAGTGCTGGCTGCCATTTTCTATCCATTTCTTTTGAGCCTGTAAATGTCTAATTAAGTATTAAGAAAGGTGTCATAAGACTTGTTCCTCCCTTGTTGGAAGAAACTGATCTTTAAATGGCTGCCATGAAGATATCCACTGCTTGGATGGGGAGAGGACAATATAATATAAATATGGCCAAGGGGTCAGTCCAAAAAGGTTATTTTTATAGTGCTGGATAAACACTGCGGCACAAGCTACAGGTCAAAGCAGAAAACGCCATCTCTGATTAAAGCATCAGGAATCTTAGGTGGGGAGGCCGTGTTTTACTAATCTGCTAGCTCTCTTTGAAGATATACTACCATGATAGATAAGTGAAATTCAGAGGGTGGTAGCCAACTTTCACTATAAAAAAATGGTAAGTTTGTGTCTGAGATTTAATGGCTGAGGTAGAGATTTACGACAATATAAGTGAAATATGTGCAGCTTTTAATTGGGTAGAACAGAAATAATATTATCTTCCAAGAGGCAAAGGAAGATGTTATAAAACTATTTCATTTTTATAGCCAATGTATTGCCTCTTCTTCAGTTTATTTTGGATATCATCCTTCCTCCTTATCCTTCACCCAGCTGCCTCTTATCCAAGAGTTCTTTCAAGGTTATTTGAGTTATAAGAAGGCTCAATTTAAAACTTTGCTCTATCCAATGCAAAGCATTCTTCCTTTGCAACAGGAAATAAATCTTTTAAACAGTCCGAAGGCCTATAGTGGAATAATATGTAGATAGGAGAAAGCAGTTTTATTACGGTAGTTTTGGGAGACACCTCCATGTGTTAACTCTGGCTGTTTGGGGAAAGTTGAATCATAATAAATTTATAGGCTAGATTATAAGGGCTGTGAATACACAGTGTTATATAGCACCGATAAAACAAATAGGTCATAGAAGACTTTGGACTAGATTGGTGGCTCCGCAAAGGGGCAACTACTGGTGTGCTTCCCATTCACTGCCTTCTAATCCTCTTCAAAACCCACCTACTTAGAAATGGAAATCAACAGGGAAGATATGCAGCTGGGAGAGAACGAGAAGGGTATCTTATGTGACTACAGAGCAAAGCTATGTTATAACAACGTTGATGGTATATCACTGCTAATGCTCAAGATTTCCACATACACATTACTAAGCAACATTTGCGATGCTTACTGCACCAATATTATTTGGTTGTGCAAATAAGAGGCCACAGATGGGATGATTTCAATCTGACGATGATTGGTATGGGACTGCTGGTACCAGCACACTTGAACGAATGAACCCACAATTGCTCCAGCCTTGAGTATATCTCATATTTGGTGTTAACTCCTGCACTGTCGCTTACAGCTGCTTTGGAAAACCGTGGCTGCTACAGCTGATGGCAGCTAGCTGTTACGAAAGGAATCATAAGTAAGAATCAAAGGTCAAGAAGGAAAGATCAAAGCTTGTCTTCATAATCCTAAATCTTAGCACAAAAAAGGTCCCTTAGGGGGAGAAAAAGGACAGCATCTTGATGTAATTTGGAATCGGGAAGTCAGGCTTGCATGTAATTTGGCAAATAGATAACTGGGAGATCTCTTTCCATGATGGTAAATACTGTAAGAAACAGAACATTATTTTTTGCACTTCTTTGCATGTACTTACTGCAGAATTCAGAAGTGCATTCAGCATTTCCAGCCCTTCTGAAATTTTTGTGCAAATGAGCTCTTGGTTCAATGACCACTTATTTAATCTTAGAGGCCACTACATTCTTCAGGGCCAGAGGTGGTCAGCTCCATAATAAAGTTGATACCTACCTAGCAGAAAAATGTCATGGCTAATGGAGCATAGTTCCCAGTTGCACCAGTCTTTAGGATTGTGTGTGCACAACATTAAATCATGACAGTGTGAGACTTTTGTTCCTAAACTAAATGAAGGGTGAGATCCAGTGCTAGTCGTACTCAAAGCAACCCATTGAAATAAATGGACAGAGCATGACTAACATTGGGTATCACCCAAAATTGCTTTGGGAGCCGCATCCAGCTCGATCACTAGTTGTCCATCACTGTTTTATAGTATACTGTTAATTTTGTAGGTGAAATAAAATCTAGTCCACCTAATTCTGCTCTGTGGAACCACTGTTCATTTCAGTGCAATTCCCATTTGTATTAAAATGGTCTCCTATGCAAGGTTTCAGCTCCCCACTGCCACCCCCCCCCCCAAATCCTAAAGCTTAGCAGCTCAGTTTGTGTCTGTGTAACTTTACCTAATGATTAGACTATCCATAAATCATGTGCTGGTTTTATAGCGAGGGATGAATTCTTAGCTTTTCCCTGAATAGATAATGTCTTGTGGTTCAAGGGATGTTTTCTGCACCCTGGTAGCTAAAGGTCCTTTATCTCATTCTTGCTGTGAAACAATCCAGCGGTCCCATACTGTGGTCTGACCATGAACCAAACCCATTTGGGATAAAGCCAGTTTAAGTGGGGTGGGTAAAAAAAGTTAGCTGAGGAGAAGAGGAAATAATCACCAGTGATAGTGTGTACTTTGCTACTGCTGTGTCTGCGTTTATCTTCTTTTTTAAAAAAATGTACTCGTGGAACAGTTTGTTTCATGTCATCAGTCTATCCATTGACAAGCATCAGATTGTCACTGACGGGTCTGTTTGGATAATCTGTGATAGTGTATGACAGTCAGCCAAATAATTAATTTCTATTGGCTCCTGTGTACTGTTTCGGTTAACAGCAATTCGGTAGTAATTCATGTTGAAAAATGCGCAATCAGTCAAATGCTTTCTCCGTTTATCTCATACTTGGGCTACCACCTAACCCTGACCAAAATAGATTACTGCTTGAAAGCATTCTAAAAATGTCAGTGCTTTTGAAGAGTGGGGGGAGACTCTTTGTTTTTATTAATCCTTTAAGGCAAATTAAAGCTTTTAACGAAACATTGTAGTTTCTTTTATTAAGCTGTTTACCATTGTGAACAATTCTTGTTCTTGTGTTCTTAATTTGGTGTTACTTCACACCATGCGTCTGTGTATAGGCAGACTCTAAATTTCTCTATGGCTCAGATTAGCATTTTCCATGGTTTGGTGAATTACGGGCATGTCTTAGTCTCACATGCTGATTTCTTATTCTGTTTCCTAGTTTGTTCTAATCAGATAGAGCCATGAGGTCCAAATGGGCTTAAATGGCAACTGTCTCCAAAGCGTGATTTGAAAACAAGTGGGTTAGCATGGTTAGCATTAACCATAGTTTGTCTGATTTTAGCACTGGGGAAAAAAATAGTTAGGCAAACCAAGAAAGAGAAGGGAGAATACATGTGAAGGAAAGGTCGGTATAAACCTCTGGCATGTTCCCAGTCCTTCAAACTATGGTGTAAAATGTGCCAATGTATGTACCTAAATAATAAACTTTACAAAGGTAAGTCACAAAGTCTTTGTGGCTATAATTAAATTTGGACCATGTGTGGGTATATATACAACTGAATATGAAGAAATTAATGAAGAGAAATTGCTATGGAAGGTTCAGCTCTTTGGCTTGGGCCTATAATAATACTAAGGAAATGAATGGACTCTTCCTTGAGTCATCCTGTAAAACTGACTGGAGCATAGTTCTGTTCCTCAGTTGAGTAAATCATGAACTTTGCTTCATGAAACAATATGAAATATAAATGCTCAGGTACAATACGGTACAATTCATAGCATTATTTAATGACTATGGAGGTACCCTGGGAAAGAATCAAAATTTGCAAATTAGGCCCTGTAGAATATGTGCATATTACTCTCACTGCTCTCTTGTGTAACACATGGAAATGTCTCCCAAATCTGTAAATTCCAGATGTGTGTGTGTGGAACTCTCACATTTCTTCACAGGGAGATGAGAGTCCAAGTCTTCTGAGAGGGGGTGTTACTCGTTTGTTTTTGTTTTATTATGTATTTTATATTATTATTTTGCATTTGTTCCTTTAAGAACTGCCCTGAGATCTTCAGATGAAGGGCAGTATACTAATAATGATGATGATGATTAATAATAATAATAATAATAATAATAATAATAATAATAATAATAATGTCACTCAATATCTCCATGCCCTCCTCCTGCTGCTACTTTGTTAACATGTTAAGCCACACTCAATTTGTTTGGCTTCTCAACTACATTCATCAAACATCAGCACTGGCACCAACCATGCATCAAGTGGGAAGGTGTTCCATAATTGGGTGCCACAAGAGAGTAAGTTCATTCTCTGGTTGTTGCAAAGCAGATTCATCATTATTTCATTGATGTCAACAATTTGTTTGCTGCTTAATCAAAGTTATCTCTAGGCTGTGTACAAGAAAACCAGTACAATAAAACTAAAAACGAGTTAAAACAACAACAACAATTTTATTATTTGTACCCCACCCATCTGACTGGATTGCCCCAGCCACTCTGGGCGGCTTCCAACATATATAAAAACATATTAAAACATTAAACCTTAAAAAGCTTCCCTATAAAGGGCAGCCTTCAGATGTCTTCTAAAGGTTATATCTCCTTGACATCTGATGGGAGGGTGTTCCACAGGGTGGGTGCCACTACCAAGAAGGCCCTCTGCCTGGTTCCCTATGGATTCACTTCTCGCAGTGTGGGAACAGCCAGAAGGCCCTCGGTGCTGGATCTCAGTGTCCAGTCTGAACGATGGGAGTGGAGATGCTCCTTCAGGTATACAGGGCCGAGTCCTTTTAGGGCTTTAAAGCTCAGCACCAACACTTCAAATTGTCCTCGGAAACGTACTGGGAGCCAATGTAGGTCTTTCAGGACCGATGTGATAAAATCAGATTTCAATTAAAAGGCAGCCTGGAACAAAAGCACCAGGCGTTCAGCAGGAAGGGGGCCTGTCTGACCTCACCTGGTAGGGAGTTTCACAAAACTGGGCCCTTGATACTGAATGCATGGCTTCTTATGGATGCATGCCACACATCTGAGCCATGAAGGGACACTAGCAGTGACTCTCCCAAAGGTGCCAGTGATCAAGCAGGGATCAGGCAGTGCTCCTTGGATGCAGGACAGCCAAGACGATTTCAGCAGCCAATCTTAACACATGGGTAGATTCATATGGGCGGAGATGCTAATTCAAACATTTAGGGTCCAGGTTGCTTTGAACTTTTTTATATAATTGCTAGCACCTTAGATATGGCCCATTAGCAGATTGGCAGCCTGTGGAATCCTCTCAGGAGCATCATCAGAGAATTAGCTGGCAATAATGGGGCTCCTTCTGTAACTCTGGCGCTTTCTGTAAGGCTGTGAACAAATAAGAATTAAACAGAAGATTTGAAACGTGAACCTTCAACAAAGACGTAATTGCTTTCATCCACTTTTTTCTTTTTGCAGTTCATTGAAGGTCGACTTGCAAAGCTAAACGCAGGAAAAGGGTTTTCTGATGTGTTTGAAGAAGAAATCTCTTCGGGTGGCTTTGGTGGAGGTATAGATTTTTGTCCATACTGTTTGGGTCTTTTCATTCTTGTTGCGTTGAAATTATCGTTGTTGTTGTTAAAATTTCTATACCACCCTTCATCCAAGAACCACAAGGCGGTTTACAATGTAAAAACACAGAAATACATACCATAGTAACAAACAAAAACAATAACACCCCCTTCCCCCATTTAAAAGGGCATAGATGGTTATGAAAGAAATAATGGTGGTTTTTAAAATTGGTTTTCAACATGTTGTTGACCTTCACCAACATGGTACCCAGTGACCATGACTGAGGTTGTGAGAGGTGTAGTCAGAAACAGCTGGATGGCACCAGGCAGCTGTAGAGAGTTCTCATTATTTCACTAAACAGATAAATCGATATACAAAATGGATGCCATGTTCCTCAAAATGCAAAACAGCAAAATGACTTCTTCCAAAACTGGAGGGGAGAGGAGATTCCCATTGCTCTTCCTCATGCAACCCATGTATCCTAGCCGTTTTTGTCCCACCTGAGCTCTGAGTACAGAAAGGAAAAACAACCTGGATTTCGCAACCACCTGCCATGCAGAAAACCTAGGAAGCTTGCCTTATATACCAGTATTGTCTATTCTGCCTGACTTCAGCTCTCCAGTCTCTAATGGCGGAGCTGTTTCTCCCTACCTGCTACCTCATCCTTTAAACCAGGGCTTGAGCCTGACACCTTTTTTCATTGTCAGACATGCACTCTCATCATTGAGAGTCCCTTCCCATTTCTTCGCTAGAATTTGCTGCCGCCTGCTATACAGGTGTTCGTTTGACAGGAACGTGCATTTTGGAAGACGTGGTTCTGCCACCATCGTGTGTAGTTTGCAGAAGTGGTTTATAAGAGGTGAGGTGTTTTTTTGGCTTTACCCCAATGTGCAAAGTAAACAGAATTTCACTCCGCCTCTAGCTGTTAGGTTTATTATTGAGTTTAAGAGGCTTTTGAAGCACTGTTGTAAAACCCATATGTAGCTTGGGAAACCCTTCACATTCTTTCTTTTTAGCTCCATATATTGGATTGGAAGTTTCCATTGCAGCAATTGTCATTGCCTCTCACATTGTCTCAAAATCAACAATCCGTTCGCTCTTAATATTCTCTAAAAACCAAACTCACGAGTCTTGCTTGTGCTGCTAAGTAAAAGGAAAGCTTCCTCTTTCAAGCAGTCAAATTTTAACTCGACCGTTGTGAGCAGTTTAATAGAGTAATAGTGCCCAGTAAATGTGTATCTGTTTGTAGTTCTCCCATTTGCCTAATTTTCCTCACCTACAAGGCAGTAGCTACTGTAGACAGCAAAGGAAAAGAAAAATGTCATTTAATACTCTAATATATTACTCCTTATTTCCACTGTATGAAACTAATATTCTAATACAAATTCCTGCAATTTTATTCAGTTTTCTTCATATTTGGTATGGGCATTCTCCGGAAAACCAACACATCTTTTTGTTTTGTTTTGTAATAACGCAGAATACTTCATGTTGATGTTCAGTGATGTTTCAGTCTTTTACATTCCATAGAAAGTTGAGACTGCATGTAAATATGTAAAGAATATTATGTGTTTTTGAACAAACAACATTTTAAAGGAATCCTACCTTTCTGGTTTCTCTCTCATTTGTGTTTTAGGAAATTCTAGATCATATCAGCAGTGGATGTATACAGTTAAGGTAAGGAAGTGTGTCAATGTATTTAAAATGTGCCCATGGCTTCCATCTATTGCTATAATGTAGTGTTCTCATTCAGCAAATTACAGGAAGATGTCTAGGAATTTGTACAATAGATATGGAAGCATATGCACAATGAACTTCTGTGCAAGCCTCTCTCACACAACGTCTGTTTATACAATCAGAGCTTATGAAGGAGAACTTCCTGGTAGATTGTGCCCTATATGGTTACATTAAAAAGCATTGATAAATGTGTCAGCCATAGGGATGACATATTATAATGCTTGGGCTGTAGCAGACAAAGGCTGACGAAATGCAGCTGTATAAATCTTCTGAGAGGGATATCGGGGAGTGACAATGGCAGTGGTGAGGCCATTGCATTTTATTTTTGCTTTGCAAAACCTTAACATTTAATTATGCTGGGAAGGTGATCAATGTGTGTTTTGTGTATTTCAGAATATTTATGCATTGTGTATTTCAGAAAGGAGGAGCCCTGATCAACACAGCTATGACCAGAGCCAGCCCAGCTATGAAAACAGCATACCAATATGTAAGCTCTAGCCCTGTTCTGTTTCATTTTTCTGCAAACTGCATGTCCTATTTTAATCTAAATTACTGCACAAAAAATCTAAAAAATGAATTTATTTCCAGAACAGCTATTACAGCTTCCAGGAACTAGGGTTGGCAAGAACAGGACCATAACTCCCCCAGTCCTCCTGTTCTTCTTGCCAAGCTTAACTCCAGGATGCAGATAGTATTTTCTCATTTTCACCATGATGCAGGACCCAACCTAGTTCCTTGCTTAGAAAGGGAAAGGAATAATAGAGTAGTCTGCAAGCAGAGTAGAGGACTAATTTAGAGTTCCACCAATTTCCAGGCTTCCTAGGATGCTGGAGTTTGCATGCACATCATACTCACTGCTCACTATCCAAACTGAAGGCCATTTTTGCCAGGTATACACTGGTACCTTGGTTCTCAAACTTAATCCATTCCGGAAGTCCGTTCCAAAACCATAGCATCCCAAAACCAAGGTGCTCTTTCCCATAGAAAGCAATGTAAAACGGATTAATCCATTCCAGACTTTTAAAAACAACCCCTAAAACAGCAATTTAACATGAATTTACTATCTAACGAGACCATAGATCCATAAAATGAAAGCAATAATCAATGTACTGTCCTATAAAACAAATAAGACAGTATTGTAGATGATAAAAATTAAAATTATTATTTTTTCTTACCTGCACTGATGATAGTCATTGTTTGGATGGGGGGGCTTTTATCCATTTCCACAGTCACACAATCAATCAATCAGTCACAAAAACAAATTAACCAAAAAAGCCTCAAAAACAAAAGCGCAAAATAAATAGCAAAAACAAAAGTGCCAAATTTAATCCATTCCGGAAGTCCGTTTGACTTCTGAAATGTTCGAAAACCAAGGCTCAGCTTCTGATGGGTTCAGGCGCCCCGGAAAGAATAGCTGACAGCCGCATTGGACTTTCAGCTTCCAAAAAACGTTTGAAAACCGGAACACTTACTTTCGGGTTTTCGGCGTTTGGGAACCAAGGTGTTTGAGTACCAAGGCGTTTGAGAACCAAGGTACCACTGTAGAGGAGAAATTCATTTCACTCAAACACGACACAATTTCAGCTTAGTAAAGCAGCTTCACAACACAGCAGGGAAACTCAGCCCTTTCTTCCCTGTCCCCAGTGTTTTGGTCTAAAATTCCAACCTCTCCCTCCATCCTTGTGAGTGATTTTCTCCATATAGTACTAATTCAATTTCTCCAACACCACCTTTCTGGCTGTGAACTTTCTTTACACAGGGCTTCGTCTCCGTCTAAGTACTGCACCCCAGCACTGACTTTCGGATGAGCTTTATTTTTGTCTCTCACTAATATTTTTTGCATCAAATTCCACATATTTTTAGATAAAGATTGAAAGGGAAGTCAGTTTCCCCATCCATTTTTTAAAATTAGCTTTTATTAAAGATGTTCTTGTGTTACAAAACAAGCAAACAAACAAGTACATATAGTGTCTCCACTTTCAAGCCATAGTCTTTTTCACAGTTGGTTTACATTCGTGATGAGACACTATTGTCATAGACATTGTGTGGTTGGGAGAAAAGGCCATCGGGATTATGATATTCCACGTATTGCATAGTGTTTGTGCAGTGCTTGGTGACAGCTTTGTGGACTTGGAGGGTTCAGAGCTTGGTTAGTTGCGTTCAGTTGGTTGCAGTATGTTGGGTTTTTTTATATGTTTGTATTGGGGCCAGGGTTGTTGGGTCAGTTTAGCCATATTGATTTGTATTGGGTCATTGTCTTGTTATGCTGTATACGTGATTACGGGGAGCCACACTGGGGTGACGGCATCCTCCTTTGCTGGTTCCCATGCTAGTTTAAGTTGGTTGGTTAACTTTTCCAGTAGGGCGACTTCCCATACATTTTGGTACCAGTGGCCTATGTTCACTCCTGAAAGGTCCTTTCAGTGTCTAGTTATGATATTTCTAGAGTTCCTTCATTAATTTGTGGATTGTTAAGATATTGGGGTTATATGTCATTGGCTTAGGGCTCATCCACACTTCTACTTGTTTTCCACTTGTCCTGTGCTTTCTAGGGATGGACCTAGTTTCTAGATGGATGAGCAGTTTTGCTTTTGCCCACCACTTTCCTCCATAAAAACCACTCTTTAGCACTAAATCGGAACAAACAGCAACCTGCAGAAACCCAGATTGCTGTTTGTTCCGTTTCAGGTTTTGCTGGGGGAAAGCAGCAGGGCAAACGGATGTGGGACTAAAACAAGAGTTTCAGGGCACCGGTTTTAGAGCTTCTCTGCAAAATTTGCATAGTCATTCCTAGGCATATTAAATTTTTACATTGAAAAAAAGTAATGTATTTTCCAGAGCCTTTGCTGAGGTTACTTGTTACTGCGTCATAACAACTTTAGCCATTTTACTGGCAAACCACCCTTTCCCCAAGCAAAACTATCAGTACCTTTTGGCATTCGTACCCACAGCATAAGCCCAGTTTAATTATATATCATGTGAAACTTAACTCAGTTGGTCAGAAAAATGGATGCCCCTGAGGTGTAATCCCATATGGTCTTAATGGCTTTTCTTTACTGAGACTCAATTGGAATGAGTGGTTTGAGAATTACCTCTTCTTGACTAGACTTTGTAGCAGTCAAGACACCCTTTCCCCCAAGTAGCTGACTGGCTTGCTGCAAGTATTCATGCCACAGCACCTGACATTTTGCCACAAGTGCACACACTTGGCTTCACAGCAACATTGCAAGTTTAGTAACCCTTCCCTCTACATGGGGATTATCTTCAGGTTGGGAACGCTCTGCGTGTGAAGGAACAGGAAGGTTAAATGCCAAACACAAAGGCAAAGGAGAGCCTTCCTTGCCTGAAAACTATTATTCCAAATCACAGCCTTCCTTTGAGGCTCCAGTCATCAATAAATAAATCAGTTCCTTAATCTCTTTTTTAAAAGAGAATTTTTAATTGTACATCAATTCAAAATCATACCGAACATATGAAGAAAAATAATCCAGGTAAATACATTAAAAGCACTGTGGATTCATGTGCTCATTTATAATTTACACGCAGCTCATTAACAGGTTGTCTGAAAATTACCCTTCTCTTTTCCCCCACTAGATTTTCCTCCCTCTATTTTGCCAATTATATCTTTTCATCTGTTAGTGCTGAATGTGCCCACTGCTGGGTCCCTCCTATGTTGTTGTGGCCCCCTTGGGGCTCAGCTGATGGTGGCTATGGCAGTGACCATCTGAATTTCCCACAATGCCTTGACCTAGCATCACTCTGTAGCACTGAGGGAAATTAAAATGGCAGCTCACCATATATTGCCACTGGGAAACCCAGACATCACTGCTGTGTTGCAGCAAAGCGTTGGTGACACATTGCTACCTCAAGGTGCCGTGTCATGATGCTACTCCTTCCTATACCCAAACTCAACTTTTCAGACTTGTCTGGATCAGTCTGAAAAGATCGCTCAAATGTATATTCAGAGTATGGATACTGCTTTTCTGTGTTGCAATGCTTTCAAATAGGCATTTGGAGACATCTGACTGTGTTGTCACTTGCAAGCAGAGCAGTGCAGAGGGACCATCCAAATGCACACATATATTTAAATTCAGTCTCAGTTACCAGTTTTATTGTGTGTGTTGTGAGGCCCATTTTTCTCCCCAGATCCTTGAAATTGTGAGTGACAGTCCCCATCATAATTTAGAGTTAGTTGCCCCCGGTTGACTTCTGTTTTGCCCGCCAGCTATATGTGTGTGGAAAGCCGCTAATCATTGTAGGAATTCTGCTTTAGGAATTCCAATAGCTAAGCTGCATCCAAATGGGTGAAGAAGAAGAAGAGTTTGGATTTGATATCCCGCTTTATCACTACCCGAAGGAGTCTCAAAGCGGCTAACATTCTCCTTTCCCTTCCTCCCCCACAACAAACACTCTGTGAGGTGAGTGGGGCTGAGAGACTTCAGAGAAGCGTGACTAGCCCAAGGTCACCCAGCAGCTGCAGGTAGAGGAGCGGGGAAGCGAACGCGGTTCACCAGATTACAAATCCACCGCTCTTAACCACTACACCACACTGGCGGTTGGAGCTCCCCTTGCTCTCTTAAAACTTAACCTTTTCTTTAAGAAAACATCCACTACCTTTTATGCAATGGGTGTGTGTGGTTTGAAGCAATTCAGACAACGCTGGATTTTTTTAGTGTTAATTATGAATCCCGGTTTGATGTATTAAGTACTCAGTTCATGGGGCGCTGCAAAACACAGAGGTTTCACCAGAAAATGCTGCAAAACAACTGCAAAACTTTGGCGCCAGTTTGGAGGTGATCACAAATTTTGGTGTTCATCGTTGATTAAGCTGTGTGAGGTTATTGCATCTCTGAATTAAGGGAAATTCTAAGATTCATTTTTATGCAAGCTGATATCACATAGTGGAAAGCCATTTCCGCCTCCGAGGAGATGGGGTTGCGGGCCAACTCCACCCACACACGCGCGGGGGCCGGCCTTTGCCCCCGCGCGAGAGCAGGGAATCCCCGGGCGTGTCACTGAGCTGGCCAGCCAATCAGCTGGCCAGGGAGGAGGGGCCTGGCCTATTTAAGACCAGGCACGCCCGGGGACCGCCCTCTTTTCCCCCGGACAGCAGAGAGGTTTTCCCATCCCACCCACCCTTAGGTTTAGCTAGTCTTGACCTTGCTATGGACTTCGGTTGGTCGCCGCAAGGGGCCTGGTAGGAATTTTTCCAAGTTGGCGCACTTCATGCCTTTTGGTTTTTTCGCCTACCTCGTAGCAAAACGTCACAACTTAGGCGGTTTTGGCGGTTAGGCATTGGCAAGGGGAATTGTTATGCAAATGAGAGGGGGGGAAGGAAGCGCCATCACCTTCCCCCAAATAAAGGGGTAGTCCGGTAGAGGACTCCGGGGGGCGTTGCCTTGTCCGAAACCTAGGGAGGTAAGGGCCTCCGGCACGCCCCCGAGCAGTGACACCCGTGGGGATCCTAGTTGGCGTACTTCAACAGGACCCCCCACGGTTTGTGGACAACCCTCCCGGTCACCATGCCGGGTAGTCGTTAGGAGCCAATGCCTAAAGCCAATACCTTTCAATTCTGTAATCAATAAAGTTGTGGCCTTTTATGCCCATTAACCTAAAATATTGTGTCCAGTGTCTTCATTTCACAATGGGGGGGGGGGGGGAGAATTGCCACGCAATGAAACTTGACTGATATTTTTGGTGCAACAAAATGTAAACCTAATAATGGTGTCAACTCAAAGATGCCACAGTTAGCAACATCGCTGCATAAAACGACACAACTGGAACTCCATTGCCATAACTTTTTCACTATTCAACAAGTGGTTGAACTAAGTCTTTCTCCAAATATACCATTATGCACAAAATAACTATTAAAGAAATATCATTTAATTAGTGGCAGTTGTTTTTTCTTTTTGGTAACCCAGATATACATATGCTGAGATACAATTTTTAATGCACTCAAACCTTATTAACAATCATGTGTGAAATTAGCAAGGAAGTAATTTCCTTTCATTATACCACATAATGTGAGAGATTTAATTTTTAATTAAATTTCACCTCATATGCAGCACTCTTCAAACCATTGTTTTGCAAAGCCATTTAGTTCTTTTTTCTTTTTTTTCCTAGGCAAAAAATCATGCAAAACAGGGGATAAAGGAGGTGAGAAGTAAGTTAAAACACAAGGTATGTAACAGAATTTGTACTTTCTTACCTTGTTTCTTGCTTCAGTTTGAAGCACATACCTTACAAATCCCACAAGATTTGTGTTTTTAATGACTTTTGAAATATGCTTAGCCCTTTGTTCAACAATACATTTTTTATAACAAGCCCTCTGGCAACTATCTGTCATTCTATGCATCCACTCGAATAATCTCTTTATTGTTTGCATATTTATCATGGAAAAACAGAGGTCTTCAAAGATACGTTAACAGGATGTATGTTTTCATAAAGCTGATTGCTTTGATATCACAATTGAAGCCTTTGCTTCAAGCTGAGAATTTAAGGCAAGCCAGTTTTACCAGAGAAATGTAATTCAGAAGGTGTAGTTGTCTAACTTTCATGAGATCTGTAAATGGTGGCAGTATTTTAGCATGCTGAAATCCCTTAACTTTCAAGAGCAGCAATATAAATGTATTGGAGCCATGTCGTCAAGGCATTGTTTGTTCGTTTTAAATTTTTATTTGTTTGCCTGCAATATTTAATTGTATAGCGAGTACTTTTAATATTATTTCTCTTCTCCTTCAAGCGTGAAGGCTGATTACATGAATTGGTTGTTAATTGTTTTTCATGAAAGCTTCACTCTATTTAAAAATTATTTGGCAGCTTAAACATCTTGCTATGAAGTTTAAGTTAATTTTGGTGACAGTTTTTATGACATCTTTCCCCCCATCTGTTTTAGCAAAAGTGATTTAGTACCAGATATGTGTGTGTATGCAGTGACTAACAAAACAGAGATATTAAACTCTTAAAGAAATATCTCTGTTTGTTAGTCTCTGTAATAAATAAATGGTTTTAGTGATTAACTGTGTCCTTTGGAATACAGAGTAAAACGGTCTGAAATTCTGTTTGACGCTTTAAATGTTGCACATATAGTAAATGCATAAAGATTTTTCAATCTTAATTTTATTCTGTAGGAAACAGAAGATGAGTATGGAATTTGTAGCTCAGGTTTTGTGCAATATACTCCAGTCTACACATTGCATAATCCACAAAGACTTAGCACAGAGAAAAGAAGACTTGGGCAGGTAAGATAATTTCAAGAAGAAAAATCCTCTTGAAAGATATTGAAGAAATATGATTTATTCTCTTTGTCTGATGGGTAGCATAAAAATGTATAAATTTGCCTTATATTGAGTCAGACCACTTCTCCATCTCCTTCAATGATGTCTGCTCTCTGGCTAGTAGAGGTTTTCCAGTCCCTCCCCCCTTCAAATTGGAGATACTTGTGGAACTGAAAGTATTTGGAATTGAGAGCATTTGGACTACCACTGAACTGTGGTCTGGCTCTGTATAAAGCATGTAAGTTTGCATGCTTTTGTCGAAATAGAAAAGAATGCTTCTTGTGTGTGTTGAAATTTGCTTTAAAGGGGCACAAAAATTTGGATGAGTGTGGTTTTCAAACATCGACTCCAACTCATCTCCATGCATGCCTGTGATTTTGTTATTTCAAAAATATGTCAAACCAAAACACTGAGAAGCTTAAGTAAATATCATTTATGTTCATTGCCAATGTTGAGCATTAACTGCCACATTAAAAGTATTTGTACAGAATTGTTAATGGAACAAGGTACCATAGTCAGAGATTCAAGAATTGTAAGGCACATATACATTTTAGATTCGTGCTGCCTGGACTTATTATCTAGTAAAGCATTTTCTTGCTCTCATTTTCATACTTTGTACAAGCATTAATCAGAAAGTATAAACAAAAATATTTTAATAATTGATATATTACTACTGATTCTGTAATTTTTCCTATCTTACATAGTGTCAAATTATCGAATTGACTTGGTCTAGAAGTTAGATAGCTTTTTAAAGAGGGCCATTAATTGTTATGATTGGTTATGTTGCCTAGTTTTGGAAGTGGGAGAGCTGTTTGGAAACAACAAGCTTTTTATGATACGAGACAAAGCCTCCTTAAATTTTGGCTCAGCTCATAAATAAGACCGGGCTTATTTTGAGCTACTGCTTTTGTAGCGACCCTGAAATCCTAGCAAACTGCAATTCCAAAATCCCCCGTTGCATTGACAACTTCCTGTTACTATGGGTTTCGGGTCAAATGAAGTCCTAGAGGAGCAGTCCCCTTCCTTGCACCTTCCAATCAACACTGTTGGAAGGTAGGTTTAGGGAAAAGGAAATGGGACCAAGCTTGCAAGGGAGTTCCTTGGGGAGGGTAACTGCTGAAGAGAAAGCTGGAGATGGTGGATGCCTTGCAGGTAAACATTTGGCATGAGAAAGGTCTCTTTGCACTCTGAAAAGAATGACTCCCTTCAAATGACTGACAAACTGGAACGGGTCCAGAGGAGGGCAACCAAAATGGTCAAAGGCCTGGAAACGATGCCTTATGAGGAACGGCTAAGGGAGCTGGGCATGTTTAGCCTGGAGAAGAGGAGGTTAAGGGGTGATATGATAGCCATGTTCAAATATATAAAAGGATGTCATATAGAGGAGGGAGAAAGGTTGTTTTCTGCTGCTCCAGAGAAGCGGACACGGAGCAATGGATCCAAACTACAAGAAAGAAGATTCCACCTAAACATTAGGAAGAACTTCCTGACAGTAAGAGCTGTTCGACAGGGGAATTTGCTGCCAAGGAGTGTGGTGGAGTCTCCTTCTTTGGAGGTCTTTAAGCAGAGGCTTGACAACCATATGTCAGGAGTGCTCTGATGGTGTTTCCTGCTTGGCAGGGGGTTGGACTCGATGGCCCTTGTGGTCTATTCCAACTCTGTGATTCTATGATTCTATGAAATCAAGATAGGGACAGTGTGTCCCTCTTTTGTCATGTCTAGTTGCAATCAGTAATGTATGCTAGCAGGTCCTCTGTGTGTCACCTTTTAACATTGCTTGCCCATTCTAATGGGTGGAATAGTGCCATGCCAGAACACTTGAACTCCAGGATCTATTTAAGCAGTGCTTTATCTAACTGCGATTGCCAGCATTCACATGCCAGTGTTGGTACTCGCCAAACTTCAGAAATCCATTGTAACATTACATAAGATCTATGCAAGTAGGCAGTCTTGACAGAATCTCAAAAAACTGGGAAGAAAATTATACGGAATATTATTTAAATGTATATAAAATGAGATAAATCATTTCTTTAAATTTCCCTGATGCTGAGAAATAGATATTTTGCGCTGTTTGGACGTGCACATAGCAAATACTTACAATTCCATTTAGGTGACTGCTGACATGCACTTGTATGTCAGTTAAGCAGTTCACAAAATTCCTGTGGGATTGCCCTCGTTCTTAAGTATACGTTGACATGCACCAAGTACCTGATGTTCTCAGTGAAATATACACGCAGGACTGTGGTTAGATGAGGTGCAGCAAAGGTACGGCATTTGGACCTCCATCCTGGAAGAGTGTGTATATTCGTGTGTGTATCTTTGTTGTTACAGTTGTTACTTGCATTTGTTCCCCACCCTTTCCCCAGATACATGGCTCTCCTCCTTTTGCCGTCTCGGGAAGCATTGGGCTGGAAGATTATGACTAAGTTTTTGTATGTTGCAGCTCTGCATGTACACATGTAAACTAGGTGCTTTGTATCTAAGGAAAAAGGTGCAACCTCAATCCAGAGTTCTGTCTCCAATAGACGTATTGCCTGTCTATTTGGGTTAGGGTGGGTGGGTTAGGGTGTATGTGTTGTCTAGCATGTTCCCCAGTCCCCTACACAGTGTGTTCAAATATACCCATACCCATCCACCTATTGAGGCAGCGGGTGGTGCTGTGGGTTAAACCGCAGAGCCTAGGACTTGCCGATCAGAAGGTCGGCGGTTTGAATCCCCGCGACGGGGTGAGCTCCCGTTGCTCGGTCCCAGCTCCTGTCAACCTAGCAGTTCGAAAGCACGTCAAAGTGCAAGTAGATAAATAGGTACCACTCTGGTGGGAAGGTAAATGCCGTTTCTGTGCGCTGCTGTGGTTCGCCAGAAGCGGCTTAGTCATGCTGGCCACATGACCCAGAAGCTGTACGCTGGCTCTCTCGGCCAATAAAGCGAGATGAGCGCCACAGCCCCAGAGTCGGTCACGACTGGACCTAATGGTCAGGGGTCCCTTTACCTTTACCTTTATGTATGAAGACTAAACCCTACCTCTCACAGATGTTCCCCTTCCGGCTGCAGATTGGAGCTCATCTGACTGAGTATTCTATGTAAACATATTTCTTGCACAGAGAAAAATAGCATCTCAGGCGAGAACCCTTCTTCCTGACATCTAATATTCACATATGAATGGAGCATACTATTGTGTGAGCCCCCATCTGTCATCTGAAGTGGCACAGTCCAGACACAGGTTTACATACCTCAGCGAGAGCTAGGTGTGAAAAAGGTACCATGCAATAAGAATTGCAGTGCTATCTAGTATACTGGTCTTCGTGTTGCTTGTATTGTTAGGTGTGAAAAAGGTATCTGGGCTCTTTGAGAGCGGGAGTTATAACCCCAAGTCTCCAAATTTTAGGCACACACTTCATTACTTTGGTGCCAGAAAACTAGGAAGATTGTTAGTTTTCTGAGCAAAATACATACAAACGTTTTCAGATTTTAACTGCCATGTTATAAGAATATCGGAAAGTATGCTTGTAGTCAAAGAATATATTTATCACTCACAAAATGAAATGTGTTCAAGACACTGTTTTTCCTTTTTTTCTACATTCAAATATTTTAAATAACTTCCTCTTTACTAATGCTTTGGGTGCACATTGGTTCCCAGAGTTATAATGACGAAAAGTCAATCTCTGCTCTTGACGGTAAACGCTGCAAATAAAGCTATATATCCAGACCTATGCATCGTGCCATGAGCTTTGACGTTAAACGTGCCACAAAATGTTCGTAAAACTTTTAGGGTGCTGACTCTGTTGCGGCTGAAACAACAAGCACAGCTACCCCTCTGAAAATGGTTCACGTTTAGACGTATTTAGAGACTCCATATGCTACAGTAGTCAGAGTATTTTTGTTGACCTGGGAAGTCCTTACAACTCAAGGACTGTGAGCTCCCTGGGTGGACTTTGAGGCTCGATTCCAAAGTGGAAGGAGATTGCTTCTCGGTTGTTTTGTAAGCTAAGATTTGTAGTTCACTTTGCTTGGCTAAACTGTAAATGGTGGCAGATGATAATGATGATTAGTAATTAGTAATAATGATGATGATGAATTAGTCGGCATGAATTAATGTTAGCATAATGCTTCTCGCTTTCCCACCATGTGCAGATAAACATTAAATAAGCTTTGTATTTCTACCCACCTTGAAAATCACTTTATATAAAAGGGTAACCTGGTTTTGTTCATGACTGCTGTGGCACAGGCTGTGCAATGCAATGGGCACAGATTTTCACATCTGCCATGCTTGCTTGCTACATAATCTAAGACAGGTTAAAGAATTTAGCTGATACTGCTTTGTGCAATTATGTTGGAGTTTGGTGTGTGTATGACTGAGAGAAAGCAAGATAGATAATTCATCTTTGGTGTGTCTCCATATATTTCCCAACCCTCTTTGCTGCATAAATCATTTCCCCCATGCCAACATAAAAATGTCTATGGCAGCAGAACATAGGAACAAGAGTTGTGCTTAAGAATCGGTGCCCAAATCTTGATCTTTCATGTGTGTGTGTGTGTGTGTGTGTGTGTGTAGAGCAGCAAAAGGGTGTAGGAAGAGATTCAGTTGTGTGAGTAGCAATTTTAGACTTACTGTTGAATCCCTTAGTCTACAAATTATTAGAAGTAATTTATGCATATTTGTGTTTTAATTAGGCAAGAAGGCTATATTCAGTTTTAAAGAGATTCATTTTTGGTACATGGTGGTAAACGACTATATCTGTAGCTTCTCAGTGTATGTTCCATATAGACACCCAGTGCATCAATTTTTTTAGCAACCCACTTCTGTAAATATTTAATATATTGACAACTGAGAAAGCAAATAGTACATGTGAAAAAATCTGAACTGCAAATGTATAGTTAACACGTTTAAGCATTATGACAGCTAGTGTGTCATCTTCTACCACAAGTTCAGTATGTTCTGTAAACTGATATAGCAAGATCTGTTTTATCTTTGTTTTCAATATATAGGTATCTTTTAAATGTAAAAGACATTGGCAATTTGGAGTTTTAATTTGAATTTTTATCCATTTGTTACATTCATGAAAATTAGAAATCTACTGATATATTGCCCAGTTTGTTCTATCTGCTGTTCCACATTAATTGTTCAGTAATGGAGCTAATCTTAATAAATCATAAATTTGTTGCATCATTACTGAGAGCTGCATGCTAGCAGAACACAATTTATTATCTATTTTACATATTTTGTACAAGTTTTGAGAACAGTATATTCTCTATGTTCTATGCATAAACTAGGTAATCAGGACACCCAACATTTAATGATGGGCTAAGGATTCTAGAATTAAATTGTTAAACGAATGATTTTTACTATTAGATCCCAAACATTTTTGTCTAGGCCAGGTTTTTTAAAATCTGTTGTGTACTGTAAGATAAAGCTTAGCAGTCTTTAATTAGTACCTATGTGTGTGTCTGAATTACGATTTATATATACTGTATTTAATTTCAAATGAATGTGGTCTTTGCTACACTTATCCTAATTTTGGTTTCTGTTCAGCAACCTTTAAAAGAGTGCCAGTGCAAATTTTACATCTACAGATTGCTTATCCTGTGCTACCTTGGGAAATATAATGTGGTCTTCTAAATAAAAATGAGCCCAAAGATATATAATATTTTCTGTTCAATCCTAGCTCTGGGAGGGAGTTTTAAGGTGTTTTCTATTGCTTTCTCCTGAGAGATAAATATTAAACTCGTCATTTGCAAATTTATTTAAAAGGCGGAAATTATTTGGGGCCGAGGAGTTTGACGAATTGGCATTATGAAACAGTATATAAAAGTCATCTTCCTTCTTGAAGATCATGTTAATGCCATTGTTTCTGACATCATCATTAGTAGCACTGTCATTTTCTAGAGCAGAATATGAATATGCTTTTCTACCCCAACAAATAGTAGTTTGTATGCCAGTCCACTAATTAGTTCAGTTATTTCCTGTTTTTTTGATGAGGTTTAAATAAATGTCAGGGGTACAGCCATGAAGATCTCCCAATTAGGCTTTGCGTTTGTAAAATCCAGCCCCTTTGCTTTTGTGTGAAGATGACAGTTCCAACTGCCGCGTCAGTCTAACAGGGCTCAAGGGAAAGGCTACTTCTCTGCTTTTATTAAAAACAAGGCCAGTTTGCCCATTGAGAATAACCGCATTGGTCACAGTGCAGATCAGTTGTTAACAATGAATATTTACTAATCTCTATCACAGCCAGCATAGACTTCTTCTTTTTCGCGTTGTCCAATCGGGAAGGCACTTTAGGAAATCAGTGAATTAAAATGCACCAAAAGGAAACGAGACGGAGGAGTAAATGATTTTCACCGCAAACTATTTTATCGTTAGTAGGGCCTGCACCTATTTGTGTATTAATCCTGCAAGTGGTGGAGGGGGAGACCCCGAAACGAAACACAAATGAGAAATGGACAATTGATCTTTGCCTAAGATGTTCCGAAAAGAATTGTTCTATTTCTGTAAGGCGTGTGTGTCAGCCTCCTCATAGCTATTCTGGGCTGTTTGGTTGTGGGTGTGCAGAGGAGGGGGGGGGTGGAAGAAGAGAGTGCTTAACTGCACTGCAAGTCAAAATTAACAGATGGATTGCCCTAAGCAAGGGAAAAACCACCACAACAAAATCTAGTGAAAGTGGAGGACTGAAGCTTTTTATTGTAAAGCCTTATTAAAACCTTGGCATGTATTTTACTGTTAACTCTTTCGTGCCTTCACGCCTAACTGATAATTCCTGTCTCCTGCGTAAATTAGATCGAGCATAGCTTTTCTGATAAATATCAGAATAGATCCTAAAAAGGAAAAGTGAAAGCAGATTATGACATTTTCCAGCGTTCACAATTTGATCGCAGCTACATGTCTTTCTCCTTACTTCTTTCCTTCCTTCAAAAACAGGCATCATAAACTATTGAGCTCTTACTTCTACAGATTCTGGTGGTTGGGGTTTTTTTTGGGGGGGGCATTGTTTGTTTAGTGTCCATATATGTCACTTTTCAGCTGAATGGTAAAACAAAAAATTCTGTTTCCACAGCATTTCTTAAAAATAAGGATTTCAGACAGAACAAAGGCAAATATACTGGCAGATTTCTTTGCTATCGTGAATTTGATTTCCCTAGTATTCCTTTTCACACAAGCATCTTCTCAGCTGATGGGATAGGCCTTGATCCATTTAAAATGAAACATTTGAGAGCTTTAAATAGTTACTGGCTTATAAAATATTGTTGCACTTTTGGCAGAGTCCTGTGTAGCAGAGCCATGAGAACATTTTATAATTAATAAGTTAGCAGTGCATCCTTGTCTCCAATGAAATATATATAAGATTTGTACCTTGAGGCATGTGGTAACTTGTAGCTGCAGTAAAAAAAAAATGACATTTGGGTACAAAGTGTGGATTTTTCAGCAAGCCCAGCGCACCTCGTATCAATATGCATGTTTCAAAAGAGCAAATGAACTACTTCTCCTAAAGATACTGTATTTAAATTACCGTGTGCTTTATTGTTGAAACTTTGTTTTAGCAAAGCTCCAGCAACAAAATAGCAATGAAATGTTTGGATTTTGTTAGCTGGACTTTCTGTTGCATCCTGTCCCAAAGGTTTCGGGGGTAGATTACAGCATGTGAAATACCATCAGTAATAAAATCTCAAATAGAATTAACGAAGCCCTCAGAAAAAGCACCTCAAAATTTGTTGTATGTTGCTTTGTGGAGGGGAAAAAAAAATCAGAGTGAAGCAATTGATATTTTGAAGTTTTATCCTTGAATAAGAAAATCCAAAGGCCATATTAAACGATGCAGCTTCCTAAGCGAATGCATGCCATCCATGTTGCAGTGTGTGTTCATTTGTAGATTCTGTTTTACACATGGCAAATCTCCTGCAGGCTGGCATGTTGGATCATTTTCAGAAAGAAGCATGTTCCTTATACATCAGGAACCTCCCTTCCGCTCTCCCCCTCCCCCTCCCGCCTGCCCGACCAGCAGAGAAATGGCATACTCAATAGTTCGCTGCCCTCCTGTCCTGCCAGTAAGGAGTAGGTAGGGATGGATACAGTGAGCAAATAAAACTCAATCCTGGCAGGACAAAAATCTCATACTGTGATCTGAAGATTGCATGCAACAAATTCAAAGTCCCGCTTCCACATAATAATTTCAGAAACTGGAAGAGGAATACCTGTATGTTTTCATTCGGAATTAGATCAGCCGAAAGCTTTGGAGAATCGCATTGTGGTTTATGCCCACATAACTCCAGTCCTTCCACTGTGTAGTTCTCTGCTGGAAATTCCGCACAATTCTGGGGCAGCATTAAGCCCTATCTGGCAATTTAAGTAATGTGAATAAAATATTATATGTGACAGATGTCATATACAGTAACAGTGAGCAGTATTGAATGTGTGGTTTGGTAGTATGCTTCGTTTTAAAGAGAAGATTTCCAATGGAAAAATGGTTAATTCAGTCAATTAGGAAAATATTTTAGACAAGAGAAATCATAATCTATAAATTCACTTGGTAATGGCAGTTTTTGTTTTAAAAGAGGATCTTTTGTCTTTTGCATGTCAATTATGATCCCTCTGTATTGCAAAACACTCAGCATATCTTTTAATTAAAAACAAAAAACCTATACTGCTAAAAATTTACATTGTAGATTACAAGACTGCCCTCTGGTGGTGTAAATGCTTTCACTGTATGTAGACAGTGAATGCTGCATGCTGAGCCGTAATTCTTTACAGCTGATCAGCTTTAAGAAACAAAATATTTATTCTTGTTATAGATTTTTTTAAAAATAGCAATAGTTCCTTCAGTGTTTCATCTGATAGAATCTTTTGATGCTTATACCAGTCTAGACCTGCCTTCACTGTGACTTCTGCATAAAGCCATCACCCCCGTTTATCATAGCTGTTTGAGGCACACAAACGCAATGTTTTCCTGGGCTTGCCCAACAAGTGTGGGCTTTTGGCCCCTGATCTTCCGAGTGTGCTGTGAAAACCCAAATGGAACAATAAATGGCAATGGCGCATTTCCTGAGCACTTTTGCATGTCCCACGCCCTTAATTCACTTTCCCACATTTAACGGGCTTAACATGCAATGTGTTCTTCCCACTAAAAACAAATAGTGCCTGAACCAACACAGCTTTCTCTGTTTTGATCAGCCTTTTCTCCTCAGACTAGCTTAAGGGGAGCTATAAACATGAAATGTAAGGGTTCGGTCAGATTCGTGGTGTTTTATGGTGAACACAAATTCATGAAAGTTAGTAGGGCCTGGCTAAATTCAACCAAAGTCCATTTTCTCCAGGATCCTGTTTCTAACTGTTGCCAGCCAGATGATCTGGGAAACACGCAAGCAGAGGCAGAAGGCAACAGACTTTGTCCTGTAGCTTGACCTCAAATAACTGGCATTCATAGCTACAGCGCCTCTGAACGTGGAGTTTCATCTAGTCATGGTTGGTCGAATGCCCTATTCGGGTCATTTAAGTAAATGGCTTTCACTACACATGTAGCACGAAAGTCCCTAAATAAATTATGCAACGGTGAAGAAGTATTTTCTTTTGTGCATTTTGAATATACTACCAAGTGGTTGAATTTGGTTAAAGAATCTGGTATCACATTTAGTTATTTGAAACAAACCTTTGTGGGCAAAATGGTTTTGCCAAGTTACAGGTAGGTAGCCGTGTTGGTCTGCCGTAGTCAAAACAAAATAATAATAATAAAAAATTCCTTCCAGTAGCACCTTAGAGACCAACTAAGTTTGTTATTGGTATGAGCTTTTGTGTGCATATCTGAAGAAGTGTGTGTGCACATGAAAGCTCATACCAATAACAAACTTAGTTGGTCTCTAAGGTGCTATTGGAAGGGATGCATTTTAAAATATACTGAATTACATAGAATCAGTTCCATAGAATTCATTATTGAAATAATAATAATAATAATAATAATAATAATAATAATAATAATAATACTTAACAGGTCCAATAAAAGGTGGCATTTCATCTGTTCTGCATCTCTTGATTATTATTTTTAAATTGACAATGTTCAGAGATAGTTTGCATCCATGATTTTTCTGTATGGTGCCATACAACATGGCCATTTATCATATCTGCCATTCTGCTACTAGTTTTAATTTTGGTAACATCTCACAAATGAACTTGTGAAGTATATCTCTTCATTTTGGCCTATTTTTTCTTTTCTTTTCTTCAAATTTAGTTCCCTTCCAGGACACTTTTCCATACAGCTCCAAAGGAAAATTGCTAGTTGTTCAGTTTGAACGTACCAGTAAGATATTAGTAAACACACTGTTTTATTCTACAGATATCACCAGCAACACCTAGTGGATTCTGCAGCCCTTGTCCTTCCCTTGTTATATTACAGTAATAGATTCATGCTTGAATACCAAATGCAACCGTGGGTGTTTCTTGTATCATGGCGTTCATGGTCTTGGCCTTCTTTTTTGGCAGTATGCCCACTATTTTGAAACACACCACAAGAATTTGCGATTCGCTCTGGGTCTCCACAGTATGGGAAAAGACACCTTTGCACAATGCACATTTTTTTATTACTGAGGGCAGTTCATATCCCCTCTCTCTTCAAGGGTAACAACAGTTGAAAATAAAACTCACAAGAAAATCCTCAGTTTAATTAAAATTTAACCCCAGTTTAGTTTAGTTTAGTTTTTACAGTTTTTCTCATACTTCTGCTGCCTTCTGGCAGGGAAAGAGCTTCATCGTCATAGGACAGCCATATAAGACACCTATCTGCTTGCCTTTGATGTTCTAATGTAACATAAAAATAGTCCTAAAGTTTTAATAAGGTTTCTATGAAAGGCATTTCATAGGGATGGACAAAAACCTCATCCTGGTTAAATGGAACAAGCAAGAACATGGCTGTTTTTCAGCACAAAAATTGCACTGACACAGCATTCGTTTTACAAAGGGGAAGAAGGGTATTTCTGTAAACAGAAATCACACAAAAAATGTAAGTTGGTTTCTAACTTTGTGCAAGTGCTATCCAGATTAAACCTTTATAAACTTCCCTAGAACTTGAAACCAGTTCTGTTCCCCCCTTCTGTTTTAGCAAATGGAAGAGGTTATTAGAATACTGATCAGAAAAGAAGTTCCCCACTCTCAACCCCCCCCCCATTCCCCACCCCCCTAAAAAAGCCAGAGAAAATTGTGCACAGTTGAAAATGCAGAAAAGACAGAAATTAAAATCTTAAGTAACTGTGAACAGCAGGGGGACATCAGTAAAGGAAAGTTATCCTAAATGACTTTGACAGTTTTTGCAGGTGTGCATTCTATGCTGCTTCATCTACTAGAGCTTTGAAAAGGATTTACTGCTCTCCTTTTGGGATTTATTAAGGGTTTCTTTCCTCTCTCCCCCTCCCCCCTTTTCTTTACACTGGCGTTTCTTGCCATTTTATAAGCAGGTTGTTTTGCAAGTTATTTGCCACAGATACCTATTGAGTACTGTCCGTTACTTCACGGACGATGAGTGACAGAAATGTTCTCTCCTCCCCCATCTACACACTTCAACCCGTGAACTCAGGGCACTGAAAACAGAGCGGATCCAACAGAGTTTACTTGGTTCCATTTTGCTTTTATTGTTGTTAAAAAGCACCTCAGGTTTTCTGTGTGCCTTTGACTGCCCCCTTGAAAGTTTGCCTATTTTTCACCTGAATTCTGGACTGTAGAAGAAAGTGTGCAAAATAAATAAGCCTAAAGGGGGGTTTTAAGGGTCCAGGGAACTGTGTAGTTACTCACCTACCCCTAACAAGGCACAACTCGAGGAGGTTCCCAAACCTTGAAAGCGATAGAATTGTGATACCCCTGAGCTTGCTGGACTGACCTCAAAGGAAATCCCTGACCACCTGAGCCGAAGATTTTCCCTCCCCGGCTTATGTGACTGGTAACAGTCCGGTCACAACACTGACCGTGCTCTGCCTGTAGTCACAGGGGCTAGGAGTGCTTTGGAAGAGAACAGAAAGGTTGCTCCTAACTTTTAGCTCCATCTTGAAAGAGTACTGGAAACTCAGGAAAATTCCAGTAAACAAGTGCTCAAGTCTGCAAATGAGAGCTGGACTAGAACATAAAAGAACTAGTCTCATAGTGAAATGTAAAAAGCCTCTTATCAGTTTCACTCCCAATCCCTATCTGTCTGACTCAGAGCATCCTTTACCAAACTTAGTTGGTGCACCAGCTATTACCGTAGGGATGCGGGTGGCGCTGTGGTCTAAATCACTGAGCCTCTTGGGCCTGCCAATCAGAAGGTTGGCGGTTTGAATCCCCGCAATGGAGTGAGCTCCCGTCGCTCTGTCCCTGCTCCTGCCAACCTAGCAGTTTGAAAGCACGCAAGTGCAAGTAGATAAATAGGTACCTCTGTGGCGGGAAGGTAAACGGCGTTTCCATGCATTCTGGTTTCTGTCACGGTGTCCCATTGTGCCAGATGTGGTTTAGTCATGCTGGCTGCGTGACCCGGAAAGCTGTCTGTGGATAAATACTGGATCCCTCGGCCTGAAAGCGAGATGAGCGCCACAACCCCATAGTCGCCTTCAACTGGACTTAAACCATCCAGGGGTCCTTTACCGTTATCATTTCCAGACAAGGGGAGCCTTACCGCAATAGTCCGTATACTGGTAATTTCATGATTGGACTACTGTGTAATTTGCTGTATGTAGGGCTCTCTTGACCCTTTTTTGGAAGCTGCAGCTGGCTGCCTACTAGCTAATGAGCCAAGTTCATGGTTTTGTTGTTGACATTCAAAGCCCTGGAGAACATGGGCCCAGGTTATGTAGCATGCCAGCTCCCCTGGTACTGATGAGGTTGATCTTTAAGATCTTCCATGACTAGCAGATGGTCACTTTGTGACAAGGTGGAAGCAGGCCTTCTGGGTGATAGCACCCTCTGCATTGGCCTTCCTCAGGTAATTCACAAGGCTGAGACACTATTAGCTTTAAATGCCTCTTTAAAATGCATATGTTTACCCAAGCATTCTCTGAATTTTTATTTTATTATTTTATATAACGCTTGTTTTACTTGTGACTTACTGTTGTTGTTTTATCTCTAGTTTTGAGGAAATTTTATTCAATATTGTGTTTTTATGTAAATAGCCTCACTATGTTTATTATATTTAAATGTTTTATTTAAAAAATGGTATAGAAAGAAAGAAAATAAGAAATGATAAGCCCTGGGTGGTCGTGGAGAAGGCACCGCCATCTCCCGTTTTCTGTATTTAAAGGGGGAACAGTGGTGACCTTTCTCATAGGACTGTTTCAAAAATTAGCAGGATAAAGATTGTAAAACAAGTTTTCTCATTAAAAGAGCTTTTAAGTGACAGGTGATAATATTAAACCTTTAAAAGGTTTGGAGACAGTGACATTTCTCCACTAATTTTATGCAAGGATTGTTCTGTATATAGCTATCTCTTTAAATAAAAACACACACAACTAAATGTCAGCATCTTTATAGCATATGTCTAGGTATAAGGGAAAACAGAAAGGTGGCCCCACCCTTCTACAATTAGAATTGAGAAAGTACCTATTAATTTTTATTTTCCCATTGGAATATGATCTGCCCCATCTTAATACAAAATGTTGGCAGAACCACAGTTTTCTGTGGACCTTTTTGAGGAAATGAAGATGAGCGTAACAGTACCAGTGGAATTTTGCCAATTTTAATTGGAGAATTCATTTTTCATTCCCCAAAGGCATCCTTTTCTTTCCTTTTCCTTTTCTTTTAACCCTGCCATATTTACAAACTGAATATTCATTGTTTTCAGAAGCTATTCTGTGGACCTTCACAGTAATCCCATGAGGTTTTATTCTGCTGTAAAAAAACAAAAAAACAAAACCTATCCGTGTTTTCTTTAAAAGAAGAATACTACCATCTTATCTTTATATTAAGTAAGCTCAGGAGTACGGGGCAAGAATGAACAGAAGGAAATAACACAAATTCATGCTGCATCCCATCTGTAGGATTTTTTTTTAAATAAAGAGGCAATATAGAAATTACTTAATAAATATTGGAATCTGTAGAGCTGGCTAAGACCCCAGCAGAGACTTCGTTTGTGTATGAGAGTAGATATACGTTTATTGGCACTTAAATGTCCATGTGCCTTGTGACATTACATTTGAGTCATGTTCCTCTTGTAGCCTGCCATTCTGTAATATGTCCTGGCTATCCCCTTATTTTTTATTCAACCTGCTAATTCTTCTCCATGATAGCACACTTCCTAAAGAGGTCCACTTACCTTTTACATTTGTTAAGTGAGGAATAATAATAATAATAATAATAATAATAATAATAATAATAATAATAATAATAATGGCTGCCATATCCAGAAGCTTAAATCTACTGTTAGCTATGTCTTCATATTCCCGATGGTGACTTCTTCAATAGTAATATATTAATTTTTATTTTGTACATGTCTTCAGTGCTAGTCTAGAAATTTCTGCTGCACTTTAGAGGATAGCTAGTGTATTTTTATCTGTTTTTAGCTTTGATTTCATTTCTGCTTCAGTTTTAATATCATTTTGAATTGAGAAAGAGAATTTACTGGTAACTATATATATGAACTATATATATATATGAACAAAATAGTCCGTGCTTCATTTGTGATTTCAACCCCGGTCTGAAACAAACTTTGCTCTGTCCATTGCCTGTCAATTCACCCTGAATTTTTCATCTGAACTGCTTTGGATAAGCGAGGAATCTATTTGAATACTTCACATATGACTATAACTGATTCTGTGGACACTTCAGTTGAAATTACTGGGCAGTATTGCTTATGAATACTTCTGTCCCTCGGCAGCCTATGTGAAAATCAGCAAGAAGCCCTGAAGTGTAACTTTTTGCCTTTGCAGACACGGTTTGGGCATCTCCATGCCAATACATATAACCATGATCCTGCCTTGGACGATGATGCGGACGATGAGATGGATGGAGGAAGCAAGTAAGATGAGTTGTTAAGAAGCCCAGCTTGCATTCAGTTCTTTATCAGAACAGCTTTAAATGCAGGATAAATGTTCCATTTTGCTGTGTGGAGAGAGTTCTGAGCTGCTGCTAAACTCTGAACATAAGCCTGGTGGTGTGGGGAGAAACGCACTCAAGATATTAAGATATTATTAAGCAGCATTCAAAAGCATGTGTAGGAGAGAAGAAGCAGTTTCTTGATCCAGGGAAGAGCAGAACCAAAGGTTAGAGGCAGGTCCATTCGGGCAAGCAGGACATATCTCCACCAGCCTCGGCCAGCCCCCACCTGCCTGCCTTCTTCCTTACCACCAGCCGTGGGATGTCATTGACTCTGGCTTCACTTCCTCTTGGACTCCCTGCCTCCCACCGGACCCTTTCCAGTGTCCAATGGGCATCAGCCACCAGTGGAAAGGGGATTACAGGGAATTCCAAACTTGTGCTCTAAGCCACCCTAGTCCACCATGACTGAACTGGTCATGTGCTACAAAAATAGATTGATTGGTGCCTTTGAGTCCCCACCCAGAAGAGAGGCTTTTGACTGCACCTTCGCACAGTTTCATACTCTCTGCTGGTTTCATTCAAAGTAGCCTCTGCATTCGAGCATACAGTGGTACCTCTGGTTACGTACTTAGTTCGTTCCGGAGGTCAGTTCTTAACCTGAAACTGTTCTTAACCTAAAGCACCACTTTAGCTGATGGGGCCTCCCACTGCCGCTGCGCTGCCGACGCACGATTTTTGTTCTTATCCTGAAGCAAAGTTCTTAACCTGAGGTACTATTTCTGGGTTAGCGGAGTCTGTAACCTGAAGCATATGTAACCTGAAGCCTATGTAACCCGAGGTACCACTGTAATTAGATTATTCAGGGTAGAATCCTATACGCACTAGGAATAAGTTCAATGAATTCATTGGTGCTTGTTTCTGAGTAGATGCAGAAATGTAGCAGAATTGTGCACCCTTAGAGGAGACTGTCCATTGTGTCTCTGTATGAGTCACTGCTTGCATGTGCCTCTTCACAATTTCAAGGACAGATCGGCAACTTGTAAAGCAACTTACCGTATTTTTCGCTCTATAAGATGCACCAGACCATAAGATGCACCTAGTTTTTGGAGAAGGAAAACAAGAAAAAAAATATTCTGAATCCCAGAAGCCAGAACAGCAAGAGGGATCGCTGCGCAGCAAAAGCAGCAATCCCTCTTGCTGTTGTGGCTTCTGGGATAGCTGCGCAGCCTGCATTCGCTCTATAAGATGCACACACATTTCCCCTTACTTTTTAGGAGGGAAAAAGTGAGTCTTATAGAGCAAAAAATACGGTATATGATATAGACTCTTCTGAGAGTCAGTACTTCTTACTTACTGTACTAAAAACTGGTCTTTTCATCTATAATAGTGCAATGTACAAAAATTACAAAGAAGTGTGCCCCAGCTTTACATGCATACGTAATTTTATTTGTGTGAAGCCTTTCTACTATTCAAACCATGTTCAACATGAAACAAATACATAACCACAACATAACAAAAGCATACTATAAATAAAACATGAAAAAATACAAAACCAAACTGAGCAATTCCCACATCAATCACAACAAAATCTAAAATAAAGATACAAAAACAAACAAACCAACAACCCAGAAACAACACCCTAGCTTAATAGTGTGTTCAGCTTTTGTTGTTGGAGTCAGTCTGGGCTGTGCTCTCCCAGGCCACATGGAAAAAGGCTTCAAGGCAGGGAGCAGATCTTCCAGGACTCAGAGTCAACCTATCAGAAGTTTAGGAAAGGCTGCTGTAAGACCTAATTGCAGTTGTAACCATGATCCCTTGATCTATGAAATGCATTAGGGATTCGCTCTAGAAGAATGTCTGTCATAAAGAAAAAACATGTTGAAATCTAGGTAGGCTTCTGAACAATTAAGCATATCAAAACAAGCATGATCACAAGGCTTCGAGACTCTCCCAAAACATTATTTGCAAATATAAAGTTTTGAAAGAGGTGAGTCTGAGTCTATCCTTTTGCAAAGTTAGATTTTCACACACAAAAAGTATATGCATCAAGGCATTGTCACAATGCGTTATAGGTGTACATTTTTTTATTTTTGCCTGCAGCAAGAAACCATTTCCTAGCCTGCCATTTGAAGCAAAGGACACGGAGAGCCATTCATACGCACACACATTAAATTTAAAATAGACACTAAAAAGTTATTTATTATATCTGAATATCCTGCAAGATAAAATGGTTTAAAATAATGCCATGCTGAATCCTTTTTGGTTTCTTATGATGAATACAAAGGGTTCAGAAGTCACTTATTTTATTGAAATTTATCTTTATAATTATTTTCCTGTAAAAAGCTCATTCATTTTCAGATTCATTGTTGCGATCATAGCTATGAAGTGGTTTTCTGTTTTCCTTTAGATTGTCATCTGAAGATAGTGAGGAAACATCTTGTTTCTTATATGACAGTGATGACTCTGGGGAAGTGGCCAAAACATCTGTTCCTCCTGGAGAAATGGACTTGCTAGGAGAGATTTTGGATAGTCTGAGTACACACAGTTCGGATCAAGGGAAGCTCTCAGGAGCAAAAAGCCTGGACTTCTTTCGATCGATGGATGATATTGATTACAAGGCAACGGTTAGTTATCCCACCCCTTGCGTTTCCAGTGTTAAAACTTCTCTGCATCCACATAATCTTCTGTTGGTGATAGGTGCTGCCTGGATGACAGGGTGTTTTAGGGTCTCTCATACATCCTCATGCTTCTGTGGTAACCAGGTATTGCTCCTCAATGTCTGACTGTGGTGTAAAAGTGATGCGTACCCCTGAAATCTAAAGCAGAGAAAGTGTGCTTTGGCTGCACAACACATTGAGAAACACTTCTTTTTACCTTGAAATGGCATTATCTTGGTTTCAGTTTAGCTGCTTAATGTTGGAAGGAGAAGAGGAATTAAAATTTGAATCCTATTAAGAGGTCGTTAGCAAAAGATAAATTGTGATTCAGTTTAGCACATCATCAGTGCAATGAAGAACCAGTCGTTCAGTCGTTTTTAAAAAAAATAAATAGTTTAATATTTACACCCCACTTTTCTGTAAAAACAAAGTGGCTGTTTCGGAGACCCCAGTGCCAAGAATCCTCATGTGTTGCCTGTTCTTCTTATTTCAGAATAAATCCAACACGCCAAGTGAGAGCAATCTGGCTCTGCTTTGCAGTGGTCGAACGTCTGACCCAGCTGACTGGAATCTTGGGCAAGATGACAGCATCCTCACTGGGAAGCAACTTCCCCCGTCTCCAAGGAAACGCGTTCCTTCGACTGGATACAGAGAAAATCTCTTTGTGCCAAAAACAGGAAGTCCCGCCCATATCCCTAGTGCCGATGATGTGAACTTCTTCAAAACTGATGCAGAATCTCCAAACCCGTCTCAAGAAACTATGCAGTTGTGTTCTCCAGGAGTCTTTCAAGTGAAAAAGACTAAGTGGAGCGAAACACTAAGCAGTACCTCAGCAGATGAGATACCACCAAACTTGAGCCAGAATCCATCCTCTCAGGTTCCTTGGGAGAGAGAAGCCAGAACAGGAAACGAAATCCTGGAAGAGGGTGGTCTTCTTCACGAAGTGGTGTCTTTGTGTAAAATGACTTCTGCGTTCAACCATGGTTTAAACATTTCAGGGGACAGGTTTTCCAGTAGCAGCGGGAATAAAGCGTAATTTTTTTATTTTTGAGGGGAGAAATAACGCTCCTGACAAAAGACTTAAGGAAGACAACTCAGGATTCCATATCGCATAGCAAACCAAAACATCACAGAGGAAGCGACAAACCTTCTGTTTTCCTAACCTTCATTGTGGTTTGCCTTACACGCCCATTTTCTCCCTCTTGCTTTGAACATATCTTCGGAACACATTTCTTTGCTGCATAATTTCACAGCATGGGCCTGGGTTGGGGCGGGTGGGGCCATAGCTCGGTGTCGGAGAATATGCTCTGCATCCCGAGTGGCCCATGTTCAGCCCCAGACATCTCCAGGTAGGTCTAAGAAATGTCTGAAACCCCAGGAAGCTGTTTTTCATCAGTCTGGACCACAGGTGGGGAGCCTGTGACATTTGGGCACATTTCATGTGGGTGAGTGAGCCCGGAAAGAAGAGAAGGGTGCTTTGCCCACTGCCAAAATGCACCCTCCCCTATAGATTACCCACAAGGGAATGTGGTGGTCCTTGGAAGTATTTAGGGGCCCCCATCTTGGTGTAGACAACACTGAGCTAGTTGGACCCATAGTTTGACTCAGTATATGGCAGCTTCTTGTTCAGCTACTGCATTCTCAAGTCAAGCTAATAGTTTGGCTCCATATTTAAGCTTCAGCTGGTATTTGGCACCTGCTAGTTTTTACCATTTCCCCTTTTCCCTTTCCAGAAAGGAACGTATCTTCCCAGGTAGGCATTGACTTTTATCTTGCCAAGCACAAAGTCAACAAATGCAACATTGTTCGTCTGGAACTTATCAAGTCCTGTCAATCCATGATCCAGTTGCCTTAAAGTTTGAGGGACTCGCTAAAATAATTGTACAGGATGAAATGCAAATTGTTGGAAAAGAGATGCCATGATTTCACAGCAGTGAAGCGCATGAACAAAGGGAAATATGGGTCGTTTCCAAACCACAGGAACTCATACGACCAACAGTGGTCACTCGTGACCGTGTGTTATGTAGCAATGTAGTTACCACACAAGAGCCTGGTTCAAATGGGAGCCTCTCCCACATGTTTGTCTTCCTTGGTGAGAGCTGTTTTCACCTAGCCAAGCAATAGCCATCAGTGAGAGGAAAGGCCTCTTGATGTATTTATCACCATATGAATTAACTGTTACTGGTTTGTCTGAATTTACCCTCAAATTGGGTCCTTTACCAAGTAGGCACTGTGGCTCCGTCTTCCAAATTCTGAAAAAATGGTACTGTGTGTTTTTAATCTTTTTTGAAGTGCTGAAATACAATGTGAAGTTTACAACTTTTAAAAGGTGTTACTCACTGTCATCGTTTTTGCATCTTCAGTTTTCTCAAAAGGAAAAAGCTCGAGCGGAACAGGTAGATTTTTATTGGCATAGAATTTCCACTGTTTTAATATTTCTGTGTTACAATTGATCTGCCCTACTGGGATTCATGCCAATTTAACCTTCAGAGGTAGTGTTTTAAAGTGATGTATAGGACTTGGATCATTATTCGATGTGCTCCTTGAACAAATTCTAATGTTTTCTTTTTTAAAACAAAAATGATATCAGCGGCTGAAAAATAATAATATAAAGAAAGTAATTTAACAGTGTAAATCTGGAAATCTCTTTCTAGGCCTAAGCAAAGGAATCAAGGGCCACACACAATTTCTGAAGCTTAATCATAACCTATAAAAAGATGCATCCAAAACAACGTCCCTGCCACCCAGTGGCTAAAAACTGGCCTGCTATGGGATGCACCACAATGCTCACAAATGGCAACTTTTAAAAGTTGTCTTCCGAAAAGTCTTCTCTTAAAAGCAAACCTTTGGTCCGTAACATCAGTGTCCAAAGGTGCCTTTCAAATGAATGGAACGTTTTGTTAAACCATTTGGAAGTGGTATTCCACATATTTATAAAGTGGGTAGTACACTTTTAGGCACTATACAAGTAACAATTTAGCGTGGAATCCCATGGCAGTGTCCTTTTTCCAGGACCTATCTGCTTAGATAGAAGGACCTATTTTCCCTGTGTTTGTGCTGTTCCCTCCTTCCCCCTCCCGATGTCTGTGTTTGTCTTTTCAATTGTCACTGGTGGTGGTTCTAGATTGCTTGAGTCAAGAGAGTAGTGATTAGGTGAGGGTATATTTATGTCTCTGTGTACACGTGTGGATGAAGGTGCATGTTCCATAGCCCAGTGCATACAGGAGCTTCCAATTCTCCCTTCATGAAAAGAAAAACTCTATGCATATGGAAACTTCCTATTACAGCCATAACGGGTTTCTATGAGAGTGACAAAATCCTGCATGGATGGTTTCTGAATCATAGGGGGTGGGAGGCTGGAGGAGAGAAAACTAAGAAATGTCTGGCAAAACATGCAGGTTTTCAGTGACTCACATTGTCAGTGAATGTGTTTAGAGTTGCCACGCTAATGTCAAATACCCTTTTATGTAATTCTTACAGTAACATGAGTAATGTGTAGTCTTGTTGATGAATCTTTGAAATGCAACTTCATTTTGACCCCACTTAAACTGCAATGTATGTAGATTTGCTAGAACTGTTAGCATTCACGCATCGTTTATCACCGATAAGATTTTTAGAAGGCTAATAGTTGTGCCTTACGTTTTTTTGCCCTGAATAGTTGCCAGTTAGCTTTCTTACTGTCAAAAGAACATTAGACTTGCCAAATGAATCAATTTATCAAATATTTAGTCAGTGTCTACTCTGTTCTCCACTGATTATGATGTAAAATTCGCAGTCACTCGCATCTGTAGCATTTCGATGTTTACTATAGCGTCATAGGAAAGCAAGTGGTTCAATTTCTGCTTCATTGTCACATTTCCCCCACCATATTCAATGTTCATAGGAACTTATGGAATCACAGATTTTAATATAGTGCTCACAGACTTCAGGTAACCCTTAAAGTTTCTCAGGAATCCCAATTAAGTAAAACTGCTTTGGACCATTAGATTCCTTTCTCCACCTACGAAATTTCATTGAAAGTTAAGCTAGTTATTTAAGACAATTCAGTACTAACAGTGCTCTAGCCTTTTTTAGTTGCAAGCAAAGGTTGTCACATTTTATTTTAGCATATTAAATTCACCAGATTTTAATATATTATTGGAGCTTGCCATGGTGTTCCTTGGATGTTTGGGGTCATTAAGCCCTTTGTTTTAAATCCCCAAACTTGTAAGGTTCTGATAGCATCTACATATTAGGGGATCTAGCCAACAAGGACTTTCCTTGACATTAGCTATACTCCAAAATTGTAAAAAGGCTATCACAGTAACTGATGGAGCTAATGGATAATAAACTGTTCTGCCATCTCCTTTCCAAACCCTTGAATAGTGCTCAAGATCATGAAAAGGCCTTTGCCAAGTTTCGGAAATGAAAGTTGCTTAAATTAGCAGGAGACCTTACGTGTTCTCCTGGAATTCTGTGCACTGAGAATGAGCTAGAATGTTGGTCACAGATTGTAAACATTATGCAAAGAAATGAAAACCCCGAGATGACCCAACATTTTGCATGGTGTGCTGTTGGAAATAACGAAAGAAGTCACTTTTTACTGAAACTTGTACTGTTCCCTAGCATTTCAAAGAGTGATATTGCTGCTTTTTGATCGCTAAGAGTTGGGTTATCAAAAGCTGTCAGTACTGGCTAACTCTGCTCCCAAAGATGTCAACAGTAGTTTTCCAATTGATTGAATGTGCAGCCTGCACTGATGAGCACCTTTGAAAATGTTAATTTTCATTGTTAGAATAGATAAAACAATACAATCTACCAGAAGATTCTCCTGCAGATGTCCCACTGATGTGAATTCTTTGGGGCTTTCACAAGAGAACTTTATAGTGGATTGTGCCCCAAATTATATTAGACAGATTATCTCAAGCAGAATGAAAATCTCTTTTTTCTTTTCTCTTTTACATTGTGTCCTTGCAAAAGGAGGATTTTAAATAGCTTGCTTTGTGCAGAAATTGAAAAATAGTAACTAGCTAGTTACCAAATTGAAGCCTTTCATTTTCATAATCATCTGCTAAAACTTTTGTTCATCTGACCAGAGATAATTCAGGATCCTGTTAAACTACAAAACTAGAAAAGTAGTTCTGTTATCATTGGCTTTTCTTCAGATATTTTTGCTCATAATAGGGCAAGACTGAAGCTGAAGTTATTGCTAACAATACCATCTACTTCTCAATGCAATGCAAGGAGGATAGGTACAGGAGAAAGTCACCTCTCTCCCTAATCTGTGTCCAGAGGGGAAAGATTAAATTCCTGCGTAGGATATCAGCTGCCTTTGACAGCTACATCTTTTACCTTCTTAAAAGAAAGATCACAGGTAGAGATGTAAGAAGGCATTGTTTTATATTCCGCAGTATATTCACATGCAGAACTGTTTCCATTCTGCTGCAATTCATCTTCACCCAAAACCATGTTATTTATTTTGCTGTCTACTGCAGTGAAATTACATAATTTACATGATTACATAAATTAAGTTGTTGTAGCATTATTCCATCCCATTAATTTCAGTGCAAAAGAAATGTAATAGAAATGGGAGGTGGGGGTGGAACTGTTTGTGGATTGAGAGCAACGTCAACAGTGAATACTTAATTTCACTGGATAGATTTCTATTCTGGACATGGGAAAAATCAACAAAAATGGCCATTTCCATTTCCATTGGAATTCTCCAACATGCCTAGTCACAGGATCACTGCAAGCTCTGCTGATTTTAGCTCTGAAGACCATTGACATCACTCATAAACCAAACTCCTTAATCTTACAGAAGGCAGCAAACCACCCTAGATTTATTTATATATATTTTTTTCCAGATCCGAGGCAGGAAAAGGGTGTTTCCTTTCAGTTTAACTTGCCTAGGGGCTGCTTTAATAGCTTCCAGGCAGTTAGGACTGGTTCTGTTTCCACTTCAAGGACACCATGATACTCTGTGTGCCATTCTGGACGTTATGACTTATGAGATGCATTGGATCTTAGACAAGTGTAAGATGTTTGCCACCTGTAGTGGAAAATCCAAATGGCGTCTCTCACATTAAAATGGGTCAGAGTAGAGTTGTGTTGTGTGCTGTTATGTAGATCCCATGTGTTTCAGTTGTGTTTGTGTAGGGAGACTTGTGTCTTGGGCCCCCTTTAGTCAGATCTGCCTTTCTCCTCCTTGCCATTCTCGGTGGCACCCAAAGGCTGCCTTGATATATGGGAGCCAAACAAGGAATCCTCCATTATGAAGTTGTCTTGAGTGCTAAGCGTTAAAAAAAGGAACTCATTGTTGCATTATGTCCCACCAACTTTTCACACACAGCAATCGCCTCTCTCCTCGGATACACTGTACTGGGGGTTCTCCTGGCCCCTTCACCCCGCCAATTTTGGGAGAGCCCTCTTGTGCAGATGGGCATCCTTTCACAGGGCTTCCTCTGATGGGGTGCGTCAGGTAAATCCCACTAAAAGAGTTTGTGGACAGCAGACCCATCTCTCCCCCCCCCCCCCCACAAATCTTCTTTGAGGAAAAGGTGTTTATAGAGTAGTTTGGATGGATTCAGTACACTTCTGAGTTCTTCCCTAACATCAGACATAAATAATAATGTATGTATATTAATAAGCTTTTTAATTTAGATTCTAGGATCAGTATTAATATGGGTGGGTTGAGGAGGAAAGGGACAAGAAAAGAAATCGAGATTCTTGGTGAACCTTCTCTCCCCTTCGCCAGTCCCAGATATCATGATAACGGCTGCAATCCTATACACATCTACCTGGAAATAAGTCTCATTGAACTCAATGGTACTTAACTTCAGAGTAGATCTGTATTGAATTGCACTGCAAGGGAGATTCTGGGATGTGAGGGAAAGGACTAGATCACAACAAAAGATGGATTTTGTGCAATATCTTTGCTTGCTTTTATTGTGTGTATATGTGTTTTTAAAAGAATTTATTTTGACAACTAAAAACATCTGCTTTCCCAGTAGATCTTTGAGATTAATTTTTCTGGGGTGTTCGTTTTGCTTTGCTTTGTTTCAGGATCGTGTAGAGTTACATGTAGCATTTAATTACAGTTGTCTTGTGGATGAAAGTACTGTACATTGTCAGTAGACAAATGGTATTTCTGTTGACTGAAGATAACTAGGGACACCACATTGTTGTGCTATAATGATAAACAGAAGTGTTGCCAATTGCATAGTAGACAACAAACTCACAGCTAATGACGTCTATATTCCACACAGTACTTTGTAAGTACACAGCAGGGTAGTTTTTGTGTTTAATTCACCTGGAAATTCTGCTGCTTACTTCCTCTGTCCTTTGAGCAAGCAAAATAATGTTTGTTCCATACGATGGATGGTAGGTGGCAACTTATGGTAGACATTTGCAGCTTCATAATCCAGCATGTGGCATCCTTAATTGATATAAATGATTGCTCAGATCAATAGATGTTGCAAGTATCTTTTAAATTGTTTGTTAATGATGTTAATCCATGTATTTGATGTACATTTTCTTCTCATGGCCAAGCGTTTTATCAGGAGCTATTTTAAATTAACTTACTTGAATGAGTTAACTGAAGCACTGTGTAATTTATCTAGCTCTAGACGCAACTTACAAACAAGGTTTGTGGTAAATTTCTTTTTCTGTACATACCCATGCTACCCATGAAGCTATTTCATGGAGGTAGTGAAAATCTAGCATATTTCAATTTATGTTTCAGAGAAGAGAGGGGGAAATGTCTCTTTTTGTGAACAGAAGAACCTACCTTTGTAACGGGCCTTATCTTTAAACAGTTTCATAGCTGCCTTTTACCCAGTTTTGAAGAAATCATTTGATACAGGCATTGTGGGATAAATAATCGTTTGCATGGAAACGCATTTCTTGATCTCTTCTGACAATGCAAAGCTATGTAAATGAATCGAAACTGTGTTACAAATAAAGCCAACAAGGGTTGTTCCTTTTTTTAAAAAAAACAAACCAATTAGGGCTTCGATCTGTAGTGTTGCACACCTTAGCTTAGATAACAGGAGATTTTCCTCTAGAGCACCAGTTTCAGCTGAAGGCACGAGGACCCACAGGTGGGACATATGCTTATGAAAGCAGTGTCATGCCAGCACCATTTAAAACAGTAATTTGAGAGAGAGAGAAGGAGACCATGTAAAGGAGTATGAAGCTCCTTGAACATTAATGAAGCTGTGAAGAGGAGAAATTCAGCACATGCAGCTTCTCAGTTCTCCTTTCCCTTGCTTGACCAGCTGCATCTGCCAACATCTCTTTTGCACAGGAGTCGTATCCTCCTTGCACTTCAAGGAGACGAATGGAGAGAAGATGGGGAGGGGAGGACCCTGGCTCAAAGGTAGGACCATCTCTAGGGATGGTTGGCAAGGCTCCTTTCTTGGAACCCAGGAGAACACACTGCCAGTCAGTCTACTGAACTAGTGGAATCAACGGCCTAATTCAGCTTGGGGAAGCTTCTTGCATTCCTATGAACATATAGCAGTTGCAGGGGATTAAAAGCCAGTCCCTCATTTTAGGTTGGGATTAGGGATGGGTCCTGGGCCTGAAAGTGTTGGGACTACTGCCCTAGAGTCTAAAGACTGTGGAACTCAAACTCCTGTCAGTAGCTCCTCTATATGCACTTTAAATTGACCGTTTTTGCTAATGTTGGTACAAAGTATTTGGTAAACACGTTGCCATAAAGTGCCCCACGGTGTAATATAAAATAAAAATTACTGAACTCAGAAATACATATTGGGTCTTGTTTTTGGCTTGATTGTTCATTTGGATTACATTTAGCTAAAAGCTACATTTGAGAATCAAAGTGTTAGGTTATACCAAGGCGGTTTGGAAGCAAACCGTTGCTCTGCAACATTTGTTTGTTCTGAACATATTTCACAGCTTTCCAGAAGTTAGGGAAGTGGGGAGCCTTTAAAGCTGGACATGGAACCATAGAATAATAGAATGGTAGAATTGGAAGGGACCCCAAGGGTCATCATCTCCAATCTCCCGCAATGCAGGAATCTCAGCTAAAGCATCCATGACAGATGGCCATCCAACCTCTGCTTATAGACCTCCAAGAAAGCAGAGTCCACAGTCTCCCAAGGAAGACGGTTCCATGGTCAAACAGCTCTTACTGTCAGAAAGTTCTTCCTGATGTTTAGTCAGAATCTCCTTCCTTGTTACTTGAAGCCATTGGCTTGAGTCCTACCCTCCAGAGCAGGAGAAAACAGGCTTGTTCCCCCTTTAATATGTTGGCCCTTGAGATATTTGAAGATGGCTATCCTATCAGAGACACCATCTCCTAGCAGAGATGTCACCTTGCCAACAAAGGTCCGTATAGTTAAAGCTATGGTTTCCCCAGTAGTGATGTATGGAAGTGAGAGCTGGACCATAAAGAAGGCTGATCGCCGAAGAATTGATGCGTTTGAATTGTGGTGCTGGAGGAGACTCTTGAGAGTCCCATGGACTGCAAGAAGATCAAACCTCTCCATTCTGAAGGAAATCAGCCCTGAGTGCTCACTGGAAGGAGAGATCCTGAAGCTGAGGCTCCAATACTTTGGCCACCTCATGAGAAGAGAAGACTCCCTGGAAAAGACCCTGGTGTTGGGAAAGATGGGGGGCACAAGGAGAAGGAGATGACAGAGGACAAGATGGTTGGATAGTGTCCTCGAAGCTACCAGCATGAGTTTGACCAAACTGCGGGAGGCAGTGGAAGACAGGAGTGCCTGGCATGCTCTGGTCCATGGGGTCACGAAAAGTCGGATATGACTAAACGACTAAACAACAACAATCCTACCTCAATCGCCTCTTTCCCAGGCTTAATGCACACTTTTCACAGGTAAACCAATTTGTTGGTTTCTTTGAGCATTGCAGGGAATTGATCTCCTCTCTCAAAGCAGTGGGATTTTCATTCAGCTCCAACTCTGACCTGAGATTTTAGCAAGCATTGCCAACCATTTCCAAGTATGTCTTTGCAGTCATAAGACTGAGAAGGTTGTTTACAAAACCCAGACGGTAAATGGTGCATCTAGTGTAACATTCTATGCTTTTTTCTGTGCTCCCATGGTATAATGACCTGGTTAGCACATCACGCTAAGCCAAATCATGGCTTGCAGATGCTTCATTCATCCTTGGATGTTTTGCAGCTGTGCTGCAGTGAGCCCAAGCCATAGTTTAGCATAGTTTGCTGTAGGAACCTGTGCTCTTCAAACTTGTGACAAGCAGTAACCAAGATTTGCCCTATGATTTTATTACTGTTTTTCATTAATTTTTTAAAGAACGGTTTAATTGTACAAAATAAAATCCAAATGGGGAGGAAAAAAGAGAAACGGTATACTATATCATTATAAGAGTTAGTTACAATTCCATATATGCTTATCTAATGTACAGGTATTATTATCCAAATACATATATGTTTATTTTTTAACCTACTATAATTTGAATAAATGTGTCCCAGATGTCATTATGCTTGGCCGTGCAAAGTCTGCATCTATAAGCAATCCGTTCATCAGTTGCAAGTGTAGTTGTATCTTCAATTCATTGATAAAATGGAGCCGTACGCTTACCTTTCCAGTGCATCGGTATCAGTTTTTGGCCATATCAAGGAATCCATTTACTTTGTCCCGTTGTCAAATTCCATTAAGTAAGTATGTAGTTCTAAATAATATTTTCTTCTGGAAACTTTAACTCCCCCTCCCACAGTTATATAATCCACTGCTTTCTCCTAAGACATAATAAGTGTAAGGCATTGTAAAAACATGTGTTTTAAAGAAGCATTATCCCTACTACATCTCCAACCTTTCCACCTGGTGGTCTGTTCTCAAGTCCTATTGTTACTATTGCCGCTTCCTCTTTTGGTTCTGGTTTGTGGCATGATTTGGCAGAGGGCGCTGCTACTCGCTAACTCCTGCGTTAGCACCAACTGTGCACATGGAAGAATCCAAAGGAAGATAAATCTGCTAGCATAATCTTGGCCTCACTTAGGATGGAAGCATCTCATGGTTGGCATTTTTCACTTTGGGGCCCTGATGTATCACTTCTGGAGAAACATGCCTTGCGCTTTCTTGAAACATGTTTTTGTGCATTACATGAGAACATGAGATTCCGAGGAGCTGGAAGCCAGCACTCACAGGCATGTCAGCAAGACGGACACAGCAACTCGGCAGGTGAACAAAAAATGGCCGTCCAGCCTGCAAAATGACACCTACAAACTGACTTTGACATGAGGTGGGCACGGCACACAATCTGGTTGGCAGAATTAAAGCCATTCCTTTGAAACAAATGGCAGGTGCGGTTAGCTGCCCTCTATGAACAACGGCATCCCGGCTGCCAGATCAATGTTGGCAGCTTTGATCCCCAGTCAATCTTTTAAGAAAAAAAGAGAGAGGATCCCATCTACTGAGTCATCTCTCAAGCCTGACAGCTACAATAGCAAGCAAGCTTGTCGCATGTCCAGCTAACGAAACAACAACAGGGGATGCTGCAAAGATGGAAACCCCTTTGAGTTATTCCTGACAGAATCACAGTAATATTGTCATCCTTGAGCAGACCATTCCTCCTTGGATTCGCTGTGAATTCTTCTCACGGTTCTACACAGTCCTCCAAACATACTTTATTTGTTTAACGTTTAGCATCTGTCCCATCCTTCCGAGCTTGGGGTTGTGTGGAAATATTCACAAAGGGTTCAAATGCAATAAAAAAAGAGTCTAAAATCTCCCTCTTGCAACTACTTGATTCCTGGCCACTGAATGCTGGAGTGCCACAATTTTATTGAAAAAATAATAATGGTTCAGGTAGTACTTGTGGGCACAGATAAGGGGTGGAGAGTAGCATTGCACTGAATTTCTTCAGGAGGTGGTGAAATTCTCCAAACAGTTTATCAGGGGCGCAACTCGCTACTAGCAGTAAGTTCCTCACCCTCACCTCGCCAAGATTTTGTGTTGCAGTTGCTGCAAATGGCATCTTCTTGCTTGCCTGGATACAAGGAGTGAGAGTCTCTCTCTCTCTCTCTCTCTCTCTCTCTCTCTCTCTCTCTCTCTGTGTGTGTGTGTGTGTGTGTGTGTGTTACTCTACTGTACAAAAGTCCAGTTTACATTTTTTGCCCCATCCACATTTGCCTCTGGCCCCATTCACCCTTGGCATATGGCCTCCCTGAGCTTGCCTAGAGGCGATGTGGCCCTGAAAAAGCTTCTCCACCCCTGATTTGGAGGGGCCTGACATGATCATTCAGGACAACACTTCAACAAAGGCTAGTAGAATAGGGTCCAATCCTGACAAAGCTGCTTTGATTTCAGAGGGACAGATTTACAGACACCCTTAAGCTTCCCGTTGAAATCCCTTTGGCCTTCGCCTAGCCTGGGACATGCCCATGGCAGTGTATGCTTAACAGTAAAGGTAAAGGGACCCCTGACCATTAGGTCCAGTCGTGGATGACTCTGGGGTTGCGGCACTCATCTCGCTTTATTTGCCAAGGGAGACGGCGTACAGCTTCCGGGTCATGTGGCCAGCATGACTAAGCCGCTTCTGGAGAACCAGAGCAGCACACGGAAACACCATTTACCTTCCCGCCAGAGCGGTACCTATTTATCTACTTGCACTTTGGTGTGCTTTAGGTTGGCAGGAGCAGGGACCAAGCAACGGGAGCTCACCCCGTCGCAGGGATTCGAACTGCGACCTTCTGATCGGCAAGTCCTAGGCTCTGTGGTTTAACCCACAGCGCCACCCGCGTCCCTTGCTTAACAGTCAATTTCGTTCAATGATATTTCAAAAAGTAAGACTGGCGTGGAAAATGTGTTACCGCAGAAGTCTATATATATCTAATCAGAAGCAAGCCCCAGTGAGGCTTACACACAGGTAAGCATGCACAGGATTGCAGCCTTAGTCGCTCTTTGTGGCTGTTTCGCAGGCTGCCTGCAATTCTGCATTCTGCTCTTGCCAGGTATTTGTGTGTGGCTCCCCAAAGGAAGACGGAAGAATTCCAACTCCCTCTCGGGGATTCCCCCTGCTTTTATCGCCGCGATGATCATCACAGGGAAAGTAACGATATCAGATCCAGCGACTTGGATTTTTATCAAGTCTGACAAGGAACAACAACAAAAAACAAAAAAAACTTCCGTGATGCCTCCAGTTATGATGTGGGTTTGCTGGTATGCAGCGAAAGCAAAGGAGAGACTTCGTGGTTTTTCATCAGCCAAGGAGGGGGGAAATGGCTGGCAGCAGCTTTAAATCCCTGGAGGTTGTCAGTCTGGTTGCAAATTCCGCATGAAATCCATCAAGGAGGACGAGGTTTGTGCCTTTAAAAATGCCTGCACGGAGCTCAAAGTTTCTGCTAATTTCTGCAGCTCTGTTTCTTTTCCAAGCCACCTTCTGTGCTTCTGAGCTGACAGATGGATTTGAGGATGGTTCACAAGTGCGTAAAGAACACTTGATTACTCAGCTCTCAACAATCCCAAAGCCCAGTGGATAGGTATGGTGTGGCTTTTCAGCTGATGGGCCGTGGCAGGAAAGCTCTGCCTCAGGTTTGGATCTGGGATGGCTCATCCGCACATGCAAGTTGAGTCAGCCTGCAGTGAACATGCACGTGTGAATCAGGCCACACATACATGCAATTTATTTACAAGCAACTGACTTGGAATGTGGTCACTGGAAGTGTTTGCTTTTAAAGCAATAAAGCAGTGGAGCAGAATCTATGGCCCTTTGGATGTTATTGGACTATTGGCTCCTACCATGCCTGGCTATATTGGTCCTGCTTGCTGGGGCTGCCCATTCCTGTGGCAACAGTGAAGTTTAGGTTGCTGTGTGCATAGTCTCTTGCTCAGCATCTATATACAGTCATACCTTGGAAGCTGAACACCTTGGCTCCCGAACAAATCGGCTCCTGAATGATTGAAACCCGGAAGTGAGTGTTCCGGTTTTCAAATGATTTTTGGAAGCTGAATGTCCGGTGCGGCTTTTGCTGCTTCTGATTGGCTGCAGGATGCTCCTGCAGCCAATCAGAAGCTGTGCTTTGGTTTTTGAATGGTTCCGGGAGTTGAGCGGCCTCCCGGAATGCATTCTGTTTTAAAACCAAGGTACCACTGCATTAGGGATGCGGGTGGCGCTGTGGGTCAAAACACAGAGCCTAGGACTTGACGATCCAAAGGTCGGCGGTTCAAATCCCTGTGACGGGGTGAGCTTCCGTTGCTCGGTCCCTGCTCCTGCCAACCTAGCAGTTCGAAAGCACGTCAGAGTACAAGTAGATAAATAGGTACCGCTCTGGCGGGAAGGTAACGCCGTTTCCCTGCGCTGCTCTGGTTCACCAGAAGCGGCTTAGTCATGCTGGCCACATGACCTGGAAGCTGTACGCCGGTTCCCTCGGCCAATAAAGTGAGATGAGCGCCGCAACCCCAGAGTCAGCGATGACTGGACCTAATGGTCAGGGGTCCCTTTACCTTTACCACTACATTGGGCACGTGATCTTACAGGATCACATTTTACATGTTCGCTGAGCTAAAGTTGGCTTTAGCCTGCAAACATTTATGCCCCAATAAACTCTGTTAGCCTTTTGTGATGCTACAGAGCGCTCTGCTTATTTTGCCGTGTGGCAAAAGGCCAACATGGTTATTTTGCCGTGTGGCAAATGGCCAACATGGTTTGCCCTCTGAAAAATGGGAACGTGGTAGCCATGGAAAGAGACTCTGAAATCGTCTCCTGCCTTCCAGCAGCTCATCTCCTTCTGAACCTATGTGGTGGCATTCCCAAAAGCTGGCTCCTTCCTGTGATGAATGAGGACGATAGAGGATGCCCACACTCAGTTTGCTGTAGGGTCGGAGAGCTGCCACATGCAAGATTTTGTCATGGGTTGCATGAGTAAGCCACTGTTCTGTGCCTGAATCGCTCTGCATTCTTAAAGTTTTGCATATGCAATTCCAACATGGTGCAGGGATCAACATTCCCATTCCATGCAATGTGTTGAAGGATGCCTATGATTGTAAGCAGGGGAAATATGGAGAGAATGTAGCTTCCTGTATGCTTGGATCCTTTGGTGATCACTCGTAGCTGAGTAAGATTGTCTTCCATAAACACGGTTTTAAAAGTGAGTCCATAAGTGACTGTGGAGGCCAATTCTGGATCCACACATCCTTAGGTTTCCGGGCAGAAGTTGATCATGGTGAGAGTTTGCCAAGCATGTCTTCCTCTTAGCACGTTTCTCCCTTTTATCCTGAGTTTGAGTGTCTTCAAAGTCCATGATATCTTTGGTAAAGGCAGTTCTCCAACTGGAGTGCTCGCAGGCCAGTGTTTCCCACTTGTCGGAATTTATACTACATTTTTTTAGATTTGCCTTGAGAGAGTCTTTAAACCTCTTTGGTTGACCACCAGCGTTGCGCTTTCCATTTTTAAGTTCGGAATAGAGTAGTTGCTTTGGAAGACGATAAACAACATGACCAGTCCAACAAAGTTGATGTTGAAGAATCATTGCTTCGACACTGGCGATCTTTGCTTCTTCCAGTACCCTGGTATTAGTTCACTTGTCTTCCCAGGTAATGTGTAATTTTTTTCAGAGACACCATTGATGGAATCTTTCGAGGAGTTGGAGATTGTGTTTATAAGTGCTCCATGTTTCACAAGCGCACAGTAAGGTTGGTAGTACAATAGCTTTGTAAACAAGCATTTTGGTTTCCCTGTGAATGTCCCGGTCCTCAAACGCTCTGCACTTCAATCAGGAGAAGATATATGCTTGGATATCTACCTTTCAAACCAGAGCCTGAAAATCCCATTTATTTCCAGTACCTGGTGCTCTCTTGCCTTATATAGAACTTCACTAGTACAGTCAGCCAGAGAACCACCTCTGTGAATCATTACTTTCCTTCCTGCTCTTCACATCTGGTGGGCATTGATGGTTGTGTGTGAAAAGGCGAGAGGAAGCCTTCCTGGTGTTTTGCTTTTTTAAAAGAAATGCAATACCAGATTAGTGTTCCTGCATTGGTCTGGCAAAAAAGAGAGAGAAAAGAATAGCATATAAACTGCAAATAATTTTCTTTGAAAACAAGCTTAGCAACTAACGACAATTCAAAATAAAAGATCACAAGATCATGCCAGAGTTTGCTGAAGGAAGGCAACTTTTTCCTAGTGGCAAACTATTGCAGCCTTGATTGTCAGGGGCGAAATAAGTTTGCCCCACTGCAGAAATAATGTGGTTAGAGAATGTGTTTGCATCTGAAACAAAAGGTAGGCGAAAAGTGTGCATTGACTGTGTAAAAAAAGCAAGAAACGCTACCACCCTGCTTGCATGGTGATCTCCCTTGAGAGAAAGGCCACAAACCAAATTACTTTTCTACATATGTAACCTTTTATTGAATCAGGTCATTGATGAACTAGACCAATATGGTCCACTTTAACTTGCAGAACTCTCCAAAACCTCAGCAGAAGTTTCTGCTCTAATATCTTTCTCCACTCCAAATGTTCAGTGGAATTTGCTTTTCTGTCAGGGTTCAACATAGGGCCAAACCATATGTGATCCCCCCTTCCCCTTTTAAACTTTAAAACATTTCACATGCTATTGGAGCCGGGAGAGGGGTGTTTAATCATTCGCCACACGACGCTTCCCCTGTTGACTGCAGTCCTGCATGCAAGATGATATTTGTGTATGTTTCCCCCAGAGATCTGAGATGGGGTGTGACTTAAATTGGGAAATGGCCAATTGTCCTCTAAGCCTTGATCTTGTAAGGACTTTTGGGGGCTTGCCCCTGCTAGCCTCTGTGAGCGAGATATGCTATCTTTTTTCTCTCCAGTTGATATTCCAAGACTCCACCAGAACCTGTGCAGCGACGAGGAAGGTAAAATGCTAGGCATGTATCATTAAGTTACACACATAAAACATCTGACATTTTGATCTATTCCAAGGCTGGATGATATGCTTCTGCTATTTGAAATATATATTAAAGCAGCTTGCTGAGAATTAAAATGTCATTTACAAATATTTGTATTTGACTTCTCGAGTCAGTGCTTGCTCCAGATCCCCCTGGCATATTTAAACCGCAGGGTCAGGATTAGCACTGACAGTTAGGATACTTTGAACAGTGTTGGCATTTCAGCCTAATTAGTTAGGATTTATTTTATTTTATTTTTTGACTTTTGGACCTTTTGGTTACTGGCCAGAGGTTTCCCCGCCCTTCGCCATTCCCTTCTTAGTGTGCTTGTCTCATTTGTTGCTTTTTTAAATGTCAAACAGCCTGTCTTTGTTTATTCCACCCCACTGTGTTTCTCCGTCCCATAAAAAAAATAGGACTTAGCGTTTCCCTGATGCAGATCGGCTAGGACTGTGCCGAATATTCTCTCATTTCATTATTCACTTCGAAGGCAGCACATTTACCAATGCCCACCCCAACCACCACTCTGGAAACCTGTTCCAACACTGCTCTGCGCTCATTGCTCTTGCTGCTCTTTCCCAGCCTGCATCTATCCTTTGCCCAAACCGCCACTGGACATTATTGGCAGAGCAACCCTCATCAATGAGCAAACATGGCATCATTGCATTGTTGGCATTAGTCTGTCTCGAGAGACAATGGAGTGTGCCTCTGGGGGTAAAGTCAAACGGCTGCATTAGCAGCACTGAAGTGACTTCCCTGGGTTGCAAGCCTGGACAGTGTGTCCAGAGGTCCTGGGCTGCCCAGACGACAAGATCCCACTCTTGTCATCGCTGGTGTGGTCCAGAGGAAAGCAGAGCAATGTGTTTGACACCAGGGCTGCAGGAGGCATACAAGGTACCACCCAACCACCTTAGATACTCCACTCTTGATTTTTGTAGGATTTACTCCAGATGTCAGCAAACTTTTTCAGCAGGGGGCCGGTCCACTGTCCCTCAGACCTTGTGGGGGGCCACACTATATTTGGGGGGTGGGGAAATGAACAAATTCCTATACCCCACAAACAACCCAGAGATGCATTTTAAATAAAAGGACACATTCTACTCATGTAAAAACATGCTGATTCCTGGACTGTCTGCCAGCTGGATTTAGAAGGTGATTGGGCCGAATCTGGCCCCCGGGCCTTAGTTTGCCTACCCATGATTTACTCCTTAGCTTTTTCTTCTCCTGATGATACCCCACAAGGATCAGAGTTTTCCTTCACCTAGATAGCTCCTTGGCTGGCCAGCTGGGGCTCGCTAGCTCTGGGAGGTGTGTGATTCTTCAGCTGGAACAGGTGAGGGTCCCCTGCCTCATCAAGCCCAGATGCTGCAATCAGCAGGCATAGTGTAAAAGGGCAGCAGAGTGGAGAGGCTGTGGCTTGGATACTCCAGAATCTCTGTGGGACTGTGCTTTGGTTTGGGCTTCAGACACGTGGCTTGATCCTGTACTGGGGATTTGACATGCTGACTTGCTGCCAGGTAGGCCAGGGGTTTTTTAGGGGGACGCGGGTGGCGCTGTGGGTAAAAACTCAGTGCCTAGGACTTGCCGATCGCATGGTCGGCGGTTCGAATCCCTGCGGCGGGGTGCGCTCCCGTTGCTCGGTCCCAGCGCCTGCCAACCTAGCAGTTCGAAAGCACCCCCGGGTGCAAGTAGATAAATAGGGACTGCTTACTAGCGGGAAGGTAAACGGCGTTTCCGTGTGCTGCGCTGGCTCGCCAGAGCAGCTTCATCACGCTGGCCACGTGACCCGGAAGTGTCTGCGGACAGCGCTGGCCCCCGGCCTATAGAGTGAGATGAGTGCACAACCCAACAGTCTGGCAAGACTGGCACGTACAGGCAGGGGTACCTTTACCTTTACCTAAGCCAGGGGTTTAGGACAACTGTTTTGGTACTTCCAGATTTCACAGATCCAAATTCAGAGCTCTTCTTTTGTTCTGTTTGTGCTTTAGATCTGCATCCAAAGAATTTCATGGGAGTTTTATTTTTTTTTTGGGGGGGGGAGGGTTGTGGCCATAGGGGCAGTCATCTCCCCCCCCCCCCCGCCACCACCAAATGCCTTTGGGGATGGTGCTGCAGGTTCCAATCAAGCAGAATAATTTTTTTTGCACCAAATTCAGTTTTGCACAGATCTTGGAAGTGCATGGAAAGAAATCTACGAATAACTCATTTGCAAAGTTTCTGCTCTTAAAGACTGCATTTTCTCTTTGTGTCTGACAGTGTAAGTTTTGCCTTTGTATAGCACAGGAGAAACAAAATCAGCACAGGTGTGAAGGGAGCTGAAGGGGCTTTAGACAAGAACCCCAGACTTCTGCTAATCTGTATTTTATAGCTATACATGCCAATGTAAATTACACTTGTGAGGAACTACAGGTGACATCTGAAAGGTCGCCTACAATATTGAGGAAAGGAAAATGATGGACTTTGACTTCTACCACCAAGAGCATAAAAACCAGATGAAGGCTCAGGTAGATTTGGTATGATCAAAAGGATGATTTAGAGTCACAATTTTGGACCCGTCAGCCTTGCTGCCATTTGACAATATTGGATGAATTAGTGGCGTGTGGAATTGCTTTGCCAAACAAGTTGAAGATGGGGATGGAAATTACAGTCTAATAAAACCATAAAGGAAGAAACAACAGTGGTGGCAGAAAGTCAAAGTGGTGCCCCAACCTTTCCAACGGTGATTGCTTTACAGTATTTGGTTTGCAATCCTAAGCATAGTAGTTTTGAAGTAAATCCCCCTGGAATAAAAAGAGCTTATGAGAAAACGTTGCCTGAGAGCAAGAAGGGTTTGGTCAGCTGACATTACTGAAAAGCAGTGAGATGATGTGGAAGTGCTGGTCATCCCTTGAAGTTGTAGCCAGGGGGTGAGCATCTGCATGTGTGAACCAGCCCTTAATTTTATCCCATTCATGAAAGGAGTGACGGGATGCATTGCAGTAGAAATGGTACTCTCTCCCATCGAAGCAAGACTTCTCAAGCAGAAGTAAGGGATTCTAGAATATTTTCATGACAGCTTTCATTCTGAAATTTGCCTAGTGCTTTCTGCCCCCCCTCACCTTTCAGTGTCTACAAAGCACGAACAGTTTGCAATATGCACTGAGGGGGATGGTAAGGCATACTTTTATTTCAGGACAAGGGTTAGGGTTAGGTTCCCTGATTTATTTCTGCCTAGGGCCTAGGGGCTTCCTGCAGCCAATCAGAAGCCGCACTTTGGAAGTTGAACGGACTTCCAGAACGGATACCATTCGACTTCCAAGGTACGACTGTACTGTGGACTGCAAGCCTATGTAGGGGAGGGAAGCCCCACATAGGGTGCATTAGAATCATAGAATCATAGAGTTGGAAGAGACCACAAGGGCCATCGAGTCCAACCCCCTGCCAAGCAGGAAACACCACCAGAGCACTCCTGACATATGGTTGTCAAGGCTCTGCTTAAAGACCTCCAAAGACGGAGACTCCACCACACTCCTTGGCAGCAAATTCCACTGTCAAACAGCTCTTACTGTCAGGAAGTTCTTCCTAATGTTTAGGTGGAATCTTCTTTCTTGTAGTTTGGATCCATTGCTCTGTGTCCGCTTCTCTGGAGCAGCAGAAAACAACCTTTCTCCCTCCTCTATATGACATCCTTTTATATATTTAACATGGCTATCATATCACCCCTTAACCTCCTCTTCTCCAGGCTAAACATGCCCAGCTCCCTTAGCCGTTCCTCATAAGGCATCGTTTCCAGGCCTTTGACCATTTTGGTTGCCCTCCTCTGGACACGTTCCAGTTTGTCAGTGTCCTTCTTGAACTGTGGTGCCCAGAACTGGACACAGTACTCCAGGTGAGGTCTGACCAGAGCAGAATACAGTGGCACTATTACTTCCCTTGATCTAGATGCTATACTCCTATTGATGCAGCCCAGAATTGCATTGGCTTTTTTAGCTGCTGCGTCACACTGTTGGCTCATATCAAGTTTGTGGTCAACCAAGACTCCTAGATCCTGTCTTGATGTCACCAATGCCTCAACTACTGTGGTTAACCTCCTCTGGTCCAAGAATGGTCAAAGCTGTTTTATCAAGTGCAGCTGGTAGAAAGTGCTTTTAGCCGTTTGAGGCTACTTGGCCTCTGTTGACAAAGCTGGATCCAGAAGCATCTTCGGATTGAATGTCTGCTCCTTTGGGGGAATGCAGGCAATTGAGCAGTTTTCTCAGCATACTTGGTGTACCAAGAGGAAAGTCAACAGAGTTTTATGTGACTTAAGGCCTAGCGAATGTGTTTAAGATCGCAGTTAGCATCCTTATATTAAAAAGGGAAATGCTCTTAACATCTGAAAGACGGTGGACTTTCATTCTATGTAATTAACAAAAGAAAACTGCCTTTCAGATTGCAAATCCCCTTCCTTCCAAGATGACCAACGGCTCCAAACACATTTTAATAGCCTTAAAGAGTTTTCTACTAGCACTAAAGTTAATGGGACAGTGGCACTGGCCACCAGTCTGGGATAAGAGCCTAATGTTTGTCCTTCGTGGAATGGATGGGAGCTCAGTTTTATTGAAAGAGGAATCGTCTTGCTCTGGGCCAATGTTTTTCATTAGTTCTTTAAGACTGCAATATATACACATTCCTGGATACAAGTTCAACTGAACTGGACTTTCCCCCCCTCAGTGGACTTGCACTGTAAAGTGGTTGGGGGCGGGCGGGGGCAGGGACTGCAAAATGGAAGTGCATTGCCTAAAAACAGGGGCTAGGGCATTGTTTTAACATTTTACCGTATATACTCGAGTATGAGCCGACCCGAATATAAGGAACTGGGAGGGACTAGGAGGAGAAAGTATATCCTAGCTTTGAGTCATTTACACAGCTGTCCTGACTTTCACGGCTGCTTCTTACAGGCCAGAACCTGTGTCTCTCCAGATATTGTGGGATTGCACTTCCACCAGCCTCAGCCAGCATGGCCAATGGTTTAGGGTGTTCGGAGTTGGGGTGATGGGAGTTGTAGTCCAACAATATCTGAAAGGCTGGAAATTCTTTGTCCCCGATTTTTTTTTTTAAAAACCCTGCACTAATGAGGGCCAGACCATCATTGGTTAGCGAGCTGCAGGATATAGTATCTGGTAGGTCATTGCAGAGTCTTTGCTTCTTATTTTACAATTCTGGCTGCTTTGAATTTCATTAGAAAAGTAGGTCAATCAGGGGTGGGTAACCTGTGGCCCTCCAGATGTTGGGAGTTTAAGCTCAATATCAGCCCCGCCCAGCAAGATCAATAGTCCAAAATTATGGGGGGTCTAGCAAGCTGTAGGTTCACAACTTGATGTAAATTAAGGAACTACATTTTTTAAAAAATCAACAGTTTATTCTCTGTGAAAGGAACTATAGGAGAGGAACTAGGAGGAGGAACTAGGAGGAAGTAGTAGTAGGAACTAGGAGGAGGGACTAGGAGGAGGGACTAGGAGGAACTAGGTGGAGGAACTAGGAGAAATTAGGAGGAACTAGGAGGAGGAGGAAGAAGTAGGAGGAGGAGGAACTAGGAGGAACTATGAGGGGGAACTAGGAGGGACTAGGAGGAGGAGGAGAAGGAACTAGGAGGAGTGACTAGGAGGAACTAGGAGGCACTAGGAAGGAATAGGAGGAAGAACTACATTTTTTTAAAAATCAACAGTTTATTCTCTGTGAAAGGAACTATAGGAGAGGAACTAGGAGGAGGGACTAGGAGGGACTAAGAGGAGGAACGTGGAGGAACTAGGAGGGACTACGGGGGACTAGTAGGAGGGACTAGGAGGAGGAACTAGGTGGTGCTAACTAGGTGGAGGAACTAGGAGGGACTAGGAGGAGGAACTAGGAGGACTAGGAGGAGGGACTAGGAGGAGGAACTAGGAGGAGGGACTAGGAGGGACTAGGAGGAGGGACTAGGAGGAGGGACTAGGTGGGACTAGGTGGAGGAACTAGGAGGGACTAGGGGGACTAGGAGGAGGGACTAGGAGGAGGAACTAGGTGGAGGAACTAGGAGAAATTAGGAGGAGGAGGAACTAGGAGGAGGAACTAGGAGGAACTAGGAGTAGGAGGAACTAGGAGGAGGAGGAGGAACTAGGAGGAGGAGGAGGAACGAGGAGGAGGAGGAACTAGGGTACAAACCAATACGTTGCGCATGAAAGCTAAACTTGAAGTCTCAATGCCCTTATTAGAAAGGAAAGAACATGTGTTTATTGAATGCAATCAAATAACTCTCTCATACGCACAAGAAATGTAGGGATATAGTTACTGACAGGGCCGTCCCACACATTAGGCAAGGTGAAGCAACTGCCTCAGGCGGCAAGATCCACAGGGGCATCAGATCCAGATGTAGATCTGTATTGCCCCCTTGTTCCTGATGTGGATCTTCACTCACCCCTTCTTTGGTGGCAGGGAAGGAAGCGCCATTTTGTGGTTCGCCTCAAGTGCCAAAGCGTCTTGTGCAGGACCTGGTTTCTGAGAATTGACACCCTGGCTTGCATTAGGTAGCTATCCAAGGAGCTCAGATAGAGAAGAATGATGATGCCCTTCACCCAAAGATGATATCTTTCACCCAGGCTCTTAAACCCTTTCCTTAACAGAGGGGGCACTTCCTCAGACACCAACTGGATGCATTTCTTAGAAATGTGACATGGTGCCGGCATTTTGACGTGTGCCAGTAGGCAACAGAACATATCCATTCAGTGAACAGTGGTGTTTGCAGTACAGAAGGGGGTGGTGAGTGCTGCCAATTATTATGTTTGTCATACACGATTGCCCTGTAGTCTTCTCCTCTGGGTGCTAGCTTTGACTTGCATACGAAGAGTTATTAGAGCAGTCCAGAGGAGCGTCACTTACCTGGACTTGTTACTCCTGGATTGTAATGTCTGTTAGGGAACGTTGAGCTCTTACAAGGCATGCCTCTGTTTCCACTGAGGGGTGTGTTGGGATCTCTAGGAAGGGGATAGGGGGCTTGCAGGTTACCTAAGATGCTTTCTGTGGGGCGTGGGTGGCTCTGTGGGTTAAACCACAACGCCTAGGACTTGCCGATCAGAAGGTCGGCAGTTCGAATCCCCGCGACGGGGTGAGCTCCTGTTGCTCGGTCCCTGCTCCTGCCAACCTAGCAGTTCGAAAGCACATCAAAGTGCAAGTAGATAAATAGGTACCGCTCCAGCGGGAAGGTAAACGGCGTTTCCGTGTGCTGCTCTGGTTCGCCAGAAGCAGCTTAGTCATGCTGGCCACATGACCCGGAAGCTGTATGCCGGCTCCCTCGTCCAATAAAGCGAGATGAGCGCCGCAACCCCAGAGTTGGCCACGACTGGACCTAATGGTCAGGGGTCCCTTTACTTTTAAGATGCTTTCTGTTTCCATTATATTCACCAACACATGAATTAAAACAGCAGGAGGAGGAGCCTCTGTAACCCCAGCTGCCGTTCAGCGGTTCACAGCCCTGCCCATGCAAGGCTTTGTATGTAGTCTGTCGCTTTGCCCCACACCACAATGTGTTTTGTACAGCGACTGGCGCACAGTTTTCTGTTAATTTCATTGTGTTTTGTTCTGGCGGGAAGGTCAAATTTGCCCGTCAGTTTAGTAACAAGCGCTTGAGGATGTCTCTCACCAGATCTTAAATTTGTCCAATGGGGGGAACTGTCCATTTAGGTATGTGGTACACAGGCGTTGTTAGAATTGCTCTAAAGTTGTGTGGAGTTGAAACTAGGCTTAACTTCTGGGTTGTTTTCCATCTCTGATAAGCCTGTTAACTTGGGGGACATGAGGCTTGTTTTTGAAACTTGAGGATGCACCCCACCCCCTATGCATCAGGCATGGGGGGGGACCTGATTACCCACCCCACCCCCAATATATTGCTGGACTGCAACTCCCATAATCTCCAGTCATTAGCCATGTTAGCTGGAGATGATGTGCAGTAGAGTCTTATGACATCTGAAAGGCCACAGATTCCCCCATTGCTGCCCCACATCCCACTATGAATAAGGGAGGCTCTACTCCATGGATAGGCAAACTAAGGCCTGGGGGCCGGATTCAGCCCAATCGCCTTCTAAATCTGGCCCGCGGACAGTCCAGGAATCAGCGTGATTTTACATGAGTAGAATGTGTCCTTTTATTTAAAATGCATCTCTGGGTTGTTTGTGGGGCATAGGAATTCGTTCATTTCCCCACCCCCCAAATATAGTCCGCCCCCCCACAAGGTCTGAGGGACAGTGGACCGGCCCCCTGCTGAAAAAGTTTGCTTACCCCTGCTCTACTCTATGAAATCTGCACGGAGACTAATCACATCTATTGGAATGAAGAGTGAGACACTCTCTCTCTCTCTCTCTCTCTCTCTCTCTCTCTCTCTCTGTATGTGTGTGTGTGTGTTTAGAACCCTGATCCCAGTAACTCTCACCCAACTCTATTAGACTTCAGAAGTAAAGTTATGACACCCCACCCACCCACAATTCTGGAAGCTTTCCACATTTCATTTAACACAGGGATGGTTTTCACTTTAAACCTAAGACTTGTTCAATGATATATGAGGGTTGGCCCTGTCAGGAGACACACCCTGCTGGGCTGGATATAGTGGCTGCTAGGCCTCTGGTTATGTTACGGTAACTAAGCAACATGACCTTATAACATTTCTCCAACTCTTGGATAATAGAAGAAGGGTGAGTTGACTAGATGGCTGGAACTGCAACACCGCTCCCTTCTCCCAAGAATCATTGGCTCTGCCTTTCTATAGGCAATACCATTCATAGATAGTATATCCCAGCTTTGAGTCATTTACACAGCTGTCCTGACTTTCACGACTGCTTCTTACAGACCAGAACCTGTCTCTCTCCAGATATTGTGGGATTGCACTTCCACCAGCCTCAGCCAGCATGGCCAATGGTTTAGGGTGTTGGGAGTTGTGGTGATGGGAGTTGTAGTCCAACAATATCTGAAAGGCTGGAAATTCTTTGTCCCTGATTTTTTTTTAAAAAAAACCCTGCACTGATGGGGGCCAGACCATCATTGGTTAGCGAGCTGCAGGATATAGTATCTGGTAGGTCATTGCAGAGTCTTTGCTTCTTATTTTACAATTCTGGCTGCTTTGAATTTCATTAGAAAAGTAGGTCAATCAGGGGTGGGTAACCTGTGGCCCTCCATATGTTGGGAGTTTAAGCTCAATATCAGCCCCGCCCAGCAAGATCAATAGTCCAAAATTATGGGGGGTCTAGCAAGCTGTAGGTTCACAACTTCATGTAAATTAAGGAACTACATTTTTTTAAAAAACCAACAGTTTATTCTCCGTGAAAGGAACTATAGCTTCCTCTAGATCTGTAACAGATGCAGAGAATATTTGTCCTCCAGATGTTGCTCCCATCACTCCTGGTTATTGGCCATGTTCACATGGGGCTGATGGGAGTTGTAGTTCAGCAACATCTAGATCCCCAAACGTGATCTAGAACAACCTGGTGGAAAAAGAGGTGCAATGAACACACCAAGCAGTGATCATTTGAAATGTTTATTTTGCTGCATGAAGAGCTTTCCCCCGCAGTATTAATTTAGTCCCTGATTAAAGAATTAAGATAGCTGTGCTGCTGAGAAAGACCTCTACTCCTAAAACTTCTTGAGATGATTGAATGGCAGACAGATTATCTGGGGTTACATGAGTGTTCCGCTTTGTCTTTTGCAGTGATGGTGAATGCTAGGCAGATGCACAGGGAATGAAACAAAATATGTGGCTTCAGTTGTATCTGAAATGCAGGCACTTAACAAGTATACTAGAGTCATTGCAGTCTTTATAGCCTACAGGCGATTCGACTAAAGCTAAAATTTCCAGTGCAATAAATAAGAATTTCCAGAAAGTGGGAAATGAGATCTGCGGCCCCATAGTATTTCCAGGTATGTGTGTCTGAGTGCTCAGTTCCTTTTCCAAATGCAGTCCCTCACATCTCATGAAGGCTTCCATGAATATCAGAAGAATCGGAGGCTACTGGTGAAAGGGGCAAGCGGAAAAGCCCCCAAGTACACCTGGGATAATGTGCATGGTGCTTTGGATACTGACCAAGGTGTTGAGTTAAATGGCAGAGGTCATCATGGTCTAGAGGGGGGTCCTTTCCCTGGTATCCAGAACAACCCATTCTAGCCGGAGGTCTCCATATACATAAGAGGTACAGCAGGAGTTCAAGCTAGATCAACCTTTCCATTGGGGGAGGTTGTACCATGTTCCACATTTCGACTCGGGACCCCTCTTTCTCCTGGCGGCTGGGGCTGTAGGTTCCTTGGGTAGCCCGTTTGTTGGAAGTTATGACGGAAGCTGTGGCCGCAAGAAGGAAGATCAGCAACAAGGCCAGTGTCACTGAGCCAATGGCGGTGAAAATATTGGAGGCCAGGTCAGTTGTTAGCTGGAAGGGTGGAAACAACACACAATGTGGTTGGTGTGGAAAGAGAAAAGGAACATGCATAGGAGTTACCATGAAGGGAAACCATGCGACGTGAACAATTTCCGTTTAAAGGTATACCTACCAAGGAAAGTCCACCTGGTTAGTCTGTATTTGTAAGTGGTGGGGGTATGTAGTTCTGTATTTGTCGAGGAATGAATTCATTTTTCGCTGTGCAAAAAAACCACCTGTTGACTGTTTTGAAAAAGTCATAGTTTTGCTGCTATATTTTCTGAATTGCTAAAATCGCATATTAAGAAAGAGGGCAAGTTTCTGGGCCACTGGTGCAAGGGACTTCCATGTGCACAACTGAACTTCCTCTCCCTTCCTACACCAGAGACGGATTTAGGAGAGCGCAACTAGTTCGGTCACACTGGGTGTGGAGCCTCGGGGGTGCAGCAACTACAGTGGTACCTCGGTTTTCGAGCATCTCTGAAGCTGAATGTTTTGGTTTTCAAACGCTGAAAACCCAGAAGTAATTGCTTCTGTTTTTGAACACTTCTCAGAAGTTGAACAGCTTTTGCTACGTGTTTTTCAGTTTTTCCAATTGAACTTGCAGCCAGGCCTTTGCACCTCGGTCTTCAAACGTTTCAGAAGTCGAATGGTATTCTGGAAGAGATTATGTCCGAGAACCAAGGTACCACTGTATTATGTAGAATGGAAGGTGAGAGGCAGTGGGAGACACAGAAATTTGATGCCCACTTTCCCATAATCAGCTCTGGGCAATTGGGGGACCCTCCAGTGAAGATTAGAGTAGGGCAGGGAGAGGAGAGTAAACAGAAATCCAATTGTTCCAGTGAGATTACTCACATGGAACATTTGATACAAACTCATTTATTTAGATTATTTCTACCCCGCTTTTCAAACTATTTCCCCCCCAGAGTAGCTTACTTTATCGAAACAGTTTACATGTGCCAAGGCAATCTGCATGTTGAAATTTGTTATATATGATTAATGATGCAAATGACTTCAAATATCTCTCCCAACCAGACTCCCACATTTCCCTGTAGTCTTCAGTGATGGCCCCTATCTGCAGCTGCTTTAGTGGCAAAAAAAGTCGTCTCCCAGTTGCTTCCTCCACATAATCACAATCATTCTGATCTCCCTCGTTTTGTTTTGTTTTTAAGGGAAAAAACATGTTGGATGGATGGATCTATTATGCTAATTGATGCACAGGTTTTATAAATGCAAGGACGTTTTCATGAAATCATTGCCCATAAAGCCAGTATAATCAAACATTCTTCCAATCAGCTGTTGGAAGAAGCTAGAATTTTGAGATAGGAGGAAACTGTTTTAATGTGATCTCTCTGTTTCTAGTCCAATTTGCACTGGAAACCTCTGAAACAGCAGGAAGTACTATAGGAAAAACATGGTCATTGTGGACAACATCACCCTGGGAGGATTTTGATCGTCCAGGCAGATTTTGCTTTGGGTTTTTTTTGATATGTATCCCTAGTGACAATTGAACTGTCAGAGATGGAACATGTGCTTGGGGCAGAACTTTCAAATCCAAAATGTTTTTTTTAAAAACAAACAAAAGAACTTGAGAGGGCAAAAGTCTCAAAAGCACTTCCTGGAGACTAGGGAACCCGATTTAGCTACCTGCATGGAGGAATCTTTCTGACGTTGATTCCTACCAATAATGCTTTGAGTAAAAGCTCATCACTGTTTGGGGTTACTTTCTATATAGAAATGGCCTGTAGAATAGCATTTACTTTGCAATGTAAGGAAGTGACAGCATGCCAGGAGAAACATTAAGAGATCCTTGAAGTGGGTGAGGGGAGGTTAAGTAAATCCATGTAGCATTCAAGAAATGTAAACTTGGCTCAGGGCTCATGATCAGCAGATATTACAGCCTCCTTCTGCCCTCATGATTGCCCTCTGTCTGAGGAAATAAAATCAATTATGATTATATTTAGAAAATGTGTTAATTATTATCTACAACACTCATGCCTCTTTTAGGCAAATCTTACAGGACGCGGGTGGCACTGTGGGTTAAACCACAGAGCCTAGGACTTGCTGATCAGAAGGTTGGCGGTTTGAATCCCCGTGACGGGGTGAGCTCCCGTTCGGTCCCAGCTCCTGCGCACCTAGCAGTTTGAAAGCACATCAAAGTACAAGTAGATAAATAGGTACTGCTCTGGCGGGAAGGAAAACGGCATTTCTGTGTGCTGCTCTGGTTCACCAGAAGTGGCTTAGTCATGCTGGCCACATGACCCGGAAGCTGCACGCCGGCTCCCTCGGCCAATAAAGCGAGATGAGCGCCGTGACCCCAGAGTCGGTCACGACTGAACCTAATGATCAGGGGTCCCTTTACCTTTACCTTTACCTAGGATTAGAAACCACATTTCCTTAAAAGTTATTTTTTAAAAATAATAAAGTCACTCTTAATTCCACCCCAGAGAGATGTGGCATTGATTGGGAAACACTTTCCCATGACCACAACCATTGAGGGCAGGCCAGCACAACTTGAGTCCTCCCCATGCACTGCCCCGTACTTTTTGCCTTAAGATCGCAGCCCAAACTAATATCCTTGCATTTTGTGATGTGGTGTTTGATACAAAAGCGGTATGTATTGATTGGTAGGCTCGTCGAGGAAACGTGGTATCTCTCCAAAATGTAAACCCATGAATATAGCTTGGGAAAATATGAAATAACAAATTGCTTTAGGGGACCTATTCTGTGCAAAATTAATATTGTATAGTGGTAAGGTAAAGGTAAAGGGACCCCTGACCATTAGGTCCAGTTGTGGCTGACTCTGGGGTTGCAGCGCTCATCTCGCTTTATTGGCCGAGGGAGCCGGTGTACAGCTTACGGGTCATGTGGCCAGCATGACTAAGCCGCTTCTGGCGAACCAGAGCAGCACACGGAAACGCCGTTTACCTTCCGTCGGAGTGGTACCTATTTATCTACTTGCACTTTTATGTGCTTTCAAACTGCTAGGATGGCAGGAGCAGGGACTGAGCAACGGGAGCTCACCCCGTCGCGGGGATTCGAACTGCCGACCTTCTGATCGGCAAGTCCTAGGCTCTGTGGTTTAACCCACAGCACCACCCACGTCCCCTATTGTATAGTGGTACCTCGGGTTAATAACTTAATTCGTTCTGGAGTCCATTCTTAACCTGAAATTATTCTTAACCTGAGGTACTACTTTAGCTAATGGGGCCTCCCGCTGCTGCCGCCCCACCGAAGCATGATTTCTGTTCTCATCCTGAAGCAGAGTTCTTAACCCGAGGTACTTTTTCTGGGTTAGCAGAGTCTGTAACCTGAAGCGTATGTAACCCGAGGTACCACTGTACTCTGAAGTAAACCCCCTCCTCCAAGAAGTGGAAATCCTTCAAAGGTATTGAACTCACTCTTGATAGCAATGAAATCCTAATTAAAAACTTACTTTTTAAAAGAGTTGAACCCTTGGCAGACCAGCATGCATGATTGTTGGGCTGATGAATCATAAACTGAACTTTTGTGTTCCTGATATAAGGGATTGTTTCTTCATTCCTAAAGTATAATGGATTCAGGCCCCACCTCCTGCACCTTGTTACAGGTGCTAAACAGCTATGGTTTCCTTGCAGAACTTGGTTTTCATGGTCATTCTGGTAAAATATTGGTTGGTTAGCCAATTCAGATACTAGCCCTACATAAGAGCCCTTTCCCTTGATCGCCAAGTAACTTAGCTGCATGGCACGACACACAACTTTCAGCAGGCTTACAATCTGCTACTTTCATTTTAAAGTAAATTATGCACAGCTTGATGGAGTAATCCTTTGTAACAGTTCAGTTCTCTCATCCAATTTCACAGCTATTCCCACTGCCACCTTCCCTTTCCCATTGCACTAGATAGCAGCATAAACCCCTGGTTATTGACTTCCATACCAATCGGTTGGTTCCCACGGCAAGGTCCTGGTCTTCTGGGCAGGTTGCCTTGCTAGCTGTGGACTGACTTTAAAATTGCCAGCAGGCTCGCCAGTCGAGTCCCATCAGGATCAAGTATATATTGCTTGGCCAGCTGATAGCTGGGTGATTAATTAACATAAAAGATCTTGGCTTATTGGAGAGAAGTGCTTTATTAGGTTTTTGTTTTGTTTTTGAAATGATGATGATGGAAGAGGTTTTGGCTTATCTTAAACATTAGCGTCTGCTAGCCACCGTATTTCAATGCCTAGGAACACAGAGATGAGCATTGGCTGGTCTCTGAACTTTACAATGAAGCCCTGAACCATCTCTTAGGACACAAAATAAACTGGCTAATCAGAGAGAGAAGTTGGTGTTGTAAAATGGTCTCTGGAAGGGTGGACGAAAATGCCATACCTTCATCAAGTAATATAAACTTTAAAGCCCTTAGCCACCCAGGGCCAGGCTATTTTGGCCACCTTTAATAATATGAGCCTGCCTAAGTTTTATATCATAATAGCAGGTCCTGCTTCCATTGGCAGAGAGTGGAGAGAGTGTTTTCTCAGTGGTGGCAGAAATCTCTAAGAGAGATACAGCAAAATCCCTCTCCTGTTTTTGGACTAGGGGTCTAAACTTGTGGTCCTCCAGGTGTTGTTTGACTTGAAGCCCCATATGCTGGAAGCTGCCCAGAGTGGCTGGGGCAACCCAGTCATATGAGCAGGGTACAATTATTGTAAGTCCCATCAGCCCCAGCACCTGGCCAGTAGTCAAGCATGATGGGAGTTGTAGTCCAACAACCTCTGGAGGGACATAGGTTCCCCATCCCTATTTATAAATATTGTTTCCCCCCCTACATGTTTATAAAGCTCCTGTGCTTTTGAGATGATTTGGGCTCTTTTTATTTTTACAATTTTAGGTGCTTTGGGGGATGGATATTTTTTAAAAAGTGGAAAGTAAGTAACTTAAAATAAATGAAATACATATCAAATGGGATTTTCTAGGCCCACAAAGTGATTATGTGAAACTACTTCAGACTTAGTCAGACTTTTTTGTCCAGTACAGTCTGATTTAGTTGGGAAACGTTTTCTAAGATTTGAGGGCAAAGCTCTTTAACTGGAGAGACTGTTTTTTGACCACAGAACTATATGCCAGCTATGCTGTTAGAATCATAGAATTGTAGAGTTGGAAGGGACCCCGAGGGTCATCTAGTCCAACCCCCTGCAATGCAGGTATCTCAACACACTGTCTCCCATCCAAGTTGAAACCATAGTGGGCCCTGCTTAGCTTTGCAAATGTGCTAGCAGTTTTATTGATACACCACTTGTATTGTTAAAGCTTTAAAGGGCTTCAACCTGGTCATTATCTGGGTAGGAAAGATGGGAGATTGTTCTGAAAGCTTCTCAAAGGGAAGAGTGGGATGATTTAAGGGGCAATAAATAAATAGTCCGCCTTGTAGCTCTACCTTTTGCATATCATGCCACAAGCAGCCAGACGGCAAATTCCTCACTTGGATTGACATCGGCCACAAACTCCAATTATGTGAGTAATTGTTCACCAACGGGAGCCTGGTGTTCACAACAGGGCATGTGATAACTGTTGGAATAGCCGGTCTTTAGAGACTACGGCTACGCTGAGGCACCAGATGGTTAGCAATATGGGCTCAAGCCAAACACTCCTCAGATTACAAGAGGCCCTCGGAGGCCTTCGGATGTAGGCCTTTATGCCGATTACCACTTTATAGAATGGAAATATAGACCTCATAGCCTTGCTTGTCAGCCTGGCATGGCACCTTTCCCACTTTTATCGAGACACTTCTGTCACTCGCTCTATGAGTGTTAAATAGGGTTTCCACCAAATTTCACATGAAGTTAAATATGAAGTGAATTTGAAGGTTCCCCTGTAAGGAAAACATCTAGGCTTATGAGGGAAGGCAAAAGAACTTTGCTTTAAGTTCTGCATAAATTCATCCCCAACGATTTTGTGAAAAGGAGAGATTTGTCTCTCAAAGATTTTGCCGAAAGAGAAATTTGGAGATTTCCTCCTCAGTGAAAATGTATTAAGGATTTCAAAGGAAGCCAGTAGATCAGGGATGGGGAACCTGGGACTTCTATTCTCTTTCAATTCCAGCCACCATAGACAGTGGTCAGAGATGATGGGGATTGGTAGTCCACCAACAGCTAAGGGACTGCAGGATCCCCATCACTGTGTTAGACAAACAGAATTCGTTGGCACTAAGGTTTTGATCAAGACAGCTACTCTGGTGGTGATATTGAAAGGAACTATTGTGGGAAAACAATTTAAAAGGCAAGGAAATGTTTTTGTTTCAAGGTACGTGGTGATTTTCAATGGCATCCTGGTATTTCAGAAGACTAGCCGAATAATAACAACGTTGTGTGACAGCATGCCAGAAAGTTCTGAAACCACCTCCCTCAGCAACTAAGCTGGTAAGTGCAAAAATTTCTAAAATTTATACATTTGTGAAATATTGTGTGAAGTCTTGCTATAGCCCAGTTTGCATATACATGTCTCAGATTGATACATCTAGAGTTATTATGTTTTGCACCTGTATGTTCCACCCATGCGTTGTCCCTTCCCTCTTTCCTTCTCAGTGTACTGACAATTCAACATTTTCTGGGTTATGGAATCAAAGAATTGAAAAGGACCTTGAGGGTCATCTAGTCCAACCCCCTGCACTGCAGGAAGCTCAACTATATCATCCATGACAGATGGCCGTCCAACCTTTGCTTTAAAACCTCAAATGAAGTCCGCCACCTCCCGAGGGAGCCCGTTCCACTGTAAAACAACTCTTACCATCAGAAGGTTCTCCCTGATGTTTAGTCGGAATCTGCTTTAATTCATTGCTAATTAATCCATTGTTTCCCATTTCAGCCAAACTTTGAAACGTTGGTTGCTTGGATTGGCATAAAACAGAATCTCCAACCACAGTTCATTTTGGTTTAAGATCCTGGCTTGGTCTGATCTTGGGAGCCACAGTTTCCCTGTTCAGACACTGAAATAATAATTAACTTGGGAAGTGTTGAAGCATTGCAAAAGAGGAGAGAAGGAGCAGCGCAAGGATGCTGCATGATATACATGTCTGAATTGGGGCTGTGTCAGGAGCGCAGGCTGGCTGGATGATGAGATTAACCAGATGCAAGCACTAGCATTCAGCGATTTTGCATATGCTTCCCACATTGCTTTCCTAACACCTTACAATATGCATAGAAAAGTGTTGCGATGTCCCCCATCCCTGCCCATCTCCCTGGACAACTAATGTATACCATACACATAACTTCCCAGCCGTTCCAAATTCCTTGGATCTTGCACAGTCAGATATGCTTAGCAATATAAGAAATAACTCGGAGAAGTGCCCTCTTCAGTCAGTGCTAGGATTCTGCAAAACAATCCTGGCAGGTTAGCGAATATTTAGCACGAATCACTGGTTAGCAAAATAGCTCTTTGGGTGGTTCATGCTGTCAGACAGCAAGATAGCAAGCCAACAACTCTTCTGTCTGGGTGCAACACTTAAATTGCAGCCATCTTCTGCTTCCAGCTCTAAATATTGATTGTCAGAAGCCAGGGCCCTACCGGCCTCACATATTACACAGAGCTGCTATGTTTTTGCTCACTGCTAAGTAGACAATTGTGACCTGTGTGAGCAAGTCTATCTGTGTATTATCCCCGTGAGTAGTTCATTGGAAGAAAGTTAATCGAGGGTCAGGGATCGCAGAGCAAGCACAACTGATTTGGGTTTGAAAGAAACATGGAAATCATTTTTAAAGTATTGAAATACAGTGGTACCTCAAGTTACAGACGCTTCAGGTTACAGATGATCCAGGTTACAGACTCCGCTAACCCAGAAATAGTACCGGGTTAAGAACTTTGCTTCAGGATGAGAACAGAAATTGCCCGGCGGCAGCAGCAGGAAGCCCCATTAGCTAAAGTGGTACCTCAGGTTAAGAACAGTTTCATGTTAAGAACGGACCTCCAGAACGAATTAAGTTCTTAACCCGAGGTACCACTGTATTTGCTTTTCTTTTTGACGAGATGGTTATCCATGGCTGGATCATTTATCTTGCATCTCAGATCTGAGCCTCTGGGTGGTGATTGTCCAATTGTGGCAATAGTGTCTGATTAGCACCCTGTATATTTCTTTTCTTCTTTTTTTTTAGGGACGCGGGTGGCGCTGTGGGTAAAACCTCAGTGCCTAGGACTTGCTGATTGTATGGTCAGCGGTTCGAATCCCTGCGGCGGGGTAAGCTCCCGTTGTTCGGTCCCAGCTCCTGCCCACCTAGCAGTTCGAAAGCACCCCTAAGTGCAAGTAGATAAATAGGTACTGCTTTATAGCGGCATTTCTGTGTGCTGCACTGGTGCTGGCTCGCCAGATGCAGCTTTGTCATGCTGGCCACATGACCCGGAGGTGTCTTCGGACAGCGCTGGCTCCTGGCCTCTTGAGCGAGATGAGCACGCAACCCTAGAGTCGGTCACGAGTGGCCCGTATGGGCAGGGGTACCTTTACCTTTATATTTCTTTTTACAGACTTCTGTCAATTAAAGCGAACTTAGTAAATTGGTCAGTTTCCTGCTGAGACTGTTTTTCAGTAAGTTAGATATCTAACTAACTGTGTTTCAGGATTTAACTGTGTTTGAAGGGACTGCGTTCCAACTGCGGATGGGGGAGGGAATTCAATTCAGTTCACATGTAAAAATCCAAACCTATCTGGTTCACACTTTTTGAAACACAGCCATCCTTGGAAACACACACTTTTCTAAATTTTACAATTCAGTTCCCCACCAAGTAATATGTACAAAATTGCATATACTAGGATAAAATGCAAAATGCCCTACACTGTGCATATGAAAAGGTGCATATTAGGGGAAGTTGTATATAGACAGGGACGCGGGTGGCACTGTGATCTAAACCAGTGTTTCCCAACCGGTGTTCCGCGGCACACTAGTGTGCCGCGGAACGTTGCCTTGTGTTCCGTGGGAGGGAGGCGGGCGACTCGGGCGGCGAGAGGCGGGGCGGCGGCGGCGAGCACACGCGGGGCGGCGAGCGAGCTCCCTCCCACATCCCATCGCCGCTCGCTTCGGCCGGCCTACTGGAGGAAGGCGCGAAAACCTCGCACATGCGCAGGCCTTCCGCCTGCGACAGCCCAGTAGGCCGGCCGAAGCAGCGGCGATGGGATGTGGGAGGGAGCTCGCTCGCCGCCCCGCGTGTGCTCGCCGCCCGACTCGCCCGCCTCCCTCCCACGGCACACCAGCCTACCTCCGTGTGCCTTTGCCCAAAAAAGGTTGGGAAACACTGATCTAAACCACTCAGCCTAGGGCTTGCTGATTGGAAGGTTGGTGGTTCAAATCCCCATGACGGGGTGAGCTCCCGTTGCTTGGTCCCAGCTCCTGCCAACCTAGCAGTTCAAAAGCACATCAAAGTGCAAGTAGATAAATAGGTACCACTCTGGCGGGAAGGTAAACGCCATTTCCGTGTGTTGCTCTGGTTTCTCCAGAAGCGGCTTAGTCATGCTGGCCACAGGACCTGGAAAAACTGTCTGTGGACAAACGTCAGTTCCCTCGGCCAGTAAAGCGAGATGAGCGCCGCAACCCCAGAGTTGTTTGTGACTGGACTTAACTATCAGGGGTCCTTTACCTTTTATATATAGACATCTGTGCATTAAGAGAAATTTGCATTAAATGCTGATAAATGTGCATGGGGACTTTTTTAAAATAAAAAAAAATTACAAACTAATCTTCCCCTGTGCATGACCTGCATCCCCTCCATATCTACTCTAAAGAGTTGGGAAAATGCCTAGAACAGATTTAAGGGGCACACGGGATTTCAGATTCTTTTACTTTCCTAGTCTGAAGTTCAGTTTTCCTCATGAAAATCCCTCATGAAAATTTATCAGTGTTTTAGTAAGTAATTTTACCTAAGACAATTTAATTTTCTATGTTATTTTCACTCACATGCATTTTATGTACACTGCCCCGTAATATGCACATTTTTGTGTACATTATTTGGTTGGGGAAATCCAGTTACAAAATTCGGAGATGCACACATTTCAAAAGATTGCTGTGTTTTTTTTGAGGGGGGAGTGTGAACCAAATGCCCTGCCCCTGCATGCTATATATATATTGTTAAAGCATACTTGATTTCTCCCTTTAAAAAGCAAGATAGTGACTTTCCTAAAAGAGAAAGGGACTGTCCCTGGAAAGTTGGAACAATTGGATTGTCGTGTGCAAGAAGCGGAAACCTTTACTGAAAACAACAGCAGTTATTTGGATTTTTGCTAGTTGAAACTACTTCCATTTCAAGATGGAATTCACCAGTTTAACCTGCGTGGACCTGATCAATCCTCGCACGTCAAGGGGTATAATGAAGATGGGTATTTGAATTGCCATTGAAATCTCTTCCTCAGTCGTTGCCTCCCTCTAATAGATGATCCTTATAAGTTTAAGTGCATTTCAAGTTGCACTGGACATCAGGCTCTGACCAGGGTGTGAACATTTGGGGCAGATCTAGAGATCCTTAACCTGAGATCAGGTTCACAGATTTTAAAAATGTGGCCTTATAGTAGCAGACTGTGCCATACACTCCTCCCCCCCCCCCCGTTCCCTGTGTAGCTTGTACTCCCAAGTGAATCATCCTTTCTAATGTAAATAAAGCTTAGAAGAGCCCCACTAGCTTCTCCTGGTGCCTGAGCTTCATACTCCTGTGGGAATGTTGCATGAAGACAGAAGGGGAGAAAACGAAACCGGAGAGACTTGATTTCAGCTAAAATATTCCAAGACATTGAAATGATCTATTCCCATCCATCTCATTATCTGTAATTGCCCCCAAACCAATGAAGCCCTGTTTCTGTTTTAACTAGCAGTATGTGCTCCCCCCCCCCATCAACAGAAACAGGGGAGTTGCCACATCCATTTTGGCGCCTTTCTGAAACCCCCTTGTGGATTTTACTTCTTACAAGGTGGAAGTTTGACTAGGCACAAATCCCAAAGGGAGGGATGCCAGCCCTTCAGGTAACGTGGGAAACCAAATGAAGAGCCACACACTTAAGCCCACACTGTGCCTGACGCTGGGTGTGTTCCCATGCAGTTTCTCTTCTGGTTTTGAAAGATTTAAAAGAGGGTAAGGTAGGACGTGCCTGTTTTCATCAGAGAAACATTGAAGAGTATGGAGTTGTATGGACCCTGAGCCAAGGAGATAAGTAACTATATAACCTTGAGAAGACATCTGAAGGCAGCCCTGTACAGTTTTATTGTCATCTTATATATATTGGAAACCGCCTAGAGTGGCTGGGACAACCCAGTCAGATGGGTGGGCTATAAATAATAACAGTATTATTATTATTATTATTATTATTATTATTATTATTATTATTATTAATTGTTTATTAAACAGGGCAATCCCTATTTTCATTGGAGAAATGTTGGAGGGTATGTAGTCCTCCTTACAGAACCATAGTTTCCAGGATTTCCTTGGACATGGGGAGTGATTAAGAGGTTTGTAGTGTAGATCAGTGTTGGTTCCAGTTTTTCTTTGGAGAGGGGTCACAACAATGTCCTTGGATAGGTAAAAAGGTAAAGGAGCCCTGGACGGTTAAGTCCAGTCAAAGGCAACTATAGGGTTGCGGTGCTCATCTTGCTTTCAGGCCGAGGGAGCTGGTGTTTGTCCACAGACAGCTTTCCGGGTCATGTGGCTAGCATGACTAAACCACTTCTGGCGTAACAGGACACCGTGGTGGAAGCCGGAGCTCACGGAAACACAGTTTACCTTCCCACTGCTGTGGTGCCTATTTATCTACTTGCACTGGGCTGCTTTCAAACTGCTAGGTTGGCAGGAGCTGGGACAGAGCAACGAGCTCACTCCGTCACGGGGATTCAAACCGCCGACCTTCTGGTTGGCAAGCCCAAAGAGGCTCAGTGGTTTAGACCACAGTACCACCCCATGTCCCTTGGATAAGATGCCCTGAGTGGGCCCATCTCTTTATGATTCTTACCAGGCCTCTCCCTGTGGGTCTAATTCACACTGCTGTCCAGAAGAAGAGGGCAAGGTGGATGGAGGCTGCTCCATATTTTTGCCAAGTGCTTAGGCTTTTGAAGAGGGTGGCTGATCATTATCATCATCAGTGAGCTCCTTGCTGGTTCTTGCCACTGAGCCCTGACCTGGCCTGGCATAGATCCTACCTTTGGCGCCACATGAACATCAGAACATTTACAGGGCTTGTTAGTCCTGTGAGAGTGTTCCTGCACCGGCAATCAAAATATTCCTGATAGATGACAACTTTGTTGTTTTTTTGTTATTCAGGACAGATAGTGTTGCACGATCCTTTCTTTCCATGGCCACGAAACCTAGCAATAAGCAGCAACTGAATGAACAGCCAGCATTCATGCCAACGAATTATTCAACGAGTTCTTGCACAAATGTGTTTAACCCTCCCGAAAATGCCTCTGCGAGCAAAATAAACTGGAATGCCTAAGATTAAGAACAGAGCCCAATGTATTCTAAATTAGGTGTGCGGTTTAAATTAATTAATTAAAAGGACTGGAAGAGGCTTGCAGTTCTTGTTTTAAAAGGGGCCACCTTGGAGCTGAATAAATTATTGGCAAGGCATGGAAAGAAGCAACGGAATAGGTGCAGATGTTAGGACCATCCTTATTTTCGAGGGAAAGTCCCGACCAATTTTATTTATTTACTTTTTAATTATTATTTAACAAAATTTATATACTGCTTGATTATAAGAAAACCTCGATGTGGTTTATAAAACACGAAAACTGTGGGCCAGCCACCTTCTTTTCTGTATAATGTCCTTGTCTGCGGGCAAACACCAGCTCCCTCGGCCTGAAGCGAGATGAGCGCCACACCCCATCGTCAAGTTTCACTGGACTTAACAGTCCAGTGGTCCTTTACCTCATACGTTAGACCAGGAGCCAAGAACTTGCTTTCTTGTCACTCCTAAAATTTAACTGGTATTCATGTAGAATGCAGATTCTCTTTAAAGTGAAAAACTAACTGATAGGCTATGGAGCTTCCTGTTATGTATGGAAGGACAGAGGAAACCTATTCCATTATAAGTACCGTATTTTTCACCCTATAGGACGCACTTTTTCCCCTCCAAAAATGATGGGGAAATGTGTGTGCGTCCTATGGGGTGAATGCAGGCTTTCGATGAAGCCTGGAGAGCGAGAGGGGTCGGTGTGCACTGACCCCTCTCGCTCTCCAGGCTTCGTGCACCTCTCCGCAAGCAGCGGGAGCGCTCCCGCTGCTTGCGGAGAGTTGCCTGCACGCTGAAGCCTGTGCGCGCTGAGCTCAGCGCGTCCAGCCTTCGCGGACCTCTCAGCAAGCAGCGGGAGCCAGCGCTGGGCTCCCACGGCTTGCAGAGAGCTGCCTGTTTGGGTGCTGGGGTTGGGGGAAGCTCGGGCTTCCCCTGCCCTAGCCCCGTGCCTGTGGGCGAAATAATTTCCCCCCCTTTATTTCCCCCCCAAAAAACTAGGTGCGCCTTAAGGGACGGTGCGTCCTATAGGGCGAAAAATATGGTAGTTATCATTTTTGAATGATTAAGCTAGACATAGCCTTCGCATGTCTCTTTTGAATTGTTACAGTATTATGATATGAAGTAACAAAACCCTGGGTCTGCATCGTCCTCCGCCAAATTTGGAGACTGTCAAGGTTTAAATGCACACAAAATACATTGAATAATAATAATTAATAATACAGTGGTACCTCGGGTTGCAGATTCTTCAGGTTACAGACGCTTCAGGTTACAGACTCCGCTAACCCAGAAATGGTACCTCGGGTTAAGAACTTTGCTTCAGGATGAGAACAGAAATCGCACGGCGGCAGCAGGAGGCCTCATTAGCTAAAGTGGTGCTTCAGGTTAAGAACAGTTTCAGGTTAAGAACGGACCTCCGGAACGAATTAAGTACTTAACCCGAGGTACCACTGTAATCACCTTAATCACAAAAAAATGCTCTTAACATATACTGCTTTTTCAGCCCACCTACAAGTTCTGGTGGACCTTGTTGAATCTTGCTCCCCCTTTAACTATTGAAATTTGAAGTGGTGCCTCTGGACTAGAGGGCGTTTTGCTCTTTGCCGGTTTTTGAACGGAGATGGCACGGGGTAAGGGCAGAATTACAAAAGAAAGATGCACATGGCCAATGGAGGGAGAGGATGAGCCCAGGAAAGGGAACGTAGTTATTCAGTCCTTGACACCTTTTTAAGTCAGTATGATAATTACTCAGGAATAACTGCATAAGGATGACTATGCAAATGGGGAATAAATTATTCATGAGGCAGCGGGCATTTATTATTGTAATTTAAGTGTCATTAGGACATGTTCACATAACTAACACTTGCGGTTAATGAATATATTAAGTAATCTCTGAAAGGCAAATTCGGTGAGAATCCCAAACTCCTTCACTTACAGTGTTTTAGTTGCGCTGAATTTGGTACTGCTGTTGTCTGCCACACTCATTCATGTTTTCTGTTGTTGTTGCTGTTAGGTGTGTAACGTTGTGAGGAACGGTTGAGAGAGTTGGGCATGTCTAGCCTGGGAAAGAGGCGACTGAGAGGAGATACAAGAGCCATCTTCAAATATCTCAAGGGCTGTCACATGGAAGATGGAGCAAGCTGGTTTTCTCCTGCTCTGAAGGGTAGGAGGCAAACCAATGGATTCAAGTTACAAGAAAGGAGATTCCGGCTAAATACCAGGAATAACTTTCTGATGGTAAGAGCTGTTCGACAGTGGAACAGATGCCCCTGTGAGGTAGTTGAACTTCCCTCCTCTGAAGGTTTCAAACCTCTGAAGGTTTGAAGAGAGCCCCTTCCATTTCTCCTCCCACTTAGCTGAAGGGGCGCTGCGCAGAGAGGGGGAGAATTTTTTTCCTTGTTCTCCCCCTCTAAAACAAGGTGTGTTTAGTGCGTTCAAGGTGCATTCAGTCTCCTTCAGTGAAGGCAACCTGAAGCTTCGGGTTCCTTTCTACCTGCTCTTTGGGGCTGGTGGGGGGAAGCGCTGCTTTCCCCCACCGCCAGCCCCAAAGATCAGGTCAGGGAGCAGCGCAAAGGGGAAATGTGTGTGTGCTATGGAGCGAATGCAAGACTTTCCTGGCTTCAGCGAAAGGAACCTGAAGCCCCCGGAACGCAGCAGGAACTCGCACTGCACTCCGAAGGCTTCAGGCAGCTATCCCTGAAGCCTGGAGAGGAAGAGGGGTCGTGCACACCGACCCCTCTCGCTCTCCAGGCTTCAGCGAAAGCAACGCGTAGCCTCCAGAGTGCGGAGGGAGCGCTCCCTCTGCGCTCCGGAGGCTTCAGTTTCCTTTCGCTGAAGCCAAGGAGCCTGCATTCGCTCCATAGGACGCACACACATTTCCCCTTAATTTATGGAAGGGAAAAACTGCGTCCTATAAAGCGAAAAATACGGTATGTATGCATTGTTCTATATGAGTGGATTTTCTATTCCTCCACTGTAATGACTGTTTAGGGAAGTTTTTGATGTTTTATTGTGTCTTTAATATTCTGTTGGGAGCCGCCCAGAGTGACTGGGTAAACCAGGCCAGATGGGTGGGGTATAAATAATAAATAATAAGTTGTTGCGATGATGATGATGATGATGACTGGGGGCGGCAGCATGCACAAGAAATCCATGTGAACATCCAAGCACAAGTCCCTAAGTAAAACACTAGGCCAGTCTAGTAGGGTGTCTTGAATTTTTCAACTTCCAAATTCCCAAAATGAGGATTGGAAAAAAAAAAAGCTCTAACATGACTTGGGAGTTCAAAATATACTTTGGTAAAATTAATATAATATAGTTTTGCTTGGTAAGTAAAATGTGTGTAAAATTGCACAGCAATCATTAAAACTGATTGCCAAGTACTTGCAGGTATAGTCTATATTAATATTTTGACTATTACCCAAATTGGTGGCCATCACTATATTTTGTGGAACCAGGTTAGTTGAGAGACCGCCTTATCCCTTACACGCCCAGTAAATCTCTGTGGTCTGTGGAAGAGTTTCTCATGCAAGTTCCAAAGATCTCAGACGTCTGCTCTGCAGTAACTTGGAGCAGGGTTTTTGTGTGTGTGTGGCTGCCCCTGTTCTGTGGAACAGCATTCCTCTCATGGTACGACAGATGCCCATCACCTGCACTTTCTGTAAACAATTGAAGACGTTTTTGTTTCAAAAGCTTTCCCAGATAGATAAATGGGTCTTTACCATGGGTGTCCACTTCAGAAGTTTTGTTTCAAATACATTTGCTGCTATTATTTTTAATTATCTTGAGTGCACATTGCCTTGAGATGGTTGTTGTGAAGGTGATTAGTCAATCAATCATAATTATAATAACTATGTTCTGTGTGAAGAATTATTTCCTTCCCTTTTTTTATCTGCCTGGATCTCCCACAATTGAGCGTTGTTTGATTAAACGGGTTCTCATATCACGAGAGAGGGAGAAGCTTTTCTCCCTACATACCATGTATCACACAGGAAACGGTGAACCTGGCATGTGAACCCCTTCCTATAATTTTGAAGGAAAATGTCACCAGTCCACTTTAAATTCTTAAATGGCAATGCTTTAGCAGCCAGCCATTTTTTAGGAAATGCGTGGAGTGTTTATTCCTTTATTGTAAATGGAGCCTTAAACTGCAAGCCTTCAGAAGTAAGTCCCACTGTATTTAATGGAGCTTACTCCCAGGTAACTGGGTAAACGCTGTGCAGCCTTACACTACAACTCTAAGCATTTTTACTCAGAACTAAATCCCACTGAGTTCAATAGGATTTACTCAGGTATGTTCCAGGTGTATGTATAGCCAGGTGTATGTACACTCCGCTAACCCAGAAATACTACCTCGGGTTAAGAACTTTGCTTCAGGATGAGAACAGAAATCGTGCTCCGGCGGCGCGGCAGCAGTGAGAGGCCCCATTAGCTGAAGTGGTGCTTCAGGTTAAGAACAGTTTCAGGTTAAGAACGGACCTCCGGAACGAATTAAGTACATAACCAGAGGGTACCACTGTATTTATTGTTGTTGTTGTTAGCCGCTCTGAGTCCAACTTTGGCTGGGGAGGGCAGGATATAAATAAAATATTATTATTATATTATTAATTATATCTCATCTTTTCCCCCGTCAGAGACTCAAGGCAGCCTACAGCTAAACTTCCATTCCATTCATCAGTTGAAGGCATCGTACACGATCCCTTTCCAACAATCTTGTGAGGTAGGTTGGGCGGAAAGGTTGTAATTTGCTCAAGGTGATCAGTGTATATTTTTGTGCGGGCCACCAAATGCCAGAGAAACCTCTTGATGTAGAATAGAATGTCCCTATTTTCATTGGAGAAATGTTGGAGGGCATGTGTAACACATTGCAGTAATCTAACCTAGAGGTTACTAGAGCATAACTGACAGTAGTCAGGCTATCCCTGTCCAGACAGGGGCACAGCTGGGCCACCAACCGAAATTTATGGAAGGCACTGTGGCCACCTGAGTCTCGAGCAACTGCAAAGGATTCAGAGGTATGGGAGAACTAAATTATTTACTCAATTGGGCAAAGTATACAACCTCAACCATTATGATATTGTTGCTGACTCAGGATAGCAATTGAGTCAGGTACATATTGTTCTGATGCACTCTTCTTTTAGCTTTTGGTGGGTGACTGGGGGGAGGGAACTGAGGAAGAAAGAGAAATTAAAATTTAAGCAGATAAAAATCCCAAGTGGGTTCTCTTTTTCTGATGACATTTGGTGAAATCAAAATAGCAGGCACCAAATGTATTCTGGAAATGAAGGCTTTCTGTCCTCAGGGAGGGCGGATGATAGTCTCCTTACTTGGAAGACACAGGTCTCTGGAGATGTTTAAGCAATCGCACACCTCAGGGGTTGGGCGGAAGGCAGCGTTGGGGGGACTGAACTTCGGCTTTCTGGGTAGCAGATTCCCGACGCACATGAAGCAAATGAGAACACAGGCAACAGCACAAACAAAAAGGGAGATGTAACATGACAAAGGCAGAAGGTTTATTGTTATGTACAAAGACAGGAGAGCTAAGTGCATGCAGATGCCCACACAGACACACAATGTAGCTGAAAAATACACATTCACAAAGAGAAGGACAAACAAGCATGTGTGAAGACAGAGGATGCTCTTGATGACGAGGTGGTTAAAGAAAGCGACAGTCTGCAGGGTTGCATTGAGAACACCAGCATTAAAAGCATGTATACAGTTCAATAAGACTAGAACACAGCTTTTCAGTATTGTGTTAGTGATCACATAAGACACATCATACGTATACAGTTTCCCTCCGATATCAGGCTCCTAGCTCTGCACAAATATTCAGAGGGTTATTTATACGCTCCGTGTCTATCTTATATGGTTTTTGTGCTTGATCTATTTTTCATCTCGTGAAATAGCAGCACAGTATGCAAGGGAAATGCCCCCTGAGAGTTCAAAGTTTCCAAATTCCATGTTTCCTTACACCAACCTAAAATGCACCTTGCTTTTTGTAGATCCCTTTGTGGTGCTTAGCGCTCGTTCAAGTTTCTATTCTTTCCCTTATGTGCCTATAAAGGCATCTTATCTATGGCAATCAGCTCTGAGCTCTTTTGTAATGGATTTAAAAAATAGTATGCTTCAGCTATGACAATCTCTAAGGCAACCTTCTCCAACCGTGTGGGATGCCCTTCCTGCACAAATCCCAATGGGTTTCCGGCACCAGTGAAAAATGTATCTGTTCACCCAGGCCTTTGGTTACACTGGATGTGGAGCTTCCAACCTGCCCCTGCTGGTCTTATTTATTGCTGTATGTAATGTGGTGTTATTTAATTTGTGACAGTGCTATATTTTTTTTAGAAAAAGAGGTGCCAGAATGCTTTGCTTGTTCTCTTAAATGCCAATGGTGTCTACCTGAGAGGTGCTGGAACTGAGTTCCTGCTGCGAAAAAAGGCCCTGGTTTTACACGGATTGTTTATTTTATACAGATTTATTTAATAAATCTGTAACCCTACGCTTCCTCCCAAAGAAGTCCAGCGCAGCAAACAACAAGTGATAAAACTACAAAAAAACAGCTTTTGAAACTATTCCAATAAAGATGCAGGCTGGGAAAGATCTCAACTTAGAAGGCTTATGGGAAAACGGAAGGTCTTCTGTAGGTGCTGGAAAGACAATGGAGATGGCCCATGTCTAATATTCAAGGGGAGTGCATTCCAAAGGGCAGGTGCCACAACACTAAAGATCCAATTTCTACATTATGTGGAAAGGACTTCTTGATAGGGGGGGGGGGTCTTTAGGAGACTTGCACTGGCATAGCACAGTGATAGATTGGCTGGAAATATAAGGGGTGAAGAGTCTTTTAGGAACGAGGCAAACCCCCTTGGGAGGGCTGTGTAGTCTGAAATGTGGTATACAAATAAATGTAAAAACGAAATCTTGATGCCCTGGACTTTAACTCACATCAGCCTCTGCCAGCAAAGGGAGATGTATTCCAAAATATCTGGATTACATCTGTTTACTTGTTACAGCCCAGTAATTAGTTTATATTATCAGTAGTGGCTGAGAGAACGCCTTTTACTCAATTGCACGATACACGACTTTTCTCATTCGTAAGAACTTCAGGGCATTGGTGGTACATTTGTTCTTTGGTACCAAAGCCAAATTGTGATCTGGGGTGGGAAGAGGAAGGGGGATTTATCATTTAAAGAATTAATTCAACTAATAAACAAGTTAGTTTACCTCTTGTTTTTTTCTCCTGCACTAGCAGACATTATTATTATTTTTGATTAAATTTATATACCGCCCTTCATCTGAAGATCGCAGGGTGGTTTTTAATGTTTAATAGGAATATTAAATTGACTGCTTAAGTCCTTTTCAGTACAAAGCAATTTGCAACCAAAGTAAATAATAATAATAAAATCACAAACATCATTAAAACAGATTTAACAGTATAAGAAAGCTATAATAATAATAATTTATTATTTATATGCCACCGATCTGACCTCTTCAACGTTTGGTCTTTGGATGTTGCTGGACTACAACTTCCATTATTCATTTACCATAGACTAAGCTGGCTGGGGATGATGGGAATTGGAAGAACTCTGGCCTCCAAATTTCTTCTCAACTCTTAATGTTCTATGACTCTATTATGAGGCTAGCTTATTTACATTGTTTTCACACAATATTTTATGGATTGATCTTTTAAACATTTTCTGTATTTACTGATACTATGATTACAACCATACCTAACATGTTTCGAATAGTTATGTTGTGAGCCACTTCAGCCACAATTTTGTGGGAAAGCGCTATACAAATGGGAAGTATTTCAAATCCAAACTGCTAAGCAATTCCAGAGCAAAAAGAAGATACAGCTATTCTTTTGAAATATCAAAAACTTGCTTTAGGGATGTTTTGCTTTCATCTCACATTCAAAGCTGAACTGCACCAAGAAGCGTGAATCTGCTTCACAGCTTCTCCATCGGAATCAGGGCACCAAATAACGCACATTTTAAATATGCTCAAAATGTTAGAGAAACAGAATCAAGAAGAAGAAGAGGAGTTTGGATTTGATATCCCGCCTTTCACTCCCCTTTAGGAATCTCAAAGCAGCTAACATTCTCCTTTCCCTTCCTCCCCCACAACAAACACTCTGTGAGGTGAGTGGGGCTGAGAGACTTCAGAGAAGTGTGACTAGCCCAAGGTCACCCAGCAGCTGCATGTGGAGGAGCAGGGAAGCGAACCCGGTTCCCCAGATTACGAGACTACTGCTCTTAACCACTACACCACACTGGCTCTCTCAATCAGCGTGTGATTATGGTTACCCTCGCTGTTCTGATTCTTAGCCTAGCTGTACTTGTTTGGCCAGTCTTCCATTGTGCTCTGACGGCTTTAAAAACGACGCCCCCCATCTGACTGCTTAGTAGTCGTCCTGTTCCCCCCACTCCACCGCTGGGTCGTCATCCATGCGCAGAATGAGGTAGGAAAGAAGTTGAAAGAGGTTCTGCCACAACAAGAGAGAGACAAAGAAGGAGAGGTCGCTTACGTCTATCTCGCAGCGATCGCCGGCGTAGTTCAAGTCACAGATGCAGTTGAATTTGTTGAGCAGGTTCTGGCAGAGGCCCCCGTTGAGGCACGGGTCAGAGGTGCACTCGTTGATGTCCACTTCACATCTGCAAGATTTTTTTTTTTTAAAAGGTAAATACATGGGCCAACTACTCACTAATGTGAATGGAAAAGGTGAGACGGTGGTATAAATTAACTTTATTATTTATACCCCTCCCATCTGGCTGGGTTGCCCCTCCAACACACATGAAAACATTAAAAATGTCCCTATACAAGGCTGCCTTCAGATGTCTTCTAAAAGTTGTGTAGTTCTTTATCTCCTTGACATCTGATGTAGGGCGGTCCAAAGGGAGAAGACCCTCTGCCTGTAACTTCACTTCTCTCAGTAAGGGAACCGCCAGAAGGCCCTCACACATGGACCTCAGTGTCTGGGCTGAACGATGGGGATGGAGACACTCCTTCAGGTATACAGGACCGAGGCCACTTTCAATGGCTCACTGAAATCCTTGGCTCAGAAATAAAAATAACATTTTAGAGTCTAGACTACAGTGGTACCTCGGGTTAAGAACTTAATTCGTTCCGGAGGTCTGTTCTTAACCTGAAACTATTCTTAACCTGAAGCACCACTTTAGCTAATGGGGCCTCCTGCTGCTGCCGCGCCGCCGGAGCACGATTTCTGTTCTCATCCTGAAGCAAAGTTCTGAACCCGAGGTCTTATTTCTGGGTTAGCAGAGTCTGTAACCTGAAGCGTATGTAACCCCAGGTACCACTGTACAGCCCTTCTCTTTGACACCCTGTTTTTAGACTTGCTTTTCCAGTTTTCTTTTGTTCCAGAATACAGAGCTTTGATGAAATTACAAATGAAAAAAGAGAAGGGTTATTTAGTGGTGAATAGAATGTTTCTTTTTAGAACCCAGTGTTTTCCAGGATTGACTGGAGATACAGTCCTCTTTTTTTAGAAAAATAAATGCTGGGACTTGCCGTGAACAGCTCCCTTGCTCTCTTAAAATGGCAATGGCACCCTCGTGAGAAGTGCCAGAACTGTGTTCCGATGAGTTCCAGCTGAAAAAAAGCCCTGCTCCTGTTTCTATTGAGTCAAATTACCGCATGAAAAAATTATGATATGAAAAAAATTATGATTATTGTAATAATCTCACCGCCGTCCTGTGAAGCCTGGGAGGCACATGCATTCCAAGAGTCCTTGGAGCTCAGAACAGTTGCCGTAGTTGTAACAGGTAATATTTTTGATCTCATTCCCGCACACTGTAGACGGTAGCCGTATATATCTAAAGCGAAACAACAGTGGTAAGCCTACAAAGTCACTTTCCCCTATTATTTTGTACCTCAATCTGCGACTTTTGTCTTCTGGGGGTTTTCCTGTTGTTATTCTGTCTCTCACAGCTACGATAAACCTACCATTGAAATTATGGACTGGTCATTTCTTCGTCAGAGACCAAACGTGCAAATTTAGCAGGGGATCAAATACTTTCCCCCCTCACTGTACATGTTTCCTTGTATGTAGGGATGGAGAAGAGATCAGGTTTGGTTAGGACAGTGTTTCTCAAACGTGGGTCCCCGGCTGTTGGACTAACAACTCCCATCGTCATCCCTAGCTAGCGGGACCAGTGGTCAGGGATGATGTAGTCAAACAGCAGGTTTGAGAAACACTGGGGTACGATTTTAATGTCAACTTACCTAATTCTCACTTTTGAAAGCAACGTGTGAGCTGAAACACAGCTATCCTTTGAAATTCACCCCTCCTAATTTTGCTATGCACTTCTCTCTGGGCATGAGTCTGCATGGCTTTGCCTTCGCCCTGCCGCTTTCCCCTGGAAAACCCACAAATTTAGCACTAAATTTGAACAAACAACAATCCACAGAAAACCTGATTACCATTAGTTCTGATTCAGTGCTAAATCTCTATCTGTTTAGACAAAGTTTCCCAACCTTAGGTCTCCAGCTGATTTTTTTTTGGACTACAATTCCCACCATCCCTGACCACTGGTCCTGCTAGCTAGGGATGATGGGAGTTGTAGTCCAAAAACAACTGGAGACCTAAGTTTGGGAAACCCTGCTTTAAACACTATTAGAAAAGAACCAGTCCTATCTACACTTATCTGGGAGCAAAGCACCATTCGCAATGATGGACATTTACAAGACTGAGGGTGCCCACGACGTTACCTGATTTCCTCACCATGCAACTCTTAGTAGTGCAATTGCAAACCCAGGGGGTTTGTCCAGCTTTTAACCACTGCCTCATTTAAGAGATCGGAAGCGACTGATACTGTAGCGGGTGAATTTCTTCATCAGGCTTCAGGACAGTACCTGCAAAACCTTCCGGTGAAATTCCCGGCACATAGGCAGGAATAGCCGTTAATCTCATCTACACAGGTGGCTCCATTTGCACACAGGTGGCCCCGGCAGTCGTCAATGTCTTCTTCGCACCTCGACCCCGTGTAGCCCAGATCACACATGCACTTGTACATTGCGACTCTGTCGCTGCAGTTTCCGTGCACACAGGGATTTGATGCACACTCATCAATGTTGGTTTCGCAGTGGGTTCCAGTCCAACCCTCGGCGCACGTGCAGCTATAATAAGAGTAGAAGTCTTCGCATATCCCGTTGTGCATGCAAGGGTTTGAGCTGCAAGCGTCCAGTGGAAGGCAGCCAGTGACGACGGGGTTGGCAGATATCTTGAGGAACTGCTCTTCCTGTGGTTTCTTCATATAGCCATCAATGGTTTCAAAGTAGGAGAGGTGGATGCCACCAATTCCCACAGTGCTCATGCACCCTCTGAGCCCGTCCAGGTTATCAAAAGCTTTGTCAGCAAGGTAGATATCTGTCTCTTCTCTCAAGAAGTTGAGGTTTCCTGTGGCAACCGTACTTGTTGTGATGTCTTCCTTGTCATTTATATCCATGAGCCATCTCGAGGACTGAGATAAGGGCTCCATCATTGAGAAGGTCACCTGGTGCAGGATCCCATCATTCACTGGCCGCGAGCTAGCCAGGCTCAGCGTATACAAGCTGTTGCCACTTTGCAACTGGAACACCAATCTGGCATTCTGGATGCGGATGGTGACAAACTCTGGCTCCTTTTCTGCGTAAAGCAGGATCACGTCCGAGTCCCGAGTCCGAAAGCCAAAGGTTATGTTGGTGAGGTCCCTGCTGATGTTCCCATTGCTTCTGTAAAATATTGCACTGCTCCTGCCGCTAAAAATTGCATTGGCAATGCCTGTGTAGAGATAGCAAAAGGCATTAAGCATCTAGGAGTGGTGTACTTAGTCATGCACATTACATTTTATTTAACTTTTTGTTTTTTGCCTTTATATACTGGCAAGATAGCTTAGTGCCCTGGACTGCTTTTATAGCCATTAAAAATGCAAACAAACAAACACCTTCCCTCTCAGTATATGGATGGAAGATTGAGATAAAATGGTGATAGAGGGATATGTATCAAGAGAGAGAGAGTTCTGCTCAATTCATTATGTCATAGTTTCAGCTCCCACAAAAAAGGTAAAGGACCCCTTGGACGGTTAAGTCCAGTCAAAGGCGACTATAGGGTCACGGTGCTCATATTATTATTATTATTATTATCTCACTTTCAGGCCAAGGGAGTCAGTGTTTGTCCACAGACAGCTTTCCAGGTCATGTGGCCAGCGTGACTAAACTGCTTCTGGCACAATGGGACACCGTGATGAAAACCAGAGCTCACGGAAACGCCGTTTACCTTCCCGCTGCAGCGGTACCTATCTACTTCCACTGGCATGCTTTCAAACTGCTAGGTTGGCAGAAACTGGGACAGAACAACAGGAGCTTACCCCATTGCGAGGATTTGAACTGCCAACCTTCTGATCGGCAAGCCCAAGAGGCTCTGTGGTTTAGACCACAGCATCACCCGCATCCCGCAGCACCCTGCAGCGCCCTCTAGCCTCAGTGCCCAGTGTGGTGGAATGAGTCATGCGGCCCTAAATCCACCTCTGGTCTAGCGGGTGCTGAAAAGGCGACAGAGATGCCTGGATAAATGACTGGATTTTTATCCAGTGTTCTTATAAGGGACCTTAACCGTGTTTTTCTAGTGTAGTGGCTGCACAATGCCTCAGTACCCCTAATGTCTAGCTGTTTTTGCACCCAGTAATGCTACCGCTTAGCAAATTCTCTCCTGCAGTATAAGGCGAATGAAGTTGCTAGGAAACACTCAACTTCAGAGTGGTGCTATGTACGGCAACAAATGCCCCAATAAATTCATCACAATGCCTGAAACACTTGTGGAAAAAAATTAACACTGTGTTGCCTTAGTCCCTCAAAGTTAAGGAGATGGGGGTTGGGCGTTAGGGTTTTTCAGGGGTGGGGAGAGGGGAATACTTGCATTCAAATCCTCGATGCACCAGCTGGCATTGGGCTTCATGGGGGCACGGACTGAGTTCGCACCATTTTACGTCCTCGCAGGCTTTCCCAGCTGTATTTGGTGGGCAGGTGCAGGTGAAGTCATCCCAGATGGAATAGCAAACGCCACCGTTTTGGCAGGGGTTCGGCTAAAGAGGAGAGAGGGGAGTCAAATGTAAGGAAGTATCTCTAGCAAGGCAATCAAGGAAAGTGGCTGTGGGAGAAAGAAAGAGGCTGACTTATTTCCTATGCCCACTGCTCTGTCATGTTTCCGCATTTTCCTCATTTAAAAAGTGCCATGAAAACACGCTCTGCTGCTGTAAATGCCTACAGTGGTACCTCTGGTTACGTACGCTTCAGGTTACATACACTTCAGGTTACACACTCCACTAACCCAGAAATAGTGCTTCAGGTTAAGAACTTTGCTTCAGGATAAGAACAGAAATCGGGCTCCAGCGGCAGCAGCAGTGGGAGGCCCCATTAGCTAAAGTGGTGCTTCAGGTTAAGAACAGTTTCAAGTTAAGAACAGACCTTCGGAACGAACTAAGTACTTAACCTGAGGTACCACTGTACTGGAAAAGTGCCCAAATACAATTGTGGGTGCTTTAGATAAGGAAAACAGGAGAGATGGGGGTGGGGTTAAATATCCCTTCCCCAGAGCTGCTGCTCCAGTCAAAACCAGGGTCTCCAACTGATGACAGTACAGATGTATCAATGGTCTTAGCATAAGGCAGCTGTCTGTATTCTATAGGATTAATGGTCTCAATTAATCATAGCTAGCGGTTGTATCCAATGCTAGCCCTACTCAGAGGAAATCCACTGAAAATCAATGGACATGACTAACTCAGTTTCGTTAATTTCAGTGGGTCTACTCCAGGGTTTCCCAAACTCGGGTCTCCAGTTGTTTTTGGACACTAGTCCTACTAGCTAGGAATGATGGGAGTTGTCGTCCAAAAAACAAAAACAAAAACAGTTGGAGACCCTGCTCCAGAAACAGTTTGGGAAACCCTAGTCTACTCTCACTAGAACAATTGGGACACAACCCTAATGCTATGAGACTAGTCAGTTATTCATGACTAGGTTTCCCCCATCGATTTTAATGGGACTTTTTCTGGATTGGGGCCAATCATTTTCAGGCTGTCTGGGAACTCACAAAGTATAGTGAGGAACCAGGAACATGGGATGGCCTCATCCAGCATACTGAATTCCTTTTGTGATAATTGCGGGTGTACAGTACCGTTTCAAGGTACTGTTGTAATCCAATTGCTTTCTGTAGTGGTCTGTATTGCTAAAGCTCATTTCCGACATGCCAAAAGGAAAATATTCCTGCCTGGCAGAATTGACTTTTTTATTTTTTTCCAAATCTATGATTCTATAAGATTATCACAGTTGTATTACCTTATCATATCAGACAAGCTTAGATAATATATATTTCTTTTGTTCTGAAAACCACTTAAACAGACCATTTGATTTAGTCCTAGGAGAATGGATATCAAAAGATGAAGAAGAGATGATTGAAGGCGAAAGTGGTCAAAGGGAGGAAAGGAGGCGTGTCAAGTAAAGCCTTTACCAAATAAGAATGGGAAATGTTTTTGCAAACAGCTCTTGGCGAAATCCGGTGGTGCCCTGAAACCTTCCTCTTTAAAAAGCCTTTGTAGAGAATGCACAATACAAAGAAGGCCTTTCTGGCTAGAGAGTGTTGAGCACGCATAGGTTTGCTGCATATCAAGGCCTGAACTTTAGCAAAAGGCCATCACACATGATTTCAGTGCAAAAGATTCCAGTTTCAATCCCTTGTGACTCCAGGCAAGCCTGGAACAGATGCCTGGTCTGAAACAATGGAGAATCGCTCCCACCTAATATAGACAACTGATGCTCTTGCATCTTCCTGCCTTCTTCCTTGCTGGACCACAGGCTGGTTGTGTCGGCTTTTTGGTGAGTCCACAAAAGAGCTCTCTGGGTTTGGTCTTAGGACAGCCAGCAGTAAAACAAAAGTTAGAGGCATGTTTGGGAGTAGAGATTGCAGACCTTCCAAGTGTTCCTCTTTTCCAGGGGCAAAGATGCCACCCCAGTTTCTGATTTGATCCCGGAATATCCCGCTTTTTTCCTTAGGACATCCCTATTTTCATTGGATAAATGTTGGAGGGTATGGAGTCATGCAACCCCCAAGCCTAGGAGATAAGTAGCTATAACCTTTAGAAGACATCTAAAGATACAGGGAAGGTTTTTATTTTATGTTTAATATTTTATTATGTGTTTATGCATGTTAGAAGCTGCCCAGAGTTGCTGAGGCAACCCAGTCAGATGGGTGGGTAATAATAATAATAATAATAATAATAATAATAATAATAATAATATCATCAGATGGCCTCATCTTCATTGGAGAAATGTTGAAAGGTATGCACAAAATAGCTCTCTAGGTTTGGTCTTAGGACAGCCAGCAGGAAAAACGAATGTTTGGGAGTAGAGATTGAGTAGAAGGGGAAGGGAGACTTTCAGTGGGAAGCAGTAGTATTGTAAGTTATGAACTGAAGCCAGGATAATGTGATATTGCCTACTTTATCACCAAGGCCTGGTTCACGCTGATTGTGTGATGACTGCAGCGTCAAATGGCAATTTACACGTGAGAATGAGTTATCACAGATCAATCCTCGCAAAGAGGTCTGGGGATCCCTTGCCGTTCAGCTGAGCCCATTCATAGATTCTGGGGGCAAGTTGACATGGGCCATATAATCAAATTGTGAGAAATCAAATGATGTCTGTGCATGCGTGAACTGGTTCTCAGTTTTCAGAGCAGCATTGGGCTATAAATGGAAGAGAACAGAGGAGAAGGGCCTAGGCAGTTGGTGCCTCTCTCTGAGGCTTCGTATGTCTAGGAGACGTGAAAGTAAATTAGGGAAAATGTGCCATTCTTGAAGTCTTTTCTGAAGGGATGATGGTACGTTCTATGGAATAGCATGCTTGTCAAGATATAACAGGAGCCCATCATCCGCACTTTTCTGGGGGAGAAATTGAAAACGTTTTTGTTTCAATCTTTCCCAACTGGGTGAATGGGCCTGTGCTATGGGTGTCCCGTTTTTCGCTAAATTGTTTTGTCTTAAACTTATTTGATTTTTTGTGTGTTTTTAACTGCTTTTAACTGTTTTTATTGTACATCGCCTTGAGGCACTTACATGAAAGGCAAATAATACATTAATAATGATAAGTTGAGTAAGCACAGGAAAAAGTGCTCAGCATGATTGTAAGTGATTTAGAAAGCAACGACAAAAATCATGACATTCTTGAGCATTAAGAAAAAAAGCTGTTTCATATGAAACATACTGTACAGGAACATACAACTGACATTAGAAGGAATTCCGTCAGCCCTCTTGTATTTGCACATATGTAAGAGATGGCGTTTGTTTATAAATCCATTACTTTTTATGCAATGTTAAATGAGGACCGTGTGATTTCTGGTAGATCCAACCCACATAGGGGCTGCCTTTGTATTTGTGTGGTGATACAGCATTCCTCTCTTCTTTAATATTTTTACAGGCTTCATTGCCAGGTCCAAATGCCCGTAACATACCATGTGATTAGCCTGCTTCGAAAGTCTGGTTTTACAGTAATTATGAGAATATTTGGGTTTGAAAAACTACAGTGAGTTCAAGTTGCCCTTAATGAATAGCAGGCTTGCTAACTGGTTATCATTACCTTGCCATTCAAGCGCTGGGCTTTCCAGCCTCCCAGATGTTTCTGCGGTCTCGGCGCCCGCAAAGTGTGGGGCTGTTTGACAAAAACCTGATCTTACCTGCCTGTTTCGGATATCGTGTTCAGATATTCTTACTGTCACATGCTGTTTTCGGAGCACTGCTAGTTCAAAAGAGAATTCCTTGCTGCAAACATGGAAACAGCACTTTGAGAAACAGCATCTTTACCTGACAGAGGTTGTCTCCGATGCAGCCTGGGGCAATGTTGATCAGCGTGCTCTTTCTGATGACAGAATCTGATGAAGTCGTGACAGGGAAGAATTCCAGTGGTTGGTTGCCCAGTCTTAAATCTTGGATGCAGCCTTTGAAATATCCACCATTTACATGGGTTTCTTGGTCGTCGGGTAATCCTCCGATGTACATAATATCACCGCTCTGGATTTTTATTACAGGGATAGAAATGTAGCCCAGGTTCTGCGAAGACTGGAATAGCTCGGTCTTGTTTGGCTTGATTTTTAAGGATATCAAATAGAAATTTCCATCATTCACAGGCTGTGTTCCAAGGAGTTTGTCAGAGCTTAGGCCTGACGCCAGGAGTTTCCCACCTTCCAACCAGACCTTAAGAAATAGGATTGCGCCTTTTTTCAGAGACAGCAACAAGCCAGAAGGCTTGCGTGTTCGGACAAACATTGAGATTGTCACACTTTCGTCGTCGCTGCCCTCTAAAGGAAAAGCAGCAAACCCTTTGGATTCCTCATGTCCAAATCTTCCTGGAATGTACTCTTGAGTTCACATGGCAAAAAGAGAGAAAATAATGCATCTTTAAGACAGGAGTACTGATGGAAAAATGGACATATCACGAAACAGATCAGGAATGCTCTGGCATTCTAAACTAAACTACCTGATGCCTGATGGCACTTTCAGTGGCAAACTACTATGGTTTGTACCACTCCTTTGAAAGATGCATTACAAACCCTGCAAAGCAAGTGCAGCCTTTTAAAGATTGAGATATATAATTCTACCTTCTGTCTGAGATGATATGATATAACTGGCCCCAATTCAAAGCTAGGAGACCAGCAATGGCTGGTTCTAATGCTTCAGTTTCAGTCCTTTTGGGAAGGCAAGGGTTGTGACCCATACGTCTTACATTCCTCATTTCCAATCTCACCAGGCATCGCCCAACATTCTGTTCAGAAGTTCTGTTTTTCTCCTGATGGCCCATCTCTAATGTGCGAGGCAAAGACAGATAACATATTGAGTGTCTTGAACACTGTGGCCCCAACGTTGTTTCTCTTTTTGTTGGATGACTCCGTGAATTTTGCTCATGCTCGGGGACTGTTGGCTGTCAAACCTGAATTGGGAAGGATTTCCTCCTGAATTTTAGAGGGCAAGGGAATTGTTGGCCTCCCCCTTCAACATACATTTTGGATCTTATCTGCCAATCACAGGGGCCAACGTTGGACAATTCTGTCTCCCTATGAGTCTGATGAAAGTTCTGAGGAAAAAGTATGAGAATAGCAAGCTTGAATCCCATGGAAACACATACAAGAAAAGAACACTTCCTTAGTCCCTGCAAGCTGATTCTAGATATCTGTCACAATGTAGAAACCACAACTATTTGATTTAGGAAACAATCCAGGTTAATTCCCCCATTCCCATGTTGTTTTCAGCTCAGCCTGACTCCTACCATGCAAAAAGAGAGGTCAGTGTTGACTGAATCGGGGATGATACAGAGTGGGCCCTATGAAAGGAAACATTTTCTCTGATGCTTGCACCAGAGCAGGGCCTCTAGTCTGAGTGGATCCCAGCTCTGTAGCATATGCGCTATGCTTGTTGATCAAGCCATACAGCAGACTTTTCGTCTTGGGACATCAGGCAGCAATGTTGCTTCCTCTTTCTCCTTCTGCTGTGTTCAGCTCTAGATAAGCTTCTAATAAGGTGTAGGCTGGCAATTGGATACGTGCCTCTTTGTGTCTATTTTGGGTGTTTTGCCATCAGCTCTGAGGGATGTGAGACCCAATATGCTGTAACAATCTTTAAAAAAAATAAATTGGGATTTGCTTTGGCAGTTCCCGTTGTACAGATTTCCTTCTGGTTATAGCCAATCTACTGATGTGCTGTATTCTCCTCATTAGACTAAACTGAAAATTTAGTTGACCAGGTATGATGGCTGATCATCCTTTGGGCTGATGTTTTCTTGATCTGAAATCAAGTATGGCACAAATGCCAATCTCTCAAACAACAACAACAAACCCCAATAAGCAAAAATCTTAAAACGTTCAAGTGAAAGAAAATGGCCAAACTTAAATCTTATTTTTCTTCTTGTACCTTCAAATCTTAGAATTGTAGAGTTGGAAGGTACCACAGGGGTCATCTAGTCCAACCCCCTGCAATGCAGAAATCTTGCCCAATGTTAAGATCGGCCTTGTACAGAGTACACAGGTTGAGAACCCAGGATATTGTCTGAAGGTACATGAAGCTTGCTAAAGCTAAGCAGATCTTGGTCTAGACCAACATCCCAGATGTTGTGGAACTACAGCTCCCATCACCCCTAGCTAGCAATGATGGGAGTTGTAGTCCAACACCATCTGGGGACCCACAGGTTGAGAACCGCTGGTCTAGACAGAGCCTAGATGGATGACCACCTAGAAGCCAGATTTATGCCACCTTGGATTCCATGATGGGTGATCAGCACATGTAAGAAAATAGATGAAGCAACTATACAGCTAACACGAGCACGTGCCCCAAAGGACCAACTGGCTTACTAACTTTCAGAGAAGATCACGCCTAGGATTGGACAAATGATGTTGGCTTCTTCTCAAGCTACCTTCAGTCTTCATTGAGGCATGGCAACAACATGGTAAAGTTCAGGAAAGATTTCAAATAAATACTTGTCAGAGCTGCTCCCCGATCCCAGCTCACAGAGGATCACGCTAGCCAGCGTTCGCTTTATAAAAGTCTTTATTGAGTTACAGTTTCCATTTCCAAGCTGCTGCGTGCAACTCTACGTCTTATGGCTAGACCGGCGAAGCTCCGTCTGAATCTCCGCCCCTCGTACACCAACTTAATATCCTCGCCTTACTCCACCTTTTCCGCCTGACCGTCCTTCTCTGGGTCCCTCTGCCCCCCGTGGTCTCCTCCCTCCGGGACTCCTCTGACGCTGACCCCCCGGACCCTCCTGTCTCCTTGCGTCGGGCTTTAGGACCTGGCTCCCTTTCCGGGCTGCTTACTGCGCCGCCTTCCTGTGCATTTGAACTTGGCGCGCGCGCCCAGCCTTCCACTTTCCGCTTGACCGTTTCTTCGCTCCCCGATGGGGGCGTGGTCACTCCTGACTCATGCCCTCCTCCCTGCTGCGAGCTGCCAGGGCTCGATCCCTGACGTCCTTCCTCTCCACTGCGCTCTGGTGGGGACGCTGGCCCCGATTTCCAACTGCTGCCCTCTGAACCCCCGCTGGTCCCTTCCTCCTGGGGTGTCCCCCTAGGCCCCCCCTTTGCTCTGGCCACTGGCGCCCCTTTCTGTGAATCTTCCGATTCACTGGAAAGACTCGGAGATCTCGGGTCGTCGTCATCACTCATCCTTTCTTCGGACTCCTCCCCCTCGCTCTCTGTTTCCTCCCTTGCCCTCGCCTCTGCTCCTGAACCCCTGACAATAATAATAATAAAGTGGGATGGAGTCTCATCATTTACTCAAATAGTGTGGTGACCTAGGGAGGCTCTCCTAGTGCCTTCATTATATATATTTTAGGTGCCAGACAGAAACATTCCCCTTCAATCGGGCCTTTGGCTGATTCATATTCTACAGTCTTTAAAATGTGTCTGTGGGAAGGGGGGGGGTATTGTTTTGCTGTTATGTTTTACTTATTTTCTTTTTTTTTTTATCCTGTATTTTATTCTGTGAACTGCCCCGAAATCTTATGGTGCTAAATCTAAGAAATAAATACAGGTGCTAATTAGTGTGGATCACATGGAATGGGAAGCGGCTCCTTGAACACCACAACAGTTCAGGGCAGCTGATCCAAAATATTCTGGAAATTATTTGGAGGTACACTATTATGTGGAAATGGCTTCCCCTCTAGGTCAACTTCACCATATGGCAGGGTGAAGTGGCTTGCTTCTGGGCACGATTCAAAGTACTGGTACTTTTACCTTTTAAGTTCTAAATTGCATTGGGACTGGATTACTTAAAAGGGTCACTTTTCACCACACGAGCCTGCCTGAATATTCATGTTTGACGTCTGAGACTCTCTTCCAGGTACCCCACAGCAAAGGAAGAAGAAGAAGAAGAAGAAGAAGAAGAAGAAGAAGAAGAAGAAGAAGAAGAAGAGTAGTAGTTTGGATTTGATATCCTGCTTTATCACTACCCGAAGGAGTCTCAAAGCAGCTAACAATCTCCTTTCCCTTCCTCCTCCACAACAAACACTCTGTGAGGTGAGTGGGGCTGAGAGACTTCAGAGAAGTGTGACTAGCCCAAGGTCACCCAGCAGCTGCAGGTGGAGGAGCGGAGACACAAACCCGGTCCCCCAGATTACGAGACTACTGCTCTTAACCACTACACCACACTGGCTCTTAACCACTACACCATGCTGGCTCTCTAATGTTCAGGCACATGAACATTAAAAAACTTATTGATGCCTAGTCAGATCATCATTTCCTCTAGTTCAGTATTGTCTACATAGCCCAGCACCAGTTCTCCAGGGTTTAAGGTAGAGGTCTCACAGAGCCCTACCAGGAAATGCCAGGGATTGTACCTGTATGCAAATCAAATGCACTGAACTATAGTCCTTCCACCAATTTAGCAGGATTTAAGTGAGAAGCGGGGAGATGAAGGCAAGAACTGATGTCTAAACAGCCCCGGGAGGCTTTCTGAAGTTAAAGTGTTGGCCCTTGCGTGGCAAAGGAAGGGCTGAGGAGGTGTATCATTTGGTCCTCTGCTTCAGGCAGCAAAATATCTTAAGCCAGGATGGCTTCCAGAAGAAGAAGAAGAAGAGTTTGGATTTGATATCCTGCCTTTCACTCCCTTTAAGGAGTCTCAAAGTGTGACTGGCCCAAGGTCACCCAGCAGCTGCATGTGGAGGAGCAGAGACGCGAACCCGGTTCCCCAGATTACGAGACTACCGCTCTTAACCACTACACCACACTGGCTCTCCACAGTGCTATATTAATAGATGAAACGGCCCCAAATCAATAATCACAATTGGCTAATCTGAACTAAAACCTTTAATGTGCGGTTTCACAGACCAAACAACATCAACAGCGTTAACTGGAGTTAAACAAAACAAACCCTAGCTGGTCAAAAACTTATAATCAGACTTTTTGTTCATAGGGCTGGAAAGCTGCTTTGGTGCTGACCTCTCTCTCTCTCTCTCTCTCTCTCTCTCTCTCACACACACACACACACACACACACACACACACACACACTGCCTGCAGTGTTTTATTTTAATGAAATGATTATAAGACTCATGAAAACAGGGGTGATCATTGTGGAAACCTGCCTTCTAAGTGTTACAGGATTCATATCTGGCTCAGTTTATTTAGTATGGGGAAATAAACCCCTGACTTATTTCTGAATAGACAATTTCATAAATAATATGTGAGAAATGTTTTAATTTTGTGAATGAGATGATCTTAAACTTCTTTCTTTACGTGCTTGTTAAAAACAAGGCATATGTCCATAAATCTTTCCCCTCGGTGTTGAAATGGTCATTTTTAAGCATGAAAGGTTAGTTTATTAAAAAAAAAACCACCATCTCTCTCTATTAAGGGAGTACTGGAAAGACATTTTTCTTGTTGAAGAGAGGTCGCTTATGATGCAGCAAAGCCGGCGAGTGGCAGTTAGACGCGCAACATTGCAAAGAAGGCAAAGGAAGCAGGGTTAGTCTTTAAAAAGGTAGCACAGCGAGCTTGCAGTTTTCAATTACTCTGCTTCAAAAGAAATATTGGATCTGGTATGTGGTTTGATGGGCATTTAGCATAACCTTGGTCAATATTAACCTCTTGAGCCATTACGTCTGGATGCGGATGGAAATAAATCAACTTTGTTGCTTGCCTGCTACTGCTGAGAGAGCGCAGTCTGCAATGGAAATCCTTCCCAGCACTTACTGTTTGTCAACTTCTCTTTAACAAAGATGCAAGTAATTTCTGTACCACAAAGCACGCAGCAGCAGTGCTTTGAAGAGCTCTTCCATTATCTATAAATTCCAAAGCGAGTGTGCCCTTGTATATTAGGAATTTAAACTTTAATGGATAGTTTAACCTAGTAAAGCTATAATCCTGTGCACAATTGTGGTCAATTAAATTTATGCCCTGCCCTTCCTTCCAAAGGAGCCTAGGGAGGGAAACGCACAAGCAATAAAACGTTTAAAAACATCCAAAAGCAATTCCTATACAGATGCTAACTGGGAAAGATCTCTACTTTTCGGAAGAAACCTCCATTCAACTGACTTGGGAGTAAGCTCCATTCAATCCACTGGGACTCATTTCTGAATAACCATGAAGAAGATTGGCTGAAAAGCTTTAATAGACCGATTGGTGATGGTCAATTGTATTCAGTGAGGTTGCAGTTTAAAGGGATACTTCCTTTTATGTTTGATTCTTTTTATTTATTTTATGTTGGTTGTGGTAAACAACAACTTGGCCTTTCGCTTCTGTCCAACTCTCTGAGTGATTGCAAATCTTGTTGCATTCAGTGGTTCTCACTCCCAAGTAAACGTGTTTGGGGTTCCAGTCTTTGTTTCTTAAGTTGCAAGTTGCATTTGCTACCTCCAACACACCCAAAAGTCACCTACTAGGGCTTTAGTGATACGCAAATGTGGTTATATTTAATTAATTATTCAGTTAAGAGACAATTTCTTAATCAACTGGCTATTCGATATAATTGGTGGGCAACCCTAATATGTGTCCATTTGGTGCACATAGAATCATAGACTTGAGCTGGAAGGGGTGACAGTAGCCATCTAGTCCAACCCCTGGCAATGGAGGAATCTCAGCCCTTCCCTCTGGGCTCTCCCAGCCTGAGGTTATAGCTCTCCCTCAGTCCTAGAAGAGGAGCCCCCCATGAACAGTCCCATCAAATCCACAGTGTAGACTAGCCAGTGCCTGAAAACCTGGACATGGTATGGGGTGGAAGGTTCACAAGCTATGAAGGACTTGCTCACAAATTTATTGACAGCTGCACGAATTATAGCTAGGAAGTGGAAGGGGCAAGCAGAGTATCAAATGGAAGAATGGTATAGAGAAGAAGAGAATAAGAGTTTGGATTTGATATCCCGCTTTATCACTACCCGAAGGAGTCTCAAAGCGGCTAACATTCTCCTTTCCCTTCCTCCCCCACAACAAACACTCTGTGAGGTGAGTGGGGCTGAGAGACTTCAAAGAAGTGTGACTGGCCCAAGGTCACCCAGCAGCTGCATGTGGAGGAGCGGAGACGCGAACCCAGTTCCCCAGATTACGAGACTACCGCTCTTAACCACAACACCACACTGGTGTGGGATATAGCTATTAATGATAAATTAACATGTGCCATTAAGGCAAGATGGAGAACATGCAGGAGAAATAGTTTCGAAGAGATACGGAAAGTTTTTGTGGAATTTGTACTGTTAAAACGGAAAGGGGTCAAACCACTGCAAGAGGTGTTAACATTTTGGGAGGTTGGATAGTTACAATGGAATGGTCTCAGTGGTGGGGTGCACATTTTTATTCCTATTTATTTATGATTATTAATTTGTCAAAATAAAAAATATATAAATCGATAATGTTTTTAAAAACAAAACCTGGAAGTGGTAAGTCAGCAGAGCTTTTATGTCAAGGAGATGTGGCAAAATGCAGTATAAGCTTTAGCAGCCTATGCAAGGCCTCAAATCACCTCAGTTCTTGTTTGAAATAACACCTCCCATAGTTCATTCAGCAGGGGGCACTGGGAACTGTCCAGGGTTTTGACTTTAAGCAAGTGACCTAGTGACCTGCCTTGACTTTGCCTGGATTGGGCTTGGCCCACTTTGGAAGAGCTCCTGTTTATTTCTCCCACTTTTCCCCAAGCCACAATCCCAGTAAGCTGAACATTTATAGGAAATGGGGATGGGCGGGGCTCTTTTACACTCATTCAGACGTATGTCTGGAAAATTCTATAGTCCAGGACACCTCAATTACCAGAAACGTCTGAAAATGTGGCAGCTGTGTGTCTCTAGGGCATCCCTGTATGATAAAGATCTTTCTGGACCATGCAAACAGTTGTTTGCTTTCTCCCCCTAGAAATGGGGGGCACAAGGTAAATACTAGTAGGCCACCCAGAAAGCTGAAATTTGGTACACTCATAGCCCAAGGTACACTGATTGTGACTGAAGTTGGAAACAGGACATTTTTGTACTGATCTTGGAGCATGTAGCTTATCTCATAAAAGAGACCAGTGTTTTAGCACAGAACAAATGAACCTGTGCATTAGGCTGAATTTTGGTGTGTTGGAATTCAGCATCCTTGTTTAATATGGATTTGTGGGAGGGTGATACTCCCTTTTGCATCCAGGAACATGTATCTACAGATATTATTTATGTGTGTTTTTAGGATTATATGTGTATGGCAATTCACTTATTTACGGACTTACACACACACACACACACACAGAGAGAGAGAGAGAGAGAGAGAGAGGGAGGGAGGGAGAGAGAGAGACTCCTGAACGACAAATGCTGTATTCAGTGTATCTTATGCAGTGCTGGCCTAAGACACTTTCCTGCCTGAAGTGAATCCCCAATGGCACTCTCCCCTCCTGCTATGACCCATGCTTTTAAAAGGCTTGTTGTGCCAGATCTTGTTCCTGCCTTCATTGACTCTGCTGCCCTCATTGTGCCCCTTGAAGCTAGCCCTGCAAAAGAAGAGGTCATCACAGAAATATGACCAATGTTCCTAATATTTTCCCCATCCTTCTCATTCTTACAGCTAGGTAAAAGGTAAAGAACCCCTGGAAGGTTAAGTCCAGTCAAAGGTGACTATGGGGTTGTGGTGCTCATCTCGCTTTCAGGCCGAGGGAGCTGGCGTTTGTCCACAGACAGCTTTCCGGGTCATGTGGACAGCAGGACTAAACCGCTTCTAGTGCAATGGAACACCATGACGGAAACCAGAAAGGACCGTTATGAGTGCCAGAGCACACAGAAATGCTGTTTACCTTCCTGTCCCAGCGGTATCTATTTATCTACTTGCACTGGTGTGCTTTTGAACTGCTAGGTTGGCAGGAGCTGGGACAGAGGAAAGGGAGCTCACCCCGTCGCGGGGATTCAAACTGCCAACCTTCTGATCGGTAAGCCCAAGAGGCTCAGTGATTTAGACCACAGCGCCACCTGCATCTTAGAACTAGCACTGTGATGCCCAGTGTTGAACTCCAAATGACATCTGCGATCAAATCTCCCATTTCTTTGATTTCTTTCTTTTGATAAAACCAAGCTGCAGATTATCCTGATTCATATCAGGACCCCAGTGCTGGAGCCCAGTTAACCCTTTCCCCTGTGCCATTTCCCCTATCAAACCCACCCCTGCACCAGTAGGTTTCCCCCAGCAAGGCAAATAGCAATGGGGGGGGGGGGTCATTTTCATTGAGAAAACTGCAGGGGGAAAGGGTTAAAGGAGCCAGTGTGGTGTAGTGCTTAAGAGCGGTGGACTCGTAATCTGGTGAACCGGGTTCGCTTCCCCGCTCCTCCACATGCAGCTGCTGGGTGACCTTGGGCCAGTCACACTTCTCTGAAGTCTCTCAGCCTCACTCACCTCACAGAGTGTTTGTTGTGGAGGGTGAAGGGAAAGGAGAATGTTAGCTACTTTGAGACTCTTTAAGGGCAGTGAAAGGCGGGATATCAAGTCCAAACTCTTCCTCTGTTATAGCAGTCCCAGTCCAAATCCCCTCCCTGCAGCTACTTTTTGTGTGTGTGTTTGGGGGGGGGGAGGCGAATTAAAGAGCTGGAAGATATGATTACAGCTCTCTAACATTTCATCTAATCCGACTATCAGTTTATTGAAAGAAGGTAAGCTGATCTCCATTTTGCCAGTTACTTAAATCAACACACATATGTGTGCACAGACATGTTGTTTTTTATGCTGACAGGCAGATGTTTTTGGCTAGTATAGGAAATCGACTTGGGTTTCTTTATACCTTTGCCGTGAGCCAAACCTATGCATGAGGTAAACATGTGTGAGAAAGTGTTGCAAAGTTTTGACTAACTAGACAATATGAGTACAGTCATATCTCGGGTTAAATATTCTTCAAATTGAGCGCGTTCGAGTTGCGCTCCTTGGCAACCCGGAAGTAACGGAGCGCGTTACTTCCGGGTTTCGCCGCTTGCACATGCGCAGACACTCAAATTGACGTCACGCGCATGTGCAGAAGCGGTGAAAAGCGATGCGCGCATGCGCAGATGCACCGTCGCTAGTTACGTTTACCTCTAGCTGCAAACGGGGCCCCGGAACGGATCCCGTTCGTATCTAGAGGTACCACTGTATACCTTAACCATTTCAGAATACAGTGGTACCTCGGGTTACATACACTTCAGGTTACATATGCTTCAGGTTACAGCCTCCGTTAACCCAGAAATAGTACCTCGAGTTAAGAACTTTGCTTCAAGATGACAACAGAAATCATGCTCCGGCAGCGCGGCAGCCGCAGGAGACCCCATTAGCTAAAGTGGTGCTTCAGGTTAAGAACAGTTTCAGGTTAGGAACGGACCTCCGGAATGAATTAAGTACCATATTTAACCCGAGGTACCACTGTATACTTCATGTTCCCTGTTTTCAGAAGAGATGTACTGCATGTTTGGATTTTTCTAAAATTTTGAATGCCTTGGACCATCTTCTGAAAGGAATACTCTACAATTTGGATACACTCATGGGAGGGGGGGGGGTCAGTGAGACTGTTAGTTGCTCCCAATCTTCTCTTTCACTTCCCTTCCCCACCTCTCTCGCTCTCGCTCTCGCGCTCTCTCTCTCTCTCTCTCACACACACACACACACACCTTTAATCAAAATGGTAGGATGCTGTGAATTGAGAAGAATATTGCGGTTAGGGAGAAGTGGGCAGGGGGAGTTTCAAATACTTTCTAATCATTCACAACAGTCCTAATGGAAGTATAAGCTTCTCTTGGAGCTGCATGGTTTTAATTTTGCTTCATATAAAGAGGCAAACATATTTACCAGATGGAGTCCCCCTATCCCAAAGTTGCTTTTCAAACCTTTGGATAAATTACTGCTCAACTTCAAAGCCGTCTGCTACAATTACGGCTCCGGCAATGTCATTTTTCAATAATAAAAAAAGAGGTAGGTGCACACACGCATGTGAAATGATATAGTATTTAAAAAATATCGGAATGCATTTTGAAGCTGAAGCTTTCTGAACAAATGGATCTAGTAAGGCCCCCCTCCCTGACCAGACCAGATATCAGCTGGTGTAAATCCACATAACTCCACTAAATTCAGTGCAACTGTGCCATTTAACATCTGCAATAGATACGGCGCTTTGGATTGAACCAGAGATCTGCAATGTTGCCTTTCATGTTTCTCCCCTCCCCCACACTTTCTATCTGATTTTGCTGTGTTTTTTGGGGGGCGGTTAATAAAAAAACCCCTACCTTTTCTCACAGATAAAAATATCTGAATGCAAACAGTGGATGCAGTTTGGTCAAAGTTAAATACGTTCAAATATAAGACAAACTCTCAGAGCTAACTGCTTTGCTGTATATGTTCAAGTAGCTCTCTGTCTACTGAGTTCAGTGGGCCTTAGGTAAGTAGGGATAGAACTGCAGCCTGATATTTTTATTCTCTCTGGCCTGCGGTGGCTAGTTTTGCATGATTTTATACTTTGCAATTTCAGGATGAAAGCAGGGATGCCAGACCCATCTCTCACAATTGGATTGCTGCCCATTGTTCTGGCTACTGGTCTGTTTCTGGGCACCATTCAAAGTACTAGTACTTTTACCTTTTAAGTTCTAAATTGCATTGGGACTGGATTACTTAAAAGCGTCACTTTTCACCAGTTTGACGACTGGGACTCTCTTCCAGGTGCCCCACAGCAAAGTTAGAAGAAGAAGAGGAGGAGGAGGAGGAGGAGGAGTTTGGATTTGATATCCTGCTTTAACACTCCCCTGAAGGAGTCTCAAAGCGGCTAACATTCTCCTTTCCCTTCCACCCCCAAAACAAACACTCTGTGAGGTGAGTGAGGCTGAGAGACTTCAGAGAAGTGTATCTAGCCCAAGGTCACCCAGCAGCTGCATGTGGAGGAGCGGGGAAGCGAACCCGGTTCACCAGATTACGAGTCCACCGCTCTTAACCACTACACCACACTGGCTCTCTTAGGTAACAATTATTGACTAGTTAGGTAACAATGGTTGACTAGTGACCAGGGAGATGGGCTTTTCAGTTATGGCACCCTGCTTATGAAATGCCCATCCCTGGGAGACTTTCCTGGAACCAACTAAGATGTCATTTGGGCAGGAGGTGAAGACCTTTTTATTTGCCAAGCTTCTAACTGGTTAATTTGCTGTATCGTATTGATCCTAAACCTCTTCTGCCTTGTGGAATATCTTTGAGGGAAGTGAAGGCTAAGCAGTAAACCCTACACAAATCCAGACTGGAGTCCTTAAGACGGTTGGAGGGTGGGTGCCTTGTATGTTTCCTTCTGGCAACTCCTGCAGCCAAGCTGGTGCCAACCATATTATTATTCTGCTTTCCTTTGGACCAAATCAGTGAGAACAGGGCAGCCTGGGATCTCCATACATGCTGACCAGGCTTTCACCCACAGAGGCACATGCCATCATCTCAAGAGACAGATGGGTGCCAACAACCAGTAAATTAGGTGAATATGCAACAACAAAACCCCTAACAATCTGACCAAAATATATAACTTTTTATGGATTTAGAGGGCCCTCATAATTTCTGGCTTTACATGGCTGTTACCTTAGCATGTGCATAAGTCTGACACTACTAGGTAAGGTAAAGGGACCCCTGACCATTAGGTCCAGTCATGGCCGACTTTGGAGTTGTGGCGCTTATCTCGCTTTATTGGCCGAGGGAGCTGGCGTTCAGCTTCCGGGTGGTGTGGCCAGCATGACTAAGCTGCTTCTGGTGAAACCAGAGCAGCACATGGAAACGCCATTTACCTTCCCGCCAGAGCGGTACCTATTTATCTACTTGCACTTTGATGTGCTTTTGGAACTGCTAGGTTGGCAGTAGCAGGGACCGAGCAATGGGAGCTCAACCCCTTTGCGGGGATTCAAACCGCCGACCTTCTGATCGGCAAGTCCTAGGCTCTGTGGTTTAACCCACAGTGCTACCTGCATCCCATCTACTAAGGAGGAGGCAAATGACAGGCGGTGCCATTCCCTGGACTGGTTGTAAGTAAGAAGGCAGAGGCTGGAAAAGAGCAGGGTGAGGTTGGCAGGACAGTAAAGAAAATGCCTAGAATAAAGTTTAAAAGTCACCTGCTGAAATCTTTGGGGTTTAAGACTTTAACTAAATTGTACCCTGGGTTTGTATATTCTTGAGACACTGAATTAACTAGTTGATTGCAGAGGAAAAGTGGGATACAATCCCATGTATCACTGTTGCTATTTTTCATAGCAATGCAGATAATGGAGGACTATGATATGCATGTGTGAATTGGCTCCCATACATTTTTTGAAAGGATATCTTTGGCCACTGTCAAGAAGTTGAGATGTTAGCTACATCGCCTCACCAGACAACTCATTATCACCCCGTGGCCACATGTCTCGGAAGAAATCAAAACAACAGCACGGAATGGAAATAAGACAACATTGGAAAAGTCTATTTTGACTAGCTTGGTGGAAAAGTCAAGATGCTGTGACCCACCTCACATGTGTCGCATCATGAAAGACAATTGCACCAGTGCCTTTCTGCCCTGGGAGCTGTTTTTGCATTTCCTCCCTGATCTGGACCAATATTAACAACACCAGTAAAATCCCTAGAAACTATATAGGGGAATAATTAATTCCTTCTCTCCGCCTCTCTCCTCACTGCCTTAGGGAGCCATTGCAACAATCCCCATCCTCACTTCAGATATATTTGAATAATTAACAGCCAACATGTTTCACATTAAAGAGAAGGGTAGAGACTGCCATGATTAAGAGGCCTGGGAACAAAAGACCAGAAATGAATGTGGCATATTGATGCCAGCCAGAACAAGTACCAAATATGCCTGCCTGCTATTGGAGAGGCATTTAGCTAGCTTGAAACTACCTGGACTTTTCTACCTGGCTTGAAATGAGTTGTCTAGAGAGAGACAAAACAATAAAACACTGAACTGGTGTTGTGAGCAATTCCTTGTTCCTTAATGGCCATGGGATGTTATCTTGTATAGTGAGACAAGTTGCTTCCTTGTATATTTATAGTAAAGCCTCACTTACCTAGAAGCTATGTAGTCTAATTCATCTCTTGTTCCATAAATGCCTTTCTCTAGTCCATGCTTTGTGCACTGTATAAAAATTCACCAAAGCGAAATGAATTTTGGACGATCACTTTCGATGGAATTCAAGTCAGCGTTCCAAAATGGGAGCAAATTAAGTGATCTTCCAAATCGTGTTCAAATTGAAATGGATTGATTTTTAGCTGTGTGGATCTCTCCTTTGAGTGTGTCAGTGGTCTATCTGTGGCAAGAAGCTTTGAGTTTCAGTCCAAAAATGAGCTGGGGGATCTGCACACCTGGGTCTGAATTTTCAAAACGTGGACTAAAATTCTGCAAACCTTCCAGTATCTGTGCATCTGTGATCACTTTACAGAGTTTGTAACTGGTGCATATGTGTGTGTATTTATGTTCTACAACAGAGATGGGTAGGAGTTCACTCAAGTTCCCCAGTTGATCTTGGGCCAGTTTTGGTGGGCTGACATCGTTTACAATTGTAGTGGCATGGATGGCTCAACTGAACAGGTAGTAGTAAGCAGAAAACCCTTGAACAGAAGACAATGCCCCCTCCATTTGCATTAATCCCCCCCTAGCGTAGCCTGAGTTCTGACTGCTGGCATATCCTTCAGCATGGCAGCATTGACACCATCTTTGTACATGCATAGCTTATGCTTATGCAAAGATGGTGGTGAAGCTGTAAATTTGTTGCCACCATTGTAGCTGAGGAATATTCCAGCGGCAGATGACAGACAATAGCAAAGCTTGGAGTATAGGGCTCTGCGGTCTGATAAGACCTGTTATACAATATGATTTCAGGTGGCAATTAAGGTTCTGGGGTTGAGGGCATTACCTTACCTGTAGCACAGTTTGGCTCGGCATAGGGCCTGTAGCAATCGCACTGATAGCTCAGCCACAAGTTGATGCAGCGCCCCTTGTTTTGACAAGGGTGGTGTTCGCACCAATCCTTTTTGGTGCAGCCTGCCTTGACATTTAAAGATGAATCAGATGACATGTTCTCTGGGATTATAATGTTCAAGTCTATTTCAATGTCCTGAAGACAGCCTACAAACGAAGGTGCAGAATGCATATTATAGATGTTTAGTAGAGAGTCATCGCTCCTGTTCCCCACTGGCAAACCACCCAAAAAAGTGCTCTGAAAAGTAAACATTGGCTGATCGCCATCTATGGTGGCAGTAGCTTTACTGAGACATGGCTCTATACAAGAGCTGTCGAGTAACTTAAGAGTAACTGCTCTTGCTATGGTTACCTCCACTGAATGCCATTCGCCATCACTGACATTCTGTGCTATATGCAAAAAGGCCTTTGACTGGTTATTATTGACTTGCATGGATAAGTGTAAGTAGCCATTCAGTAACTCCAACTTCACAAATGTGCTTTTGTCCCCTCGGTGGAATAGAAAAGTTGTTGGCTGAATAGTCAGAAACCTAAGGTTTATGTTATAGAAACCATCCTGGACAGGCGTTGTGATACTGTTAACCCGAAGGAACCCATTTCCCTGAAAAGACAATGTGGTCATTGTTTCACAGTGTACTCCGGTATATCCATTTGAACATATGCAGCTAAATCTGTGTTGTCCGTCCGTAAAGTGAGGAACACACAGCCCCCCATTTTGGCATTTATGTTGAACACATCCAAGGAGGACTTCTGTGCAGTTCCAGCCGCCATAATATATGCCCTCCTCCTCTCCAGGTTGGCAATGACAAGTATAATTCCCAAGATAATTCTCACAGGTCCCTCCATTTTGGCAAGGGTTCATTTGACATTCATCAATGTCTTCTTCACAGTGGATGCCTGCGAGAAAGCAGAAAGGAAGAATGAAGGCCTTGATCCTATAGACCAGGTTAGGCTTAAAGTTGGGGTGCTTCCAGATGGAGACTTAAGACTGTAAATGGGTCACTGAGATCTCTCAAATGAGTCATTGCCAAGTTTATTTTTTAACTTACTGGAGTAAAATACAGTCTGGCACTTTGACTATGGCATCTGGTGAGTGCTTTTAAAAAACCCCTGAATGCACGAGGAGCACTCATCCCACAATACACACCTGTCTGGAAGCATCCTTTTATCTCTCAAAAACAGAAACACAATGAACCATGTGGCACAAAATATACGTTTTTGTCCCCCAAGTATGGCTGAGTTTGTTGATGGCTGGGGGTGGGCGGGGGGGGGGGGGAGGAGATACCTAAACTGTATCTATCTGTCTACTCCCATTTGGACTTCTTAGATCCAATTTAAACAAGATGGTGTACATATAGAGAAAACACTGCCCACGTGCTCACTGTCACATTTTATATCAGTGCTTATGTGCATGTTAAATACCCTAGGGATCTGTGGCTGGCATACTCACACTGCAACTTTATTAGCTGAGGGTCTGATTAAAATGTGAAGCCAACCACATGGAATACTGGCAAATCAGTTTCAGCAGTTGGACCTTAATGCTTACATAGTAAGTCAAGCTCCCACTATGGATAACTCTCTCATAGTTGGTGTGAACTGGCTAAAGTCTCTGGCTATAGCCTTCGAGGCAGGTGCATTCTGGGGCTGATTTCCCACTTTCTTGCCTCTTGTCTAGTCACTTGCCCTGGAGGACAGCAGTGCAAAACAGCTGCAAAGTATTTCTAAGTCAGGAAGGAAACATTATTTCCCCCAATTTGTATTCATTTCCCACAGGTGCAAATGACTTGCTTGAGCTGCAAGGCAGCAATGAATGGTGCCGGCTATGTTAAAAATATTAACATCATGTGTTTTATATATATATATATATAGAGAGAGAGAGAGAGAGAGAGATGGAAAATAGTTCCAGGAAAACATTTGTTTGTAAATTCAATACATTTCCACCTTTAAATTAAGCGACACGCTTTATAATTAGTAGAAGCAACAAAATGTGCTATGGAGCAAAACGCAGTTGTTAATGCAAAGTGAATCTAAAGTAACAATGAGGTGAGATTTGTTTGCTATTTCTAAACAGCCTGAATGTAGGAAAATGCTTTAGAAACGAAAACAAAGTACGACCTCCAAATAGTAGATTCAATATCAACAGTATTGTCCTATTGCAATACAAAACACATTATTAACTTTTTTAAAAAACAAAACCCAATTGAGGAAGAATTCAGAACTTTTCTCTTGATTCTGAGTTGGCCTCTTTCCAAATCATCTCCCCTGATTATCTACCTTTCAGGTCTGCCAGGTTTCAAGGTGCTTACAGAAGGTAGGCCACTCTATCCTGCAGCAGACAAACTCTATGGTGCCATCCCTGTATGGAGTTATGTGTCAGGATCTATAAGACCGAACATAGGTGGTCGAGTGTCTTATCGGTTTGGAAGCAAAATGAAGAACACCTCAAATAAGGATCTACCGTATTTTTTGCTCTATAGGACGCACTTTCCCCCCTCCAAAAATGAAGGGGACATGTGTGTGCGTCCTATGGAGCGAATGCAGGCTCCTTGACTTCAGCGATAGCAACGCAAAGCCTCCAAAGCACAGAGGGAGAGCTCCCCCTGTGCTCCGGAGGCTTCGCGTTGCTTTCGCTGAAGCCGCCTGAAGCCCCCAGAGCGCAGGGAACTCCCGCTGCGTTCTGGGGGCTTCAGGCAGCTATCCGCAAGCCTTTGGAGTGCAGCAGGAGTTCCCGCCGCACTCCGAAGGCTTGCGGATAGCTGTCTGAAGCCTGGAGAAATTTCATGCATATCAGTTAATATCTTGACCCTCCCTCCACGAAAATAGCTGTTTACTTGGCCGTTTTCCTATGTCGTGAAGGCTGAAATTTCAATTCAGTGGAGCAGGGTCAAGATATTAACTGATATGCATGAAATTTCAAATATAGCTATATAATCCCTAGTTTAGGGAGATAAGACCTTTGGAGCAGGCTTTTTTTTTTTTAAGAAAAGTTTTTAATGAACCGCCCTACTGCTCTACCCTCCACTGGGCTTCCCGGGTCCTGGAAAGACGGCCTATGTGAGACTAGGCTGAGTAGATTAGATAATACAGAGCATGGTGATATCACAATAAATAAAACCTCCCCTTCAGTAGTTTCAAGCACTACTACAGGTTCCACATAATATCTGTACTGCATTGTTTACTGTGACAGCAGCTACACTTTGGAGCTCCCCGCCTATTACAACAAAGCTCGTGCCTTTGCTAGACTCTTTTCGGGCACCTGCTAAAAGCATTCTTCTTTAGGCAAGCATACCTAGATGCTGAGGAAGCTGAAGTAATTTTAATCTTAATATTTTAGCTTTTGTATGTTTTAAAGTAGGATTGTTATTTTTTCTTGATTTTACTGCTGTGGTGTTTTTGTGTGTTTTGTTTTGGTAAACCACGTTGCAGGTTTTTTAAAATAAATTTTATTAAATAAATAAACAATAAATATAAATAAAATAACACAAACCAAAACACAATCCATCCTGTAGATTTAAGTATCTGTCCATAGCCGCCTACTTGTTATCAGAGGCCCAGAATCCACATTCCTTTGTAAGAAAATATGAAATAATGTAAAACCATTTTTGCAGGCAAAAAACCACACAAAACAATGTGTGTGGGGGTGAGAATAAATTTTCCGCACTGGGTACCACCTGACCTTTCTACACACCTGGGGGCACCTGGAGGGTCTGCTATACTTATCTATTTACACCACTGTCCACTCAGATATTTAACTTCTAAAACCAGGCTGAGGAGTTCAATTGAAATAGATTTCTTTTAAGTGTCCAAATTCAAGCAAAAAATTAAATTAAATAGCACCCTTCAGATATCCCCTCAGACTAAATATAGCAGCAAAACGGTTGCAGTGCTTAATCAAGGTCAGGAATCAGAAAATGGGGAGTGTCCTTAATACATTTGAACCATCGCAGGGTATGTGCATTTTTAAACTTTTGATTTTTCATCTGAAGGTAGCTTGTAGAGCTAATGAAGAGAATCTGTCTTACGTTCTGGAGGCAGCGCCACCCAACCCTTTCTGTAATTAGCAGCTAATATTGCTTATTGTTGGCCTTCTGGGAAGCAAGGCCGCTGTCACCCATGTTAACTGGATTAGGGAACATTTATAGAACTTCAGAGCCAGCCACTCAGAGACACCCATATTTCAGTGGACTGAAAATTATTTGCATGCCAGCGAAGTGTGAGATGCGTCAAAAGTTAGGTGTGGAAAGGGAAGGGTTTCTCAGGCATTAATTGTTTTCAGCCAGCACAGGCATCTGCTAAACCAAATGTTCTGCGTTTTGTTATTGTGGGGAGTGGGGGATCAAACCACCCCAGTTTTTATTGATGTTTACAGCGAGCACAAGTTTCTGATTAAGTAAGTATATGTCAGATGTTCTATTCCCTGTCTACAGAATTCAGTAGCTCTCTTCCTGTCCGTTGTCATGGATTGTACTTGAAAATGAGGCCAGGTATATCCGTAGCTGTCAACTTTTCCCTCTTCTTGCGAGGAATCCTATTCGGAATAAGGGAATTTCCCTTAAAAAAGGGAAACGTTGACAGCTATGGGTATATCCCATTCCTCTTCTATTTGCAGACCCTTTCCCTTTGATACTTCCTTCATATACTTAATTCTATGTTTTCGTATTGCCCAGCTGCAGCTAACTGGCGTTCATGAAAAATAACTGAGTATGCAATTCTGTGCCCACTTACCTGGGGGGTAAGCCTCATTGAAAGTGAGACTTGCTTCCAAGTAGGTAAGCATAAGATTGCACTGTAAGCCGCCTTAAATGTGGCTCTGAATAGATTCACGGGCTTACTAAAGCAGTTAATCAGGCTGAATGCTATATTCTGTGAACACTACTTTTTACGACTTCGTCAAACATGAACCAACTGCTTGATATCATTACTGACAGCAAACTTGGTTTAGGAAAAAAAACCCAAAACATTTCTTTCTTCCCACAGTTTCCAAATATATTCTAATTATATTGCACTGATATAATTAGAAATCTGATATTTAGGTGCAGGTAGGTAGCTTTGTTGGTCTGCCGTAGTTGAAACAAAATAAAAAAATTCCTTCCAGTAGCATCTTAGAGACCAACTTAGTTTGTTATTGGTGTGAGCTTTCGTGTGCATGCACACTTCAGATACCTGAAGATACCTGAAGAAGTGTGCATGCACATAAAAGCGCATACCAGTAACAAACTTAGCTGGTCTCTAAGGTGCTACTGGAAGGATTTTTTAAAATAATATTTAGGTGGCGAGAGATGTAACAGCTAGATTTGAGTTGAGACAGAAAGAAAATAATAACCTGTGACCGCTACCATAGATAAGCAACACAAGTCTGTTGGTTTAGAAAAATATATACGTGAATAACATTTTCTTCCAACCCTGCTCAAAATATATTCTAATTATATTTTATTAGAAGCAACGTGATATTCAAATTGTAAGCTTCACATCTAGGTCTGAGGAAAGACATTAGCTTAGAGGCTGAAAACAACCAATGCCACAACCAAAATTACCTGCGACCATTGTGATTAAAAGAGCCCAAGCTTGTATTGTAGCTGCAACCATTTTCCCCCACGGCAGACGCGGTCCTTATAGCTGCATTGCATATTCCACGAGATAAGTATGGGGTCTGAAGAGGAAGACCTGAGCAGGTGAATCTGCAAATGTGGTGTGCTTGTCAGTTTAGCTTGGTAGTGTTTTTCCTCAACAAGCCAGATCAGCAGGGCTTAACCTAAGGCTCATTACGTGCTGACGCAATTGTTGCACACTATATATACTTAAGGAAATCAGCCCTGACTGCTCACTGGAAGGACAGAGCGTGAAGCTGAGGCTCCAATATTTTGGCCACCTCATGAGAAGAGAAGACTCCCTGGAAAAGACCCTGATGTTGGGAAAGATGGAGGGCCCAAGGAGAAGGGGACGACAGACGACGAGATAGTTGGACAGTGTTCTTGAAGCTACCAGCATGAGTTTGACCAAACTGCGGGAGGCAGTGGAAGACAGGAGTGCCTGGTGTGCTCTGATCCATGGGGTCACGCAGAGTCGGACACAACTAAACGACTAAACAACAACAAATATATACTTAGGCTGCAATCCCAGACACACTAGCCTGGAATTACATTCTGACAGAATTCAATAACTTCTAGGTTAATGTGTTTTTGATGGTGGTATTTGTGTGGTACTTTTCCCTGCCCACCAAACTGCCCACAACATCCAATACAATTCAGCTACAACAAAGGTTGACCTATTTAATTGCATTCCCTCCAATATTTCCCTGATGAAAACAGGGACCTCCTATTCAATAAATAAAATAATAATAATACCGTATTTTTCGTCCCATAGGACGCTCCGTCCCATAGGACGCACCTAGTTTTTTGGGGGGAAATAAAGGAAATTTCCCCCCCCTTTATTTCCCCCCCCAAACCAGGTCGGGGAAACCAAACCAGGTCGGGGAACAGCGGGATGGTGGGGCTCCGCCTCCCCGCTGTCCCCCAAGCTTGTGGGGTTGGCGCTGGGGAGTAGCGCAATTCTCCCCAGCGCCAGCCTCCAAACCAGGTTGAGGAACAGCGGGATGGTGGCGCTGCACCTCCCCGCTGTCCCCCGAGCTTGTGGGGCTGGCCGATGTCTGCCCGAAGCGCGGGGTGCTCTGCTTCAGTGCGCCCCGCGCTCCGTGCAGCAGGCTGCTATCCGCAGCCTAGGGATCCCTGCGGGAACTCCCGCAGGGCTCCCCAGGCTGCGGATATCTGCCTGGCGCGAGGGGCGCTCTGTTTTAGGGTGTCCACGCGCCGGGCAGCAGGCTGCTATCCGCAGCCTGGGGAGCCCTGCGGGAACTCCCATGGGCTCCCCAGGCTTGCTGATAGCTTCCTGAAGCCTGGAGAGCGAGAGGGGTCGGTGTGCACCGACCCCTCTCGCTCTCCAAGCTTCAGTGAAAGCCTGTATTCGCCCCATAGGACGCACACAGATTTCCCCTTCATTTTTGGAGGGGAAAAAGTGCGTCCTATAGGGCGAAAAATACGGTAATTTTATTATGGGTTGCCCTAGAGTGGGTTGCTCTAGCCACTCTGGGCAGCTTCTAACATATTTAAAAATATAAGAAAGCATAAACATTAAAAAACATCCCTATACAGGGCTCTTCTAAAGGTGTCTTCTAAAGGTTATACAGTGGTACCTCGGAAGTCGAACTGAATCCGTTCTGAAGTCTGTTTGACTTCCAAAATGTTCAGAAACCAAGGCGTGGCTTCTGATTGGCTGCAGCTGCACTGTATATAAATTATACAACTAAAGAAACTGTTCTGTTTCAAAGGTGGCAACTACAGTTTGGAGAAAGGGACTTGTGAGTATGGCTTGAGCGTTTTGATTCTCAACCCCCCCCCCCCCGTTTTAACACTGACTGCCTCATGCTTAAAAGAAATAAATAAACGAGCTGCAGCAATTCTTTACCGCTCGGTATTTTCAAAAGGCTTCTTCATCCTGAGGCGCCACTCCATATCTTATTGAATAATCATGAAAATTCAAATTTTGCCACATCTGTGCTGCTAATTGTCAAGTGATAATTGCTCTTTGCTGAAAGGAGGAAATGCACCTTCATGAGAGAGGCTGAGAGGAAGCGGGTGAGCAAGGAAGTGAAGGCAGCCAGGCTAAAGTAATGGTAATTAACCCTCATGCTTCAGGGCATAAATCCATTGTCTGCTGAAAGGGCTGGAAAGGAATGTTCCGTCCACCCGAATGATCATCCCGTCCCCTTTTACTTCAGCTGGCGAATGGAAGCATCATCCAAGCCTTTTCCTTTCTTCTGTTCATTCTGAGGGCTGCTAGATTCTAAATTGAATAATCTAATCTGGTCCAGCAAACCTCATGATTGTATTAGTGCGGCTAAGGCCCCTCTCTGCCCTGTCTGCCAGAGGCAGCGACATTATTTTATTCTGCTCTCTGTAGCTGTTCCCTGCTTGTAGGCAACAGATCAACTTGCCTCATCACCACCACAAAGTAAACCTACAATTCAGAATTCCACAGCTCAACTCGCACTGTTTTCTTCTGCTGCTAGTGCAATAGTCTCGTTTCATTCCCCGGTCCCCATGTATGTTAATCTTTCTCCCTCTCAGTTTTTCCCTTCTTGCTCTTTGTCTTTCCTTTTCTCTCTCTTCCTTGTCCTCCTCATAATAATACTGCCTTACACAACTGACGTGGTGCTGGTCTCCCCGGTGGAACCAGTGGTGGAGCATATGCCCACGCTGCCCAGGGCGGGCGCGCTCCCAAGGGGGACGTGGCATGGAGGGTGCCCTCCCAGGCACAGGATAGCCGCTCGGGGGCCCGGAGCAGTGTGTGTGCCCTGCAGCTGAGGGCGGAGTAAGCCGCCCATGGTGGACATTCAGCGCACCGCCTGCCCACGAATCCCAAGCCTCCCCAACCTGTCAAAATGAAGGTGGAAGGGGGGAATGCTGCCGGCAAAGCAGTGCAACTCTCTCCCTTACCCCAACGGCTTGGGGTAGGCAGTGCACCGAATGTCACCCCTCTCAGTGAGGGTACCCGGGGTGGACCGCCCCCACCGCCTCCCTTTCCAGGGCTGAACCTGCCCTATTTAGAAAGTTTCTATTCCAACCTTCTTTGTCACTAAGCTCAGGGTGGGTTGTATCATATACAGTGGTACCTCGGGTTACAGACGCTTCAGGTTACAGACTCCGCTAACCCAGAAATAGTACCTCGGGTTAAGAACTTTGCTTCAGGATGACAACAGAAATTGTGCAGTGGCGGCGTGGCGGCAGCGGGAGGCCCCATTAGCTAAAGTGGTGCTTCAGGTTAAGAACAGTTTCAGGTTAAGAACGGACCTCCAGAACGAATTAAGTACTTAACCTGAGGTACCGCTGTATAGGAAATCGAAACAATGCAATGAAATTAGAGCAGATAACAATAAAGTTAAAACACCATTTTTAAAAAATCATATTAAAAAGTCCGGACGATACGGCAAAAATAAAAATAAATCTCATAGGCTCATTGCATATAAATGCTTGAGAGAACAGGTACATTTTAAATTGACACCAGAAATAAAATATTGTTGACACCAACTGTACCCCCTAAAGAAAGATATTCCCCAACTGAGCCCTATTCCGTGTTCCTGCTAACTACCATTCTTGGCAGCAGAACATTGTAGCACATGGGCTGTCTCGATCCCAAGTTGTTTAGACTTTATATATCACCCATAACACATTGATTGGCACTGGTTGCTAGAGCAGAGATGACCCCTTTTACCCCAATTGCACAGTGCTGCTCCAACAACCACAGCTGCTGGTGCGCTGTAGGCAGGTTCATCTGCTTAACTCCTTTCAGAAATCATCAAAAGAGCAGGCGGCTTGACAGGAAGAAGTTCCCCTTGCACCCCAGAATACTGCTCACAGCCCCCGCCTATCATCTGATGAAACGCCTGTGGGGACGTTCAGAATATTCATCCCCTCCTTCCCACTATTTGTGCACCAATCAATGAACCAGTGCTATTTTTCTAGAAAAAGAGGCGCCATAACTCACCACAAACACCTCGCTTGTTCTCTTACAATGGCACCCACCTGAGAGGTGCCGGAATTGAGTTCCAGCAAGTTCCAGGAATGCGGGTGGCGCTGTGGGTTAAACCACAGAGCCTAGGACTTGCTGATCAGAAGGTCAGCGGTTTGAATCCCCACTCCCGTTGCTCGGTCCCTGCTCCTGCCAACGTAGCTGTCAGGGGCTCAGGAGCAGAGGGACAGGAAAGGGAGGAATTAGAGACCGAGGGGGAGGAATCCGAGGGAGAAGTGAGCGATGAGAGCCGCCCGAGGTCTCTAAGTCTCTCCAGCGAATCGGAGGATTCACAGAAAGGGGCTCCCGTGGTCAGAGCTAGGGGGTTGCCAGAGGGAACACCTCAGGAAGGAGGGGACAGAGGGGACTCAGAGAGCAGCAGCTGGAAATCGGGACCAGCCTCCCCACCGGAGAGCAGTAGGGGGGAGGAGTCCCAGGCATCGGCAGCAGGCAGCTTTCCGTCAGCGGAAGGACATGAGTCAGGGTTAGCCACGCCTGCATCAGAGAGCGAGGAAACGGTCAAAAGGAAGGTCGGAGGCAGCGCGCGCGCGCCAAGTTCAAATGTACAAGAGGGTGGCGCAATGAGCAGCCCGGATAGGGAGCCAGGTCCTAAAGCCCGCCGAAGGGAGGGGGAAGAATCCGAGGGGTCCGCCTCCGAAGCGTCCAGGAAGGAAGGGACCCCGGGGGGTGGTAGGACCCAGAGGCGGAAGGAGAGACGGAAAAGGTGGAGTAAGGCTAGACTCTTAAGCTGGTGTACAGGGGGCGGAGACTCAGACGGAGCTTCGCCGGTCTAGTGTCTAGACGTAGAGACGCACGCTAGGGTTTGAAAATGGATAATGTACTTCAATAAAGACTTTTGTATATTACCGCTGGCTAGCGTGGGTCCTCTGTGAGCTGGGACCTGGAGGCAGTCTCTGACAGTAGCAGTTCGAAAGCACGTCAAAGTGCAAGTAGATAAATAGGTACCGCTCTGGCGGGAAGGTAAACGGCGTTTCCGTGCGCTGCTCTGGTTCACCAGAAGCGGCTTAGTCATGCTGGCCACATGACCTGGAAGCTGTACGCCGGCTCCCTTGGCCTATAGAGCGAGATGAGCGCCGCAACCCCAGAGTCGGCCATGACTGGACCTAATGGTCAGGGGTCCCTTAACCTTTAAGTTCCAGCTGAAAAAAATATAAGCCCTGCTAGTAACATCTCTAGAACATTGCCTGGCACCCTGAGTTCCTTCAACCCGAGTCACATTTCTGATGTGGGTGGACAACTGGCCACTGCAAAAGAAGGACCCTCTGGGAGTGGGGAGACAAAGGGGGGGGGTTACTTAGAAAGATGGAGAACATCTGGGATCCCAGACTAACATGGCCAGGTGGGTGCCATGAGAACTATGTGCGCTCTCATCAGTCAGATCCTGTGCAAGACCTTGGGTAGGAATGCATACAGCGGGCCTGGGGGCCAGGTCTCCATTGGGCCATCTACCCCAAAGGCCTTTACCTCCACTGACTAAGCCAGCAGGGAGGGTGGGAGAACAGAAGGAAAGGAGAGGGCCACAGAAAGCGCAGAAAGGAGAACACAGGTAAGGAGGAAAGAATGCACAATTGAAAGTGGAGACTCACCTATCTGCAGGGGAAGGGCCTGTCATGGGGAATGGGATCACTGATTTGGACCCTGCCATGCGAAAGGCTGGGCTGGATGAATCCCTAGCCAGAATTAAGATTGCCGTAAGAAATATCAACAACCTCAGATATGCAGATGACACAACATTGAGGGCAGAAAGTGAGGAGGAATTAAAGAACCTTTTAATGAGGGTGAAAGAGTAGGGCGCAAAATATGTTTTGAAGCTCAACATCAAAAAAACGAAGATCATGGCCACTGGTCCCATCACCTCCTGGCAAATAGAAGGGGAAGAAATGGAGGCAGTGAGAGATTTTACTTTCTTGGGCTCCGTGATCACTGCGGATGGTGACAGCAGTCACGAAATTAAAAGACGCCTGCTTCTTGGGAGAAAAGCAATGACAAACCTAGACAGCATCTTAAAAAGCAGAGACATCACCTTGCCAACAAAGGTGGAGGAGACTCTTGAGAGTCCCATGGACTGCAAGAAGATCAAACCTATCCATTCTTAAGGAAATCAGCCCTGAGTGCTCACTGGAAGGACAGATCCTGAAGCTGAGGCTCCAATACTTTGGCCACCTCATGAGAAGAGAAGACTCCCTGGAAAAGACCCTGATGTTGGGAAAGATGGAGGGCACAAGGAGAAGGGGATGACAGAGGAAAGATGGTTGGACAGTGTTCTCGAAGCTACCAGCATGAGTTTGACCAAACTGCGGGAGGCAGTGAAAGACAGAAGTGCCTGGCGTGCTCTGGTCTATGGGGTCACGAAGAGTCGGACACGACTAAACGACTAAACAAGAACAACATTGGGAGGGGCAGTTCTAGTCTCCTGTCCTCAAGGATCCCTGGGGAATAAACCTTGTTCTTCAAGCCTTTGTGGTGGTTCAAGCCTCACTATGGCTTAGGAGCCCCACCCCCTGTGCCCTGTGCGGCAGAATCACTCTCTTGCCATCTGCATGTTCGGACATCTATCTGATCCTGTATTCCTGAGGATATAGTCTATATTACAAGTTGTACAAAGGTATGACGGTAAGTGCTATTACCTCTCATCTGTTTTGAAAAGACTGGCCAAGGTCAAAATGTGTTGCTTTCCAAATGGTTGAGAGCACTGGATTAAATAAAATAAAATAAAAATATTGCAGTGGACTTGGCAAGCAAATTTGCTTTCCCTCCTTGACAACACTTAAGGGGCTTAAAAGGATGTTTGCTTCTTAGATGAATTCCATTACATGGAGGGCTTGGGCAACGTCCAATCTGCTATGAAAGGGGATTGTGCATCTTGTCGCTTGTTGGCTGCTTCTTGTTCATCCTAATTGAGATGGGCATGTACAGCCATTGTGCTGTCTAGTGTGAAACTGCTCCTGCCTTTAACTCTTGCCCAGGGAGATAGCAGCTGCGGGAAACAGTTCAGTGGCTTGCGAGAATTCCCTGTATCGCTAAAATGCAAACGCGTCTGTATAATATGTAAAAGTGACTGAGTTTGCATAGCCTCATTGTCAGACCATGTTAAAACAGAGTCTTGGAGCCAGCAAGGTAGAAAGTGATAGTTTTAATAGGATGGGGCTATTTGGAAGAGGAACACAGTCCTAAGAGGAGCACAGAAGAAAAGAAAGCCTGCGCGGCGTATATCTGTAACGCACCAATATCCAATCTAGAATAGCGCTTATGTCTAGTAGCTGTGTGCATAACATTTGCCTTTGCCTTTGTGTTTGTTTTCAAATTGGGTTGGGGTAGAGAAGGCTGGGGGACTGTCACCGTGCCCCATTTCTGAGAGACCTCCTGAAAATATCATCCATCAATACTGGAACCAGATGAATGGTGAGAACTGAAATTGGTGAGGCAGCGAAGGGGTTCATCAGAAGCAGGGTCAATTTGTTATTATTTAAACAAGAGGGTGGCGCTGTGGGTTAAACCATCAGATCAGAAGGTTGGCGGTTCGAATCCCCGCGACGGGAGAGCTCCCATTGCTCGGTTCCTGCTCCTGCCAACCTAGTAGTTCAAAAGCACACCAGTGCTTTTAGGTACCACTTCGGCGGGAAGGTAAACGGTGTTTCCGTGCACTGCTCTGGTTTGCCAGAAGCGGCTTAGTCATGCTGGCCACCTGACCCGGAAGCTGTACGCCGGCTCCATCAGCCAATAAAGTGAGATGAGTGCCGCAACCCCAGAGTTGGCCACGACTGGACCTCATGGTCAGGGGTCCCTTTACCTTTAAACAAGAGGGACGCAGGTGGCGCTGTGGTCTAAGCCACTGAGCCTCTTGGGCTTGCCAACTGGAAGGTTGGCTGTTTGAATCCCCATGACGGACTGAGCTTCCGTTGCTCTGTTCCAATTCCTGCCAACCTAGCAAGCTTGAAAGCATGCCAGCGCAAGTACATAAATAGGTACCACTGTGGTGGGAAGGGAAACGACATTTCTGTGTGCTCTGGTTTCTGTCACAGTGTTCCGTTGTGCCAGAAGTGGTTTAGTCATGCTGTCCACATGACCCAGAAAGCTGTCTGCAGACAAATGCCGGCTCCCTCAGAATGAAAGCGAGATGAGCGGCACAACTCCATAATCACAAAAATACATAAAAACAACAAAAAAAGTTCTTTTCTCCCCCATCCTTCTCCCTCCCAAAGGTACTGTGGACATTTAATGCAGTTGTACAATTATTAGCATCTAACTGAATTCAATCTAGTGAGAGAGAACCATAGAACTGCTGAGTTGGAAGGGGCCGTGGGGGTCCTCTAGTTCAACCCTCTTCAATGCAGGAATCTTTTGCCCAGTGTGGGGCTCAAACCCAAAACTCTCATGCTGTACCAGCTGAGCTATTCGTAGGTTAGGCCACAGTAGGCTAGGCTGCTTCCCTCTCCTCTTCCTGCACACCCTCAAAATCTGAGGGTTCCCAGATGACACAGCACAAGCCCTAAGTCACTTAACAGGTTCTGAGGGACTTGTCTGGTTGGCTAGTGCTACTGATCAGGCAAAAGGACATGAAAGGAGGAATGGAAGAGCAAAGGAGTTCTGCAGCTCTACTTAAAACTTTTGCAACATGTATGTCAGAATTGCTGCTTTTCTTTTTTTTAATGCCACCTAGCGAACACCTGGCGAAGTCGCCTCGTGGTCGGGGCGCCCCGTTTGGCATGGAGGTGGCGGGCGCGCGGGCGTCTCTCCCCCCCCCCCTCTCTCTGCGAGAGGCTCAGCCCCTTCACTGGGAATTGGAAATGCTCTCATAGTGATATTTTGTGACCGGCTGTGATGCACAGGTAGCCGACTGGCTGCAACAAGGGATGGACAGAAACAACTCCAGGAAGCCTCTCAGAACAGACATAATTGGGGAATAATAAAATGATAGCCATTAGGTGGCAGCAAGAAGTCCTCTTCTGCAGAGTTTTAACAATATGTCCATAAGCGACTGTGGAGGCCAGTTCTGGATCCACACGTCCTTCCACAGTGGGGACATTGGTTTCCGGGCTGGAGTTGATCATGGTGAGGATTTGCCAACCGTGCCTTCCTCTTAGCACTTTTTTTTAAAGCATTATTACAACTTCTGCAGTTATAATAATGGTGTATTATTATACATATAGGGTTGCCATATGCCTGGAATTTCCTGGACACAGTCAGAAGCAGTGTCCGGCTGCAAATCGCTAAAATCTCCAGGAAAATCCGGATGTATGGCAATCCATGTCGGAAGTCCAGATTTTGCTGAATTTCCTTTAAAATAGCTCCAAAACATTTTTTTGCTCAACAAAAAGGGCTCAACAACTTTCGTGTCCGGAAAGGTTAGCTAGGGAGGTGTGAGAGCTATCTTAAAAACTTAAAACGGGTAATTCGTCTTCATAATCAAGCTCAGCATCTGTTTCCGACAGTTTGGTAGGAGTTGGTATAAATATGCATTATCATTCACGTTCTTACTTACCTGTAAACACCCTGCAATTAGGAGCCGAGATGCTATGGGGGATCATTTAGGTAAAAAGATAATTTATGTGACACACCACCTAAAATGTACCTTCTCCAGTATTTGTTAGCACACTTTATTTTGGCGGTTTGCATCACAACAAGCTTTTGCATTGCTTGTTGTGAGCTTATTCATGAGGCTCACCTACAATAATTAGCCACGCTAATGTAAGGAACCCCTGTAGTTCCTAGTGTAGGGAGAACTCCCAAGCCTTTGCTGCCGAGTCTGCTGGAGGAAATGCATACAGGTATTATGAATTGCAGGGACGCGGGTGGCGCTGTGGGTAAAAGCCTCAGCGCCTAGGGCTTGCCGATCGAAAGGTCGGCGGTTCGAAACCCCGCGGTGGGGTGCACTCCTGTTGCTCGGTCCCAGTACCTGCCAACCTAGCAGTTCGAAAGCACCCCCGGGTGCAAGTAGATAAATAGGGACCGCTTACTAGTGGGAAGGTAAACGGCGTTTCCGTGTGCTGCGCTGGCTCGCCAGAGCAGCGATGTCACGCTGGCCACGTGACCTGGAAGTGTCTCCAGACAGCGCTGGCCCCCGGCCTCTTGAGTGAGATGGGCGCACAACCCTAGAGTCTGTCAAGACTGGCCCGTACGGGCAGGGGTACCTTTACCTTTTATTATGAGTTGCATATCATCAATACTTCAAAGTCCAATGTGGTGTAGTGGTTACACAAATGGGTTAAGACTGTGGAGACGGGGATTCAAAACTCCCTCTCAGGCTACAATTCTTTATCTACCTACCAGGAGTAAGTCCCACTGAATTCAACTGGGATTCCGTCACCAGGAAGAAACCACAGCCTTGTTCATTCTGCCCCTTCTGCTATAATTAAAAATAATTCTCAAGAATTTAGATTGGTTCCCATCCATGGTGGATACCCACATGGTTAAATAACCCAGAATATAATGGCCTGGCCCACAGATCTATGAAATTTATTCACAGATCTATGGCCTGAGGCATTACAACTTAAAATGGCGGGCGGCCACCATGGATGGAAGCAGAGCTAACAACCATCCACCACTGAAATGTATATTTTTTGGGGGGGGGGGAGGCAATGGGCAGCACAGTGAATGGTGCTGCAGCTGAGTCAGGAGGGTGAGGGGTCCTGGGATCCTCAGCCAGTGCACAAAATGGCCGACTGCATACAGCAAGCCTGGCCCTACCACCAAGTTAGTAAAATAGAAACAAACGCTCCTCTCCAGATATGCCCTCCATATTGTGGCAGGTGAAGTAGCCCTTAGATTCATTACCATCTGCTAAACCCAGAAATGGAATGTAATTTTATTTATTTTGTGGGGGTGGGGGTGGAAAGAGGGAGGGAGGGAGGGAGAGATTAATCGTTAAATTTAGAAAACAGATACTGTCTGTACTTGACTTCTTTAAAACTGCATTCATTTGTGGAAACTGAAAGACTTCACATTAAATAACAACAAAACGGCTGTGAAGGAAAGAGGGGTGGAGATGGTGTGAATGGAAATATGTTTACATCTCAGTGCTTTCGAGACGAAGCTGAACACCATTTTGCAGCTGAGAGCATTATGCGCAGCGTTCAAGCTGCCCTTGGCGGTGCTGGTATAATTAAGGGTGTGTGTGTGTGTGTGTGTGTGTGTGTGTGTGTGTGTATATATGTGTGTATATATATATGAAACAGACTGGAGGGTGTTTAACCTCTTCTCAGCCTTTCCCTCATTTTCCACCAATCTGCGGAAAGACCTCCAATGACCCATGTACACTAGTCTGGTTTCTCTGTGGAGGATGACATTGTTTTCTCTTTCGCAGACTGGACAGTTTGGGACTTGTCAGTGTTCGCTGCTCTTCCCCCGCATCCGATCTCTGTATGGTGTTTCCACCGCGTTCCCCACCTGTTCTGACCCCTTAACTTGAGAGGTCGCATTCTGGAAGCCTCTTGTATGGCAGCGCTGAATTCTACCTCGGGCCAGCCTGCTCAGTCAAGCCACTTAATTTATACGCCAGGCCACGGCCCGGCATGCAGTTCCTGGATTCCAGGTGCAATTATGTTTAAAGGAAAACACGAGCCATTTTGCGCACCCCAGAAACTCGGGAGAGTTCAAAGGGGCGAAGACGTGTTTCACACCATCCATAAAGAGTCTGAAATAGATTTGAGAGCCAAGTTTGTAATTGTTACGGACATTTCTGAGCCTCCTAACTGCGACGGCTACGACAGGGCTGTTTTTCTAAGGTGACATCATCTCTGCCACAGGCATTATGGAATCCTTATGTAAGTGGCTACAGACTGGCTTCTAATCTGCATCACTGCAGCTTTAGCAAACATAAAGGAGAACATATAGCACAGCTAAACTCGAGATCTGTTTCCCTGGGATTGTGCAACACACTGTGGGTACAGCTAATTAGGAAATGACTCCCCCCTCTCCCCCGCTCTACAGCCGTCTTTTTTACTCCTGTAATTTTCCTGTTAAAGATACAGAGGCAAAATGCGCTAGGTTTGTTTTTTATGGGCCTTGGGGAAACGTATGTTATGCTGCACAGCAAACCAATTTTGCACACTCAAAAGTATGTTTCTTGAAAAAAAGAAAAAGTTGTCATCGTTCTGAGAAGCGCAGCTGGATTGAAATTGTTATAGACCTGGCCTTTTGATAACGGACTCTTCTAATAATTTCCAGGGTTCCAAAACTACTATTTCACCCTTTCAGCTTCCACAAGTTGGAAGATGATAAAGAACAGATGTGCTTGGCGGGTGTGTGTGTGTGAGAGAGAGAGCTAGTGTGATCCTACCCACTGCCCTCTCTCACATGGCAACTTTCTTGTATGGATAGACTATGATGAGGGCTTGGAGCAAGGGTTCCCAAAGCGGTTCTCCAGGAGGGAGGGGAATTACCTAGAGGGCCCTAAGAGGCAGGTGAGGCAGCAGGGGGGCAATGGAGGTGTAAATGACTTTCAGACTCTGAAAATCTGGTTTCACTGCATGAAGGGCATCAATTTTGTTGAATTAATTAAGCTAAATGGTTTTACTTGGACTTTGATTGTATGTGCAATTAATGGTTACTGTTTTGAATTTTATTGATTATCAGGTTCTTTTGTGGATTGTGCAAAGTGCTATTCTGAATCATGCTTCAGGGGCACCGGGGATGAGTTTTTTGAACCAAGGAGGCAGTGGCCCAAAAGAGTTTGGGGACCACTGGCTTAGAGGACCATTCAAGATGTTGTTGGATCAGATGTTTTCAGTGGGTAGGGCTAGATTTGCAGAATTTGTATGCCGCATAATTCTAGAAGCCTCTAAGCCAGGCATAGGCAAACTCTGGCCCTCCAGATGTTTTGAGAATACAATTCCCATCATCCCTAGCTAATAGGACCAGTGGTCAGGGATGATGGGAATTGTAGTCCCAAACATCTGAAGGGCCAGAGTTAGTCTATGCCTGCTCTCAGCAATGTACACAAAAGATAAAACATACATTAAACGTACCAATAAAAGTAAGTGAAAGTTAAAAACAAGTTGATTTTTTAAAAAATTAAAGTAGAAATAAAACCAGCAGTTGAAATGTGTGCATATATATATATATATATATATATATATATATATATATATGCACATGCCATATCTACATATTAAGCAACTAACTTACTTTTAAAAGACATCTGAAGGCAGCCCTATTTAGAGAAGTTTTAAATGTTTAATGCTGTATTGTGTTTTTAATATTCGGATGGGAGCCACCCAAAGTGGCTGGGGAAACCCAGTCAGATGGGCAGGGTATAAATAATAAATTATTATTATAATTATTCCATATCTGGGTAGGTTTGCCTGTACAACGTATTTTT